>NC_092099.1:31185623-31903123 GCF_045679555.1 Salvelinus alpinus
TTTTTGACTGCCAGATAGGTGAGAATCTTCCTCCTTCACCCATTAACACGATTAGATGTCCACCTTGTGTGCCTCCATCTGTAAGGTTCCCTAGCGAAGCATCACTGAAGACAACTAGTTTCAAAGAGTCATCTTTTCCAACATGCTGAAACTTTAAAGTCACTTGTAGTGATTTCAGTTTACGAACAACTTTGTTTGCCTCATGAATGGTTTGTACAGTGGCGTGTTTTGTGTTAGATGCCAAGTTGCAACCATCAAACCAGGTCTACTCTGTCTCGCAGCCCATAAAATGTGTCCTATCTTTGACCTCAATTGACCAGCTTCAATTCCACATAGAGGGGAATTCCTTTGTACGGCTCTTGAAGAATCCATGTGGATGGGTTGAAGATTCTTGATATAGCTCTCCTGTTGCATCAGTATTTTTCCATCAACTGTAATAAACTCTATGCCAACATAACAAAAATGATCATGCTCCTCACGGCCAACCTAGAAAACAGCTTTGAGGTGTGGAATCACAGTTGAAGCAAAGGTCTGTGAGCCACCCCAGATAAAGTCATCAACATGACAGGCAAGTACTCCAGTCACATTGCAGTCTTGATCAAGCCAATAGAAGACTGCAGGATCCACTTGTGACATTTTTGTATTCAGCATTGTTGCCTTGACTTTGTTGTACCAGTAGAGTGATGCATCTGCCAGTCCATACACACACTTTTTTAGTTTCCACAGTGTTCCTTCGCTTTTAGCTTCAGGCGGAGGTCGGATGTGAATGTCCCTTGACAGCTCTGTTCCCTGCAAAAATGCAGATTTGATGTCTATGGAATTAAGTTTCCATTTTTTCTGGCAGATCACTGACATCAGCAATCTGAGTGACTCTGAGGCGCATGTCGGTGAGTCTTTTGGGAGTTCTTTAGCAGCCAGCTCCTCAAAACCTCTAGCTACTAGACGTGCTTTAGGCACTATTCCAGTTAAGGATTCTTTAAGGGTACACACCCACCTTGTTGAGATGCATTTTTGGCCAATGTCTTTGACTTCCTCAAACACTCCATTTTTCCTTCAATTACTGAGCTCATCTAGCTTAGCGGAGTCAAATGACACGTCCTTTGTTTCAAGTACATCATAATTTTGAATGTCATTCTGTTTTTCTCGATTTTCCATTGATTCAATTCTGATATTATCTACAAGTGACAGGTCAGCTGACCCTGTTGTACCAGAAGAAAGTGTAGCTGGTTCAGAGTACTGCAAGTTGTACCAGTTCTTGTGTTTTACTTTTCCTGCTCGTCCAATGACGGTTGCTGTATGTGAAATACCCCTTTCTCTGTCCATGTATTTAACAGTTTGTCCAGTTTTCAGATTGGAACAACCATGTTCTCTTAACACATGTGGCTGTTGTTGAATGTTTTCCTCATTTGAACGCTCAACAGTATTACCTGTGGCATGGTTGAAGGTCTCTGCTCCATTTCCTGTGTCAGTTTCAGTGTCCATATCATTGGATGTGACATCTGGTAGGTTTGTGTCTGTTACTGTGTCCTTTTTGTCATTTTCATTAGGAGACTGATTCTCAGCAACAGCCCCTCTATCTTGTTGATCATTTACTTTCCGCAATCTTGAGTGATGCACCCTGACAATCATGCCTTCGTGCCTCACAAATATCACCACACCATCTTGATCAATGACTACTCCCGGTCCTTTCCACTCTTGACAGTCAACTCGTTTGTAGTACACTTTGTTTCCAGTTTCGTACTTCTCATCATCATTATTCCCTGAACTGCTGAGTAACTTCTGAAGTCTGTCAACTGTATCATGTCCAAACTGTTTGTAAAGCTTTTGCAATACTTTGTGTTTTTCTTTAGTGCTCATGTTCTCTGTGACTGTCAGAATCTCCATGTGCTCTGTGTCAGTCAGAATCTCATTTTTGCATGGACTCTGTGAGATGTCTTTGTCTAAAATGTTTACACAATAGTGGCCTGATGTAGTAAGTTCAAGAGTCACTGGTTGTTTAAACATCACTGCCTTGTCATTTTTTATGTCTAGTACAGCCTCTGCCTTCTTGAGGGAAGCTTTAATAGTAAGGGGATATCTGTAGGGACCACCTCTGTTTCAATGTGACACTTAGTCTGACCAATTTTTGCTGGTATCTTAACTCTCTTGGTAGAATGGACAATTCTCCCATCTCCAAATTTGAAAGCTCTTTTGCTTGGTGTGTCAATCATATTTTGTACTTCTTTCATATTTAGTTCACTGACATAGCTATCAAGCCATTTTGAACCACACACTGTCCGTGTACATGCAGTATCAATCACAGCAGATCCTAAGGATTCAACTATAAAAATCTCAGTATCAGATTCATTTGAAAACAGTGTAATGTTACACTGCTCTATCTCTGTGTTTACATTTTCCTCTGTTAGTTTAACTTGTTCATTTTTATGAGGACAGTCCTTAACCCAATGGTAAGTGCTTTGACAAATTGCACATTTCGATCTCCTTCCATATTTGTCCAGTGGATTTGTGCTGGGAAATGGCGCCCTCTTCTGGTTGTCTTGAGAACGTGACTTGTTGGCGCCTTTTCTCTGCTGCTCAGTGTAATATGCTGTGTCACTCACTTACATTCCATCTGTTACAGACGTCTTTTCACCAAATATTATTTTTAGTGCCGACTTCATAGATGCAAAAGTCAGCACAGTACAAGCAGTCAAAGCCAACTGTTTCTCCCTACCATCTAGACAAGCAGTGTCTAGCAACTTGAACCCTAACACTGCATCTGGGAGAACCATGTCGTACTTGCGCATTCTATTGTACCTCTGTTCGAAATCAATGATGTAGTCTGCCATTGCAACCAAAATATCTCTCGTAACACTGTCAAAGTTTGAATATGCCTCGTAGGCACGGTCTTTCTCTTCTTTAAGAAATACAGATCTAGTGCTGTGATCAAAGTTCCCATACCGTCATCCTTGTTCAAATCCTCAACGGATATTTCCAGTGCTGTATCTCTCGCTCTTCCCTCGAGCGATAATACCACCGCAAGTGCTTGCTTTTTCGCGTCCAGATTAGTAACGCGTGTCCAGATTCCCAGTTCATTTTTCCAACTTTCGTACGACCTCTTCTCGTCAAAGCGAGGTGGCACATTGTAGTTAGAAACCATCCTCTGCTACCAATGTTAACTCGAAATGACACAACGACAAGGTTCCAGTTTAACAAAGTTTACTATACTATATGAACACACTACAAGTAGCCATTACACTCGAGTCTCGGTCCAACAACCACCAGACTTCATGCGCATGCGCACTCTTGACTTAGTGATAGCCCCGTAATAACAGGAATATAGGAATACTTAAAACATGAACTTAACATGAGAGAGAGAGGGACGGACTGAGAGAGGGGGAGGGGGACGGACGGACAGAGAGAGGGAGGGAGGGGGACGGACGGACGGACAGAGAGAGGGAGGGGGACGGACGGACTGAGAGAGAGGGAGGGAGGGAGACGGACGGACTGAGAGAGAGGGAGGGAGACGGACGGACAGAGAGAGAGCGGGAGGGAGACGGACGGACTGAGAGAGAGAGAGGGAGGGAGACGGACGGACTGAGAGAGAGAGAGAGGGAGTCGGACGGACTGAGAGAGAGGGAGGGAGGGAGACGGACGGACTGAGAGAGAGAAAGGGAGGGAGACGGACGGACTGAGAGAGAGAAAGGGAGGGAGACGGACGGACTGAGAGAGAGAAAGGGAGGGAGACGGACGGACTGAGAGAGAGAGAGGGAGGGAGACGGACGGACTGAGAGAGAGGGAGGGAGACGGACGGACTGAGAGAGAGAGAGGGAGGGGGACGGACGGACAGAGAGAGAGAGGGAGGGGGACGGACGGACTGAGAGAGAGAGAGGGAGGGAGACGGACGGACGGACTGAGAGAGAGAAAGGGAGGGAGACGGACGGACTGAGAGAGAGAAAGGGAGGGAGACGGACGGCCTGAGAGAGAGGGTGGGAGACGGACGGACTGAGAGAGAGAGAGGGACGGACGGAGAGAGAGAGAGAGGGACGGACGGAGAGAGAGAGGGACGGACGGAGAGAGAGAGGGACGGACGGACGGAGAGAGAGAGGGACGGACGGAGAGAGAGAGAGAGACGTAGGGACGGACGGAGAGAGAGAGACGTAGGGACGGACGGAGAGAGAGAGACGTACGGACGGACGGAGAGAGAGAGACGTACGGACGGACGGAGAGAGAGAGACGTGGGGACGGACGGACGGACAGAGAGAGGGAGGGAGGGGGACGGACGGACGGACAGAGAGAGGGAGGGGGACGGACGGACTGAGAGAGAGGGAGGGAGGGAGACGGACGGACTGAGAGAGAGGGAGGGAGACGGACGGACTGAGAGAGAGAGCGGGAGGGAGACGGACGGACTGAGAGAGAGAGAGGGAGGGAGACGGACGGACTGAGAGAGAGAGAGAGGGAGTCGGACGGACTGAGAGAGAGGGAGGGAGGGAGACGGACGGACTGAGAGAGAGAAAGGGAGGGAGACGGACGGACTGAGAGAGAGAAAGGGAGGGAGACGGACGGACTGAGAGAGAGAAAGGGAGGGAGACGGACGGACTGAGAGAGAGAGAGGGAGGGAGACGGACGGACTGAGAGAGAGGGAGGGAGACGGACGGACTGAGAGAGAGAGAGGGAGGGGGACGGACGGACAGAGAGAGAGAGGGAGGGGGACGGACGGACTGAGAGAGAGAGAGGGAGGGAGACGGACGGACGGACTGAGAGAGAGAAAGGGAGGGAGACGGACGGACTGAGAGAGAGAAAGGGAGGGAGACGGACGGCCTGAGAGAGAGGGTGGGAGACGGACGGACTGAGAGAGAGAGAGGGACGGACGGAGAGAGAGAGGGACGGACGGAGAGAGAGAGAGAGGGACGGACGGAGAGAGAGAGGGACGGACGGAGAGAGAGAGGGACGGACGGACGGAGAGAGAGAGGGACGGACGGAGAGAGAGAGAGAGACGTAGGGACGGACGGAGAGAGAGAGACGTAGGGACGGACGGAGAGAGAGAGACGTACGGACGGACGGAGAGAGAGAGACGTACGGACGGACGGAGAGAGAGAGACGTACGGACGGACGGAGAGAGAGAGACGTACGGACGGACGGAGAGAGAGAGACGTACGGACGGACGGAGAGAGAGAGACGTACGGACGGACTGAGAGAGAGGGAGGGAGGGAGACGGACGGACTGAGAGAGAGAAAGGGAGGGAGACGGACGGACTGAGAGAGAGAAAGGGAGGGAGACGGACGGACTGAGAGAGAGAAAGGGAGGGAGACGGACGGACTGAGAGAGAGAGAGGGAGGGAGACGGACGGACTGAGAGAGAGGGAGGGAGACGGACGGACTGAGAGAGAGAGAGGGAGGGGGACGGACGGACTGAGAGAGAGAGAGGGAGGGGGACGGACGGACTGAGAGAGAGAGAGGGAGGGAGACGGACGGACGGACTGAGAGAGAAAGGGAGGGAGACGGACGGACTGAGAGAGAGAAAGGGAGGGAGACGGACGGCCTGAGAGAGAGGGTGGGAGACGGACGGACTGAGAGAGAGAGAGGGACGGACGGAGAGAGAGAGAGAGGGACGGACGGAGAGAGAGAGGGACGGACGGAGAGAGAGAGGGACGGACGGAGAGAGAGAGAGAGACGTAGGGACGGACGGAGAGAGAGAGACGTAGGGACGGACGGAGAGAGAGAGACGTACGGACGGACGGAGAGAGAGAGACGTACGGACGGACGGAGAGAGAGAGACGTACGGACGGACGGAGAGAGAGAGACGTACAGACGGACGGAGAGAGAGAGACGTACGGACGGACGGAGAGAGAGAGACGTACGGACGGACGGAGAGAGAGAGACGTACGGACGGACGGAGAGAGAGAGACGTACGGACGGACGGAGAGAGAGAGACGTACGGACGGACGGAGAGAAAGAGACGTACGGACGGACGGAGAGAGAGAGACGTACGGACGGACGGAAGGGGAGAGAGAGAGAGCGAGAGATACGGACGGAAGGGGAGAGAGAGAGAGCGAGAGATACGGACGGAAGGGGAGAGAGCGAGAGAGAGATACGGACGGAAGGGGAGGGAGAGAGGGGGATACGGACGGAAGGGGAGGGAGGGAGGGAGAGAGGGGGATACGGACGGAAGGGGAGGGAGGGAGAGAGGGGGATACGGACGGAAGGGGAGGGAGGGAGAGAGGGGGATACGGACGGAAGGGGAGGGAGGGAGGGAGAGAGGGATACGGACGGAAGGGGAGGGAGGGGGTCGGACGGAAGGGGAGGAAGAGGGACGGACGGGAGGGAGGGAGGGAGAGGGCGGGAGGGAGGGAGAGATGGATCAAAGTAGATGGAGGGAAGGGGAGGGACGGACGGAGTGGGTGGGGGGGAGAGACGGATCGAGGAAGGAAGTAGAAAGAAGAGGATGAAAGATGGAGAAAGAGAGGAGAGAGCAAAATTGGAGGAGTGGATGTTAGTAATCTGAGGTGGGAGTGTTGATCTAGATCAGTTCTATCTGTAATACCTCCACACTCACTGTATTTAGGCATTAAGATTCAGGCATTAACAGTTAAGCTCATAAACTGTCATGGATGTTATTCCCTGATCTCCCTCCCTTCTCAGCCTCTGAAAATAGCAATTCCCAAATGAGAAACGGGAATGATTTCAAGTTCTTCAAAATAGTTGTGTTTTGAAGTAGTGTTTTGTAGCTTGCGGTGGTTCCAAAATATAATTAGAATCTTCTGTACTTAGACTTCAGTGTAAATGAAAGGTTTGTTTGAGCTATCTGTTTGCATCTAGCCCATGCTCCTCTCCCTTGTTGCTTCTTACTTCCAGGCTAAAATGAGAGCAAAGATTTCCAGTTACTGACTATATTAAAGACATCAGTCTTTGTCAAACTTAATCATGGGCTTACGGCTTCATAGAGGGAGAGAGGGTGTGTGTGCGACGTGTGTGTGTGTGCGACGTGTGTGTGTGTGCGACGTGTGTGTGTGTGCGACGTGTGTGTGTGTGCGACGTGTGTGTGTGTGCGACGTGTGTGTGTGTGTGACGTGTGTGTGTGTGTGTGACGTGTGTGTGACGTGTGTGTGTGTGTGACGTGTGTGTGTGTGTGTGTGTGTGTGTGTGTGTGTGTGTGTGACGTGTGTGTGTGTGACGTGTGTGTGTGTGACGTGTGTGTGTGTGATGTGTGTGTGTGTGTGCGTGCGACGTGTGTGTGTGTGTGCGTGCGACGTGTGTGTGTGTGTGCGTGCGACGTGTGTGTGTGTGCGTGCGACGTGTGTGTGCGCGCGACGTGTGTGTGTGTGCGCGCGACGTGTGTGTGTGTGCGCGCGCAACCTGTGTGTGTGTGTGCAACGTGTGTGTGTGCGCGACTTGTGTGTATGTGTTCGTGCAGTGTATGTGTGTGCGTGTGTGTGTGTGTGAGCTCGTACATGTGTTAAAGCCTCTACTAATGAATGATTAATTAGCTGCCATGTTGGGCTGTCCTTTGTGGTGAGTCATTGTTAGCTGGATGGTTCCTGGAAGGCCTGTACTAGAGCGCCCTGCGATGATGGATGACTCTCAATGCAGTCGGAAATGAATCGTCACGCTTTAAAAAATGACTGAATTAATTGAGTCTGTTTAGACAACGCTGGGTTAGGAATTAATTTACCAGAGTTTAAAGTAAGATTTCATGTGAATCGATAGCACGTGGGAGATTAATTAGTACATGATGTCCCACTCGGATTAGATGAACCTCATTTAATATGGAGTAACATTCCTTATTTACAAATTCAGATGGTTTCCAAGGAAAATTCTGACATGTTTTAAATGTTACATGTTACACTTTTTAAATGTTATATCGAAGGAGTTGAAGCACTGCAGTTAAAGTATATCTTTCAGTTGTCACCTTAAACATGATACATTCTGGTCTTTATAGGAGTCACATGAACGACACTAATTGGAGTGAGACATCTGAATGACACTAATTAGAGTGAGACATCTGAATGACACTAATTAGAGTGTGAGACCTGAATGACACTAATTAGTGACATCTGAATGACACTAATTAGTGTGAGACATCTGAATGACACTAATTAGTGTGAGACCTGAATGACACTAATTAGTGTGAGACATCAATGACACTAAGTAGAGTGTGAGACATCTGAATGACACTAATTAGAGTGTGAGACATCTGAATGACACTAATTAGTGTGAGACATCTGAATGACACTAATCAGTGTGAGACATCTGAATGACACTAATTAGTGTGAGACATCTGAATGACACTAATTAGTGTGAGACATCTGAATGACACTAATTAGTGTGAGACATCTGAATGACACTAATCAGTGTGAGACATCTGAATGACACTAATTAGTGTGAGACATCTGAATGACACTAATCAGTGTGAGACATCTGAATGACACTAATTAGAGTGTGAGACATCTGAATGACACTAATTAGTGTGAGACATCTGAATGACACTAATTAGTGTGAGACATCAATGACACTAAGTAGAGTGTGAGACATCTGAATGACACTAATTAGAGTGTGAGACATCTGAATGACACTAATTAGAGGGTGAGACCTGAATGACACTAATTAGTGTGAGACATCTGAATGACACTAATTAGTGTGAGACATCTGAATGACACTAATTAGAGTGTGAGACATCTGAATGACACTAATTAGTGTGAGACCTGAATGACACTAATTAGTGACATCTGAATGACACTAATTAGTGTGAGACCTGAATGACACTAATTAGTGTGAGACCTGAATGACACTAATTAGTGTGAGACATCAATGACACTAAGTAGAGTGAGACATCTGAATGACACTAATTAGTGTGAGACATCAATGACACTAAGTAGAGTGTGAGACATCTGAATGACACTAATTAGAGTGTGAGACATCTGAATGACACTAATTAGTGTGAGACATCTGAATGACACTAATCAGTGTGAGACATCTGAATGACACTAATTAGTGTGAGACATCTGAATGACACTAATTAGTGTGAGACATCAATGACACTAATTAGAGTGTGAGACATCTGAATGACACTAATTAGTGTGAGACCTGAATGACACTAATTAGTGACATCTGAATGACACTAATTAGTGTGAGACATCTGAATGACACTAATTAGTGTGAGACCTGAATGACACTAATTAGTGTGAGACATCAATGACACTAAGTAGAGTGAGACATCTGAATGACACTAATTAGTGTGAGACATCAATGACACTAAGTAGAGTGTGAGACATCTGAATGACACTAATTAGAGTGTGAGACATCTGAATGACACTAATTAGTGTGAGACATCTGAATGACACTAATCAGTGTGAGACATCTGAATGACACTAATCAGTGTGAGACATCTGAATGACACTAATTAGTGTGAGACATCTGAATGACACTAATTAGTGTGAGACATCTGAATGACACTAATTAGTGTGAGACATCAATGACACTAAGTAGAGTGTGAGACATCTGAATGACACTAATTAGAGGGTGAGACCTGAATGACACTAATTAGTGTGAGACATCTGAATGACACTAATTAGTGTGAGACATCTGAATGACACTAATTAGAGTGTGAGACATCTGAATGACACTAATTAGTGTGAGACCTGAATGACACTAATTAGTGACATCTGAATGACACTAATTAGTGTGAGACATCTGAATGACACTAATTAGTGTGAGACATCAATGACACTAAGTAGAGTGTGAGACATCTGAATGACACTAATTAGAGTGTGAGACATCTGAATGACACTAATTAGAGGGTGAGACCTGAATGACACTAATTAGTGTGAGACATCTGAATGACACTAATTAGTGTGAGACATCTGAATGACACTAATTAGAGTGTGAGACATCTGAATGACACTAATTAGTGTGAGACCTGAATGACACTAATTAGTGTGAGACCTGAATGACACTAATTAGTATGAGACCTGAATGACACTAATTAGTGTGAGACACCTGAATGACACTAATTAGTGTGAGACACCTGAATGACACTAATTAGAGTGTGAGACACCTGAATGACACTAATTAGAGTGTGAGACACCTGAATGACACTAATTAGAGTGTGAGACACCTGAATGACACTAATTAGAGTGTGAGACACCTGAATGACTTTGAATGATTGTCATGTCTGATTGTTTGTGTGCAGAACCTGAATGACTGATATTTTCAGTCACCTGAATGACACTTTTTTTTTTTTTTTGTCCTGTGCAGTTTGCGTGGGTCACCCGTATGACGGCGATCATTTTGTTGTGCTGTGCAGTTTGCGTGGGTCACCCGTATGACGGCGATCATTTTGTTGTGCTGTGCAGTTAGCGTGGGTCACCCGTATGACGGCGATCATTTTGTTGTGCTGTGCAGTTTGCGTGGGTCACCCGTATGACGGCGATCATTTTGTTGTGCTGTGCAGTTAGCGTGGGTCACCCGTATGACGGCGATCATTTTGTTGTGCTGTGCAGTTTGCGTGGGTCACCCGTATGACGGCGATCATTTTGTTGTGCTGTGCAGTTTGCGTGGGTCACCCGTATGACGGCGATCATTTTGTTGTGCTGTGCAGTTAGCGTGGGTCACCCGTATGACGGCGATCATTTTGTTGTGCTGTGCAGTTTGCGTGGGTCACCCGTATGACGGCGATCATTTTGTTGTGCTGTGCAGTTAGCGTGGGTCACCCGTATGACGGCGATCATTTTGTTGTGCTGTGCAGTAGTGCCAACACGGTGCTTTTATGACCGCGCTCTTTGTCTGGCACCTAAGTGTCATTGTAAACAGGTAGCGGTGCTGAAGGGGAGATGGATGCTGACGAGGCCTTGAGCTTTATGAGTTCTCACCACCGTCCTTCAGAGGGGGAGCACAACACGGCCGGGGTGCCACGAAACACCCCCTTTAACAAATCTCCCCTCCCCTGTCTTCCCCCTTCTCCACTCTCCCAGGGTGACAGTTGGATTAACAGTCCGTTGAGGTTATTACATAGGGAATCAGGCTGTGCTTGTGGTAGAACTTGGAAAGGTGTTCTCTATTAGTCTGACATGAATTTGGTGTTACAGCCTTGGTCTGAATGGTAGGCTATTTGAATTCAGGAATGTGTGCCATTACACACACTTATTGTTTGGTATTACTCTGCAAGATATCTGATGTGGTTTTGGCAAAAGGCTGCTCTGGCAGTTCTGTGCAGTGTCTTTCTTTCTTTTGCTCTCTTACTTTCTCTCTTTCTCTGGCTGATTCTCCCTCTGTTTTTTCAGAACGCTGAAGTGTCTGTCTTCGAGGTCAACATCCGCTTCATCGGAGGACTGCTGGCCGCCTACTACCTCTCTGGACAGGAGGTATCTGCTCGTCTGTGTCTGTCTCTCTGTCTCTGTCTGTCTCTCTGTCTGTCTCTGTCTGTCTCTCTGTCTGTCTCTGTCTGTCTGTCTGTCTGTCTGTCTGTCTGTCTGTCTGTCTGTCTTGAAGCTGACCTCATTTAGTTAATTGGTGGATTGTATGGTCGACCGAGATTTCTTTAGTCGAGCAGTCGAAAATAGATACTTTTTTTTTTTCATGGTGCACAAGACACCGTTCTGATTTGCGCCTCTTTCAGTGGACTAATCCATTGTGGAGGCCACCGGAATGGCACAGTCCATCACTCTAAGACATGCTACTGTAATTGTATATGGTTATATTATGTAAGAATAATGGTGCAACACTAATAAATATAATATCATTTTTTTACAAATGCGCTTTCTCCTGCGTTTGACAGCGGTCGCTGTCTGCGGTCCTGAAACATAATCTACAGTGCTGTTGAATTGACTCCTTTCCCTATATGTTGCTATGTGCATAGTAACAAAATTAACCAGCATATTGGTGTTGAGAACAATGCAGTTGAGGCAGCTTTTATTTTTTTATTTTTTTACACAGTATGGCCATCACGCTCCCTCTTGAGTCATTTGTGTCTCAATGATTTAATGAAACAGTGCGCTTAAAACACGTGTCAAACTCATTCCACAGAGAGCCGAGTGTCTGCAGGTTTTCGCTCCACCGTTGTATTTGTTTGATGAATTAAGGTCACTAATTAGTAAGGAACTCCCCTCACCTAATGAAAACTACCACTAGTCTCTCTCTCTCTGTCTCTCTGTCTCTCGGTCCCCTGCCATGCGGTATCAGTCATCCCCCTCTTCCTGCTCCTATTAAAGGAGTGTGAGTGGTGGAATTGCACTCCAGCCATGCGTCTCTGCTGGTCCCAGACTACTCAGCTGATGGGAGCAGATCCCTGGCCACGCTCCCTCTTATTGATCATCCCTCCTTCTTCTCACTCTCACCGCCTCTCCCTCTCTCCCCCTCTGAATAAATGGTGATAATTCTGCAGAGGCTGGAGGAGTGGTGGGATAGGGAATCAGAAAGATGTTGAGTGGGGAATGGGAGGGGTGATATCGTTCGTGAGAGCGCTTTATTCCGTGTTACCAGTAGAGGTCGACCGATTAATCGGCATGTCTGATAACTTGAAATCGGCCCTAATTTTTCATAACAATCAGTAATAGGCATTTTTGGATGCCGATTATGGCCGATTACATTGCACTCCACGATGAGACTGCGTGGCAGGCTGACCACCTGTTACGCGAGTGCAGCAAGGAGCCAAGGTAAGTTGCTAGCTATCATTAACCTTTCTAGCCCCGGCGTTCCGCTAGCGGAACTCCTCCCACATTCCACTGAAAAGGCAGAGCGCGAAATTCAAAAAATATTTTTTAGAAATATTTAACTTTCACACATTAACAAGTCCAATACAGCAAATGAAAGATACACATCTTGTGAATCCAGTCAACATGTCCGATTTTTAAAATGTTTTACAGCGAAAACACCACATATATTTATGTTAGCTCACCACCAAATACAAAAAAGGACAGACATTTTTCACAGCACAGGTAGCATGCACGAAACCAACCAAACTAACCAAGAACCAACCAAACTAACCAAGAAACAACTTCATCAGATGACAGTCCTATAACATGTTACACAATAAATCTATGTTTTGTTCGAAGAATGTGCATATTTGAGGTATAAATCAGTTTTACATTGCTGCTACCATCACAGCTACCGTCAGAAATAGCACCGAAGCAGCCAGAGTAATTATAGAGACCAACGTGAAATACCTAAATACTCATCATAAAACATTTCTGAAAAATACATGGTGTACAGCAAATTAAAGACAAACATCTTGTGAATCCAGCTAATATTTCCGATTTTTTTAAGTGTTTTACAGCGAAAACACAATATAGCATTATATTAGCTTACTACAATAGCCTACCACACAACCGCATTCATTCATCAAGGCACGTTAGCGATAGCAATAGGCACATTAGCGTTAGCGAATAAACCAGCAAAATATATTAATTTTCACTAACCTTCATAAACCTTCATCAGATGACAGTCCTATAACATCAGGTTATACATACACTTATGTTTTGTTCGAAAATGTGCATATTTAGAGCTGAAATCATTGGTTATACATTGTGCTAACGTAGCATCTTTTTCCCAGAATGTGCGGATATACTTCTGACACTCACCTATTCTGACCAAATAACTATTCATAAACATTACAAAAAAATACATGTTGTATAGGAAATGATAGATACACTAGTTCTTAATGCAATCACAGTGTTAGAATTCTAAAAATAACTTCTTTACGACATAAGGCTTACGTTATGGCGAGATAGTGACTAAAACCTGGGCGCAAAACTAATAGTACACAGTTCGACAGATATATGAAATAGCATCATAAAATGGGTCCTACTTTTGATGAGCTTCCATCAGAGTGTTGTACAAGAGGTCCTTTGTCGGGAACAATCGTTGTTTGGTTTTAGAACGTCCTTTGTCCCTCTTGAATTAGCAAGCACACTCGCCAAGTGGCGTGAAGCTCTCCTTCCTGAACAAAAGCACCCAACGCAACACGCCTAACGTCCCGAATAAATTTCAATAATCTAATAAAACTATATTGAAAAAACATACTTTACGATGATATTGTGACATGTATCAAATAAAATCAAAGCCGGAGATAGTAGTCACCTATAACGACAGCTTTCCAGAAGGCAATTCCAGGTCCATCTTCGCGCTTTCCAGAAAACAGGAAATGGGTGACTCATCGTGCCAAGAGGATTTATTCCACCTCAGACCAAGATAAACACTTCATTTCTTCTCTCACTTCCTCTTGACATCTAGGGGAAGGTGTATGACGTGCATGTATACTAATACGTATCATGCCCATTTATAGGCAGGCCCTTGAACAGAGCATCGATTTCAGACTTTCCACTTCCTGGTCAGGAAGTGTGCTGCCAAATGAGTTCTGTTCTGTGCGGGGGGGTATGCCTTATGATTAACGAGAAGTGGTGTGATCATCATAACAACACACAGGAACTCAAGTCATTCTGTTCACCTGATCTAGAACTCCTCACAATCAAATGTCGACCGCATTATCTACCAAGGGAATTCTCTTCAATCATAATCACAGCCGTATATATTCCCCCCCAAGCAGACACATCGATGGCCCTGAACGAACTTTATCTGACTCTTTGTAAACTGGAAACCACACACCCTGAGGCTGCATTCATCGTAGCTGGGGATTTTAACAAGGCTAATCTAAAAACAAAACTCCCTAAATTCTATCAGCATATCGATTGTGCTACCAGGGCTGGGAAAACCCTAGATCATTGTTATACTAATTTCCGCGACGCATATAAGGCCCTCCCCCGCCCCCCTTTCGGAAAAGCTGACCACGACTCCATTTTGTTGATTCCAGCCTACAAACAGAAACTCAAACAACAAGCTCCCGCGCTCAGGTCTGTTCAACGCTGGTCCGACCAATCTGAATCCACGCTTCAAGACTGCTTCGATCACGCGGATTGGAATATGTTCCGCATCGCGTCCAACAACAATATTGACGAATATGCTGATTCGGTGAGCGAGTTCATTAGGAAGTGCATTGACGATGTCGTACCCACAGCAACGATTAAAACATTCCCAAACCAGAAACCGTGGATTGACGGCAGCATTCGCGTGAAACTGAAAGCGCGAACCACTGCTTTTAACCAGGGCAAGGTGACCGGAAGCATGACCGAATACAAACAGTGTAGCTATTCTCTCCGCAAGGCAATCAATCAGGCTAAGTCCCAGTACAGAGACAAAATCGAGTCGCAATTCAACAGCTCAGACACAAGAGGTATGTGGCAGGGTCTACAGTCAATCACGGATTACAAAAAGAAAACCAGCCCCGTCGCGGACCAGGATGTCTTGCTCCCAGACAGGCTAAACAACTTTTTTGCCCGCTTTGAGGACAATACAGTGCCACTGACACGGCCCCCTACCAAAACCTGCGGGCTCTCCTTCACTGCAGCCGAGGTGAGTAAAACATTTAAACGTGTTAACCCTCGCAAGGCTGCAGGCCCAGACGGCATTCCCAGCCGCGTCCTCAGAGCATGCGCAGACCAGCTGGCTGGTGTGTTTACGGACATATTCAATCAATCCTTATCCCAGTCTGCTGTTCCCACATGCTTCAAGAGGGCCACCATTGTTCCTGTTCCCAAGAAAGCTAAGGTAACTGAGCTAAACGACTACCGCCCCGTAGCACTCACTTCCGTCATCATGAAGTGCTTTGAGAGACTAGTCAAGGACCATATCACCTCCACCCTACCGGACACCCTAGACCCACTCC
Source organism: Salvelinus alpinus (assembly GCF_045679555.1). Lineage (NCBI taxonomy): Eukaryota > Metazoa > Chordata > Actinopteri > Salmoniformes > Salmonidae > Salvelinus > Salvelinus alpinus. The sequence goes on from NC_092099.1 coordinate 31,201,317, forward strand.
AATTTGCTTACCGACCCAATAGGTCCACCGACGACGCAATCGCAACCACACTGCACACTGCCCTAACCCATCTGGACAAGAGGAATACCCATGTGAGAATGCTGTTCATCGATTACAGCTCAGCATTTAACACCATAGTACCCTCCAAACTCGTCATCAAGCTCGAGACCCTGGGTCTCAACCCCGCCCTGTGCAACTGGGTCCTGGACTTCCTGACGGGCCGCCCCCAGGTGGTGAGGGTAGGTAACAACATCTCCACCCCGCTGATCCTCAACACTGGGGCCCCACAAGGGTGCGTTCTGAGCCCTCTCCTGTACTCCCTGTTTACCCACGACTGCGTGGCCATGCACGCCTCCAACTCAATCATCAAGTTTGCGGATGACACTACAGTGGTAGGCTTGATTACCAACAACGACGAGACGGCCTACAGGGAGGAGGTGAGGGCCCTCGGAGTGTGGTGTCAGGAAAATAACCTCACACTCAACGTCAACAAAACAAAGGAGATGATTGTGGACTTCAGGAAACAGCAGAGGGAGCACCCCCCTATCCACATCGACGGGTCAGTAGTGGAGAAGGTGGAAAGTTTTAAGTTCCTCGGTGTACACATCACGGACAAACTGAATTGGTCCACACAGACAGCGTTGTGAAGAAGGCGCAGCAGCGCCTCTTCAACCTCAGGAGGCTGAAGAAATTCGGCTTGTCACCAAAAGCACTCACAAACTTCTACAGATGCACAATCGAGAGCATCCTGTCGGGCTGTATCACCGCCTGGTACGGCAACTGCTCCGCCCACAACCGTAAGGCTCTCCAGAGGGTAGTGAGGTCTGCAGAACGCATCACCAGGGGCAAACTACCTGCCCTCCAGGACACCTACACCACCCGATGTCACAGGAAGGCCATAAAGATCATCAAGGACAACAACCACCCAAGCCACTGCCTGTTCACCCCGCTATCATCCAGAAGGCGAGGTCAGTACAGGTGCATCAAAGCAGGGACCGAGAGACTGAAAAACAGCTTCTATCTCAAGGCCATCAGACTGTTAAACAGCCACCACTAACATTTAGCGGCCGCTGCCAACATACTGACTCAACTCCAGCCACTTTAAAAATGGGAATTGATGGAAATTATGTAAAAATGTACCACTAGCCACTTTAAACAATGCCACTTAATATAATGTTTACATACCCTACATTACCCATCTCATATGTATATACTGTACTCTATATCATCTACTGCATCTTGCCATCTTTATGTAATACATGTACCACTAGCCACTTTAAACTATGCCACTTTATGTTTACATACCCTACAGTACTCATCTCATATGTATATACCGTACTCTATACCATCTACTGCATCTGCCATGCCGTTCTGTACCACCACTCATTCATATATCTTTATGTACATATTCTTTATCCCTTTACACTTGTGTGTGTGTGTAAGGTAGTAGTTGTGGAATTGTTAGGTTAGATTACTTGTTGGTTATTACTGCATTGTCGGAACTAGAAGCACAAGCATTTCGCTACACTCGCATTAACATCTGCTAACCATGTGTATGTGACTAATAAAATTTGATTTGATTTGATTTGTTTTACTCACAGACAAAATTCAAACGGTTTTAGAAACTAGAGAGTGTTTTCTATCCAATAGTAATAATAATATGCATATTGTACGAGCAAGAATTGAGTACGAGGCCGTTTAAATTGGGCACGAATTTCCCCCAAAGTGAAAACAGCGCCCTCTGTCCTCATCAGGTTAACTTCTCTGCGTTACGGATCCCTTTAGCGGGATCATTTTCCTAAACAACCACTGAATTGCAGGGCGCAAAATATTACTAAAAATATTTATAATCATGCAATCACAAGTGAAATATACCAAAACACAGCGTAGCTTGTTGTTAATCCACCTATCGTGTCAGATTTTGAAAATATGCTTTGCAGCAAAAGCAATCCAAGCTTTTGTGAGTGTATCAATCAATGCTAGAACAGCTAGCCCCAAATTAGCATGGTCACGAAAGTCAGAAAAGCAATAAAATTAATCGCTTACCTTTGATAATCTTCGGATGTTTGCACTCACGAGATTCCCAGTTACACAATAAATGTTATTTTTGTTCGATAAATATTACTTTTATAACAAAAAAACGCCATTTGGGTTGCGCGTTATGTTCAGAAAACCACAGCCTCGTTCCGTTCGACGAAAATTCCAAAAAGTATCCGTAATGTTCGTAGAAACATCTCAAATGTTTTTTATAATCAATCCTCAGGTTGTTTTTAACAAACATAATCGATAATATTTAGACCGTAACCGATTCAATAAAAGAGAGAAAGAAAATGGAGAGCTACCCCTCTCGCGCGCAGGAACTATTCAGAGGACACCTGACTAGTTTTGAAAAATCTCGCTCATTTTTCAAAATAAAAGCCTGAAACTATGTCTAATTCCTGGTCACAGCCTGAGGAAGCCATTGGAAAAGCAATCTGGTTGATACCCCTTTAATTAGATGAAAGACGGGCCAGGAAATACAGATAAAAAAATAAATAATAATAATAATATCACTTCCGGGTTAGATTTCCTCAGGTTTTTGGCTGCAGAATCAGTTTTGTTATACTCACAGACAATATTTTGACAGTTTTGGAAACTTTGGAGTGTTTTCTATCCTAATCTGTAAATTATATGCATATTCTACGATCTGGACCTGAGAAATAGTCTGTTTACCTTGGGAACGTTATTTAAAAAATAATAATAATAATAAAATCTGACTCCTAGCGTCAAGAGGTTAAACGTATCTTATAAAAAATGATCAATCTTCACATAATCACTAGTTAACTATACATGGTTGATGATATTGCTAGTTTAACTAGCTTGTCCTGCGTTGCATATAATCAATGTGGTGGCTGTTAATTTATCATCAAATCACAGCCTACTTCAACTTCGCCAAACGGGTGATGATTTTTAAAAAGGGCATTGCCGAAAAAAGCACAATCTTTGCACAATTGTACCTAACCATTAACATCAATGCCTTTCTTAAAATCAATACGCAGAAGTATATATTAGAAATTCATGTTAGCAGGCAATATTAACTAGGGAAATTGTGTCATTTCTCTTGCGTTCATTGCACGCAGAGTCGGGGTATATGCAACAGTTTGGGCCGCCTGGCTCGTTGCGAACTAATTTGCCAGAATTTTACATAATTATGACATAACATTGAAGGTTGTGCAATGTAACAGCAATATTTAGACTTAGGGTTGCCACCCGTTCGATAAAATACGGAACTGTTCTGTATTTCACTGAAAGAATAAACGTTTTGTTTTCTAAGTGATAGTTTCCGAATTAGTCCTTATTAATGACCAAAGGCTCGTATTTCTGTTTATTATATTATAATTTAAGTCTATGATTTGATATTTGATAGAGCAGTCTGACTGAGCGGTGGTAGGCAGCAGCAGGCTCGTAAGCATTCATTCAAACTTTACTGCGTTTGCCAGCAGCTCAAGCATTGCTCAGAGCTACTTATGACTTCAAGCCTATCAACTCCCGAGATTAGGCTGACAATACTAAAGTACCTATTAGAACATCCGATAGTCAAAGGTATATGAAATACAAATGGTATAGAGAGAAATAGTCGACGCGTCATAATTCCTATAATAACTACAACCTAAAACTTCTTAACTGGGAATATTGAAGAACTGGGAATATTGAACCACCAGTTTTCATATGTTCTGAGCAAGGAACTTAAACGTTAGCTTTTTTACATGGCACATATTGCACTTTTACTTTCTTCTCCAACACTGTGTTTTTGCATTATTTAAACCAAATTGACCATGTTTCATTATTTATTTGAGACTAAATAGATTTTATTTATGTATTATATTAAGTTAAAATAAGTGTTAATTCAGTATTGTTGTAATTGTCATTATAACAAATATATATATAAAACTCGTCCAATTAATCGGTATCAGCTTTTTTTGGTCCTCCAATAATCGGTATCGGCGTTGAAAAATCATAATCGGTCGACCTCTAGTTGCTAGTATACTGGTTGACAAATGGACAAGACATTTTGTTGTGTTACAGCATGAATTCAAAATTGATAAAATAAAATAAAAATCTCACACCAATCTACACAAAATACCCCATAAATGACAAAGTGAAAACATGTTTTATGAAATGTTTACAAAGTTATTGAAAATTAAATGCATAAATATAACATTTACAAAAGTATTCGCACCCCTGAGTCAATACACGTTAGAATCAGTTTCGGCTGATTCAGCTGATTCAGTTTCAGCTGTGATTCTTTCTGCGTAAGTTTCTTAACTTCTTGTCAATATGGGGGCGCTGTTTTCACTTTGTAAAAAATCGTGCCCAAATTACACTGCCTCGTACTCTATTCTAGATCGTACAATATGCATATTATTATTACTATTGGATAGAAAACACTTAAGTTTCTAAAACCGTTTGAATTATATCTGTGAGTAAAACAGAACTCATTTTGCAGCAAACTTCCTGACAGGAAGTGAAAAATCTGAAATCGAGGCTCTGTTCCAGGGCCTTCCTATTCATTTGCTTGAAATCTATGGATATACATGCACTTCATACGCCTTCCACTAGATGTCAACAGGCAGTGGGAGGTGGAATGGGGTGTCTAGCTTGATCTGAGGTCGAACAAGAGCTCTTGGAATGACGTGACCACTATTTCCTTTGTCTTCGAAGGCGCGGGAAGGACATCAGCATTGGCTTCTGAAAAGCGTTCGGTATAGACGGCTAATATCTCCGGCTTTGATTTTATTTGATACATGTGATAATATCATCGTAAAGTATGTTTTTTCAATATAGTTTTATCAGATTATTCAACGTTTATCGGGAGTTTTGGAGTTTTCCGTTCTCTGCGTTAGGTGAAGATGGACATCTCCGCGCCACTTGGCTAGCTAAGGTTGCTAATTCGACAGGAGAAGAGGACATTCTAAAACCAAACAACGATTTATTCTGGACAAAGGACTCCTTGTACAAGATTCTGATGGAAACTCAGCAAAAGTAAGAACCATTTATGATGTTATTTCGTATTTCTGTGGAAAATATTTAGTCGTATTTTCCTTCCTTTTTGCGGGCGCTGTCTCGCTATAACGTTAGCTGTTTGTTATGGTAAAGTTATTTTTAAAAAATCTAACACGGCGATTGCATTAAGAACTAGTGTATCTTTCATTTGCTGTCCAACATGTATTTTTTAGTAAAGTTTATGATGAGTTATTTGGTCAGATTAGGTGAGTGTCAGAAGTATATCCGGAAATTCTGGGAAAAAGTTGCTACATTTTCACAATGTATAGCCACGGTTTTCAGCTCAAAATATGCACATTTTCGAACAAAACATAAGTGTATTGTATAACCTGATGTTATAGGACTGTCATCTGATGAAGTTGGTCAAGGTTAGTGATTAATTTTATATCTTTTGCTCTTTTTTTGCGATCGCTACCTTTGCGGTGAATGAATGCGGTTGTGTGTTTGGCTATTGTGGTAAGCTAATATAATGCTATATTGTGTTTTCGCTGTAAAACACTTAAAAAATCTGAAATATTGGCTGGATTCACAAGATGTTTATCTTTCATTTGCTGTACACCATGTATTTTTCATAAATGTTTTATGATGAGTATTTAGGTATTTCACGTTGCTCTCTGTAATTATTCTTGCTGCTTCGGTGCTATTTGTGATTGTAGCTGCAATGTAAAACTATGATTTATAACTCAAATATGCACATTTTCGAACAAAACATAGATTTATTGTATAACATGTTATAAGACTGTCATCTGATGAAGTTGTTTCTTGGTTAGTGACTAATTATATCTCTATTTGGTCGGTTTTGTGATAGCTACCTATGCGGTAAAAAAATTGTGAAAATATGCGGTTGAGTCTTTTGCTATTGTGGTTAGCTAATAGAAATACATATTGTGTTTTCGCTGTAAAACATTTTAAAAATCGAAAATGATGGCTGGATTCACAAGATGTGTATCTTTCATTTGCTGTATTGGGACTTGTGATTTCATGATATTTATATGCTAGTATTTACTTGTGGCGCTATGCTAGGCTATGCTAGTCAGCTTTTTTACTGATGAGGATGCTCCCGGATCAGGGATGGAGATGAAGTAGAGGTTAAGATCTTTGCACACCTAGATTGTATAATATTTGCACCTTATTCTGTTTAAAATTCTTCAAGTTGCTTGTTGATCATTGCTAAATAGCCATTTTCAAGCCAATTTAAGTCAAAACTGTAACAAGGCCATCCAGGGACATTGAATGTGTTCTGTAATTTAGTAATTAATGTTCATAAATTGCAACTATATTTTTAGGTCTGAAACCCAGAGGTTGTAAAGTTCTGGTTTAAATGAAACAGACATAATTCCCATCTCACAATTAGTCAGATACAATTTTATTTGCGAGAGCTCTCCCGTGCATATACAAAAACGTTCCTTTTATACTTTTCTCTTAACCTACACACATACAGTGGGGAGAACAAGTATTTGATACACTGCCGATTTTGCAGGTTTTCCTACTTACAAAGCATGTAGAGGTCTGTAATTTTTATCATAGGTACACTTCAACTATGAGAGACGGAATCTAAAACAAAAATCCAGAAAATCACATTGTATGATTTTTAAGTAATTAATTTGCATTTTATTGCATGACATAAGTATTTGATACATCAGAAAAGCAGAACTTAATATTTGGTACAGAAACCTTTGTTTGCAATTACAGAGATCATACGTTTCCTGTAGTTCTTGACTAGGTTTGCACACACTGCAGCAGGGATTTTGGCCCACTCCTCCCTACAGATCTTCTCCAGATCCTTCAGGTTTCGGGGCTGTCGCTGGGCAATACGGACTTTCAGCTCCCTCCAAAGATTTTCTATTGGGTTCAGGTCTGGAGACTGGCTAGGCCACTCCAGGACCTTGAGATGCTTCTTACGGAGCCACTCCTTAGTTGCCATGGCTGTGTGCTTCGTGTCGTTGTCATGCTGGAAGACCCAGCCACGACCCATCTTCAATGCTCTTACTGAGGGAAGGAGGTTGTTGGCCAAGATCTCGCGATACATGGCCCCATCCATCCTCCCCTCAATACGGTGCAGTCGTCCTGTCCCCTTTGCAGAAAAGCATCCCCAAAGAATGATGTTTCCACCTCCATGCTTCACGGTTGGGATGGTGTTCTTGGGGTTGTACTCATACTTCTTCTTCCTCCAAACACGGCGAGTGGAGTTAGACCAAAAAGCTCTATTTTTGTCTCATCAGACCACATGACCTTCTCCCATTCCTCCTCTGGATCATCCAGATGGTCATTGGCAAACTTCAGACGGGCCTGGACATGCACTGGCTTAAGCAGGGGGACCTTGCGTGCGCTGCAGGATTTTAATCCATGACGGCGTAGTGTGTTACTAATGGTTTTCTTTGAGACTGTGGTCCCAGCTCTCTTCAGGTCATTGACCAGGTCCTGCCGTGTAGTTCTGGGCTGATCCCTCACCTTCCTCATGATCATTGATGCCCCACGAGGTGAAATCTTGCATGGAGCCCCAGACCGAGGGTGATTGACCGTCATCTTGAACTTCTTCCATTTTCTAATAATTGCGCCAACAGTTGTTTCCTTCTCACCAAGCTGCTTGCCTATTGTCCTGTAGCCCATCCCAGCCTTGTGCAGGTCTACAATTTTATCCCTGATGTCCTTACACAGCTCTCTGGTCTTGGCCATTGTGGAGAGGTTGGAATCTGTTTGATTGAGTGTGTGGACAGGTGTCTTTTATACAGGTAACGAGTTCAAACAGGTGCAGTTAATACAGGTAATGAGTGGAGAACAGGAGGGCTTCTTAAAGAAAAACTAACAGGTCTGTGAGAGCCGGAATTCTTACTGGTTGGTAGGTGATCAAATACTTATGTCATGCAATAAAATGCAAATTAATTATTTAAAAATCATACAATGTGATTTTCTGGATTTTTGTTTTAGATTCCGTCTCTCACAGTTGAAGTGTACCTATGATAAAAATGACAGACCTCTACATGCTTTGTAAGTAGGAAAACCTGCAAAATCGGCAGTGTATCAAATACTTGTTCTCCCCACTGTACATACACACTAATTTCTTGGATTTTCCCCTGAAGTCGCACCACAGTTTATTACCACTCAGCTGACAGTTCCAGTCCCCCCCAGATACGGGAAACCTGGAGGGGCTCTCCCTGTCTTATCTTATCTCCCCAGAGTTATAGCTGGGTCGGTTCAAACATCGGTTAACGAGTCTCTTTGCTTTCTTTCGGCACACACATACATTCCTTTCTTCCCCAATGGTTATCATTTTTAATTACCCCTTGTCCGTGCTACATAACCTCTAATCCTAATGGTTAAGTTTCCGGGTAGAATTATTTAATCATTTATCTTAAACCTTGATAAAATATTTTAACAGAATGTCATCTTGGTAAGCAACTCCAGTGTATATTTGGCCTTTTGTTTTAGGTTATTGTCCTGCTGAAAGGTGAATTTGTCTCCCAGTGTCTGTTGGACAGCAGACAGAACTAGATTGTCCTCTAGGATTTTGCCTGTGCTTAGCTCTATCCCGTTTATTTTTATGCAAAAAATATTCACTGGTCTTTGCCAAAGACAAGCATACCCATAACATGATGCAGCCACCACTATGCTTGAAAATGTACTCTGTGATGTGTTGATGGATTTGCCCCAAATAACAATTTGTATTCAGAACATAGTTATTATTTTTTGGCCAAATTATTTTCATTCTGTCATTTAGGTTAATATTTTGGAGTAACTACACTGTTGTTGATTCATCCTCAGTTTACTCCTATTACAGCCTTTACTTTGGACCCTGATCTCTCTTTTGACGAACATATCAATAATATTTCAAGGGTAGCCTCTCTACACTGGCTTTCTGTTAAGGCTAGGGCTGATTTCAAGGTTTTACTGCTAACCTACAAAGCATTACATGGACTTGCTCCAACCTATCTCTCCGATTTGGTCCTGCTGTACGTACCTACGGGTTCGCTACGGTCACAAGACGCAGTCCTCCTAATTGTCCCTAGAATTTCTAAGCAAACAACTGGAGGCAGGGCTTTCTCCTATAGAGCTCCATTTTTATGGAATGGTCTGCCTATCCATGTGGGAGACCTTTAAGTCTTTATTGAAGACTCATCTCTTCAGTAGGTCCTATGGTTGAGTGTAGTCTGTCCCAGGGGTGCAAAGGTGAACGGCAAGGCACTGAAGCGACGAACCAACCTGGCTCTCTCTGCCTGGTCTTTGTGGTTGAATATGTGTTTGAAATTCACTGCTCGACTGAGGGACCCTATAGATAATTGTACAGAGATGAGGTAGTCATTCAAAAATCATGTTAAACACTATTATTACAGAGTGAGTCCATGCAACTTATGTGACTTTTTAAGCAAATGTTTACTCCTGAACTTATTTAGCCTTGCCATAACAAAGGGGTTGAATACTTTCATGTTTTATTCATTTGAAAATAATCATTAAAAAAATATCCACTTTGACATTATGAAGTATTGTGTGTAGGCCAGTGACAAAATCTCAATTGAATCAATTCAGGCTGTAACACAACAAAATATGTCAAAAGTCAAGGGGTGTGAGTACTTTCTGAAGGAAATGTAGAGTTTAGGTGAAAGGTGCTATTTTCTCTGGGATATGTAGTTGAGGTGAAAGCAGCTTGCACTCTTCTGTCAACAGAGTTTGTGCATAGTAATAACCTCTCCGCAGGGGGAGAGAGAACTAGGGAGGGAGAGAGAGGGAGAGACTGGGGGAGGGCGAGAGAGATAAACGAAGAGAGAAAGAGAAACACATCCAGCTGATTGCAAAGAGAAAACCGGAGAAGGGAGCAGGGCTTGTAATGTAAGATAATGAGCTGAGAGTTAAGGAAAACTGCAGACACTGACACACTGCAGCTAGACATGGCCTGCTGCAGTCACCCTGTAAAAAGAGGGAGGGAGGCAGATGGAGGGAGTAAGGGATGTTGTGATACACAGCAAAAGACCTAGACCGCTGTACAATTTTTTTTTTTCTCTCTAACCTGTCTCTGCGATTCATGTTTTTCCTCCCTCCATCTTCCTACTTTGCTATCTGTCTTTCAGTGAGTTGCTGTGAGCTGAGGCTATGGATCTGTCTGATTTGCTGGGGAGCGCTTGACTCCTCATATTGTCAAACATGGAGCCAATCAAAGGCAGAACACTGCTTCCTCTGTCACACTGACTGACTGACTGGCTGCAACTGCACTTGCAGGCAGGGGGGGGGGTGATTGTGGGAGGTGAGTAAGGGAAGCGTGCAACGTGGAAGGGTGCAAAGGAGGGGGTTGAGAGTGAAGGGGAGAGCAAGAGATGTGATTGTTACATTGCAGATGAACAGTATCCATGAATATGGATGTGAGAGATTCAGCTATGTCTTATAGGCCATATAGATGATAATCATGCAATGACTGGCTGAGCTGGAGGGCCTAGAATCCTCTTGTTTGGGAGGAATGGCCTGAGCCCAGGTAAAACCGCTGCTTGATTGAAACTCAGTCAGGCAGTTGTAGTTAAATCCCCAAGAACACACTCCCATGGATTTCCAAGCTTGTTTCAATAAAGCACTACGGACTGATACAATAGAATATAAAAGATGACAAATAATAAAGGAACAACAAGTTAAACGAGGAATAACTAGCATGATGAAGAACAAACGTAGTAAGCCCCATGAAGGACGGACAGCGTTTGTTGACTTAATCCTGTCTCTTCCTGGGGTCCTTGAGGGCCTTTTTTCCCCAAAACAGGCTCATTCACCAGATTTCACAGTATACCTTCTGATCCTTTTATGGGACTCCTTTACATGTACACAGTGACATCCTCCCCCGGAGAGAGAGATATGAAAGTGTGTGTGTGCGCACCTCTGTATGCGTGTGTTCTCTCTGGCAGGCCGAGTGGTCATGGGGTTCTATCTCAGGGAGAGCAAGGCTCATATCCTCCTATGTGTAATAACAGGATCCGCTCCTGAGTTAGAGGATCGGTTGGAGCAGCTGTTTCCAGTCAGAACTACGACCAGCCAGCGCTACAAATCTGCAGTCTGGGAATACTGCCGACCTGGCCTCACAGCTAATCCTGATGGAGAGAGCTTGTTCAGCCCCAAATTGCCCTTGTTCCTCGTTCGCCTGGTCTATTGGACTGAAAGAGGGACGGAGAGAGAGAAAGAGAGCAAGGGCGTTCAAGCGAAGGGGGATTGAGAGCGAGATAGTGGGTGCTCTCTCATTCAACTCAAACTCTGCCCTCGCCCCTTTATTTGGTCGGCTACAGGTCAGGACTAAAAGCGGCATTGAGAGAGAAAACATTGTTCAACCCAAGCTTTGCCCTCAGAGGCACATAAAAAAAAAAGGCACACTCAGGTAGGGCCTCCATTTTCAAAACATCTCTTTCAGATGTTATGAGTGAAGAGAGGGGAATGTTTGTGTGAAGTTGGTGCATGTTGTGAGTGAATCAATAAGTGTGTGAGATGGAATAGCCTATATCCCTCAGTCATTGATTGGCGTGTAGGATTTGGGCGAGGAGAAAAAGTCTCTAGTTCTCCGCTCTGGCCTGCCCCTGTATTCATAGTACTATTTTCCTCCCTCGAGCTGGATGGCAGCTCACCACTTCGTCCATTGATACCACTGGGAAAATAGAGAACAAACTGTTAGCCAAAAACCTGTTCTAAAATGGTGTTAGTCAAGCACATAACCACTTATTTCATAGTTGGCGCCTTATCTAAAGCATCATTACGACGAAGATAGCAACAGCGTTTAGTCAACTAAGCGAGAACAAGTTCTTCCGCCGTCGCTGCGTGGATGGAAACTAAAATAGCAGAGAGCTGTTCCGCTAATACCGTCCTTTACAGAAATATGTTCAACTGTTAAAGATTAGTAGGCCTATGTTAATTAATCAGTTGTTGATCTGCCCTCTTGGTATAGCTGTAGGCCTATGTCAACAGTAGGCTGCTGATGATGTGATAATAGTCAGTTCACCAATGACAACTAGGCATGTTGAATGAATGGTAGTTTAGTAAGACCTAACTTGATGGATTAGGTCAGTGATGGAGATGTGAAACAAGCTCATATAGGCCTAGTTTAGTTGTTTCATATTCCAAATAGCCTACAGTAAGCTAGACTACTACAACATTTCACTAGACTATCCACATAAAGACACATTAATTAGAATAATCATTACCCCTAAATTGAACATAGTGTCATTGAGACAACCTCAATTTAATTTAGGATCAAACATAAGACTTTTGTGTTGGCTACATTGTTTGATATAATTTAAGACTCTAGGTTTCAGGAAATTGCTGTTAAATGCGCCAACTTCCTGTGGGGGATTTTGGTGGGAGTGAAATGGGCAGCTGGGAGAGAAATGGCCTCCCTTGAGAGGGCAAGAACAAGATGTACAGTACCAGTCAAAAGTTTGGACACCTACTCATTTCAGGGTTTTTCTTTATTTTTTACTGTTTTCTACATTGTAGAATAAAGACATCAAAACTATGAAATAACACATAATGGAATCATGTAGTAACCAAAAAAGTGTTAAACAAATCAAAATATATTTTATATTTGAGATTCTTCAAACTCATCACCAAAGCAAAGGGTAGCTACTTTGAAGAATCTCAAATATAAAATATATTTTGATTTGTTTAACACTTTTTGGTTACTACATCATTGGGAGAGGCAGGTTGAGGTTTCCAGGGTTAGAGTAGTGCAGATGTTGTCGTATGCTGAGGCAGTGAAGAAAGTAGAGAAAGATGGGTCAAGGGGGAGGGATCCTGAGAGGAGTGATGTGGGTAGTGGATCTGTACCAGTACAGAGGGATAGGCCAACAAGTAATACATGCTTCAGTAAGATTGGATTTTTAGCATTTATAGCAAAGGTTATCAACTGTACTACAGGGATGGAATGTAAGTCCATGCTGACTGCAAGAATGTCCACCAGAGCTGTTGCCAGAGAACTGAATGTTAATTTCTCTACCATAGCCCCCCTCCAACGTCGTTTTAGAGAATTTGGCAGTACGTCCAACCGGCCTCACAACCGCAGACTACTTGTAACCATGCCAGCCCAGGACCTCCACATCCGGCTTCTTCACTTGCGGGATTGTCTGAGACCAGCCACCCAGACAGCTGATGAAACTGAGGAGTATTTCTGTCTGTAATAAAGCCCTTTTGTGGGGGAAAATAATATTCTGATTGGCTGGGCCTGACTCCCCAGTGGGGGGGCTTGGCTTCCAAGTGGGTGGGCCTGTGCCCACCCAAGGCTGTGCACGTGCCCATTCATGTGAAATCCATAGATTAGGGCCTATAAAATGTATTTCTTTTTAGTTTGAAGTGTATGGCGTTGGCGCTCGCAGCCCGTCTGTTTTCTCTCATTCATCACTGTGCGTTCTAATTCCAGCGTGTACACGCTCGTTCGAATAAAAAAAAAAGCTTTTCGTTTGATTTCGGTGTTACTCTGTGGGTAAGGGGCAGTAGGACACTAGCTACTCACTGTAGGTTTCCATCCAATTGGCGACAGATTTTCATGCGAATATTCTAAAATCGGCATAAAAAACAATATGCAAACTTTCCCACCAGAGATGTTTCCATCAAATTGACTTGTTGCGGGTAAAAAGCTATGCGTGATTTTCAACTCTACTGATGGTTTGTCACGAAACAATGTGCATTATATGGGGAATGTGCCCACTCCGGTCTTGGCACGTGTGCTCTAGCAAACAGCTGCAGATACAGTGCAGGTATAGCCTACATTATCAGGTTATTATGGACAAAAGAGAGAGATGATTACTTTTATTTGTCAAACGGCAGCCAAGCATCAATCCTCATGTCACCAGAATACAACCCTCAATATTTTTGGATCATCACCTTGCACTTTCATCACTCTGTGAAGTTCATGATAGTTTACTAAATCTGTAGCCTAATAAACCTCATACTTTCCCGAGTTGTCGTAGGAGGACCACATGCGTCATCGCGTGACTCCCAAGTTTACGATATGATTATTAATATATCAATATTTGCGCATGAAAGCATTTCCACTGACATTTCTCGCATAATTAATTTTACAGATACAAAAAGATCCCACCTTTTTCTAGCGCATTTCGTTTTGTCGACATTTGAAAAGTTTTTTTTTTTTTTTTACTTGTACTTGACTTGCATAAAAAGGTTGGATGGAAACCTGGTAACTGACAGGTCTCTGGAGTATTGAACATTTTGTTTCAGTTACCTCCTGAAATGAAGAGAGAAACCCAGTTTAGACTGTTGGGATGTGCGGGCTAATGTCCCACACCTCTTGATGACAGTGTGATAAAACAGTGTAGTCTATTAAGAGCTTTATTGCAGCTGTCAGACAGGCTTGGAATCAATGGATGGGGTATACACTGAGTGTAAAAAACATTAAGAACACCATCCTAATATTGAGTTGCACCCCCTCATGGACTCTACAAGGTGTCGAAAGCGTTCCACAGGGATGCTGGCCTATGTTGACTAATGCTTCCCACAGTTGTCAACTTGGCTGGATGTCCTTTGGGTGGTGGACCATTCTTGATACACACGGGGAACTGTTGAGTATGAAAAACCCATCAGCGTTGCAGTTCTTGACACAAACCGGTGGCCTCGTTCAAAGGCACTTCAATCTTTTTTCTTGCCCATTCACCCCCTGAATAGCACACGCATACAATCCATGTATCAATTGTCTCAAGGCTTAAAAACCCTTCTTTAACCTGTCTCCTGCCCTTCATCTACACTGATTGAGGTGGATTTAACAAGTGATATCAATAAGAGATCATAGTTTTCACCTGGTCAGTCGATGTCATAAAAAGAGCAGGTGTCCTTTTAATGTTTTGTACACTCACTGTATATACACATTGACACACAGCTGGGAAAGTGTGACTGTACTTGAGTGTGTGTACTCTGTTATTCTAATGTGGTTCAACTGTTATTCTAGTGGTCTCTGAGGGGGAGTTTTGCCCTCCAACTCCGCAATATGCTCAGCCTCTCCTGTAAAACCAGTTCAGATGCTTTGTCATGTTAATTTGGCCACTGTTTCTCTGTCCCGTGTAAACGCTTACCGTTTTTTCGGCTGTCTTGTTAAGTCTCTTGTAAAAAATATGTTCTCCATCACTGAAGCTTTTTCTCAGCTTTTCCTATAAATCCTTCATTCACACTCTCTCTCTCTCCCTCTGTCGATAGGTGTTTAAGGTGAAGGCGGTCCAGTTGGCTGAGAAGCTGCTCCCAGCCTTCAACACTCCCACAGGCATCCCCTGGGCCATGGTCAACCTCAAGAGGTCAATCTCAGACCACAACGCAACCTTAGATTTACATCTGACCACAACCTAACCCTAGATCTACATCCATAACTGCAACAATGACATGTCAGCAAGATTCTCTACTCAGTGATTGAAAGTTAATCCTTTCTCCCTCCCTGTGTGTAGTGGTGTGGGGCGTAACTGGGGCTGGGCGTCAGCAGGCAGTAGTATCCTGGCAGAGTTTGGAACACTACACATGGAGTTTGTCCACCTCACTTACCTCACCGGGAACCCTGCCTACTACCAAAAGGTGAGACACCTCCTTAGTACTGGTGTCTAAGTCTGCGTGTTCCCCTGGGTGAGAGATATATCCATGTCTCCTCTAACCCTGTCAGGTAATGCACATACGGAAGCTGCTGGCCAAAATGGACCGACCCAACGGGCTCTACCCCAACTATCTGAACCCTCGCACCGGTCGCTGGGGCCAACGTAAGTAGTCTCTCTCAACTTCAGAGAATAACACTGACGTGTGTGTGTGGGTTGAGCTCAATTCAGAATTTTGGAATTGACTCCCATTCAGCTCATGAGTTGAAATTTTAATTGAATTGGCCACACCCCACAGGATGTAGAATTTGAGTGACAGGAAGTAGAATTTAATTCAGTGCAATTCAAAGAAATTCCACTCAGCCATAGAACATGAGAGTTACATTGAATCTGACCGGTCACACTTCCAGCTACCAAACAATATATAACTTTTCTCTTGAAACAATGTTCATATACAGTGGGGAGAACAAGTATTTGATACACTGCCGATTTTTCAGGTTGTCCTACTTACAAAGCATGTAGAGGTCTGTAATTTTTATCATAGGTACACTTCAACTGTGAGAGACGTAATCTAAAACAAAAATCCAGAAAATCACATTGTATGATTTTTAAGTAATTAATTTGCATTTTATTGCATGACATAAGTATTTGATACATCAGAAAAGCAGAACTTAATATTTGGTACAGAAACCTTTGTTTGCAATTACAGAGATCATTTGTTTCCTGTAGTTCTTGACCAGGTTTGCACACACTGCAGCAGGGATTTTGGCCCACTCCTCCATACAGACCTTCTCCAGATCCTTCAGGTTTCGGGGCTGTCGCTGGGCAATACGGACTTTCAGCTCCCTCCAAAGATTTTCTATTGGGTTCAGGTCTGGAGACTGGCTAGGCCACTCCAGGACCTTGAGATGCTTCTTACGGAGCCACTCCTTAGTTGCCCTGGCTGTGTGTTTTGGGTCGTTGTCATGCTGGAAGACCCAGCCACGACCCATCTTCAATGCTCTTACTGAGGGAAGGAGGCTGTTGGCCAAGATCTCGCGATACATGGCCCCATCCATCCTCCCCTCAATACGGTGTAGTCGTCCTGTCCCCTTTGCAGAAAAGCATCCCCAAAGAATGATGTTTCCACCTCCATGCTTCACGGTTGGGATGGTGTTCTTGGGGTTGTACTCATCCTTCTTCCTCCAAACACCGCGAGTGGAGTTTAGACCAAAAAGCTCTATTTTTGTCTCATCAGACCACATGACCTTCTCCCATTCCTCCTCTGGATCATCCAGATGGTCATTGGCAAACTTCAGACGGGCCTGGACATGCACTGGCTTAAGCAGGGGGACCTTGCGTGCGCTGCAGGATTTTAATCCATGACGGCGTAGTGTGTTACTAATGGTTTTCTTTGAGACTGTGGTCCCAGCTCTCTTCAGGTCATTGACCAGGTCCTGCCGTG
Source organism: Salvelinus alpinus (assembly GCF_045679555.1). Taxonomy (NCBI): domain Eukaryota; kingdom Metazoa; phylum Chordata; class Actinopteri; order Salmoniformes; family Salmonidae; genus Salvelinus; species Salvelinus alpinus. The sequence continues at coordinate 31,218,342 of NC_092099.1, forward strand.
TAGTTCTGGGCTGATCCCTCACCTTCCTCATGATCATTGATGCCCCACGAGGTGAAATCTTGCATGGAGCCCCAGACCGAGGGTGATTGACCGTCATCTTGAACTTCTTCCATTTTCTAATAATTGCGCCAACAGTTGTTTCCTTCTCACCAAGCTGCTTGCCTATTGTCCTGTAGCCCATCCCAGCCTTGTGCAGGTCTACAATTTTATCCCTGATGTCCTTACACAGCTCTCTGGTCTTGGCCATTGTGGAGAGGTTGGAATCTGTTTGATTGAGTGTGTGGACAGGTGTCTTTTATACAGGTAACGAGTTCAAACAGGTGCAGTTAATACAGGTAATGAGTGGAGAACAGGAGGGCTTCTTAAAGAAAAACTAACAGGTCTGTGAGAGCCGGAATTCTTACTGGTTGGTAGGTGATCAAATACTTATGTCATGCAATAAAATGCAAATTAATTATTTAAAAATCATACAATGTGATTTTCTGGATTTTTGTTTTAGATTCCGTCTCTCACAGTTGAAGTGTACCTATGATAAAAATTACAGACCTCTACATGCTTTGTAAGTAGGAAAACCTGCAAAATCGGCAGTGTATCAAATACTTGTTCACCCCACTGTACTTGTTTTACTTTGTGCTTAGAATAGCCAATTATATTTCCACCAACCATTTCATTTGGCCTGAGGGTAAACTTGATGATTAAACTATTGCATTCTGGGGAATGTAGTATTTTCCCCATATTGAACAATATGTAATAACTTATAATATTTGCATATAGGTTTTCATTTTAAGAGATGGTCCTGAAAATAAATTGTTTAAACAATATTTTATATGCATGTATATAACAACATGTTTTATGTACAAGATGTATATTTGTATAGACTACACCTAATATAATTGAATTTCATTTCATATTATTCAATTCTATTTCCTTTAATTCAAATGCAGGTGCAATGGGCGCTAGGCTATGTAAATGAATGTGTGTGAGTAGTGTTTTGTTTTTTTCTTTAATAAATATGTATAATTAGAAGCTGTTGGCAGGCAGCGTCTTAACTAACTCTGTTTATTATCCTGAATGAGAGAGAGGTTTAATTACTGTCTCTGCCTCTCACTGCTCAACCTGACCCCCCCCCCCCCCCACCCACACACACAGAGAGCCCTACAGTGTCTACCCCTCTCCAATGTTGTTTGTGTAGATTTTTGTTATTTCTCTTTTTCTCTCAATCTCTCCATCCCTCCATATGAGAATGAATTATTCATTGCAACTTCTCTCTCTCTCTTTTGCCAGGGGAATGCCAATTTTGCATAGAAAACATTTGACTTTGTGTCTGTGAATCTCTTCAGCTCATCTCTCTCTCTCTCTGCATACTTTGCTCCGAGTGTGTGTCTTTGCAGGAGACAGAAGGAGGATTGTCACTCAAAGTAATGAGCCGTGTGTGACTATGGAAAATCACAAAGTAATCGTGTGCCATAAATCTATACCTCTGTGTGTGAGAGATGTGAATGTATGCGTTGTAGCCATACAGAAAGTGCCAGTGTAATATCAAAGAGACGTCTGTAGGTATTTAAAACCGACCCATAGAGAGAGTGACAGACATAAAGACAGACATACGAGTAGTGTTATCGTCAAAGTCCCAGCTGTCAACTACTATAAAAATTGTCTGTTCCAGCAGCACATTTGTTAGCATTAGCTCCCCCCTGACTAACATAACACACCACTAAAACATCTGCTGAAGAGATGCCCATCTCACCACTACACGCCTCTCCACAGTGCTGGACATGCTACAAGCCCAGCCAGCACATTTCACACAGCATTCATTTACCATTAGCCATAAGCTTTTAGGGGTTAGCCCCAGCACTAGCTGTGGACTAGGACCGCTAATGGCTCTAGCCCCACTGCTCTCAATGACTCCCTCAGCATTGGTTAGCATCGTTAGCTTCACTGTTGGTTAACACTGCTGAGTCATAAGTTGGCTAGCTCTGTTAGCATCAGAGCATGGCTTTAGCCAGAGGGAGGCAACTACACAATAGCAAGTCCTTGCTGGCTAACAAATGAAGCTAAACAGGGTCAGGCCTCATGGGGAAAACACAATAGTCCTTCTGAGTGTCTTTACTCGACTTAAACTCTACCAAATTGTTTTCTACTGCGGATTCATGACTCAGGGTAGTCTGTGAGAGATTGTGCGTGCGTGCACGCGTTTCGTGCACGCGTGCCTACCCATCTGTGTCCTCTCACTGAGTGAGAGTTGGCACAGCCTCCGGCTCACTGTAATGTGGTGTCACTGTAACTAGGCCAGCTATAAAGGCTGAATCAACTTCTACTGGGACATTGGGGACATTAAGAAGGAGTACATCAGAGAGAGTAAACAACCACAATCTTTTCTGCCATCACACTGTAAGGGGGACAAAGCGTCTCCATGTCGTTTTTTTCTGTAAATTAAAAACCCCTCTGAAGAATAGTGCTGGCTCTGGTTGGGGTTTGGAAGAAAACATCCAATGAATAAATTATCATCTTTCCCCTTTTTGTCACTCTCTTTATTATTTTTCTCTCGCTCACTTTGTCCCTGTTTTCCCACCCTCTCATCTTTCTCCCGTCTCCCTCTCTTTCTCCTCTCTCCCCCCTTGTAGATCATACATCAGTTGGAGGTCTGGGGGACAGTTTCTATGAGTACCTGCTGAAGGCCTGGCTCATGTCAGACAAGACAGACACAGAGGCCCGCAAGACCTACGACGACGCCATTGAGGTACCCTTACCTGGTCTCCATGGAGACAAGCCACCTTTAACTGGTCTCCATTAAGATGTCTTTGATTGACAAACACACAGCTGTGTTTCAACTATCCTACCCTGAATTAGCAACTACCTTGCTCTATATCCTTATGACCAGATAGTTAGGATTGCTCCTCAAATCCTCAAAGTACTTTAACTGCAGTGTACTGGGCTCCATCTTTGCATTTTAATCAGTGAGCGATTTAACAGGAAGTAGATGCCTGAACTCTGTTGCCAGTTATTGACGTTGATTGATCAAGTACATTATGTGCCAGGGAAGAGGATGGATAGAAGATTCTGCTGCTGTTCTCAAGGACTGAAGCTGAGGACACTTAAACAGCTTTGTTCCTGTTTCCTCTACTGTGCCAGGGACTTACTACCTGTCCTCTATCTCTCTCCTCCCTAAACCCACACACCTACTCCTTCTACTATCACCACCACTCACACACCCTGCTCCCTAAACCCACACACACCTACTCCTTCTACTATCACCACCACTCTCACACCCTGCTCCCTAAACCCACACACACCTACTCCTTCTACTATCACCACCACTCACACACCCTGCTCCCTAAACCCACACACACCTACTCCTACCATCACCACCCATATCCTTTCCGCATCTCCTTCCAGGCAATCGAGCGCCACCTGATCCGTAAGTCCAACGGTGGCCTGACTTTTATCGGGGAGTGGAAGAATGGCCACCTGGAGAGGAAGATGGGTCACCTGACCTGCTTCGCCGGGGGGATGTTTGCTCTGGGGGCCGACGGCTCACCTGACGACAAGGCTGGACACTACCTACAGCTGGGGGCTGAGATCGCACACACCTGCCACGAGTCCTACGACCGCACTGGTGAGATGGAGAAACACACACACCTAAACTTATAGTTTAGGGATAAATGGTAACTTATTATAGGGTGGTTTGGTTGCCATGGATTTTAGTTGTCGCCAAGTGAATATAAGCGTGATGGTGAATCAGATTCTGTGTGAGCTTAAAATAATGTTGTTTTTAAAATAAAAAAAGTGAGGTTACCATGGGAACTGGCTGATCTTCCTGAAAGTGAAGTTTTACAGTGATGATATTTCCTAGTTTTATCCGGCTGTCTCTTTTTATGAACTTGTGTTCAGTTCCCACACACAGTGACAAGGCTTGCAGAACAAATCTGTCTGCTTCTTGATCACTTTAATCGGTTCCTATTACATTCTAACTCCAAACATTTAATTGGCAGGATATGTGTTGTGTACTTATTGCTCAACCAGGAAAATCAGTGGATATGGAATGATTTTTTAAATATATATATATCTATCCATCTCCCTCCATCCCTCTCTCCATAGTGTTGAAGCTGGGTCCAGAGGCCTTTAAGTTTGACAGTGGTCTGGAAGCAGTGGCGGTGCGTCAGAATGAGAAATACTACATCCTGAGGCCAGAGGTCATCGAGACCTACTGGTACATGTGGAGGTTCACCCACGACCCCAAGTACAGGCAGTGGGGCTGGGAGGCAGCACAGGTGAGCCACTAGAAAATCACTCACTAGTATTACTACTACCATATGTGACCGACCGGCTTGATCCAGTCTTATGTAGCAATTTTTCACATTGAATAAAAGTAGAGACTCGGAGCTAGAAAATGAAATATCATACACTACAGTTGAGGAACACTGGGAAAGTAATTCTGCTTTGGAAGTTGATAAACTTGTAACCTCAATTTTGAGCAAATGACCTTGAATATTTTGGTAAACCTACTGGAGTGCTCTTCTTTGTCTTCACCCATTCAGAATCGTTCACACCCTCTTAAGCCTTATCCCCACCCATCTCTTCAAGGATTCACATGTGAGGCCATGTACTAAACAACCAAAGATTTCAAGACTAAAGGCTGATTTATACTACGTCTATCGACAGTTGTCGCAGTGACATCATGAACATTCTATTGTCGTCTGACATCAGACTTGTCGTTATGAAAAAGTATGAACACAAAAACTACAGGCTGCATGACATCAGCAGCTTGGTGGTCAAAAACAGCATAACTAGTGTATTTTAACACCAATAATACCTGTTTAAAAATGAATTTAGTATACAGTACCAGTCAAAAGTTTGTACACATCTAAAAGTCAGGCAAAACGTAAAACATCAATATGGAGTCAGCATACAAGTGTAAGTAAAAACAAATGTAAATAAGTTAGAAATTGTGCTACTACTGCACAAACACGTCATGTTTTTGTTTAGTTAGCTTTTGGAAATTGTAGAAATAAAATATTTTCCTTCAGAAGTTCCAGCTAGGCAGGCTAACGTTAGTTAGCTAAATTAATTTGTTAGCTATCATACAGTAGGCGTATATTAATAATGATATAGTTAATATAAGTACTTTAGACATGCAATCATAATTGACTGTAGAGCATATAAAGCACCCACAAGCTACCAGTGGCTGAAAACACAATCGTCGCGGGATGAATGAGTGACGAATTTCCGGCACTTGCCCTGCAAGTGTATACTCGTCAGATGTCATGATACGTCATCAGAAGTGTCCACTTAATTTAAGGGCTGAGGGGATAGGGTGTGTCTTTTAAGTGTTTGTAATGTAGCCAGTGTCACCAGCAAAGCACCCCCACACCATCACGCCTCTTCCTCCGTGCTTCACGGTGGGAACCACACATGCGGAGATCATCTGTTCACCTACTCTGCATCTCACAAAGACACAGCGGTTGGAACCAAAGATCTCAGACCAAAGGACAGATTTCCAACGGTCTAATGTCCATTGCTCATGTTTCTTGGCCCAAGCAAGTCTCTTCCTTTTATTGGTGTCCTTTAGTAGTTGTTTCTTTGCAGCAATTCAACCATGAAGGCCTGATTCACACAGTCTCCTCTGAACAGTTGATGTTGAGATGTGTCTGTTGCTTGAACTCTATGAAGCATTTATTTGGACTGCAATTTCTGAGGCTGGTAACTCTAATGAACTTATCCTCTGCAGCAGAGGTAACTCTGGGTCTTCCTTTTCTTGTGGCGGTCCTCATGAGAGCCAGTTTCATCATAGCACTTGATCGTTTTTGCGACTGCACTTGAAGGAACTTTCAAAGTTCTTTAAATTTTCCAGATTGACTGACCTTCATGTCTTAAAGTAATGATGGACTGTCATTTCTCTTTGCTTATTTGAGCTGTTCTTGACATAATATGGACTTGGTCTTTTACCAAATAGGGCTATCTTCTGTATACCAACCCTATCTTGTCACAACACAACTGATTGGCTCAAACGCATTAAGAAGGAAAGAAATTCCACAAATTAACTGTTACAAGGCACACATTGAAATGCATTCCAGGTGACTACCTCATGAAGCTGGTTGAGTGTGCAAAGCTGTCATCAAGGCAAAGGGTGGCTACTTTGAAGAATCTCAAATCTATTTTGATTTGTTTTACACTTTTTTTAGGTTATTGCATTATTTCATAGTTTTGATGTCTTCAATATTATTCTACAATGTAGAAAATAGTTGTAAAAAAAAAAATAAGAAAAACCCTTGAATGAGTAGGTGTGTACAAACTTTTGACTGTTACTGGATTTCACTCTAGCAAACCAGGCAACTAAAAGCAGCTTTCTAAACAATGTTTTGGTTCGTTTCTAGCTTGTTAGCTAGCTAGCTAATGTTAAGTGAGCTGGCTATCCAGTTCAAATAATGACCATATCATATAGCTGACAACGTCTTCACTTTAGCTCATTTGTCTTCATTATTACAGGAAAATAAACTCACAACAAGATCATTATTTACAAGTTAATGGCGAGTCAATTATAGAAAATGGCTTACTGTTGTGAGTGTGACGGAATTAAAGCAGGGCGTTCATATGTAGAATTTAGAACTTGGACACTGTCTCATTGGCCTAACGTTATATCCTAACTTGACTTTGGTGCAGGTCATGTTCCTTCACATTACCATCTCTGGTAAACACATACTATATCAAATAAAATCAAAGTTAACTTGTCACATGCACAGGAAACAGAAGGTGTAGTGAAATGGTTACTTGCACAGTGGAGTCTTTTGTTTAGAGATGTAGCTAGCTAGCTAAACCATAATCCCAACTCATAACGTGACTACCCTGCATGAATCTGCAGGTAGTTAACCAACCAGGTTCAATGTTAGCTAGCTAGCTAACATTAGGCTATAAATAGCAATGCAAATGGCTCTGAGATTCAAATAATATTACTTCACAGATTAGACACGTGACGTTAGCTAGCGAGCCAGCAGGCTGAGCAGAAACTTAGTTTAGCTAGCTACATTTTCAGATATTCTATTTTACGGATGGACACTTCTCCCTCTCTGTCACGGATGCCATGGTTGCCCTTAGTTTGAAGATGTAATCTGGAGACAGGTGTTTTATACAACAGCCTTCTGTGTGTTCTCTTTTCGACTCCCTCTACATATTTGCAATCAAACGCCAGAATTTTCTCCAACTCTTTTGCTATTGTACTCTAATGCCACCGGGTATTCCACTGATTTGAAAACTCGCTCCTCCAGAAAGTGGAGAGCAACACTTTTGCAGTTCTCCTACGTGATATCCTTCAAAAGAGCTGCGTTAGAAAATATGACCTACACATACTGACCAGCTCATGTTATAGACAGGATTACCTACACATACTGACCAGCTCATGTTATAGACAGGATTACCTACACATACTGACCAGCTCATGTTATAGACAGGATTACCTACACATACTGACCAGCTCATGTTATAGACAGGATTACCTACACATACTGACCAGCTCATGTTATAGACAGGATTACCTACACATACTGAGCACCTCATGTTATAGACAGACGCTTGCTACATGGCAGACCAATCCAAACTCATCGTCTTTTTTTGTGGCTAAACCAACTAGACTCGAAATGTAACAATTTTATTGCATTTACAGATGGCATACACATGTGTTATTAAGGGACATGAAAGTGCACATGTTCGAGAAGACCTTTCTGCACCAAAAAACGCCTTTTGATAAAAAAAATAAAATAAAAGCTTACGTTCAAATGCCTCTCCTGTGATGTAGTCAACGTGTGACATACGCCTAGTTTCCTTGAAACGAGTCACATGTTGCCATTATGCGTTTACCTATCCATCCATGCCCATTCCCTTATGAACCCGTAGCATCTAGCAGTACCTTCTTTGCTTGTCGGATGGCTCAAACTGAATTCTTCAGAATGATCGGCTATGAAAAGCCAACTGACTTTTACTCCTGAGGTGCTGACCTGTTGCACCCTCTACAACCACTGTGAATATTATTATTTTACCCTGCTGGTCATCTATGAACATTTGAACATCTTGGCCATGTTCTGTTATAATCTCCACCCTGCACAGGCAGAAGAGGACTATCCACCCCTCATAGCCTGGTTTCTTCCTAGGTTTTGGCCTTTCTAGGGAGTTTTTCCTAGCCACCGTGCTTCTACACCCCCATTGCTTGCTGTTTGGGGGTTTAGGCTGGGTTAGGTTGGGTTTCTGTACAGCACTTTTAGATATCAGCTGATGTAAGAAGGGCTTTATAAATAAATTTGATTTGATTCCGCTGCTCTATGTTCGCTACATACTTCAGTCTGAGACTGCCATCGTTGAAGTCGTTTGTGGGGATGTCAAATTTAGGGGTGTTGTACAAACAAAAGTTATCAGCAATTGGATCATCTCTAACCCATCAGAGTATCAAAGCCAATGACACATTTTGAAAACGCTGCTTTACCCACGTGTGTTCTGGCTCTGGCCCAACCCATCGGTTTTTGGGACCAATCATAATGGTTAGAATTTGTTTGTGTTCTAGAACCTGTCGGGGAGATACTCAGATCCAGACTAATTGCAGAGAAGAAACTAATGTCCGTGGGCCTAGCGTAACGTTTGACCGGAGCAAGGAGTTTGGGTAGCCAGGCAACTTCTCTGCACCAGTGTAGATCTGAAAGAATTGGATAAGTGCATCGACCCATTGCAACTGTAAAAGGAGAGCGGATCAGTGTGTGAACACACAACAGACTAATCCTACTTGAGAACAGTAAATACTCCTTTCTCATCTTTTTTCTCTCTCCAGTTATCATCCTCTTTTTGTCATATCTTTTCCCTACTGAGGCTTTTATTTTCAAAGGTCAGATTGAAACACTTCTGGCTCCTTTCTCTCAATCCTCCTCTCAACCACGTTCACTCTGCTCTCTCGTTCTGTCTCTTTCTCTAGCTGCCCTCCACTCCCCCTCTCCTCCTCCTTGCCACCACTCACCCATCTCTCTCTCCCTCTTTTCTTCTATCCCTCTTTCTTCCCTTCTCCTTATATCTCCTCCTTTTCCTCCTTTCTCTATCTATTCCTGTGTGTGGAGTGTGTGCGCTGCCCTCTGGCTTTTGGTAATGTTGGTGCTCTTGAGAGCTGAGAGCTGTTGTGGGTCTGAATGCAGTCTCCCTCAGCCTGAGTGATTGAGTGGAGATGGAGGGAGTGCACTTCTTAATTCTTCCACTACTGCTCCTCTGCACCACACACCACTCTTCCTTCCCTTTCCTCCTCTCTCTTGCTCTTTCATTTTTACTTGCTCTCATTTTCTATTTGCTCTGTCTCTCTTTCTGCCTTCATCTTCTTTCTCTCTTTTGAACAGAAACTTGGCTTTGCTTTTCTCTGTGTCTATGGCACTCTCTCCCTCGCTCTCTGTTGCTTTCACCCTCTGTCATGCCCCTTTCTCTCCTTCTCTACCTCTCATAAAAAGCACCAGACAGGTTCTACACAGATGTTGATCTCCCTACCTCTCTATTGTGCTACTCTGTGCTCCTGCACAATCAGCTCATGTTTGATCACACACACACACATTTTCCATAAGTACATGGAGTAGAAAACCTGGGCATGCCCCCTGGGATTTTTTGTTGTTGCAGAATGAGCTCTATTTTGGTGGCCCCTCTAGTACCTTCTAATGCCTTGATTCCATCCAAAATACACAGTTAAATTATTGAATACTTTACCTCCCAGATTGGTAATATTGCGTAGAAAGACATGACTTTACAATTAAAATTACTGAAAATGTGTGAATTCAGTGTTTTAGTTTTGCATATTGTCATTGCATAGGCCTATATAATTAGGACTATTTTCTAAGTAAGATGAACTTTTTTAACATTAAACCTCTCTTCTCTTGAGATTAAAGTCATATTTACAGTTTTGCTGCAAGATATAAATTGCCACATTGATGTTTGTTATTCAAATTATGCTCTGTGGACACTTAGGGTAAAGAAACCAATGTGTAATTTTGTAATTTGGGTGAACTATCCCTTTAACAGTTTGGCCTGTCAATCAATCACTGTGGGTAGAGTTGTCAGGGGAGGGGGCAGGATGTTTGTGAGTCACAGAGTTGGTAGGGTTTCAGACCTGTCAATCAAACACTGTGGGTGGGAATTTGAAGGAAGGCAGTAGATTAGTAATCTAGTCAGAAAAACTAGTCTTATCTACTAGCGGTGAGCCCAAAATAATACATTTAACAAATATTTACAAAATAAAAACACTACACCTATACGCTATGTCTACGCTGCCTTATAGGCCTATGCCTCTGGAGTAAATCTCAGATTTACTTTTAATAATTCTGCCTATTCCGTTAAAACAATTCGAGTATATGCGCATGTTGTAATCAAAATTCTAATCTTATTTTGTGCATTTCAAACTGTCCTTTTGTGAGGCGCAACCGGGAACTAGTTCTGTACGATGGCGAGTGTTGGATAAACCAGAATTGGAGGATCCTCCATCATTGTTTAAATCTCCAGTTTGGGAACATTTTGGCTTCCCACTAGATTACAACGGCGATGGACAGAGTTGTGGATAAAACGTTAACATTATGTTGCCACACTCAACGAGAATAGCCTATGCAGCTGCCAACACCTCAAATATTTTGACACATTTACACTAACATCACCCCAGTATACTGGAGCAAGACGGAAACGCAAAGAAACAACATCGCCTCTCCTCTGCATTCAAGCAGCCTTAGGCAACTGATTCTAACCAGGGCAAAGAAATTACAAAAGCGATAGGTAGGCTATGTTTATATATACAGTACCAATCAAAAGTTTGGACACACTTACTCATTCAATGGTTTTTCTTTATTTTTACTATTTTCTACATTGTAGAATAATAGTGAAGACATCAAAACTATGAAATAACACACATGGAATCATGTAGTAACCAAAAAAGTGTTAAACAAATCAAAAGATATTTTGATTCTTCGAAATAGCCACCCTTTGCCTTGATGACAGCTTTACACACTCTTGGCATTCTCTCAACCAGCTTCACCTGGAATGCTTTTCCAACAGTCTTGGAGGAGTTCCCACATATTCTAAGCACTTGTCTGCTTTTCCTTCACTCTGCGGTCCATCTCAATTGGGTTGAGGTCGGGTGATTGTGGAGGTCGGGTGATTGTGGAGGTCGGGTGATGGTGGTCTGAATACTTTCCGTGTGTGTGTGTGTGTGTGTGTGTGTGTGTGTGTGTGTGTGTATATTAGTCAGCAGCAGGTCACAGTGAAATATCAGGCACTGAGCAGGCTGTTTCTGAGTGGGTGGGGAGGGTGAGGGCCGGAGAGTGAGTAGTGGGGAGGGCCGGTGGGGTTAGGTTTGTGTTGAGAGCACTGGTTGAGAGAGCTCTGCAGGGTGCTGCTGAGTCTCGTGAGTGAGAGGAGAGAGCAGCACAAGCACACATCGTGACAACTTTTTACCAGTTGTAGGTATGCTATTTAGATTGTCATTATAGAGACATCTATTTCCGACCATTTTTCTATAAAACATATTAACACATTAGAACTGATGTGCATCAAGAAATGATGGAGACAAAGCACTGGAAACCCACTTTAGGCACACTAGAGCACATTAGATATATTTGCTTGGGGGTGGTTTCAAGTAAACGGTATTCTAATGTCGACTTTGATTATGGAAAACCATATCAAGCGAAGGATTTTACGCATGCTTAGTTCTTGGGTCTCGAGCTCTGCGTGAGGGGAAATTTGAAATGAAAAGTTATGGATATCCCTCGTGTGCTTCTGTTATGGGGGGAAAGTCCACAATGAAACTGACATTAAATGTGAAGAATGATACGTTTGCATCTGTTGGCTATCAAGTAGTCTATTAATTTCTATGCCATTGTAGGCTTCTGTAGCCTACCATTTGACACAATAAATATGTTGAAATGACAATATCGCTGGAGTCGTTGCAAATCAGTTTGTGCCACTTATGTAGGCTACATGGAGCTGGCAAGCGGATTTAATAAATAGCCGAAAACTTCTGTTTATTGTTGTTGAAGCCTTGTCTTATTATGCTATTATTAATGGCCATGTTTAGTTAATTAAATTGGAAGTTATCAATTGTGATCATGGTCACAGCTCTCTCACAAATGTATCATTCTCCACATTTAATGTCAGTTTCGTTGTGGACTTTTCCCTGAAATGAGATGTAGGCCTATCGGGGGCTATTTAAGCTACCTGCATGTAGCTCAGAAAAAGTTGAATTACAATCATAAACCCAGATTTTAGTCAGTAGCCTATGCCTTTTGAAATTACAAGTCAATCTTGCAAATAGGCAATTTATAATGGTTTGTAGTCTTAATATCTGGCACATAATAACAGCACAATTGCCAGAAAATAGGCTAACATTTGTCAGTGTTTCTTGAACAGAGATTTCGAGATCCTCTGTCCAACTTTAAACACTCATCTAATCACAACTATCCTTCCTATTGGATTTATTTATAGTTATGCAAATGCACAAACATTTTATTTACAATCATTGGAGAGTTAGTTTAATAAGGGCAAACATATATTTTCTCTTGCTACATATTCAAATTCCTTTAACCAGTGGTGTATTGTACTTTAGAAAAAATACTTTTTGGTACTACTTATGTTGTTTTTTGGGGTATCTGTACTTTACTATGTATATTTTCGACTACTTTTACTTCACTATATTCCTAAAGAAAAGAATGTACTTTTTACTCCATACATTTTCCCTGGCACGTAAAGGTACTCGTTACATTTTGAATGCTTAGCAGGACATGAAAATGATTCAATTGACACACTTATCAAGAGAACATCCCTGGTCATCCTTACTGCCTCTGATCGGGCAGACTCACTAAACACACATGCTTCATTTGTAAATGATGTCTGAGTGCTGGAGTGTGCCTCTGGCTTTCCGTAAATAAAATAAAAACAAGAAAATGATGCCATCTGGTTTGCTTAATATAAGGAATTTGATATGATTTTTACTTTTGATACTTAAGTATATTTTAGCAATTCAATTTACTTTTGATACTTAAGTATATTTAAAACCAATACTTTTAGACTTTTACTCAGTAGCATTTTACTTGGTGACTTTCTCTTTACTTGAGTCATTTTCTATTAAGGTATCTTTACTTTTACTCGAGTGACAATTGGGTACTTTTGTCACCACTCCCTTTAACCTCAAGTTAAGCTTGCAATAATTCATATTTTGATGGAAAACCGAATTTTGCGTCTACGTCATTACAAACTACGTTGATATTCCCTCGATAATGTTATGGAAAAATGGTTTATTGGATAAATGTGGCAACTCCTTGCTTGCTGCGGACTCCAAAAAATTGGGCTAGTTTTCAAGCTTTGTGGGCAGGTTTTGAATGGTCATTGTACTAGAAATTTCAGCTAGACCTGGCAACCCTGCTGACAAGTCCCTTTAGCGGTCACTGGCAAGTCTCAACATGGGCTTTGAATCTTAGGAAAATAAAAACAAGATGTTTGGACATATAACTAGATTTATGAATAGCAAAGGGATATAGGAGATTGACTTTATTCAGTCAGTTTGACACCTTTTGTAAACTGGTCAACACTTGCTGTTCGGTCATCAATCAAACCACGATGCGCACCGGCTCTGCAGCTGGCTATAGCATAAGTCTATGAAACATACGAAAGAAAATAAATGCATGTGCCACAAAACAATAATTATGTTGATTTCATCTCATCTTTACCACTTACATGGATTGTGTAAATTCACTCACAGAAGACGATGAAGAAGCATCATGCTCACCTTCTGTGAAAATAAATTTGACTGCAGCCAACCACAGAGCACAAAAAGGTACCGGGTGGGGGGACAGACAGCAGACTGACAAACCAGCAGTGTTTCCTTGTCATCCCTCACTTTGTGACTGACAGGCGCATGTCTTATCAAATCAAAAGTGTATTTGTCACATGCACCGAATACAACAAGTGTAGACCTTACAGTGAAATGCTTACTTACAAGCCCTTAACCAACAATGAAGTTTTAAGAAACATAAGTGTTAAGTAAAAGAAAAAGAAAAAAATTACAAATAATTAAAGCAGCAGTAAAATAACAGTAGAGGGGCTATATACTGGGGGTACAGAGTCAATGTGCGGGGGCACCGATTAGTTGAGATGATATGTACATGTAGGTAGAGTTAAAGGGACTATGCTTAGATAATAAACCGAGAGTAGCAGCAGTGTAAAAGAGGGGGGGGCGACGCAAATAGTCTGCATAGCCATTTGATTAGCTCTTCAGGAGTCCTATGGCTTGGGGGTAGAAGCTGTTAAGAAGCCTTTTGGACCTAGACTTGAAGCTCCGGTACCGCTTGCCGTGCGGTAGTTGAGAGTGGCTAGAGTCTTTGACAATTTTTAGGGCCTTCCTCTGACAACGCCTGTTATAGAGGTCCTGGAAGGCAGGAAGCTTGGCCCCAGTGATGTACTGGGCCGTACGCACTACCCTCTGTAGTGCCTTGCGGTCAGAGGCCGAGCAGTTGCTATACCAGGCAGTGATGCAACCAGTCAGGATGCTCTCGATGGTGCAGCTGTAGAACTTTTTGAGGATCTGAGGACCCATGCCAAATCTTTTCAGTCTCCTGAGGGGGAATAGGCTTTGTCGTGCCCTCTTCATGACTGTCTTGGTGTGTTTGGACCATGAGTTTGTTGGTGATGTGGACACCAAGAAACTTGAAGCTCTCAACCAGCTCCACTACAGCCCCGTCAATGAGAATGGGGGCGTGCTCTGTCCTCCTTTTCCTGTAGTTTACAATCATCTCCTTTGTTTTGATCACGTTGAGGGAGAGGTTGTTATCCTGGCACCACACGGCCAGGTCTCTGACCTCCTCCCTATAGGCTGTCTCGTTGTTGATGATTAGGCCTACCACTGTTGTGTCATCGGCAAACTTGATGATGGTGTTGGAGTCGTGCCTGGCCATGCAGTCATGAGTGAACAGGGAGTACAGGAGGGGACTGAGCACGCACCCCTGAGTGGCCCCCGTGTTGAGGATCAGTGTGACGGATGTGTTGTTACCTACCCTTACCACCTGGGGGCGGCCCATCAGGAAGTCCAGGATACAGTTGCAGAGGGAGGTGTTTAGTCTCAGGGTCCATAGCTTAGTGATAACGAGAAGATGCATATCGTTCGTTCTAGTGGGAGACACCAATGTGGACTTTTCTGACTAGCGAATTAAACCGTGAAACGTAAATGAAAAGAAGCCTAGTTCATTTATGAAATTAAAAAAGTAGCCCGATGACAATTAGTCTGTTATCGGCTGTTTAGCCGACAGACAGCGCTCATGGAAAACACTGACGCACACACATACTGTTTTACCTTAGGCTCTGGGTAGTAGCTCCTAGGCACCTTACCTTTCTAATTCCTAAACTTGACCATTAGTGAAATTAAATCTTAGATCAGTGTCTAGGGGCTCCTTCATCCAACTTCCTCTGAGCGTGTGGGAGTCATGTGTTTTGAGGTTAGTTGTGCCCAGCTGTTGTAGTGTATAGCCCTCAGAAATGATCCCAGCAGAGAGAAGCTGTGTATATATATATACACACACACACACACACACACACACACACACACACACACACACACACACACACACACACACACACACATACACACACACACACACACACACACACACACACACACACACACACACACATAGCCTTCTTCTCCAGGTAGAAGAGTAACAGACACAAACAATGCTTTATTAGCACAGATGGTACTAGGAGTGGAGTCTAGTTCAGGTGTGCGTGTATGGATGGATAATTTTGGTGTGTAGGTGGTCTAGCCCAGATGGAGGTCTGGGACGCTGCAGTGTGTCTTCAGAAGGACACACACATCGGATGCAGTGTTCCATGAAAAATATAAGAGTTCCAACCAATGTTCCTTTGAAGATGTGTGCGGGTGCGCAGCTCCCCCGAAGCACAAGATTGAACTTCACTCAACGTGGGAACTGTGGGAATTGTGATCGAATCAACGCAATATTAGCCACTTTCACTGCAACATACCGAAACAAAACAAACTATGCAAGAGATTTTGTTGTAGGCAGAATGCATCAGAGTAGGATTCTATTGCATTGACAGGCATGACTCTACACAGACCGGTAGGCCAATATGCAAATAAACCATTGCCACATATGGATATGTGCCATTCACTTTGAACTGGACTGTTTTTACAGCATGAGCGGTCGTGAGTAGATGCGCTTGTTTTGAGATCAAAGCGAGAGCTGCATGTAGCGACTTGTGCACATTTGTTAATATCCTTTGCTAGTTAGTGAGTTATTAGCCTAGTTATTTATAGATCATTTGTAGTCAGCAATAGGGGAAATTGCTTCCAACAAGAGCACACAGCGTTAACATTTCTAGCCATCTTTGAAAAGCAAGTCAGGTAAAGAGCTTTTTTTTGTCTTGAAGGGGCAGTGTTGTATTTTGAGACAGGCTTGAGTAAGCTAAGTAGCCAATAGGCAGAGGGTAGCATAATTTGTCTGATTATCTGTAATAATGGTATGGGAATAATAATGCATTTTATTTTGTAAAGTGGCTTCTTGCATCAAACACAACAACAAAAAATCGGTCACCTCCTTGTCTGAAGGACAAGTGGATAAACAGGTTAATGTCAAGCCCTGCATGATTTTTTTCAATTGAAATGTAGGCCTTCATTGAACACGACACATTTGCTGCTACTGTAGGTTCAATGATAGAACAGCTACTTCAATGTAAAAATGTGATAGGATGCATTTTCTCCATTGTTTTTGGTGGTAGGCCTACATTATCATTTAATAGCCACAGTAGCCTACTTGATCACTGTTAAAACTAACTTAAAGCAGTACAGCCTGTGTTCACGGTAAACATGCGCCAGAAGTTGCACAGCATTTTCACAACGCTCAAGTTTGCGCTCAGCAGACCTGAAAGTTGCTCAGTAACTAAAAACATTTGTGGGAACATTGGTTCCCACTCCTTCAGAGGGATTCTGCTGACAGCTACTGACTCATAGAGTAACTAGAGAACGGGACCAGCTACTGACTCATAGAGTTACTCGAGAACGGGACAGGCTACTGACTCATAGAGTAACTAGAGAACGGGACCAGCTACTGACTCATAGAGTTACTCGAGAACGGGACAGGCTACTGACTCATAGAGTTACTCGAGAACGGGACAGGCTACTGACTCATAGAGTAACTAGAGAACGGGACCAGCTACTGACTCATAGAGTTACTCGAGAACGGGACAGGCTACTGACTCATAGAGTAACTCGAGAACGGGACCAGCTACTGACTCATAGAGTTAATAGAGAACGGGACCAGGACAGATTCAGAGTGAGAGAGAGAGGAGCAAACTCATCGTACTCTGTTTTGATCCACCATATTTTACACTTCCTTGAATTACATGTGATGAGACACAGAGGAGTAAAGAACAAGAGATTAAAAAGATCGATAAAATCTGTCTGGACACTTTAAAATAGAAATACCCGGTGCCTTGTAAAATCACAGCGTGTAATGCTTTGACTGAGGTCACAGACCCAGACATTAACTTAAAATCTAAATTAAAGGCATTGATTATATAGACTGGCGTGGTGATGGATAGAAAATGTCTCCTCCAACCCTCCCTTAAACAAAAAATGGCAATGGAATAAACGTCTACCCATATCCTGACTTAACTCTTTAGACTTATGGTATTAGCCTATATGGATAGGGTTAAATTGAAATGTTTCTTACAGAAGAAATATGAAAAGCATATGCATAATCATGGTAGCAATTAAAAGGGAGCAGTTTGGATATAATGGAAAAAAGATGAGAATAAAGGTGGACACAACCGTTCACCTGACACAATCCTAACATTACACTGTTGATTGGATGTGCATTTTACATTTACTGTACTTTTCGCCCCATTTGTTGATAATGAAATCTGTAAATACTCTGGATACATTCGTAAAATGATAGGGGCAGGTGAAACATTTTTTATTAAAATTTTTATTTCACCTTTATTTTATTTAACCAGGTAGGCCAGTTGAGAACAAGTTCTCATTTACAACTGCGACCTGGCCAAGATAAAGCAAAGCAGTGCGACAAAAACAACAACACAGAGTTACACATAAACAAACGTACAGTCAATAACACAATAGAAAAATCTATGTACAGTGTGTGCAAATGTAGAAGAGTAGGGAGGTAAGGCAATAAATAGGCCATAGAGGTGAAATAATTACAATTTAGCATTAACACTGGAGTGATAGATGTGCAGATGATGATGTGCAAGTAGAAATGCAAAAGAGCAAGAGGATAAGTAAGAATATGGGGATGAGGTAGTTTGGTGGGCTATTTACAGATGGGCTGTGTACAGGTACAGTGATCGGTAAACTGCTCTGACAGCTGATGCTTAAAGTTAGAGAGGGAGATATAAGACTCCAGCTTCAGTGATTTTTGCAATTCGTTCCAGTCATTGGCAGCAGAGAACTGTAAGGAAAGGCGGCCCAAAAAAGTGTTGGCTTTGAGGATGACCAGTGAAATATACCTGCTGGAGCGCTTGCTACAGGTGGGTGTTGCTATGGTGACCAGTGAGCTGAGATAAGGCAGGGCTTTACCTAGCAAAGACTTATAGATGACCTGGAGCCAGTGGGTTTGGCGACGAATATGTAGTGAGGGCCAGCCAACGAGAGCATACAGGTCGCAGTGGTGGGTAGTATATGGGACTTTGGTGACAAAACGGATGGCACTGTGATAGACTACCTCCAGTTTGCTGAGTAGAGTGTTGGAGGCTATATTGTAAATGACATCGCCGAAGTCAAGGTTTGGTAGGATAGTCAGTTTTGCGAGGGTATGTTTGGCAGCATGAGTGAAGGAGGCTTTGTTGCGAAATTCAGAAGCCGGTTCTAGATTAAATTTTGGATTGGAGATGCTTAATGTGAGTCTGGAAGGAGAGTTTACAGTCTAGACACCTAGGTATTTGTAGTTGTCCACATATTCTAAATCAGAACCGTCCAGAGTAGTGATGCTAGTCGGGCAGGAGGGTGCGGGCAGCAATCGGTTGAAGAGCATGCACTTAATTTTACTAGCATTTCAAAGCAGTTGGAGGCCACGGAAGGAGTGTTGTAGGGCATTGAAGCTCGTTTGGAGGTTTGTTAGCACAGTGTCCAAAGAAGGGCCAAATGTATACAGAATGGTGTTGTCTGCGTAGAGGTGGATCAGAGAATCACCAGCAGGAAGAGCACATCATTGATATATACAGAGAAAGAGTCGGCCCGAGAATTGAACCCTGTGGCACCCCCATAGAGACTGCCAGAGGTACGGAAAACAGGCCCTCCAATTTGACACACTGAACTCTATCTGAGAAGTAGTTGGTGAACCAGGCGAGGCAGTCATTTGAGAAGCCAAGGCTATTGAGTCTGCCGATAAGAATGCGGTGATTGACAGCCTTGGCCAGGTTGATGAAGACTGCTGCACAGTACTCTTTTATCGATGGCGGTTATGATATCGTTTAGGACCTTGAGCTAGGATATAGGTCTATACCAGTTTGAGTCTAGAGTGCCTCCCCCTTTGAAGAGGGGGATGACCGCGACAGCTTTCCAATCTTTGGGGATCTCAGACGATAGGAAAGAGAGGTTGAATAGGCTAGTAATAGGGGTTTCAACAATTTCGGCAGATCAATTTAGAAAGAGAAGGTCCAGATTGTCTAGCCCAGGTGATTTGTAGGGATCCAGATTTTGCAGCTCTTTCAGAACATCAGCTGTCTGGATTTGGGTGAAGGAGAATCGGGGGTGGGGCTTGGAGATGTTGCTGCAGGCGGTGCTGAGATTTTGGCCGGGGTAGGGGTAGCCAGGTGGAAAGCATGGCCAGCCGTAGAAAAATGCTTATTGAAATGATCGATTATCGTAGATTTATCGGTGGTGACAGTGTTTCCTATCCTCAGTGCAGTGGGCAGCTGGGAGGAGGTGTTCTTATTCTCCATGGACTTTACAGTGTCCCAAAACTTTATGGAATTAGTGCTACAGGATGCAAATTTCTGTTTGAAAAGGTTAGCCTTAGCTTTCCTAACTGACTGAGTATATTGGTTCCTGACTTCCCTGAAAAGTTGCATATCGCGGGGGATATTCGATGCTAATGCAGAACGCCACAGGATGTTTTTGTGCTGGTCAAGGGCAGTCAAGTCTGGGGTGAACCAAGACTATATATTTTCTTAGTTCTACATGTTTTGAATGGGGCATGCTTATTTAAGATGGTGAGGAAAGCACTTTTAAAGAGCAACCAGGCATCCTCTACTGACGGAATGAGGTCAATATCCTTCCAGGATACCCGGGCCAGGTCGATTAGAAAGGCCTGCTCGCTGAAGTGTTTTAGGGAGCGTTTGACAGTGATGAGGGGTGGTCGTTTGACCGCAGACCCATTACGGATGCAGGCAATGAGGCAGTAATCGCTGAGATCCTGGTTGAAGACAGCAGAGGCGTATTTAGTGGGCAAGTTGGTCAGGATGATATCTAAGAGGGTGCCCATGGTTAGGGATTTAGGGTTGTCCCTGGTAGGTTCCTTGATAATTTGTGTGAGACTGAGGGCATCTAGCTTAGATTCTAGGAAGGTCGGGGTGTTAAGCATGTCCCAGTTTAGGTCACGTAACAGTATGAACTCTGAAGATAGATGGGGGCAATCAATTCACATATGGTGTCCAGGGCACAGCTGGGGGCTGAAGGGGGTCTATAACAAGCGGCAACGGTGAGAGACTTGTTTCTGGAAAGGTGGATTTTTAAAAGTAGAAGCTCGAATTGTTTGGGCACAAACCTGGATAGTATGACAGAACTCTGCAGGCTATCTCTGCAGTAGATTGCAACTCCGCCCCCTTTGGCAGTTCGATCTTGTCGGGAAATGTTATAGTTAGCGCATGGAAATTTCAGGATTTTTGGTGGCCTTCCTAAGCCAGGATTCAGACACGGCTAGGACATCCGGGTTGCCAGAGTGTGCTAAAGCAGTGAATAAAACAAACTTAGGGAGGAGACTTCTAATGTTAACATGCATGAAACCTTCTTGCGAGGAAGAATAGATTCAAGTCATAATGTACAGACAAGGTATGGTAGGATGTGAGTACAGTGGAGGTGAACCTAGGCATTGAGTGACGATGAGAGAGGTTTTGTCTCTAGAGGAACATTTTAAGCCAGGTGAGGTCATCACATGTGTGGGGGGGGTGGAACAAAAGGGCTAGCTAAGGCATATTGAGCAGGGCTGGAGGCTCTACAGTGAAATAAGACAATCACTAACCAAAACAGCAATAGACAAGGCATATTGACATTAGGGAGAGGCATGTGTAGCCGAGTGATCATAGGGTCCAGTGAGTAGCTAGGCGAGCTGGAGATACAGCAATTCAGACAGTTAGCGGGCCGGGGCTAGCAGGATAGCAGATGGGCCTCCAGGGGACGTCGCAACGGAAGAGCCTTTTACGTCGGCAGACCAGTCGTGATGGATCGGCGGGGCTCCGTGTCGGCAGTAAAAGGGTCCAGGCCAATTGGCAAAATAGGTATTGTAGCCCAAGAATTGGCTGATGGACCTCTTCGGCTAGCCGGGAGATGGGCTTAGCTCCAGGCTAGCTCCAGGCTAACTAGTGTTTGCTTCGGGACAGAGATGTTAGCCAGAAGTAGCCACTCGGATAGCAGCTAGCTAGCTGTGATGATCTGGTGTAAAGGTTCAGAGCTTGCGGTGGGAATCCGGAGATATGGTAGAGAAAAAGCAGTCTGATATGCTCTGGGTTTATATCGTACTGGGCAGACTGGTTCCGGTTCTAAAGTGTAGAAAATAGCAGATCCGTACCACATTGGGTGAGGCGGGTTGCAGGAGAGTTTGTTCAGTCCGTAGAAGGAAATTGAGATAAAAAAATATATATGAAGAAAACGATATATACCCGGGATGGGACAAGACAAAACAGACGTCCGACTGCTACGCCATCTTGGAACATAAGACAGAGTTTGAGTCAGTGGACTAACTGGTGTCTCCAAGTGGCCACACATCTCTCCAAAGTGGGCACAGTTCCTAAGTAATTTCATTGCACTTTTATGACTCAAAGAAGAGTACAATCTTTGTTTTCACAAGGCAATTAAGAGAAATTGTAATTTTGGTGCCCATAGAAAGGAGTCAACAGTGCATTCAGGTACATGTTCCACAGCTAATTTTCTTCACAATAGACAAACATTAGGCTCATTCTGTTCAGAACAACCCAGTGTATGACGCCATGTCATCTTTTAACTGTACATCAAACATAGTGATCATAAACGTTGACACTGTTTCTGACATGAGTTTTATGATATGGAAATGTGAAGTGCACATTTGGACTCATGAGTTCATGGCTTGCTTGTATGACGATCAAAGCGGTATTTATTATAAAAAAATCTAAATACATAGTCATCTTAATTTACAGCATTTCCCTCACTCAGACAACAAAATTTGTGCAAATGTTGCCCAATTAGCTGCAGGGATGGGGGCAACTTCTTGTCGTGTGCGGTGCTCAAGTTCAGGACGTTTGTCAGTCAAAACCCATACAGCGCTGTGAAGCACAGAGCCTGATGTAATTTATAGCATGTTACTGTACAGCCATTGTGTTCCAATTTAGGCACTTATCAGTGCCAACTCTGCCATTTTCAACCCATCTATAGGTTAGAGTGTAAAGGACTAATGTATGGTGATTAAGTGCTGCTCTCTGTCTCCCCCTCCAGGCTATAGATAAGTACTGCAGGGTCAGCGGGGGGTTCTCCGGGGTCAAAGACGTCTACTCGTCCAACCCAACCTACGACGACGTTCAGCAGAGCTTCTTCCTGGCCGAGACGCTCAAGTAAGTCCTCAGCCATTTTGAATCAAGACTGCACACCCAATAGCTCTCTGGTTGAACAGCCGCTGTTCTAGGGTGATATTACACTGGTTGTTGTTTTAGGCTGAGGTGAGGTGGAGTGGATGGGGCAGCTCCCCTGTGTCCTGTTCATTCACTTACAATTAGTTTGAGATGGGGATGTCCTGGCCTGGCAGCCCCCAGAATGCACTGGAACTGTGTACTCTACTACCCTCTGCTGGTGACTGTTTATTGCTGTTCACGTTGTCTCACCTGTACCATACAAATAGCACTGATGAACAGAATATAGCAGCTGAATATTGTCTACTCTCTTCCTCCTCCTTGTCTTTCTACCTCGCCCTCCTATCTTGTCCAGGTATCTGTACCTGTTGTTCTCCAGTGATGACCTGATGCCTTTGGAGAGCTGGGTGTTCAACACGGAGGCCCACCCCCTGCCGGTACTGCACCTGGCCAACCTCACCCTCCCAGGGAGCCAGGCCCAGCGGTAGAGACCAGGGGTCCTCCAGGGGACCAATGAGTCCTTGCCTCCCTGCCTCCATCTCTCCCTCTCACTACTACAGACTGCAGAAGGAGAGAGCTCAGACCATTGTAGAGTGGAGAGGACTGGAACAATAGCCTCTCTCTCGCTCCCTTTCTTATTCTTTCATTCTCTCGCTCTCACTTTCTATAGATCTCTCTGGCTCTCTGCTGATCAGAAGGACGGTGGGTGCGTTCAGCTTTTGTGATTGCCCTCGTAATGTGACTTTTGTCAGGAGGCTTGATTTGTTTTCACCAAACTGTCTCATAACGGACGCACATGGGCGAGAGAGGGTGTATCGAGTCTGAACGAACAAACAGACAGACTCTTCTCTGAAGGGATATGTATATTCCAGACAGTCAGACTGACAGTAAAACTGAAGACTATGCGATCAGTGGGGTTTGTTGATTATTATTTTTTTCATTCTATCTTTTGGACGCTGATTGGCGGGGACACAACAATGTGACCCTCCTGGTCCGTCTGCCATTTTCTGTTTACTGTCTTGACCTGGAACTGTATCAGTGTTGCTTTGTGGATAGGAGCAACGGCTTAATACGTCCCCCTCTGGCACCTTTCTAAAGTGGGCCGTTGAAATGGAATTGATATCCCTTGCGTTCTCTATGCTACATTCTGCCATTTCTGTTCTTTCTCTCTATCATTCTCTTTCCATCTCTCATCATTAGCAGGTGACATACTGTTGCTTAGCCTGGTCTCAAATCATTTTTTGCTGCTATTCAACCGATGCTGCTTCTCTCTCTCCTCTCAACCTTGTCTTATCACTCCATTCCACCTCCATCTTCTCTTTCTTGTCATATTTCTTCACTTCTCCAGTCACTCCTCTCGCCTGGTCAATTTCTGTTCCTGTCTTTCCATAAATCACTAACACTCCACAGGCAAATTGGGACAGGTCTTGATTTGGCTGTGATTCTTGTCTGCTGATAAAATGGCCCCTGTGGATAAATTGTTATGCACTTTGTTGTTTGGATTACTGATAGGGAAAAGGGGGTGCAGTTACAGCACTGTAGGAGCTGAAGACACAAAGCCCTCCATTTATTATCTGTGTCTTTGACTCCTTTTAAAATGACTGACATGGAGCCATATTGTTGCTCTAACACTACCACTGATGGGTATAGCCTGGAGTTTTTCCTGTTCAGGAACAACTCCCCACCCTACTGATAGGGTTCTACCTAAACTGTTTCTTGTTCTCATTCCAATCACCACTCGCATATTAGGACTTGGGCTCCGTCACCTGTGCAATTAGTATGTTGAATGTTATGCCATTCATTCTCTATGGGCTGTGTTCTTAATGGACCTTTTGTGTTTCATATGAATGTTGTTTCTGCAACAGTAGATGGAACGGAAGGAACTCTGCTGTGTTCAGTGAGGAATCTGTGATTGGTGCATTGGAGTGGATGGAGATGTACTTTAGGTTTAGGGGACTGAAGGTAACACTGGGAAATAGAAATGTACCCTGGAAGAAATACAATTTTTGTTGGAAGTGTCAATTAATTTAAAGCCTTATCAAGTGTTGCTATGTGTGAAGCCTTTGGCCAATACTTTTTTTTTTTTTTTTTTTTTTTTACAAAATGTTATTCATACACAAGCTCATACACCACAAGCTCATACACCAGTCTGCTAGAAACCCAGCTGTCGCTCTAGCAGACCCATGATGATGAAGGAATAGTGATGATGATAATGTTGGGGTTTAGCTGATTACAGAACCACTCACCTTGCCAATCGATAAAGCCATACTATATTTGTGTTGCTGCTTAGCTAATTGGTTGGTTTCTGTCACTAATTTCTCATGTCTTGAATGAGTACCACCTGGCTGCACCTGTACAACACTTGTCTCACTCTATTCTTCTTTCCTCTGTCACACCCATTCTACTCATTCCTATCCCTCCAGCTTCTATTCCTCTCTTTCTCCCCTGCTATTGCTCCCTCTGTCCCCATCTGTCAGCAGCTCAGTGTCTCCCTCCTCGTGGTGGTGGCAGTAGCAGCAGCCTACTGGGGTAGAATGGTATGAAGTATGTTTATCACCTCCACCTCACTCTCTGACATCCTCACTCTGACACCATCACTGCTTCCTGTCTGGGTAGAAATCCCAGGCGTTCTTTGGCACTGTCAGTCGCCGGGAGGATGTTGATTTTGAAAAAAGTGTTCCGTATTTGTATTTTTACTGAACAAAAAAAGACCTGTAAATATGTTTAAAATGAGACAATAAAGATGTTATGAAAAGTGAACAGAATAACTAAAATGGTGTCTTGGTAATGTTTGTTTCCTGTTCACTCTGTTCCCTTATCTAATGCATTTACTTGCAGGATTTAGCTTGCGGTGCTCAGCACCTTTTTACTATACTTTTTTATAGAATGTTTATAGAAGGTGAAGTCAAGTCTTCTCTTTCAGCTCCTGTCCTGAGGGGGGCAGTCTTGCTTAATATCCAAAATACAAACATCAATTCAACAGCTAGTAAGGCTTAACAATAACGTTTCATTGATTTTAAGATTCTATTCGAGACTTTGAACACCCAAACTGTGATCGGACCCTTGGCAGGGATGATTTGTGTTATAATCCCAGTATCTAAAGATTTACTGTGCTGTCCCTCATATGTGGTACTGCCTGGGATGGGAATTACCGGAATTGCAAAGAGAACTCCTGCACACTTTATCTTTGCATGTGTCGTTGATTGTCTGTTTACGTTTCAATCTAGGACCTTTCTATCCCCAGTCAGTCTGCTGTGCCCTGCTCTACATGATGTTATCTGAGTATGAAGCCGTTAACAGTTACAGGGAGCAGCAGGTCGTAGTCCTGGCATGCAGCCTCTGCCCACAACACCACAGCATGGCACACTACGCTCTCTCTCTCCCTGTCATAACAACTGCTGTTAATAGAAGATAAAACAGCATGTCAGTGCAGAGATAGTATTTTTTCACAGTTTTGTTTTTTGTTTCTGTTCATCTAAGTGATTTGAGCAGTTCAGTAATGTTTCTTCTATCTGCCCAAATTGGAATGGCGGCCTCTCCTGCTCGCATCCACCCCTCATTTCTCAGTCTGTCATCAGTTAGCGTGACAATGGGCTGACAGGTCAGGATGGATAGGCAGAGAGCAGGGCCTGACCCTTGGACATCCATCTGACCTGAGGAGAACCCTTGTGTCATATGGTTTCCAGATAACGATCTTCAGACGTACAGGCCGCATCTTAATAGTCTAAAATGGCTTCTTCTTCATCTGCATGGATCTGAAAGCACAGGATAGGTGAAAGCACTATGGTGTTTGCATACTGGTGATTTTCTTCCACCGATCCAGGTCTTTTAGATCACTGCAGTTCAAGGAAAAGAGACAAATAGAAGAAACAAAGCCACTTGAGATGCACTGATGTACTGGTCCAGATGGCCAGAAAGAGAACTGGCAATAATGCAGCATAACAAAACACATGAGTAAATTAAGCCTTGTCTGTTTCTAGAAAGCCTTTCAAGTACATTATAAGGATATATTTGACTGTGCTCTTGAAGAAGGGACTAGTTGGATGTGGGTAATAAAGAAGCTTAGGAAAATATTTGGGCATAGATTTCTATCGCTGGTTATGTGTGGTTGCTGGTTACTCCTCTAAATGTCATTATTAGTTGACTTCAAAAGTTTGTTGTCTATGAACTGGCAAAATGTCCTGCTCCTGTAGGCTCATTCATCTGCACACACCCTGGAGTGGAACAGAGTTGTGTATATTTGTATGTAGAGGAACAGGACAGGTGTGTCGAAGATGGGACTCTGCCAAGGTTACAGTGATCTAAATGGGTAAATACGGACTTGATGTCCCAAGCAAATAACTCTCTTTCACTTTTCACATACACAGTACCAAGGATTTGAGAATCTTAGCTAGACAAGGAAGCCTTGAAATAATGAAGATCCCTACTATCCCCGTCCTTATGGAGTGGCAGCACAAGAGCTGATTTCCGTACTTTTGGAATATTTCGTGGTAACAATGTTAAATAAAAAATGTGGGTTATTGAGCCAACAATAATGGGCGCTGCACATGTAAGCAGACCAGGATCCAATTGGTCGGCCCCTGTGGATTTCTTGTCTATTGCTAGCACAGCATCCAGGACGTATTTTTATGTAAATAGCCTAAAAGAAAAGCTTTGATTATAATTTCTCTGATCATTCAGCACATTTCCCCTATCATTATCCAGCCCAATATCATTGTGAATAGACTTGTCATTGTGAATAGACTACACCTGTTGTATTTGGCGCATGTGACAAATAAAATTTGATTTGAAGTTATTTCAAAGAGAGAACCCGCTGAAGTAAAATGGTGATTAAATGCATCAATGATATCATTTTTTCCCGTAATGAGGTCCGTGTCTGAATTAATTTGTCGTGGCAGAGAAGAGGAAGTAGAACCCTTCAGGGATAGCTGAAATACAATCGAAGGTCACAAAAATAAAGATAATGTCAAAAAGCCTGTTCACTGAAGTCCCTCTTTGTGATGACACGAGGCTTAGATTTTTGTATTCTCACATCTCTAACACAAACATCTGGGCAATGGTCACTCGTGTCATGGGCAAATACACCAGCAGAAACTGGTGTATTCGTTAAAATAAGATCAATCCGATTTGACTTTGAAGGATCTCTAGGGTTGGGCCGTGTAGGCTTAGTCACCAACTGGGTTAGATTTAGATCATTACACATGTTTTTTAGATTGTCTGAAGCCTGCATTTACCAATCATAATTTAGATCACCCAGGATATCTTTTGATTTAGTAAAAGAAGACAACAAACTAGTTAACTGCTCGAGTACACCAAGGTTAGCTGAGGGAAGACAGTAGACCCCTATAACAGTTATGGATACATTTTCCCTAGACAAAGTCTTGAAGATAGTAGCTCAAATTCTTTGGCAAGGGAAATGGATTTCAGAGACAGAGAAATGATTTTTAATAAAAATGGCCATTCCACCACCTCTCTGTCAGCTCTGAACACATGATAACGCTCAATATTAATATCAGAGTACAGAATGATTCAAGCTTCAGTCAATACCAGAATAACCAGATTTGTCTGCATAGCCCAGATCTTGATGTAATCCAGTTTAGGAAGTAAGCTCCTAATGTTCAGATGCATCAACCAATTTTTTTTACGATTTTTAAAGTCACATGGAAAATCCAACTCAAACAAGCTACGTTCAATAGGTGGTTGCAGGCCCTGTCTGATGGTTGATATAGTTGGTATGGCTATAAGATTGCATAGAACTGCACCATTTGGTCTATCCCTATTAGTAAAAGAGGAAGGAGAAGAAATTGGAATTACTTTTCCAAGGTTAACACCATAGGGCCTGAGGCCGCAGCCAATGTCAAAATTAGGAACACTCAGAGTAACCAATGATGGAATGATATAAACAGACTTACATGGCCTTTGGTTGCTATCATGCAACAGCCCAAGCCCTCTACGTGCTTTGAAAACCGAGGGGGTATTCAAGTTTAAGGAATTCATATTTGAACTAAAAGCACTGGGTGAGCAGACCACAGTGGGCTTCTCTTTTGAGCTAACAATAGGATATCTAAGGGTGCAGTTCAAACGCATGGGTACAAGGTTACAACTGACAACACCCCTGGCAGTATAGACAACAGTACGACGATAACACTTAGAGTGGATGGGAGGTATTACCTGAGTGGGACATGGTCTGTGTCTGAGTCAATATCTTAACGCAGCCTTGAAATATGAAAAGAGGGTCCAGGCTCCTAGATGATTTGGGTGGAGTCCATCATCTCTGTAGAGCATCTTTTGTTTCCAAAAAGTGTCTAAATTGTCAATAAAAGTTATGCCAACAGAGTGGCAGTAGTCTTTAAGCCAGATATGACGTGCTAAGAGCCTGCTGAACCTTTCGCAGCCGCAACCCACTGACCCCTTTCATTCTAATATTGTGTGTTTGGGGCATCGAAGCCCTCGTGGGGCATTTAAGCCCTGAACGCTGCCTATCAGGGCAGCTGTGTCTCCCAGTCTGTGTGCCACCCCCAAGACCACAGCCAATCACATGCAAGCAACTAACAAGACTACCTAGCTAACTAGCTAGCTCAAAAAACTAGCCAAGTTAGCTGCATTGTTCCTTGCATGCGATTGGCTGTAGTCTTGGGGGTGGCACGCAGCCTGGGAGACAGTGCTGTCAGGCATCATTCAGGGCTTAAATGCCCCGCATACACTTTAGATGATGTTTCAATACACCCAGTCACTACAAAGATACATGTGTCCTTCCTAACTCAGTTGCCGGAGAGGAAGGAAACCGCACAGGGATTTCACCATGAGACCAATGGTGACTTTAAAACTGTTTATTGGCTGTGATAGGAGAAAACTGAGGATGGATCAACAACATTGTATACTCCACAATACTAACCTAATTGACAGAGTGAAAAGAAGGAAGCTTGTACAGAATAAAAATATTCAAAAATATGCTATGCAATTCACTTTTTGTCCTGAATTTAAAGTGTTACGTTTGGGGCAAATACAACACATTACTGAGTATCACTCTCCATATTTTCAAGCATAGTGGTGGCTGCATAATTTTATGGATATGCCTGTAATCGTTAAGAACTCAGGAGTTTTTCAGGAAGAAACGGAATGGAGCTAAGCACAGGCAAAATCCTAGAGGAAAACCTGGTTCAGACTGCTTTCCACCAGACACAGGGAGATGAATTCACCTTTCAGCAGGACAATAACCTAAAACACAAGGCCAAATCTACACTGGAGTTGCTTACCAAGAAGACAGTGAATGTTCCTGAGTAGCCAAGTTACTGTTTTCACTTAAATTTACTTGAAAATCTATGGCAAAACCTGAAAAAGGTTGTCTAGCAATGAACAACAACCAATTTGACAGAGCTTGAAGAATTTTGAAAATAATCATGGGAAAATGTGCACAATCCAGGTTTGGAAAGCTCTTAGAGACCCAGAAACCCAGAAACACTCACAGCTGTAATTGCTCCTAAAGGTGCTTCTACAAAGTATTGACTCAGGGGTGTGAATACTTACAGTACCAGTCAAATGTTTGTGCACACCTACTCATTCCAGTTTTTTTTTATTTTTACTATGTTCTACATTGTAGAATGATAATGAAGACATCAAAACTATGAAATAATAATATGGAATCATGTAGTAACCAAAAAAGTACTTAAAAGTGTTCAACTTTTATATTTTAGATTCTTCAAAGTAGCCACCCTTTGCCTTGACAGCTTTGCACACTCTTGGCATTCTCTCAACCAGCTTCATGAGGTAGTCACATGGAATGCATTTCAATTAACAGGTGTGGAATTTCTTTCCTTCTTATTGTGTTTGAGCCAATCAGTTGTGTTGTGACAAGGTAGGGTTGGTATACCGAAGATAGCCCTATTTTGTAAAAGACCAAGTACTGTATGTAAATTATATGTTTCTGTATTTTATTTTTAATGAATTTGCAAAAATTCTAAAAACATATTTGGGGTATTGTGTGTATATGGGTGAAAGAAAAACATCAATTTAATCAATTTTGAATTTGGGCTGTAACACAACAAAATGTGGAACAAGTCAAGGGGTTTGAATAATTTCTGAAGGCACTGTATGCCTTTAGTTTCCATGTGGACCAATTCATCAGTGTATTCTGAAACGCTATCCAAGGATTGTTCATCAGTGTTGTGTTTTTCGGGAGTGATATTGGTTCTTGTAGAATCCATTTCATTTTCCTCCATATTGATGTAGTTTTCTGAACTATCAAGTTCTTGATGTTCTTAGCTTTACAGTATCCTTTGAAAAAAGACAAATGCAAAGATTCTAGCGGTGAGCATGTGCATCTTCAATATTTACCCATAGATCCTCTTTAGTGCATATAACACTGTCTCAAGTAAAAGCCTTGGGTGGCGAGTTGATACAATTTAAAGTCAGACTTAAGGAGATATAAAACTTCCCTTTTTATTTTGTGAGTTTTATTTGCCCATATAAAGTCTGTTATGGCAGAGTGTACCTTTTAAAGAATGTCTTCAGTGGGGTAATTGGTACTACCGAGAATAAATACAAAAACTTTGGGAGCCATGCCATTCTGAAGAGGTTTATTCTACCTGTAAGATTTATGGGAAGACAGTTCCATTTAAATAGATCTGCTTTCATATTGTTGAGTAATGGGATGAAGTTATCTTCATGTGTTTGTTGTCACTTAGAAAAGCTTCCTAAGTATTTGATATTTTTTTGTGGTCCACTTAAAGGATTTCTGTAGATCATGGGTATTATTTTTATTTTTCCTATTGCCATTATGGCATTTTTTCCAGAATTTTTTAAAAATATTTTTGAATATTCTGAAAATATTTTTTGCAAGGGTGGCATTGAGTTTTCAATATTGGTCAGGATTATCTGCAATTAAGTTTAGTTTATATTAAAATTATTATTTCAGCTGGAAAGTTGAAGGCATCCAAAGTTTTGAATTGAAAAGGCCATTCAAGATGTTTGAAAGCCTTTTTGGAAACTACAGGCATTATTTATAAATCTATATTGTGTTTTTTAGCGTATTGTATTATACTGAAACATGTTCTTGTACAGTGGGGAGAACAAGTATTTGATACACTGCCGATTTTGCAGGTTTTCCTACTTACAAAGCAAAAATCCAGAAAATCACATTGTTTGATTTTTAAGTAATTAATTTGCATTTTATTGCATGACATAAGTATTTGATCACCTACCAACCAGTAAGAATTCCGTCTCTCACAGACCTGTTAGTTTTTCTTTAAGAAGCCCTCCTGTTCTCCACTCATTACCTGTATTAACTGCACCTGTTTGAACTCGTTACCTGTATAAAAGACACCTGTCCACACACTCAATCAAACAGACTCCAACCTCTCCACAATGGCCAAGACCAGAGAGTTGTGTAAGGACATCAGGGATAAAATTGTAGACCTGCACAAGGCTGGGATGGGCTACAGGACAATAGGCAAGCAGCTTGGTGAGAAGGCAACAACTGTTGGCGCAATTATTAGAAAATGGAAGAATTTCAAGATGACGGTCAATCACCGTCGGTCTGGGGCTCCATGCAAGATCTCACCTCATGGGGCATCAATGATCATGAGGAAGGTGAGGGATCAGCCCAGAACTACACGGCAGGACCTGGTCAATGACCTGAAGAGAGCTGGGACCACAGTCTCAAAGAAAACCATTAGTAACACACTACGCCGTCATGGATTAAAATCCTGCAGCGCACGCAAGGTCCCCCTGCTTCAGCCAGCGCATGTCCAGGCCCGTCTGAAGTTTGACAATGACCATCTGGATGATCCAGAGGAGGAATGGGAGAAGGTCATGTGGTCTGATGAGACAAAAATAGAGCTTTTTGTTCTAAACTCCACTCGCCGTGTTTGGAGGAAGAAGAAGGATGAGTACAACCCCAAGAACACCATCCCAACCGTGAAGCATGGAGGTGGAAACATCATTCTTTGGGGATGCTTTTCTGCAAAGTGGACAGCACTGCAAAGTGGACAGCACCGTATTGAGGGGAGGATGGATGGGGCCATGTATCGCGAGATCTTGGCCAACAACCTCCTTCCCTCAGTAAGAGCATTGTAGATGGGTCGTGGCTGGGTCTTCCAGCATGACAACGACCCGAAACACACAGCCAGGGCAACTAAGGAGTGGCTCCGTAAGAAGCATCTCAAGGTCCTGGAGTGGCCTAGCCAGTCTCCAGACCTGAACCCAATAGAAAATCTTTGGAGGGAGCTGAAAGTCCATATTGCCCAGCGACAGCCCCGAAACCTGAAGGATCTGGAGAAGGTCTGTATGGAGGAGTGGGCCAAAATCCCTGCTGCAGTGTGTGCAGACCTGGTCAAGAACTACAGGAAATGTATGATCTCTGTAATTGCAAACAAAGGTTTCTGTACCAAATATTAAGTTCTGCTTTTCTGATGTATCAAATACTTATGTCATGCAATAAAATGCAAATGAATTACTTAAAAATCATACAATGTGATTTTCTGAATTTTTGTTTTAGATTCCGTCTCACACAGTTGAAGTGTACCTATGATAAAAATTACAGACCTCTACATGCTTTGTAAGTAGGAAAACCTGCAAAATCGGCAGTGTATCAAATACTTCTTCTCCCCACTGTATTTGTTTGTAAATGTCTATTTTTAATAACCCTTGTTTGGTTCATATGTATTAAGACTTTTGCCGTTCTGTTGCTTATGAGCTTTGTTATTATTTTATTCTCACAATTTATTAAACTTATGGGTTTGTAATCAGCAGGGGACTCTCCAGATTTTTCTGGTTTTAATATATCTGAAATAACTGTTTGATACATGAAGTACTGAATTGAGTGACGTGTGTTGTCATTTGTGTAAATAGGGGTGCTACTTTGTCCCAGAATGTTAAATATAATTCTATGGGAAAGCTATCTATACCTGCTGTGTCTAATCTTTGGGTGATTTCCATTTTTAGTGATGATTTTCTGGTCTGCTGATAGTTGCTTCAGGGTTGTTGAGTCTAAGAAGGCTGTAGGATCAGTACAACTGTTTAATTGATATCGATTTTCATAAGTTTTAAAAATTGTCATTAATAACGTTGTTGTTTCTAATTAAAGCATTCGTATCCTTATCTTTTAAAATTATAACTGGTTTGGCGTGAATTCGTTTTGTAAGGGCTGCGAGATGTTTACCAGGTTTATTTACCATTAAATAGTATGCTTTATTTGAGTTTAACCTGTAGTTGTTGGCTCTCTTAAAAGTAAAAGATCATATTCCTGCTAAAGTTCAGACATTTTATTTTATAGCTTGTAAAGATTTTTTTACGGTTATTTTTCTAAGATAGTGATTTATTTATTTTTATTTCAAATTCAAATGTAATTTTTGACCGAGTATGAGATTATAATTTCCTTAATGTCCGCCTTAAAAGCATCAAAAATTATGTCTGGGCTGGCTTTTCTCTGTCCTCTGTCCTCCACATTTGAACTACAGCCTTATTCTAAAATGGATGAAAAGTGTTTTTCCCTCATCAATCTACACACAATACACCATAAAGACAAAGCAAAAACAGGCTTTTAGACATTTTTGCAAATGTATTCAAAATAAAAAACTGAAATATTACATATTCATAAGTATTCAAACCCTTTAGTCAGTACTTTGTTGAAGCACCTTTGGCAGCGATTTCAGCCTGGAGTCTTCTTGGGTATGACGCTACAAGCATAGCACACTTGCATTTGGGGAGTTTCTCCCATTCTTCTCTGCAGATCCTCTCAAGTTCTGTCAGGTTGGATGGGGAGCTTTGCTGCACAGCTATTTTCAGGTCTGTCCAGAGATGTTCGATTGGGTTCAAGTCCGGGCTCTGGCTGGGCCACTCAAGTACATTCAGAGACTTGTCCCGAAGACACTCCTGCATTGTCTTGGCTGTGTGTTTAGGGTCGTTGTCCTGTTGGAAGGTGAACCTTCGCCCCAGTCTGAGGTCCATGAGAAGGTTTTCATCAAGGATCTCTCTGTACTTTGCTCCGTTCATCTTTCCCTCGATCCTGACTAATCTCCTAGTCCCTGCCGCTGAAAAACATCCCCACAGCATAATACTGCCACCACGCTTCACCGTAGGGATGGTGCCAGGTTTCCTCCAGACGTGACACTTGGCATTCAGGCCAAATAGTTCAATCTTGGTTTCATCAGACCAGAGAATCTTGTTTCTCATGGTCTGAGAGTCTTTAGGTGCCTTTTGGCAAACCTCAAGCTGGCTGTCATGTGCCTTTTAATGAGGAGTGGCTTCCGTCTGACCACTCTACCATAAAGGCCTGATTGGTGGAGTGTTGCAGAGATGGTTGTCCTTCTGGAAGGTTCTCCCATCTCCACAGATGAACTCTGGAGCTCTGTCAGAGTGACCATCAGGTTCTTGTTTACCTCCCTGATCAAGGCCCTTCTCCCCTGATTGCTCAGTTTGGACGGGTGGACAGTTCTAGGAAGAGTTTTAGTGGCTCTAAACTTCTTCCATTTAAGAATGATGGAGGCCACTGTGTTCTTAGGGACATTCAATGCTCCAGAAAAGTTTTGGTACAGTACCCTTCTCCAGATCTGTGCCTCGACACAATCCTGTCTCGGAGCTCTACAGACAATTTCTTCGACCTCATGGCTTGGTTTTTGCTCTGACATGCACTGTCAACTGTGGGACAGTGCATGTGGGACCTTATATAGACAGGTGTGCGCCTTTCCAAATCATGTCCAATCAATTGAATTTACCACAGGTGGACCCAAATCAAGTTGTAGATCAATGGAAACAGGATGCACCTGAGCTTAATTTTGAGTCTCATAGCAAAGGGTCTTCTGTTTTGATTTATTTTAATACATTTACAAAAAATTATAAAAAACTGTTTTCACTTTGTCTTTATGGAGTATTTTCTCTATCCATTTAAGAATAAGGCTGTACTGTAACAAAATGTGGAAAAGGGGAAGGGGTCTGAATACTTTCCTAATGCACTGTATATAATACATTTAGGGTATTCTGTCACTAAGTGCATTTTCTGTTGGTGTAATTAAGCATGATACAGGAGAATGATTCGATATCACTATGTCATAGATTTTTTTAACCCAGTAAATTGTTGAGTGCATTTTTGGAAATAAAAATGTAGACAATTATTGAATAGCTTTTCTTACTTTGAGAAAAAAAGGAATAGTCTTTTGTAGTTGGGAATAGTAATCTCCAGGTTTCTTGTAAATTATTTGTAGATATGACCTTTTTCAGCTTCTTTGGAGGCTCCTTGAGTTTGCCTTTTTTATTACTATGTCTGTCTAACTTGTCGAATGTGTGATTTAGGTTGCCTGCTAAAATAATAGTTCCTGTCTGGATTTGATCTAATATAGCTTGAATTATATCTAAAAACACCAAAATTGCCCCTGGGGCGATATACAATGAAATCAATGTGTATTTTTCATTATGTAAATTACAATTTAACATTAGAAAACTGCATTTTTGGTCTGTGTGCTTGGCTATAAGTGAAAAGGTGTATTCTTATTTATCAGGATACCTACCCGTCTGCTGTTACTACAGTAGGTAGCAGCATAGGCCTCTCCAACCCAGTTCTTCTTTAAATATTCAATTTCTCCTTTTTTGAAATGTAACTCTTGCAGGAAACCACATCTGCTGACAATCTCTTTAAATGTTCAAGAACAATATGTTTTCTTTTGACATCATGGAGCCTGTGCACATTCCATGTAATTGGTTGGATTTTGTTGGTCTTTACTTGTATAGAATCAAAGTTAACCTTGTCTGTTCCATCTATCGTTGAAGAACCAGATAAAACAGTTTAGCAGACATGTCATATAGGACTGTGGACGTTCCATGTAATGGGAGAGTCAGTATTGTTCATATATTTTTTTAAGATCACACTGACTATCACCTGTTTCACTCAATGCAATGCCGCCAGCTTGGTCAGAGGATGGAGTATAGTGCTACTCTCTCTATTGCAATACCACTGAATGGAAAACATACTATTGCGCGACATCAAGTATGGGCAACTCCAGTCCTTAGGGGCCTGATTGGTGTCACACTTTTGCCTCAGACACAACTAACACACCTGACTCCAATAATCAACTAATCATGATCTTCAGTTTAGAATGCAATTAGTTGAATCAGCTGTGCTTGCTAGGGATGGAGAAAAGTGTGACACCAGTCCAGCCCCCGAGGACTGGAGTTGCCCATCCCTGTGCTATATGATGGACAACTACCAAGCTGATTTGTATCAAAAGTTCAGTAACGATTTGCTCTCCTGCTGCGCTGTTACTGTATAGACATGTTAACAATTAATATTATTCATGCCTAGTAATGTCTAAAACATGTTTAGTGTATTAGTGTCAGAGATATTTGGGAAACACTGATGGATTGGGCATGTAGTTCCTGCTGTGTTTAAGTTATTAGTCATCCTAGTGTTTTATCTGGCCTCAGTCTCCTACAAAAACGTCTGTGTATGTTAGGAAAGAGGGGATCCAAAATGAAGGAGAGCAGGAGGGAGAGGGGGATATAGTAAGGAAATGGGGTAGAAAAGAACAGGGATAAGATGGATGGGAGATGGAGGCAAAGGGTATATGGGCAGGGAGAAAGAAAGGGAAGGGATAAAGATCAAGGATGGAGAATCTTTCTATCATGTGGAAAAACTGACCCTCTCTCTTTTAAACAGCTTGGTGAGGTCACTGGGAAACGTGAAGGTGAATATGAGATAATGGAATAGGTCTAGTAACACACAGACGCGTCCCCATAAAGTTGGTAACACTCAAATGAAGTCCCCATAAGGCGAAAGTTTATGGGACCATGCTTGCTTTGTGATTATCATTTAGAAAGTGTCAACCTCTGCTCTCCCAAATGAAGAGTCGGGACTGGGGACTGATCCCTTTTGGGTTGTGGCTTAAGTTAAGTTAAAACGGGTTTTGCTAAAAAGTCAGATTTTCTTTATCTCGTGGGTCAGAAAAATAACTTCAAAATATTCACATGGGTCCCTCAAAATGCAATGGGGATTGGAAACCACTTTCTTCGCAGACAAATTAACATTGAGGCTTGCGTTAGGTGACTTTTCACACCAGTGATAACAAGAAGATCCTTTCAGTAAAAGACAACATTCACTCACAAACAGATGCACCACTTTCAAGTCAGCCCCTTCCCAACAGACCAATGCACCTCTTTCAACTCAGACCCCTCACTTTCATTCAACACCCCATTAAGTTCAGTTCAGGGGGAAGCCTTACAGCCTACACTCAGCTCAGCTCTGCAATTGCACAGCACTGTAAGTATGTTGACCCCTGGATTACCTCATGGCTCTGTAACCTCAGCCTCTGCACTTTCTTAACTTGGCTCCGTCATCATGGAGAGTGACAGACACATTTATTTTCAGCTGTGCTCTATTAAACAGTAATTGCTGAGCAAGGAGAGGGTCTATAGCAGTCAGAAGGCACTTCAGCGAAGCCTGATGAACATGTTGTCTCTGACCTAGTCAGTGTTAAATGTCACTGAGGGATCCCACTACAGAATGTCCTATACTGTATGTTCCATTAGAAAACCATGAGAGTAGTACTATTAACACATAGAATTAGTTAGTTCCAGAATCCAGATCAACTCATTCCGCTCAGGTCGAGCTTTATTTGAAAGCACTTTATCTCAATGCACTGTGCTTAGAGAAGATGAAAGTGAAAATTCCTGCCCTCTTCAAAAAACCCGTTCTGAATCCGTAGCCCATAACCCGCCGGCTTTAGATCTGAAATGCAGCCCAGGGCTTTTTCCGTTATGCAGATTGGAGTCCTCAGGAAGAGGCTCCCTGCGTCACGCCTGTGTGTCTGTGGGAGAGGTGGGAGGATCCTCTCCAGAGGGCTACCTGAAGATGTATTTTTTTTTTTACTGCCACTGAGAATCAATAGGACCTGGGGGTTGCTGATGATGTCAGAGGAAGTGCTGAGTTATCAATGTGATACTGCATGAGTCACGCTGCAGAGAGAGACAACATTTGCATGGACATCGGCAAATGTACTGGAGTGTTTAATGTGTGTGTGTGTGTGTGTGTGTGTGTGTGTGTGTGTGTGTGTGTGTGTGTGTGTGTGTGTGTGTGTGTGTGTGTGTGTGTGTGTGTGTGTGTGTGTGTGTGTGTGTGTGTGTGTGTGTGTGTGTGTGTGTGTGTGTATACTTACTGGTTTGATTCCCATCATAATAAAGAGTGTGTGTACTGTGCAGAAGAGTGTTTGTGTGGGTTTAATTGCTGCTGTGCGTGTCTGTTCATGTGTGTACGTGCGTGCGTGTGTTTAATGTGTTAATGGCCCCCGTGGCATGGACAGTGAGTCACATCCCCTTGGCACAGGGCCCAACAGCAGCAGGTGGCACTGCTTCTACCTCTCAATACTGTTTCTACCTCTCAACACTGTTTCTACCTCTCAGCACTGTTTCTACCTCTCAGCACTGTTTCTACCTCTTAACAATGTTTCTACCTCTCAGCACTGTTTCTACCTCTCAGCACTGTTTCTACCTCTCAGCACTGATCTACCTCTCAGCGCTCTTTGTACCTCTCAGCACTGTTTGTACCTCTCCGCACTGCTTCTACCTCTCAGCGCTGTTTGTACCTCTCAGCGCTGTTTGTACCTCTCAGCGCTGTTTGTACCTCTCAGCGCTGTTTGTACCTTTCAGCGCTGTTTGTACCTCTCAGCGCTGTTTCTACCTCTCAGCGCTGTTTCTACTTCTCAGCACTGCTTCTACCTCTCAGCGCTGTTTGTACCTCTCAGCGCTGTTTGTACCTCTCAGCACTGTTTCTACTTCTCAACACTGTTTCTACTTCTCAGCACTGTTTGTACCTCTCAGCACTGATCTACTTCTCAGCACTGTTTCTACCTCTCAGCACTGTTTCTACCTCTCAGCACTGTTTCTACCTCTCAGCACTGTTTGTACCTCTCAGCACTGTTTCTACTTCTCAACACTGTTTCTACTTCTCAGCACTGTTTGTACCTCTCAGCACTGATCTACTTCTCAACACTGTTTGTACCTCTCCGCACTGATCTACTTCTCAGCACTGTTTCTACCTCTCAGCACTGTTTGTACCTCTCAGCACTGTTTGTACCTCTCAGCGCTGTTTGTACCTCTCAGCACTGTTTCTACCTCTCAGCACTGTTTGTACCTCTCAGCACTGTTTGTACCTCTCAGCACTGTTTGTACCTCTCAGCGCTGTTTGTACCTCTCAGCACTGTTTCTACTTCTCAACACTGTTTCTACTTCTCAGCACTGTTTCTACCTCTCAGCACTGTTTCTACCTCTCAGCACTGTTTCTACCTCTCAGCACTGTTTCTACCTCTCAGCACTGTTTCTACTTCTCAGCACTGTTTCTACTTCTCAACACTGTTTCTACTTCTCAACACTGTTTCTACTTCTCAGCACTGTTTCTACTTTTCAACACTGTTTCTACATTTCAACACTGTGTCTACCTGTCAACACGGCAAAACACACACATACACACTCACTTCTCTTGCGCCACACAAACCTTTTGCTATACACACAATCCTCTCGTCACACACTCCTGCTACATACACTCCTCATGCCATACACACACATTCATCCTGCTACACACACTCCTCATGCCATACACACACATTCATCCTGCTACACACACTCCTGCTACATACACTCCTCATGCCATACACACACATTCATCCTGCTACACACACTCCTGCGCTGCTTGTGTGTGTATTTGTAGGGCTCCCAATAGGGGCAGCGGTCTAAGGCACTGCATCTCAGTGCTAGAGGCGTCACTACAGACCCTGGTTCGATTCCAGGCTGAATCACAACCAGCCGTGATAGGGAGTCCCATAGGGCGGCGCACAATTGTCCCAGCGTCGTCCGGGTTTGGCTGGGTTAGGTCGTCATTGTAAATACGATTTTTTTCTTAACTGACTTTCCAAGTTAAATAAAGGTGTGTGTGTGTGTGTGGTCCCAAGCGAAAAGAACCCGGTGTAAAATTGATGTGAAACTCCAGAGAGAAAAGAAACACAAATCTTCTTAAGCTGCGGGGAACAACACTCTTACTTACAGCACCTCACCCTCAAGCTGTTGCACAATGTGAAGATTCTGCTTAAAGTGCACACACTTTAAGAAACCACTTAGCACTGCCAGCACCTGCACAGACAATGCAGAGAAAGTGTGTAGATGTTGGCCTACTGTATAGTAGAATTCATTTTCCTATTGGGCAACAATTCAAATCAAATGGTAAGAAGATAAGAAAGAAAAACAGAGGAATAGACAGTAGGATATCTTATTAGTCACTTTGTGTTACCACTTTTTCCAGTAACAAAGAGATGAATGCGTCAGTGGGTGTGCAACCCATGCATTAGTGAATTGTACTGTAGTCATATCATAGACGTGTAATGATAGTGTACATCTATTTTTGTATTTTCCCAGTTGAGTCTTTCCCTTAAATGTTTTTGTACAGCTCATGTGCCACGTTTGACTGTGTGTAATAGCTCTGTTCTGTTCTGTCGTGAGTCACTCCTACTGTCAAACAGATTTGAGTATAATATGCAGCGTGGCTGTGAGCCCTTGGCTGCCGTCTTCAGCACATAATCGCCTCATTCGCTTTCTTTGGAAGTTTCTCTCAGTTGTAACATTAATGCTTTGGCAAAATGTACTCAATATTTGTCTCTTCTCTCTCTCTCTTCCTCTATCTCTATTTGTCTCTCTTCTCTCTCTATATATATTTTCTCTCATTCCCTCTGTCCCCCCTGAAACTCCTTGTAAGAGAGAGGAAAATAGAGAGAGAGAGAGAGAGAGAGAGAGAGAGAGAGAGAGAGAGAGAGAGAGAGAGAGAGAGAGAGAGAGAGAGAGAGAGAGAGAGAGAGAGAGAGAGAGAGAGAGAGAGAGAGAGAGAGAGACGGGAATTCCCCTGGTTTCACATCTCATGGCCCATCAGTTCTCCTTCTGACTGTTGGCTGTGAGTCTGCTGATTCACCAGATGAGGGGGACTGTTCTACTCCATTGACTAATGTTCTACTGCGTTTCCCACCCCGACAGCTGCCCAATCACACACACACACACACACACACACACACACACACACACACACACACACACACACACACACACACACACACACACACACACACACACACACACACACACACACACACACACACACACACACACACACACACACACACACACACACACACACACACACACACACACACACACACGGAAACCAAGTTTATTATTTGTTTCCTCTTCTTTGAATTTCCCCTCCCCTGTCACACATTATGATATATCAAAACCAAAAGTTCTATGGAAAGTGCATTATGAGAGGAGTATGTTAAGTTGGAACCTACTCTGAAGCAGGCTCCTACATACAGCTTTTCTCAGAGGTCTTTCTATTGACCTAGAAGGGCCAATAGCTATCCAGCTGCAGCTTGAGGTCACGTTTCCTGCAAAACACAACAGGCTGTTCTTTGTGGCTTAAAGTTGAATCTGCCCTTTTCACAGGATTCCAACTCTTCCATGAAAAATTAAAGGATGCAGCTGTTGATTTTTTTTATATATGCTGTGTTCAAAATACATATATTTTTTTATGTGTCCCAGTTATGAAAAAGTCAGTTTGGTTTGCTAGGCTTACAGCGTTGGGGGGGGGGAGGTGGACTATACAGAAGAACAAGCAATATTTGAAAGCCCATACAGTGCATTCGGGAAAGTATTTAGACCCCTTGACTTTTTAATCATGTTGTTGCGTTACAGCCTTATTCTAATGTGGATTCAAATGTTTAGTTCTTTTCTCCTTATTTTTCTGATCTACACTATACCCCATAATGGCAGAGCAAAAACTGTTTTTGTAGAAATGTTTGCAAATGTATAACAAAATAAAAAGTTTTATCAAGTATTACATTGACATAAGAATTCAGACCCTTTACTCAGTACTTTGTTGAAGCACCTTTGGCAGCGATTACAGCCTCCAGTCTTCTTGGGTATGACACTACAAGCTTGGCACACCTGTATTTGGGGAGTTTCTTTCATTTTTCTCTGCAGATCCTCTCAAGCTCTGTCAGGTTGGATGGGGAGCATCTCTGCACATATATTTTCAGGTCTCTCCAGAGATGTTCGCTCGGGTTCAAGTCCGGGCTCTGGCTGGGCCCCTCAAGGACATTCAGAAACTTGTCCCAAAGACACTCTTGTGTTGTCTTGGCTGTGTGCTTAGGGTCATTGTCCCTTTGGAAAGTGAACCTTCGCCCCCAGTCTGAGGTCCTAAACGATCTGGAGCAGGTTTTCATCAAGGATCTCTCTGTACTTTGCTCCGTTCATTTTTCTCTCAATCCTGACTAGTCTCCCAGTCTCTGCCGCTGAAAAACATCCCCACAGCATGATGCTGCCACCACCATGGTTCACCGTAGGGATGGTGCCAGGTTTCCTCCAGACGTGACGCTTGGCATTCAGGCTAAAGAGTTCAATCTTGGTTTCATCAGACCAGAGACTCTTGTTTCCATCTTGCCTATGCCGTTCTGTACCATCACTCATTCATATATCTTTATGTACATATTCTTTATCCCTTTACACTTGTGTGTATAAGGTAGTAGTTGTGGAATTGTTAGGTTAGATTACTTGTTGGTTATTACTGCATTGTCGGAACTAGAAGCACAAGCATTTCGCTACACTCGCATTAACATCTGCTAACCATGTGTATGTGACAAATAAAATTTGATTGGATTTGATTTGTTTCTCATGGTCTAAGAGTCCTTTAGGTGCATTTTGGCAAACTCCAAGCGGGCTGTCATGTGCATTTTACTGAGGAGTGGCTTCTGTCTGGCCACTCTACCATAAAGGCCTGATTGGTAGAGTGCTGCAGAGATGGTTGTCCTTCTGGAAGGTTCTCCCATCTGTTCAGAGGAACTCTGGAGCTCTGTCAGAGTGACCATCGGGTTCTTGGTCACCTCCCTGACCAAGGCCCTTCTCCCCGATTCCTCAGCTTGGCCGGGTGGCCAGCTCTAGGAAGAGTCTTG
This sequence comes from Salvelinus alpinus, assembly GCF_045679555.1. Lineage (NCBI taxonomy): Eukaryota > Metazoa > Chordata > Actinopteri > Salmoniformes > Salmonidae > Salvelinus > Salvelinus alpinus. The sequence goes on from NC_092099.1 coordinate 31,262,138, forward strand.
GTGGTTCCAAACGTCTTCCATTTAAGAATGATGGAGGCCACTGTGTTCTTGGGGACCTTTAATGCTGCATACATTTTTTGGTACCCTTCCCCAGATCTGTGCTTCGATACAATCCTGTATCGGAACTCTACGGACAATTCCTTTGACCTCATGGCTTGGTTTTTGCTCTGACATGCACTGTCAACTGTGGGACCTTATAGAGAGAGGTGTGCCTTTCCAAATCATGTCCAATCAATTGAATTTACCCCAGGTGGACTCCAATCAAGTTGTAGAAATGTCTCAAGGATGATCAATGGAAACAGGATGCACCTGAGCTCAATTTCGAGTCTCATAGCAAAGGGTCTGAATACTTATGTAAATAAGCTATTTCTAAAAACCTGTTTTCGCTTTGTCATTATGGGGTATTGTGTGTAGATTGATGAGGAAAACGATTTATTTAATCCATTTAAGTATAAGGCTGTAACTTTTCAAATAGATTACCAACGCAACAAGGTTTGAGAGTTTTCACAAATTGCAAATCCATGCCCTGCTAATCATTTCCGAAAACATAACAGTTCAAAAAGGAAGAACTGAGTTGTGTTTAGGAGATTAGATTGCAGCAAATGTATCACATCTCTGTTAAATGTGTCAAATTTGTTTGTCAACCGGGAAACCAAATCATCCAACGACAGCATTCGAATGAAGGCAGCAGACGCTTCTGGTAACCTGGCAACACAAAAACCTCTCTAGCCAATCAAGGGCTTCGCTCAGCGCATTAATATAATGAAATAGAAAGACTAGCTATCTAGTTGTTAGAAAATTCCAAGTCTGTCAATGCTGTAGAATTATTAAGAATTTCGATTAAAGGTAAATATTTTGTATTCACATTTTTATTCACTCATCTGAATCTGATTAAGTTTTTGTGAATAGGGAACGTGTTTTAACGTGTTGGGGATGGTGTAGTGCGACGTGGAGGGCTGTTCAGCCAGTTGCTCTTCGGCATATAAGAAGGCGTTTCTTTTAGTAGATGCGCACTTACAGGCACTGACATTTTAGTGTAAGACTCACGAGTGGATATATGGAAGTGCCTGCACGTTTCCTCCGCTAACATTTTCTAATTGTGCAATTTGAATGCCTTGAGAGGATACCTTCATAACCGTATGTATAATTTTTATATCAGCTCATTATGTGTGCATTTCTGACTATAACCCTTTTCATCTAGGTAGTTGATTCGATTTACCAAACTTTTTGATTTGCCTGTTTGTGAGATGTAAACTTAGGCTAGGCTCGCCAGCAGTTCACTTCTTACCTGTTTAAAAAAAATGTTTTAGGTATCAATTTTACACGCTGTAGTTTCCTATCTTGTGTAACCCTTTCGCGTCGTTTTCTGTGGCCATCTAAAGAATTGGTGAAGTGCTTTTTAGAAATAGTTACTGTACTTGCACGAACTTGTTCTGTCGGCTTCCACGTTCAACCAGTTTCACGAGCGCGTGCTGTAAAATGTGGAATTAGCCAGTCAGTCAAATTATTGCGAAGTTAGCTAGGCCGATTTAATTGAAGCGTTGCTGTTATTCATGCCTGTGTTATTTCCCCACATGTAAATATTTCGCGCATGTATTCCTAAAAATCATCTTCCCCCTTGAAATGAAAAGTTAAGTTAGGTAGCTAGTTAAAATCGTATTTTTTAATAAGTATTGTTTGATTAGAAAAAAAAAAAAATGTTTAGAGCACGATGTTTGTGACATCCAAATGATTGCTCTCGAGCACCTTTCTATTTTACTCTGCTGCTTAGTTCTCGATTGAAAACATTCTCACTCTGTTCTAGAAGTTCAGGAGGCATCATACTAGCTAGTGATCAAAGGCTGGAATTCCAGTGCATTCTGTTTTGGCATCTCCTCACAGACATGCCATGCATGTTCTGTGGGGTCAGAAACGACTTATTTTTGGTACTCGTAAACTAATATTTTTTTTTCCTGTCCTAGTTAATTTAAAGACAATTAGAAGATGGCTAACAAGGCAGAGTCCACAATGAGCACTACCACTAGTGAGAGTGTGTCCCACAGTGTGCTGAGCTGGGACCAGGTGAGCCGTCTCAATGAGGTCCTGACAGCAGTGGTGCCGGTCCATGGCCGAGGTAACTTCCCAACCCTGGAGGTGCGGCTGAAAGACATTGTTCAGATGGTGCGCACCCGTCTGGAGCTAAGGGGGATTAAAGTGAAAGATGTTCGTCTGAACGGCTCTACAGCCAGCCACGTGCTGGTGCAGGACATTGGCTGGAGCTACAAGGACCTGGACATCATCTTCAGGGTGGACCTGCCCCAGGAGTCAGGGTTCCAGTTGGTCAAAGATGTGGTGCTGGGCACTCTGCTGGACTTCCTCCCTGAGGGGGTGAACAAGGAGAAGATCACTCCCATGACCCTAAAGGAGGTCTATGTTCAGAAGCTGGTCAAGGTGTATACAGAGCAGGACCGCTGGAGCCTCATCTCCCTCTCCAACAACAACGGGCGCAACGTGGAGCTGAAGTTTGTGGACTCTATCCGCCGGCAGTTTGAGTTCAGTGTGGACTCATTCCAGATCGTGCTGGACTCGCTGCTCTCCTTTTACGACTTCTCGCCAGAGAACCCTATGTCTAGCCACTTCCACCCCACCGTGGTGGGTGAGAGCGTGTATGGAGACTTTGGCGCGTCTCTGGACCACCTCATGAACAAACTGATCGCCACCAAGCGGCCGGAGGAGATCCGTGGCGGCGGCCTTCTCAAGTACTGCAACCTACTGGTAAGAGACTTCCGGCCCACCTCGGAGGAGGAGTTCAAGGGCCTGGAGCGTTATATGTGCTCCCGCTTCTTCATCGACTTCCCCGACATTGGTGAGCAGCAACGGAAGCTGGAGGCCTACCTGCAGAGCCACTTTGTGGGTGAGGAGAAGAGCAAGTATGACTACCTCATGATCCTGCGGCGCGTGGTCAACGAGAGCACGGTGTGCCTCATGGGTCACGAGAGGCGGCAGACCCTCAACCTCATCTCGCTGACGGCCTTCAGGGTGCTGGCTGAGCAGAACGCCATCCCAGACGCCTCCAGTGTCACCTGCTACTACCAGCCGGCGCCCTACGTCCGAGACCACAACTTCAGCAACTACTACGTTGCCTCGTGTAACCAGAATATTCCAACATGGCTGCCATGTAACTGAGAGACCCATATAACACGAAGAATGCTGCTTTGAGAAAGGGGAAAAAAGTCAGATGTGCCAAAAAAATAGAAATTAGGCCATAACTGGCATTTCGCTCTGTAGTCATAAAGGATATATTTAAATGGCCAAGTGTTTTGATTTTGGTCTCCTTTCTCATTCCTTATCTACAGAGGTGTCAAGATCATTGGATCCAAAGTGATATTTTTTTGCCTTTTCTCAGATTGTAATGTTTTTGTTTGTTTCCCCTAATGAGAAGATTGGTTTCAAATTAACGTCCTGATTCAAGAATGAGTTCTACTTGGTGCCCACATGTTAAGTGTATTTGGTCCATCTTCAAAGAAAGGGAAACAAATATTTAGAAGTTTATTTGGGTTTTGCTCCTGTGTGTATTGAAGAAAGAAAAAACGCAGAAAATTGTTGTTTAAAAAAAATAAAAAGTAGTATAAAAAAAAGGTTAACTAAAGAGATGTGAAGCACAAGGTGTAAAAGGTAATCCTGAGATGACATAATGTTTAGTTCACTGATGAGCAGTATGGGTTTGCTCATCAGTGTTTTTGAGGAATCTTCTATTAGTGAGATGACTGTCCCATCTCCTTTAGAAGGCATCCAAGTTAAAAGGGAGGCAGAGGAATGGCTCATTTTGTTTTTAAATCAAAGGTGTAAAAAAGGAAAGGTAATCTTACCGAATATCACTAGCGCAGTGCTGCCAGAGTGCCTTTGTAGAGAAAAATGTGTTTTATTTTCTGCTGTGACTTGCCTCCTTCCTAAATCTGTTCAGCCAATACTATGTATAAACAATAGTTCATACTATGTAGGGTGCATCTCAATAGTGTTAAGTGGCTTCCTCTCCTTAGTATCTTCTCCTCCATGCAACAGGTCAAATAGAAATGTAGACTGCCTATCCAAACCTTTCACCTGTTTGTGGTAATGCTTGAAAGGAAAGCAAAGGAAGCCATGAACGAGTATTGAGAAGCACACCATGCAGTGTAACTCTTTGGGCCTTTTTGCTCACTGATCGTGGCTAATGTATGTTGTGGGGAGTTGCTATTCTTTTCTTTTAAACCTCTTCCAAAACATTGGTGCAGCAGTGACCACTCATGTCAGAGTTTATGGTCCATGTGGTGGGGTCTGTACTGTAAGCTCATTCGGAGAACAGGACAGGGCCTTCACCTCCCTCTTTCTGGAGTCTAGTCTGAGAGTCCGGGAGAGACTGTCCTTTCCCTTAAAAGGAGCCCCACTTGGCGGGCCCTGGAACCCCTTGCAGGCCTTCCTTTGCAGGCAGTGGCCTGAAATGGGATCCCAGTCTGGTGCAGGCCAGCTGGCAGCCAATAATGAAAGTGGGGAGGGAGTGTAGGGTGGCGGGGTTGTGCCAGTGTGTGATGGCAACCTTATGCGTGGGGGCTGACTCACTTCCCTCTCCACCACCCCCTAAGGGTTTGCAGGGGCCAGGTTTGAACCCTTTTCTGGCCATGGAAGGATAGGGGAGCACTGCTGCCTGCCTGGCACATTTGACGAAATGTAAGTGTCTGGAATTCCGTTCCCATTTTGGACCTCACGTGTCTTGATTTACATGGCAGAAGTTGTACTCTGATCTACGACAGGCATCCGAGTACCCCCTCCCACCCTAATTAAACTTTAAAACCAATTTAGAAATTGCACCCCCACCATCTCCCTTTCTACTGACCTGGCAAATTTAATTTCCAGTCTAGTGAGCCAACTGTTCGCCTTAAGTATTTCTGTCCAACCAAACCCAGGGACTTTTATTTTTGGACCTAAAAGGCAACATGACTTTCACTGATGGATGAGCAGCAGTGACTCAACCGTTTGCCCTCCTGCCCCCCCCCCCCCCCCCCCCCCTGCTTGCTGACAGCCTGCTCCCTGTCCCTCTACTCTGCTTACACTCCCTAGGTGCCAGCTGCTGCTCGATCAACTTGTGCAAACTAAAATGCTCATCCAGATAAGAGCTAGGATGTGGTTATCTGCTCCGTTCACAGGCCTGGGGGGGGTCGGCATGGTCTCTGGAGCGGGTCACACCCATGGGTCGGGGCACGTTGAGCAGCCCAAACTAAACGTGGACACTGCTTTTAGTCCAAGGGCCACCCACTAATAAAGGCTTCAGAAAAGGCATTACGTGACCCAGGAAACAAAACTGCAAAGTTTCAACCTCATTATGTAGACAATTATATGAACACATTCATTACATTTTATAAATCAATGGTACAATTTCAATCGGCTCATTATGGTTAATTTCCCCTAGCAATGGAGGTTGCCACGTTAGTAGTTACACACTTTCTGCTGTCCATGCTTGCAGAAAGCAATGTACGGACCTGAGGAATCACGAAATAATACGAGATAAGATGAAAAACTGTTCCAAGTTGTTTAAATTGCTTTATGTAGCTGTTGGGACCTTGAATGTTTTGAGAGCTGTGTTGGCTAGCAAATGTGCTGTCTTTAGTTTGGCAAGCAGGCAAAAGCAATGATGGCCCTTGTAGGCTGTACATCTTACATTAACTGAGAACAACTGTACATGGTTAAAACACATTTCCTTGTTTCGGGGTTCATCTGGATCAGTGAAGGACCGGTAACATGTTGCTTGAGCCTATGCAAGGACAACCACTGAACTCATGAATAGTTCTGTGTGCCAGTGTGCAACAAAAGTAACCAACATGTCCTTTTTTGATGATTTTTTTTATATATATATTTTTTTAAATAACAAATGAATGCTAGTTTTGAACCGGTGTTCATATTCATAACAATCTCTAATGTTTTTTTTAATTTCGCCGTCTTGTGTGCTGGGTCACGGAACAGCAATTTATTTTGTGGGTGGCAATGGGACAATTTTAACCTGGGTTAGCTTTAGCTTAGCCACCATGTGGGCACATTTGGTGTGGACCAAAGTCTGAACCAGCAACTAAGCACTTAAGTGCCTTTACATTTGGTGGGATAATTTTTTTTTTTTTGTGGGTGGGAGTTGAGAGAATTAGTTAAGAGCTGAATAGTTGCTACTAGTTACCATAATTGTAATTTGCATTTGGTTGAATTCTATTTTTCGTTTATGGGTTGAGACACTGCCATTGAATTATTTATGTAGACTTTTTTTTGGTGTCATGTGAAGTGTTTTTCTTAAGCCCAACCCCAAACCATACTTTGAAACTTAGCTGTCTAGTCATTCCAGTAATTATTTGTCATGATCTACATTTCTTTTTTTTTTGCCCCCACCTCCCTCCCCTTCAATTTATCGAAACCAAAGCAACACCTGCAGCTAGTGCAATGACAAGCCATACATAATAACTGTCTGGTGTCAAATGACTTGTACACCCCACTCAATGGAAGCACTTTAGAGGCCTTGTCTTACTCCATACCCAGCTAGCGGAAAGTGTACATGTACATAAGCTATGGAGGAGACTGTATGTTGGAGGTGAGCTGGTTCTCAGGGAGGTTAAATGTGTTGAAGGGCTGTTTCAGACTTTTGAAGGCTGGGGTGTAAACTTTTTGAACCTTGGAATGTTTATGTTTTTGAATTGTGCTCCCATCTTGGCCACCAGATTCCTATACTTGGTATTTGTCTCCCCCTCTGGTGTGTATTAGAGAAGACTTCTCATCTGTCTCCGCGCTGAGACCATTTCTGAGACCATTTTTAATTTGTGAAAGCTTGTTGCGTTTGGAGCCGATGGTCTTTAACCTTGGTTCTGATGAGTCACTTTTTTTACACAGCATTACTTCATAATTCAGGTGGAGAGGAGCTGTCAGTCATTCCTACAAATGTTTACCACCATGCAAAGTGATGACTCAATTGAGCTTTGAGCCAGAACCAGCAGCTCAGTAGCTCTCCAGAACCAGGGTTGTAGACCCACTGATATTGAATTTGTGTAAATTCTGTGTCTGTGTCCCTTACCCTGCCTGAATGTGTTATGGTTATTGTGGTCTCTGTCTCTATCCTAACTGGGAATGTGTGCCTATTTATCAATTGTAAACAGATGAGTGTTATGTATGCTCCCCTAGATAAGAATGGGTGTGACCAGGCTTGGCTATGATATATCGCTGCCCATATTTGGGGTTGTATGTTTCATGGATGGTGCAAGTGATGTTTCCCCCCCATTTTTATTTGTCAAATTTTTTTCCCCCTCTTTTATCTGCTGTAATTCCATGTGATTTTGCGTTATGGTCCCCTCGATTGTCTGGATTTCGGGGGGGTTGGGGGTGATTTCTTTTTTTCAAAGAGCAAGTCTTATCTTTTTGGAAAGTGACAATCCCTTTTTGAAGCTCTTTGCTATTTTTGCATTAAGAGTTGTGGAATTTTACAGCAGATATGTTTTTTTGTGTGTGTACGAGGATGCCTGTGTGGATGTGAGTTAAGTTAAAGATATGAAATTCTTGCACATTTTATTTTTTGAAATGGTTAATGGCAAAGAGCTGTCAGCTTTCTGATTTATGACGTTGATGACATCATTATACTATTTCATTTCAGCACTTTTACCTTTAGTTTTCCTTTTGGATAGAAATGTACTTCAGGAAAATGTGTTTGAAGAGGGAAAAACAACATTTAAATAAAGTATTAAATTCCAAATGTTGTCCAAATGGTGTTGCTATTCTGTTAATTAACATTTTTAAATGTGTTTTGTGTTAGGTTTTAAAACGTTTGGTTGCACTTTGAGGTGTGTCAGTGGGTACATTGTGTGCATGGTTTTGCCTTAGTGAGCACTAGTACAATAGCTAAGCTAATTTGTTCCTCAACTTAATGTGTAGTAAATCTGTCAACATTTTTTAAATTATTATTAGACTAAAGCAACTTGGTCAATAACATCGAGCCTCTGTTTTTCTCATTTCGATCACAATAGGGAAATGGTTACAAACACTCAGTTCAGCAATTACAGGCTTAGGTCTTATTCCCAACTCATTTTGATGCGGTCTGTTCCATGTAATGGAAATATTGACCCTGCCAAGTTTTCTAATGGGCGGGACATTGTTTTCCCAACATGCTGCATTGGACCACTTGGAAGCATCAGGGCCTACCTAGGGTCCAATGGCTAACTATCCATCAGTATTCACTTCACTATTCTCTCCGAGAGCAGGTCAGCCAAAAACTGGATGCTGGTGAGATTTTGTTATTCTAGTGCTTTCATACCTTGAAGTGTGAACCTGATCAATCACACTTACCTTTTTTTTTTTGGTTGAAGAACTGGGTAAAAAGTGTTCAAACTATCCATCCATACGTAATGCTGGAAACCTCAAGCGTAGACACTGAATCACACCCTGCTGCCATTAATAAAAAGGTGACTTATCTGCTGGGAATTACTCATGGTGTAACTAAAGTGATGCAGCTGTGTCCCCCGCACAATCTCTTAACCACTTTTTCCACCTCTGTCATTGCCGTTAACCCAAGGCACTCACACTGTCTTTCTGTATAATTTAAACTGTCTTCCTCTCTGACTTTATTGAATTGATAGCATAACAGTCTCCCGTAAGTCATTGAAGTCTAGGTTGAAAACGAAAGGAGACCGGGAATCTTGCAGATTCAGTGCCTCTTTAATTCCCTGCTGGACACATAAAAAAACTTGTTTTATTTTTTTAAAGATGCTTTTTAATGTATGATCCTAATTACTAATCTTTTTATTCTCCCACCTGTCTTTGCTTCTTTATTTTATAATGTATAGCGCTTTGTTACTTGTATTGAAAGCCCTATGCAAATAGTTAAATGTAACTCAGACTCCACTTGCATTTGAATATCTATCAATATGCTGATGGCACTGTGACATCCCTGCCGTGCGATCTGAGCGAATCCGAATAGACTTACTTAGCCATTAAAGTCATGTGGGGGACTGATTTTAAATTTGTAATATCTTTAAATAGCCTCTACTGTCACTGAATTCCAAAGCACACTTCTGTCAGACGTGGCCCTTTCTGGGTGTAGATCGTGGCTTCTCACTCTCCTACACCCAGGTTCTGTTATCTCGGGTTGTAAATTCCTGGCAGAGACTCTCCCCCTTTTCATGCAGAGAGAGACCACAGAGTGAACAAGGGATTTCACTTGGCTCCTAAATCCCCAAAATGGGAGTTTTAAACAATATGTCCACCTTTTGAGAGTGTGGGAAAGGTCCGTGGACACTTAACATCACATTACATAATTTAACAAATATTTTCATCTTTACTCATTCATTTTATACAAGAATTAAATGCAAACCCCATAATTGAGAATTGTACACAGAGATATAGTTGTGTGTTTCCTGTCCTTCATGAGGTTACAAAATGAAACACATTCAACATAACTGTCCCTTAAGTCACACATGAAAGATACCAAATTAAAGCTACACTTGTGAATCCAGCCAACATGTCAGAATTCAAATAGGCTTTTCGGCGAAAGCAAACGATGCTATTATCTGAGGATAGCAACAGAGTAAACAAAGAGAGAGAAGCATATTTCAACCCTGCAGGCGCGACACAAAACACAGAAATAAAAATATAATTCATGCCTTTGAAGAGCTTCTGTTGGCACTCCAATATGTCCCATAAACATCACAAATGGTCCTTTTCGATTAATTCCGTAGATTTATATATCCAAAATGTCAATTTATTTGGCGCGTTTGATCCAGAAAAACACCGGTTCCAACTTGTGCAACGTGACTACAAAATCTCAAAAGTTACCTGTAAACTTTGCCAAAACATTTCAAACTACTTTTGTAATACAACTTTAGGTCTTTTTTAATGTAAATAATCGATAAAATTGAAGACGGGATCTGTGTTCAATACAGGATTAAAACAAACTGTAGCTAGCTTTCTGGTCACACGCCTCTAACAGTACACATCAAGTGACCCTTGTTCAAGATGGCCGTATTTCTTCGTTACACAAAGGAAAAAACCTCAACCAATTTCTAAAGACTGTTGACATCCAGTGGAAGCGGTAGGAACTGCAAGAAGGTCAATTAGAAATCTGGATTCCCAATGAAAACCAATTGAAAAGAGTGACCTCAACAACAAAAAAATTCTGAATGGTTTGTCCTCGGGCTTTCACCTGCTAAATAAGTTCTGTTATACTCACAGACATGATTCAAACAGTTTTAGAAACGTCAGTGTTTTCTATCCCAATCTACCAATAATATGTAAATCTTATCTTCTGGGGATGAAAAGCTGGCAGTTGAATTTGGGTATGCTTTTCATCCAAATGTGAAAATGCTGCCCCCTATCCTAGAGAAGTTAACATTTCATTTTGAAGGAATTATATTCCCTGTAAAGTTTAACTAGTCAGCGGCCACGCCCCCATGAGCACAGACATGATCTGGCGCCATAGAACCGCCTTTTCTATTGTTACGAATAAAACCCCCTCCTGAGGAAATCCTCTTCAGACCACGCATACCTCGGTGTAAGCTGAGGTGGCACAGATTTGAGTACCAAGACTAAGTAAACCCACAGCGGGTGCTGGGATTGCGAATAATTGAGTACCAAAACTATACCACGTGGAGCATTGGCTACACAGCTGGAAATGGTTCAACTCTGAGACTATCAATCCCTACAGAATAAGAGCAAATCTTAGATACGAAGTACTAGTCTGCAGCTAGAAATTACGTAAACCGAGGACGAGAATAGACAACCGGCGAAACATCTATCCTATGAGAACATTTCTGAATGGTACTCTGAAGTATCCATTCTAACCACGAAAGACTTTGATCTTCAGGGAAACAGAAAGAAAGACTCGAACTGACTCTCCAGCAGACGGACCGACAATTCCAACAGAAAAGACAATATATGGGCATAAATATATTGATTGCAATTATTCCCGAATGAGTGAGCGTTCATGTGCAAAGGGTTAGCATTTCAATGAATATAATTATCCACTGTGTAGTGAAGCCATTTTGTCTTTCCCGCTTCTTTCTCAGTCCACACCCCCTTCCCTTTGTCCACCAAGCTGTCATATTGGTTTAGCCCACTAGGGGATCTTCCCTATCATTGTTAGTAACCAATAGCTACTGTTTGTTTGTTTATGCATTTCTGTGATTATTTAGTTAGTAAATAAATGATTAAGCCAATTGGTGTACGGATGATTTATAATAAAGGCTGGGTTTGTGCAGATAACCAACAGTTTACGACGTTCAGATGAGACTGACGTGAGGTAAAGAATAATTAATTAATAGAAGACTAATTGATCAGATGTTAAAATATCTGAAGAGTTATATTCGGAAAATTATAACTTTGTAATCTGAAGATTTTCCGTGGTGCCCCGACTTCCTAGTTAATTAAATTTACATGATTAGTTTATTCACGTAATAATAATTACAGAGAATTGATTTGGTAAAATAACAGTCTTCACCTTTAATGATGCCAAAGACACGACACTTCACTCTGTCGGTGTCCTCAGTATAACAGCATGCCTGTCGTGCTCTAAAGTCTTCCTCGGCTACAGGATGGTAAATCTCTCGTTTCCTGTGGGCATCAGTGGACACATAGAGAGAGGTGACAGGAGGGTGGGCACAATGCATCCCTCCCAGGTCCCTGTCCAGCCCAATAGACAATCACCATCCGAAACCCACACACAAAAACAGCCCAGCATATGGCCAGGCCAAACAATGCTTGATTTCTGGAATACTGCAGATAGAAATATGCAGAGAGACAATGAAAATGCAGCATGCAGCAGAATGCTTAGAGAGGGAGGAAAGGGACGAGAGAGAGACCCCATTGGGACAAGGCCACAATGAACCCGACTGTCCTCTCTCGCACACACACACAGTTGTGGTCATTTATCCTAAAAGATACAGAAGGGTTCCCCAACTGGTTTCCACTGGGTGGTTATATTTGGCCCCCCCCCAAATTTTCAGAGCAAAAAATATGTACTTTTTTTTATTTTTAATATTACAATTTTATTGTTGGACATAAAAGACTAAAAACACCAGGAAATCAGTTTCAAATTATTTTAATTTTAGAAATCTGTCCCCAAGTATTCCCATAAAGATGTGATCGTATACAAATGTAAGCAAATTTAGAAATTAATGTTTTAGTCATATCAGTTTGGGCTTCTGTGGTCAATTTGATTTTTTTAAATTATGTTCCGTCCCCAGACCATCCGCTCAAGAAAATTGGCCCGCGGCTGAATCAAGTTGATGATCTCTACAATATCTCCCCCTTCTCTGCTCTACTTGGTTTGTATCTGAGGTCTCTGGGCCAAATGCCACTAATTAGCTCTGTGGTTGATTAAGGTTGATGTAACTCACATGTACAACCCAAAAATGTGTTGATCAAGGTGATCTATAGCACCGATCACATCTGTTTTAAAGGGTGTGATGACATGACTGATTGTGTGTTTGTTATGCTTGATACAGACTGGGACCACATGTTAGTGAACCCTCCACTCCTGGGCCTGTCCACGTAGTAGTTTCAAAGTCAGGAGAAGTTCAGAGAAGGGGGAAGAGTTTCTGGGTAACACAGCCTCAGCTCCACAAGCAGTGCCGGGGGCAATGTAATATCTAGTCAATTGTACAACTGAATGCATTCAACTGAAATGTGTTGTCTTCTCTATAGAGCAGTGTAAAACAGAGATCCACTCAGTGTGTTAGTGTGTGTAAAAGGGGGAAGAAATAAAGCGTGACACCTCTTATCGCAATGAGTCCTGGGTCAGCATGACTGTACAACACCCTGAGGCATCCTCCTGACTCTGCAGGCCTGAGTTGTGGCCTGTGGAACTAACTTCTGAGAAATCTAGCAGTTTGAGCAAACTGTCCCTCCCGTTCAGGAAATGGATAAGCTGCACAAACATCCCCCATTTCCCCCCAGCAACAGCCCTAAAGCGTGTGCCATTTATAACAGGCGACATACTCAAGGTCCTGAGAAAGAGGTGTGGGGAGGGGGGGTTCGCCGGCGGCAGATACCAATGTGGTTGAAACGGAGAAAGCAAGACAGAGAGTGAGAGAATAGAGTGGCCTGCATGCACTACTGCATGTTTCCGGTGGAGACATTTCTCAGAAGCACCTCTATATCACCATTTGACCCCCTCCCCTAACTTCCAGTTATGTGTGTGAACTTCCAGTTATGAAATATTGAAATCAGATTAGATACTTTTGAAAAACTAGATATTACTTATTGGATTACTTTGAAATCCAGAAAAGATGCAAAAAATACATTGACACCTTTGTGTTTTCTCAATGGAACTCAATTCAGCATTGAAAAAAGGCGCAAGTTTAAGTTTGTTCCACCTGAGTGAGTCTGACCACAAGACAGAGACCACTGTGATAACACACCAAAAGCTTTTGATGGATCCTTTTTGTCTTCTAATGCCACTTAAGGGAAAAGTAATCCAAAAGTAACAAAGTAATCAGATTACGTTACTGAGTTTGGACAATCAAAAAGTTACATTACTAATTAAAATGTTGGACAGGTAACTAGTAACTGTAATGGATTACATTTAGAAAGTAACCTACACAACCCTGAAACTCAGCATGTCGGCTCAATAGGAAATTTCTTAAAAATGTCTATTGCCCAATCTGTAACACTTCAGCGATACAGATTGAATAGAGCCCTAAAACCATAATCATTTGGGGAGACTATTAATAATGTATTAATGTAGGCATTAGCTGTGCAGCTCCCAGAGGCCAATTCTAAGAGACTCCAGGATTGACCCTTTTGACTCATAACATACGCTACTGTTATCATCTGCTGTTGCCTAGTCAGTTTATCCCTACCTATAGTATATGTACATATCTACCTCAATTACTTCGTAACTCTGCACATCGCCTCGGTACTGGTACCCAGTGTATATAGCCAAGTTATCATTACTTATTGTGTATTTATTCCTCGTTATTATTTCCCTTTTCTCTCTGCATTGTTGGGAAGGGCACGTAAGTAAGCATTTCACTGTTAGTTAACAAAGCATGTGACAAATAAAATTGTATTTGATTTCAAGGGTTGATTCTGGACCGGGTAGTGTTCTCCCCCCACTACAGCAGACAATCTTTGATGAATGGGTAGTTAATTAGAGTAAAGGTGAACATTCGTCAGCGTTTGTCTCCAACATGAAACAGTGCAGATATTTCAGAGGAGTAATTCTTGGCTGCTCTGATGGACAGAAATGTGCAGTGGCGAGCCTTCGGCTACATGTTTTACAATCACATGCAGGGTCACTCGTAGGTCTTATGTGTTCTGTGTACTAAAGAAGTGTGGTTTGATGGTGATCTGTTCAGACTATTCTCCTAAGCGTGTGTAACTGTAAGTAATTACTGATATGTACTGTGTGTATATATATATATATATATATATATATATATATATATATATATATATATATACAGGTTTCTGTGGAGGAGTCCGCATTAATTCCACATCAAAGGAAGAGATGTAAGATGTATTGGACTCAAGCACATGGTGATCATTGACAACCTTGAAATCATCCACATAAGAGAGTGCCCATTGGGACTGAAGTCCTTTACTAATCAACAGCTACATAGAAAATGAAATGGGCAGCACTCCAAAGGACGCCTTCTTCATCCTCCAGTGTATCAAAATCAGTGAAACTGAAAGCCAGAAACAGAACACACTTTCTGTGATCAGAAACTAAAAGAGCGTGTCTCTCTTAATCGCTGTTAGTGTAGCAGTGTTGATCCTTCTGCCTGACCTCTCTCTCACCCATTCCTCTGTGGAGAGCAGAGCAAAAGGTGGCCAGGTGTGTGTGTTGCTTTGTCCACCACACCATTGTACCCAACTAATCCCTCCTTCACAACAGGAAGTCTGTGAATGATGGATTTACCCCGCTCTTCATCCCATCCCTCGCTCCTTCCAGCTTTGTCTCTGTCCAGAGTTTTAATCCGGCTTTGATTAATGAATGGATAACAAAAAAAAAGACAAGATAAAGGTGATGGATGGAGGGTTAGGGACAGGGCAGGTGGAGGGAAAGGGGCACGGGAGCAGAGGAAAGGGAGAAAAGTGGAAAATAGAGTAGCGCGGACAGGTTTTAGTCAATGAGACCACTTCACAGCTTCCTGGAAGAGATGGCTCTTTTCTGTGGAAGACAAGTGTAATGGAAAAAAACTATTCTGTGTGAAACACCTGCTGTTTATCCCTCCACTGCTTATCTGTTGTTTTCTCCCGTCCTTACAGTAATGTTGGGCCATGCCACAGATGTTTCCATAACAGTTTGATAGAAGCAATTTTTAAATCAAATGTTCAACATGGACTTTAATCATTACAATTCATATATTAGAGTACAGTATGTTCATACATGTACATATTCTCAAACTGGATTAGACTAAACAACAATCCTACACTGAAAAAACAATCATGGCAAAGTCTTTTGAATTTTCCTTGTTGTGATTAATGTAATTTGTTAGTGAGCTTACAAGTTAGGGTGAGATAAGAAGGAACTGGTAATAAAAGTTCACAAAAACAATGTATAAGTGTATTTCCCGAAAGCGCACACACCCTCGCAATATCGGTAAGCAGAATATACAATTTCAAACAGCACAAGGTCAGCATAAATCAGAATGGTACGACTGTTTATTTTCATGTCTTTACCTCAAAATGAAAAACTCTACATCATTAAAATGGCACGGAATGTATTGGGATGCAGCTCAAATCTCTGATTACATCTTCTCTCTAATAGACCACTAAAACAACACTAACTATAGCTGATACTTACATTCACTTACATGTCTCAGGAAAGCTTGTGTGTTAATTGACAGAAGAGCAAGGCTGGCATACAGTGAAAAAAATCACAATGTAATAGAGAAAGGAGAAATCAAGTTAAACATACTTATGAAGAAACTGACTGCATGGTAAAGTTAAACATACTTATGAAGAAACTGACTGCATGGTAAAGTTAAACATACTTATGAAGAAACTGACTGCATGGTAAAGTTAAACATACTTATGAAGAAACTGACTGCATGGTGAACACAATCATTTGGTATTCAGAAATCCAAAATTATGCATTGACGTCACTAGGAGATTTGTGCAAAATAAATTCTAGATACAATATGTTTAAAGTTAGGATGCTGCACTATTATTGCATTCCTAACATCTGACGTATAACTTTAACTGTGATAATGGGCATTGGAAGATGCAGCATCCCATGGTATAAATTCAATGTAAAGAAAAATAGGAACCGTTTGGTTCTTCATTAAAAAAAACATTCTTACACACAGTACCGCGCTAAGTACACTCCAGAAACAAACTATCTGCCTGTGTTTTCAAAAGAGGAAAAAAAAGAATGCTAATATTTAATATTTTATCAAACACTCTTAATCCGTTCAACAATTAACTTCTATGGCATTTAATGAATGTTCTTTGACAGAAGCAGTAGAACTGTGTTTATGGTTTCATTGTTTCAAGTGACACACGCACACGCACGCACACACACACACAGCTGCCATTAACACATTAAACACTACAGTACGTTTACCTAAAAACAGATTCACATTTAAACTGCTTGTGAACATATACAACCTCCAAAACCTACCATTCGGTGAAGTTTTGCAAAAATAAAAAATTTGAAACATAACATGAGTGATGTCACTCTCACACACACAGGAGGGCAGGTTTTTAAGATAGGCCAGCGGAGTGTCCTGGGATAGGTTGGTGAGTTCACACAGGCTCCGTCACAGAGAGATCCATCCTTCTATCCGTCTGTCATCTGATTGCATCACACTGCTAATAAAAACATCATCTTAGGTTCATCAGTATCCAGGCTTTTCAGAGTGTCAGCGTCCGGTATACTGTCCTTGTGAGGTCCCAGACAAAGCCCACTGAGGCCCTGGGTGGCTTATAGCCTGGTCAGAGAGCTGAACCACAGGGGTCCTGCTGGTCAGAACATGGAAGTGGAGCCAGTCATGTGACTGTAGATGTAGTTATGTTGCGTTCATAACCAAGTGTGAAAGTGTTAATTACCAGTTGGATGCACTCACATGCTTTGTACTCTTAAGTCTTATTAATGAATATATTCTTTCTACAGCTTATCAGTGTACACCCAATATGTTCACCTTGTTGATGATGCTTATTATGCATTATGGTTGAACCAAAAGATTACATGTAACAAACATTTTATTAAATTGGAAACAATTAAATGTATACAGTACCAGTGAAGAATTTGGACACACCTACTCATTCAAGGGTTTTTCTAAATTTTTACTATTTTCTACATTGTTGAGTAATAGTGAAGACAAACTATGAAATAACACATGGAATCATGTAGTAACCAAAGAAAGTGTTACAAATCAAAATATATGCTAATTTAGATTCCTCAAAGTAGCCACCTATTGCCTTGATGACAGCTTTGCACACTTTTGGCATTTTTTCAACCAGCTTCACCTGGAATGCTTTTCCAACAGTCTTGAAGGAGTTCCCATATATGCTGAGCACTTGTTGGCTGCTTTTTCTTCACTCTGCAGTCCAACTCATCCCAAACCATCTCAATTGGGTTGAGGTCGGGTGATTGTGGAGGCCAGGTCATCTGATGCAGCACATCATCACTCTCCTTGGTCAAATAGCCCTTACACAGCCTGGAGGTGTGTTGGGTCATTGTCCTGTTGAAAAACAAATGATAGTCCCACGAAGTGCAAACCAGATAGGATGGCGTATCGCTGCAGAATGCTGTGGTAGCCATGCTGGTTAAGTGTGCCTTGAATTCTAAATAAATCACGACAGTGTCACCAGCAAAGCACCACCACACCTCCTCCCCCATGCTTCATGGTGGGAAATACACATTGCGACTGCACTTGAAGAAACTTTAAAAGTTCTTGAAATGTTCCATATTGACTGACCTTCATGTCTTAAAGTAATGATGGACTGTCGTTTCTCTTTGCTTATTTTAGCTGTTCTTGCCATAATATGGACTTGGTCTTTTACCAAATAGGGCTATCTTCTGTATACCAACCCTACTGTACCTTGTCATAACACAACTGATTGGCTCAAATGCATTAACTTTTAACAAGGCACACCTGTTAATTGAAATGCATTCCAGGTGACTACCTCATGAAGCTGTTTGAGAGAATGCCAATAGTTTGCAAAGCTGTCATCAATGCAAAAGGTTGCTACTTTGAAGAATCTCAAATATATTTAGATTTGTTTAACACTTTTTTTGGTTACTACATGATTCCATATGTGTTATTTCATAGTTTTGATGTCTACACTATTATTCTACAATGTAGAAAATAGTAATAAAACATTTTTGTGTGTCCAAACTTCTGTTACTGTGAAATTAATTTAAACAATGTTTGTTGATGCTAATATTATGTACAATATCTAATTATGTTGCCATATGATAATAGCCTAATATATTCATGCTGTAAACTATCGTCTTAACAGTGTCACTCAATTCATTCAAATCGACCTAATAGTCATGACACCCCTCACTGTTGTCATTGGGTGCACCGTTTGTCGACATAAAAGGGTAATGTCATGAATGCTTGAACCAGGTTAAGGCGGCACAGGGATGCCAAAACGTTGGTGGTTTACCCAATAAATTACTGGGAGTTCATAGAGTGTGCAACTCTATTTTTATAGCAAACCAGCTGCATCAACCATAAACTAAAAGTACAGCTATTATGCTGTACTTAAACAAATGAGTGTTCACAAACCATATTAATATATTGCTTTGTTGTTGCATTTATCTGCTGAAAATTATGTGGTTTGAGCGCAGGGGTAATAGACTAGGTTCCCACTAGTAATTACCAGTTGGAGGGGCGTTCAAGTGGATTTTTCCCAGTCGTATGTGGTAAAAACCTCCATCCCACTTGGATATGAACGCAGAATGAGTCTCAGGGTGTTTCTCAATATGCATACTACCGTGCTCCACACTCTCATTGAGTACGTTCTTATGAGGACGAGAGTGTGGAGAATGCATAAAACATCACATCTGAGAAGCACTCGCACTCCCCCTACTGTATTACCTCACGCTTTACCTCCCCAGTCACTGAACCTTCTTCCAGCCACAATGGCAACAAGACAAAACAAGATATTCACAAAGCAAACATTTACTTCATAATTATCAGCTAGATTATCAGCATAATTATCAGCTAGAATCATAAATGTAGCTAACCAGATAGTTTAACAGGCAAAAATGACCTAAAACTAATATTTTGCAATATGTAAATTATTCATAGCTATCTGGCTGGCTAACAGAGGTAGCTAGCCAGTTAGCCCTATTGACTTATGTGCTTGTGATCTACAGTACGTAGGCAGTTAAACATGCCAAAATTAACACAGGATGTATTTATTAACATAAAATGATCAAGTATTGTAGTCAGGAAACATTTGAGATGTGAATAGGCAACATTTCATTCCTTAGTCAGAGTGTATTTTCTCTGCTTCAGCTAAAATAATGGCCACCAATGATTTCGGGAAATTCTCAATTTCTAACGCTGTTGCGTCATATTTCCTTACATACTTTCCATTGAAGCTAGCATCGATGCATACTTCAAAATATGTACAAAACGGAGTGTGCATTCAAGAAGTGCCCTCGGTGCTCTGTTTCGCATACTTTGATTTGGACTCCCGTGCGCCTATTTGCGTGCTCGGAATATGGAAGTATGCATTTTGAGAAACACCCTCAGAGTCCTTGGCTTTTATCTCTCTCTGTCGGAGTTCTGATTGGTTCACACCTAAAACACACACGAACAAATACATACAGGTCGTGTCATTACAATGAGGCTATAAACATTGCTTGACATTTTACTATCAGGTTACACACTGCACTGTGTGTATATAGTAGTAGTCAGCGGAGAGCATTTTTACTGCGAAAATCCAGAGATGTTACCAAAAAAGGCAATGAAAGCAGAAGTAAAAGATCAAATGAAAGATATTAAAGAGAGATTGTATAATTCTCTCATTCATTTGTAGGCCTGGTTTGCCTCTGTCTGATTGAGTTCAGTTTGAGTTGAGTAGAGCACACAAACCTGAGTGTATATACAGTTGAAGTCAGAAGTTCACATACACCTTAGCCAAATACATTTAAACTCAGTTTGTCAAAATTCCTGACATTTAATCCTAGTAAAAAGTCACTGTCTTAGGTCAGTTAGGATCACCACTTTATTTTAAGAATGTGAAATGTCAGAATAATTGTAGAGAGAATGATTTATTTCAGCTTTTACTGCTTTCATCACATTCCCAGTGGGTCAGAAGTTTACATACACTCAATTAGTATTTGGTAGCATTGCCTTTAAATTGTTGAACTTGGGTCAAACGTTTTGGGTAGCCTTCCTCAAGCTTCCCACAATAAGTTGGGTGAATTTTGGCCCATTCCTCCTGACAGAGCTGGTGTAACTGAGTCAGGTTTGTAGGCCTCCTTGCTCAAACACGCTTTTTCAGTTCTGCCCTGAAATGTTCTATAGGATTGAGGTCAGGGCTTTGTGATGGCCACTCCAATACCTTGACTTTGTTGTCCTTAAGCCATTTTGCCACAACTTTGGAAGTATGCTGGGGTCATTGTCCATTTGGAAGACCCATTTGCGACCAAGCTTTAACTTCCTGACTGATGTCTTGAGATGTTGCTTCAATATATCCACATAATTTCCATCCTCATGATGCCATCTATTTTGTGAAGTGCACCAGTCTCTCCTGCAGCAAAGCACCCCCACAACATGATGCTGCCACCCCCGTGCTTCACAGTTGGGATGGTGTTCGTTGGCTTGCAAGCCTCCCCCTTTTTCCTCCAAACATAACGATGGTCATTATGGGCAAACAGTTCTATTTTTGTTTCATCAGACCAGAGGACATTTCTCCAAAAAGTACGATCTTTGTCCCCATGTGCAGTTGCAAACCATAGTCTTGCTTTTATATATGGCGGTTTTGGAGCAGTGGCTTCTTCCTTGCTGAGCAGCCATTCAGGTTATGTCGATGTAGGACTCGTTTTACTGTGGATATAGATACTTTTGTACCTGTTTCCTCCAACATCTTCACAAGGCCCTTTGCTATTGTTCTGGGATTGATTTGCACTTTTCGCACCAAAGTACGTTCGTCTCTAGGAGACAGAACGCGTCTCCTTCCTGAGCGGTATGACAGCTGCGTGATCCCATGGTGTTTATACTTGCTTACTATTGTTTGTACAGATGAACGTGGTACCTTCAGGCGTTTGGAAATTGCTCCCAATGAGGAACCAGACTTGTGGAGGTCTACAATTTTTTCTGAGGTCTTGGCTGATTTCCCAATGATGTCACGCAGAGGCACTCAGTTTGAAGATAGGCCTTGAAATACATCCACAGGTACACCTCCAATTGACTCAATTGATGTCAATTAGCCTAATCAGAAGGTTTTAAAGCCATGACATCATTTTCTGGAATTTTCCAAGCTGTTTAAAAAGGCACAGTCAACTTAGTGTATGTAAACTTCTGACCCACTGGAATTGTGATAGATTATTTCACTTACAAATCACTGTGTCTGTAATCAATTATTGGAAAAATGACTTGTGTCATGCAAAGTAGATGTCCTAACCGACTTGCCAAAACTATAGTGTGTTAACAAGAAATTTGTGGAGTGGTTGAAAAACGAGTTAATGACTCCAACCTAAGTGTATGTAAACTTCCCACTTCAACTGTACACAAACTGGCATATTTCAACTAAATGTCTCTGGATAGGAATGCCTACTGAGTAGACAACCCTGAAGTCATTAAAATGGCAGTGTTTGCTGGTACATTATTGTAATGTACTGAGTTGCATCCAAAACAGCGGACATCTCACTGTTCCAGTTGTTCCCCATAGAAAGTGGTAAGCAGGCCAGTGTATAGTAATACTCATTACTTCCTCTGGGCAGTTCAATTCGCTGTGTCGACTATTTCCTCATGAGGAAATTTCTCTCTGTTCACAGCCTTGTGGCTAAACCCTTATGGTACCAACGCTTGGACTGAAAATTTAAAGATCATTTAAACTAATGTTCTGCAGGGAAAGCTACCGCTCTGTAGGGAAAGCTAACAGGCTAGGGCTAACACCAGCTGATCAGCAGGGAAAGCTAAAGGGTTAGGGCTAACACCTGCCTCTCTGCAGTCCAGCTGCTGATGCACTCATAGGCCAGGGTAGTGAGGGGAGAGACTGAGGTAGTTACCATAGTTAGCATGAAGAGCTAAAAGTGCACTTTGCAACATACAGATAGATCCATAATGGAGCCTCCACTTCAAAGAAATTCCCTTCCCTTCCCAATCTAACCCTACACAGGCCCAGGCAAAAACATAATCTAACCCAACACAGGCCCAGGCAAAAACATAATCTAACCCTACACAGGCCCAGGCAAAAACATAATCTAACCCTACACAGGCCCAGGCAAAAACATAATCTAACCCTACACAGGCCCAGGCAAAAACATAATCTAACCCTACACAGGCCCAGGCAAAAACATAATCTAACCCTACACAGGCCCAGGCAAAAACATAATCTAACCCTACACAGGCCCAGGCAAAAACATAATCTAACCCTACACAGGCCCAGGCAAAAACATAATCTAACCCTACACAGGCCCAGGCAAAAACATAATCTAACCCTACACAGGCCCAGGCAAAAACATAATCTAACCCTACACAGGCCCAGGCAAAAACATAATCTAACCCTACACAGGCCCAGGCAAAAACAATCTAACCCTACACAGGCCCAGGCAAAAACAATCTAACCCTACACAGGCCCAGGCAAAAACATAATCTAACCCTACACAGGCCCAGGCAAAAACATAATCTAACCCAACACAGGCCCAGGCAAAAACATAATCTAACCCTACACAGGCCCAGGCAAAAACATAATCTAACCCAACACAGGCCCAGGCAAAAACATAATCTAACCCTACACAGGCCCAGGCAAAAACATAATCTAACCCTACACAGGCCCAGGCAAAAACATAATCTAACCCTACACAGGCCCAGGCAAAAACATAATCTAACCCTACACAGGCCCAGGCAAAAACATAATCTAACCCTACACAGGCCCAGGCAAAAACATAATCTAACCCAACACAGGCAAGGCAAAACAAGGACAAGAAGAGATATCAGCACAGTGGTGTAGTGGAGTATATACGCAGATATAGACCGCATACACACTTTTTCATTGGGCATTGCGCATACTCCCTTCTTAATCCACACTGATACGTATCAAAGTAGTCTAGCGGGAGTACAGTGTATTCAGAACCCTTGACTTTTTCCACATTACAGCCTTATTCTAAAATTTATAAAATTATTTAAAATGAATTAACAGAAATACCTTATTTACATAAGTATTCAGACACTTTGCTAGGAGAATCGAAATTGAGCTCAGGTGCATCCTTTTTCCATTGATCATCCTTGAGATGTTTCTACAACTGATTGGAGTCGAGCTGTGGTCAATTAAATTGATTGGACATGATTTGGAAAGGCACACACCAGTCTATTTAAGGTCCCACAGTTGACAGTGCATGTCAGAGCAAAAACAAAGCCATGTGGTCAAAGGAATTGTGCATAGAGCTCCGAGACAGTATTGTGTCGAGACACAGATCTTGGGAAGGGTACAAAAACATTTCTGCATTATTGAAGGTCCCCAGTGGCCTCCATCATTCTTTTTATTTTTGTTAAAGTTAGATTTATTTTTTCCACAAACAAATCAAATAAAACATTGTACAGCATAAAAACATTGAGCATGACATCAAGACAAATCCTCCAACATAGCACATAGTGGGGAGAACAAGTATTTGATACACTGCCGATTTTGCAGGTTTTCCTACTTACAAAGCATGTACAGGTCTGTAATTTTTATCATAGGTGCACTTCAACTGTGAGAGACGGAATCTAAAACAAAAATCCAGAAAGTCACATAGTATGATTTTTAAGTAATTAATTTGCATTTTATTGCATGACATAAGTATTTGATCACTTACCAACCAGTAAGAATTCCGGCTCTCACAGACCTGTTAGTTTTTCTTTAAGAAGCCCTCCTGTTCTCCACTCATTACCTGTATTAACTGCACCTGTTTGAACTCGTTACCTGTATAAAAGACACCTGTCCACACACTCAATCAAACAGACTCCAACCTCTCCACAATGGCCAAGACCAGAGAGCTGTGTAAGGACATCAGGGCTAAATTGTACACCTGCACAAGGCTGGGATGGGCTACAGGACAATAGGCAAGCAGCTTGGTGAGAAGGCAACAACTGTTGGCGCAATTATTAGAAAATGGAAGAAGTTCAAGATGACGGTCAATCACCCTCGGTCTGGGGCTCCATGCAAGATCTCACCTCGTGGGGCATCAATGATCATGAGGAAGGTGAGGGATCAGCCCAGAACTACACGGCAGGACCTGGTCAATGTCCTGAAGAGAGCTGGGACCACAGTCTCAAAGAAAATCATTAGTAACACACTACGCCGTCATGGATTAAAATCCTGCAGCGCACGCAAGGTCCCCCTGCTTCAGCCAGCGCATGTCCAGGCCCGTCTGAAGTTTGCCAATGACCATCTGGATGATCCAGAGGAGGAATGGGAGAAGGTCATGTGGTCTGATGAGACAAAAATAGAGCTTTTTGGTCTAACTCCACTCGCCGTGTTTGGAGGAAGAAGAAGGATGAGTACAACCCCAAGAACACCATCCCAAACGTGAAGCATGGAGGTGGAAACATCATTCTTTGGGGATGCTTTTCTGCAAAGGAGACAGGACGACTGCACCGTATTGAGGGAGGATGGATGGGGCCATGTATCGCGAGATCTTGGCCAACAACCTCCTTCCCTCAGTAAGAGCATTGAAGATGGGTCGTGGCTGGGTCTTCCAGCATGACAACGACCCGAAACACACAGCCAGGGCAACTAAGGAGTGGCTCCGTAAGAAGCATCTCAAGGTCCTGGAGTGGCCTAGCCAGTCTCCAGACCTGAACCCAATAGAAAATCTTTGGAGGGAGCTGAAAGTCCGTATTGCCCAGCGACAGCCCCGAAACCTGAAGGATCTGGAGAAGGTCTGTATGGAGGAGTGGGCCAAAATCCCTGCTGCAGTGTGTGCAAACCTGGTCAAGAACTACAGGAAACGTATGATCTCTGTAATTGCAAAGAAAGGTTTCTGTACCAAATATTAAGTTCTGCTTTTCTGATGTATCAAATACTTATGTCATGCAATAAAATGCAATATAATTACTTAAAAATCATACAATGTGATTTTCTGGATTTTTGTTTAAGATTCCGTCTCTCACAGTTGAAGTGTACCTATGATAAAAATTACAGACCTCTACATGCTTTGTAAGTAGGAAAACCTGCAAAAATCGGCAGTGTATCAAATACTTGTTCTCCCCACTGTATACACAGTCAAATAGTCTCTCACAAGTTACAATACAGAACTAAATGGGTTCACAAGCAATCACCTCCCAGTCTTAGAAACATTACAAATAAAATGCATCCAGCTTCTAGAAATGTCATTTCTACTGGTGATCCTAGCAAGCGTTTGTTAATAAGATGCTACCTCCAACATTGATTCGATCCACTGTTTCAGAGCAGGAATGGCATGACCCGTGCAAATTCCTAATTTGTTACATTAGGTAACTCTGTTCTATTGCCCAAGAGACATTCTGGGTGAAACTGGAATTGTTAACCCCAACCATTCCTCCAGATATTTCAAAACATCCTTCCAGACAGGTAGAACTAATGTTAATTTCCATATTGCGTGTAAAAATGTCCCAGTGTCTTTTTGACATTTCCA
Organism: Salvelinus alpinus; assembly: GCF_045679555.1. NCBI lineage: Eukaryota > Metazoa > Chordata > Actinopteri > Salmoniformes > Salmonidae > Salvelinus > Salvelinus alpinus. Next base: position 31,287,897 of record NC_092099.1, read on the forward strand.
ACACAGAGAATTGTTGGTCAGCCCCATCCTATGAAGCCTTGTTGGGGTCTAATAAAACCTATGTAGTATCTTATATTGAGTAAGTTTCCCCCTGTCTTCCCTTATGTTCCTCCCTGAGCTGGACAAGATCTTCAAAACAGGTATCATCCTCAATTTCACACTTTAGGTCAATTTGATATATTGTTCTGAGGTGTTTATAGTCTTTACTCTGCAGATGATGAAATATTGAGTAGAAAATGGCTGCTTTATGTTTGGGTAATTCCAAATACTCAGCTATTGGGTTCTTTCCTGGATTTCATTGATAGCCGGTTAACAACCATTCTCTCAATTGTAAATATTATTTCCAGAAATGTCCCTCGTCTCCAACATCCTATTTTTGTACCAAATCGGAGTAGGACATTAAAACATCTTCATTGTACAGATCACCTATAGTATGAATTCCTTTCATTAGCCACTGTTTCCAGTACACAGCCTTCTTTCCTATCCGTAGCCTAGGATTGTGCCACAATGATGAGTATCCTCGTTTTAGATGTGAAATTCCACATATCTTGTGTACTGTTCATACACCTCTGAGTGTAACAAAATTGAGTTGGGAGTTTCAATAGACCTCTCCTCTGTAAGACTATGTGACAGAGTATCAACAGAGGTGAAAGGATAACTTAGAACAGGAATTATTGTTATGCAATCCAAGCCAGCATCCCTATGCCCCAAAGCTTCGGCAATTTAGCCATTTCAAATTATAAATTGTAGAATTTAACATCTGGTAAAGCCAAGCCTCCTACATCCCTTGGTGAGAACATTTCCTTCATATTAATTCTGTGTTTTTCCCTATCCCACAAAGTATTTAGTTAATTTGTCATGTTGTTCGGTCTGGAATATTCATAGGTAACAATGCAGAGATATAATAAAATTGTGGGACCACAACCATTTTAATCACGTTGATCTTTCGACATAAAGTTACCTTTTCCTATTTTTCTAAATTGGTCTTAATCTTGAATCGTAGTGGCTCAAAATTTTGGTCTCTTCACTTGGTCCAAATTTGAGCTTAACCTAATGCCCAAATATTTAATCCAAGTAGGAACCCATTTGAAATTAAATAGGGTAACGGTTCCAGAGTAACATATGGCATTAATTGGCATTGCTTCCGACTAACTGCAAGATGGCGCTGACAGAGATGGTCGCCTCGCTTCGAGTCCTTAGGAAACTATACAGCATTTTGTTTTTTTATGTATTATTTCTTACATTGTTACCCCAGGAAATATTAAGTCTTATTACTACATACAGACAAACTGAGCAACAGCACCTCTTCAACCTCAGGAGGCTGAAGAAATTCGGCTTGTCACCAAAAGCACTCACAAACTTCTACAGATGCACAATCGAGAGCATCCTGTCGGGCTGTATCACCGCCTGGTACGGCAACTGCTCCGCCCACAACCGTAAGGCTCTCCAGAGGGTAGTGAGGTCTGCAGAACGCATCACCAGGGGCAAACTACCTGCCCTCCAGGACACCTACACCACCCGATGTCACAGGAAGGCCATAAAGATCATCAAGGACAACAACCACCCAAGCCACTGCCTGTTCACCCCGCTATCATCCAGAAGGCGAGGTCAGTACAGGTGCATCAAAGCAGGGACCGAGAGACTGAAAAACAGCTTCTATCTCAAGGCCATCAGACTGTTAAACAGCCACCACTAACATTTAGCGGCCGCTGCCAACATACTGACTCAACTCCAGCCACTTTAAAAATGGGAATTGATGGAAATTATGTAAAAATGTACCACTAGCCACTTTAAGCAATGCCACTTAATACAATGTTTACATACCCTACATTACCCATCTCATATGTATATATACTGTACTCTATATCATCTACTGCATCTTGCCATCTTTATGCAATACATGTACCACTAGCCACTTTAAACTATGCCACTTTATGTTTACATACCCTACAGTACTCATCTCATATGTATATACCGTACTCTATACCATCTACTGCATCTGCCATGCCGTTCTGTACCACCACTCACCCATATATCTTTATGTACATATTCTTTATCCCTTACACTTGTGTGTGTGTAAGGTAGTAGTGTGGAATTGTTAGGTTAGATTACTGTTGGTTATTACTGCATTGTCGGAACTAGAAGCACAAGCATTTCGCTACACTCGCATTAACATCTGCTAACCATGTGTATGTGACTAATAAAATTTGATTTGATTTGATTTGAAACTACCTGCCCTCCAGGAGACCTACAGCACCCGATGTCACAGGAAGGCCAAAAAGATAATCAAGGACAACCACCCGAGCCACTGCCTGTTCACACCGCTACCATCCAGAAGGCGAGTTCAGTACAGGTGCATCAAAGCTGGGACCGAGGGACTGAAAAACAGCTTCTATCTCATGGCCATCAGACTGTTAAACAGCCATCACTAACTCAGAGAGGCTGCTCCCCACATTGAGACCCAATCAGTGGCCACTTTTATAAATGGATCACTAATCACTTTAAACAATGCCACTTTAATAATGATGTTTACATATCTTACCTTACTCATTTCCTATGTATATACTGTATTTTATACCATCTATTGCACTTGCCTATGCCGCTCGGCCATCGCTCATCCATATATTTCTATGTACATATTCGCATTCACCCCTTTAGATTTGTGTGTATTAGGTAGTTGTTGGCAAATTGTTAGATATTACTGCACTGTCGGAACTAGAAGCACAAGCATTTCACTACACTCTTATTAACCTCTGCTAACCATGTGTATGTGGTCGATAAAATTTGATTTATTCCAATTGATTTTGTAGCCTGCCATACTAGAATATGATTCAATACAAGTAAGTAATCGTGGTACAGACCGAAGAGGATCAGAGACCAGCAGTAGAATATCACCTGCATACATAAGTAGCTTGAATTATTTTCCTCCTCAATGTACACCCCTTATTTCTGGATCTGTTCTTATCATTGTTGCAAGAAGCTCTAAAACTATGGTGAACAGGAGAGGGGAGAGCGAGCAACACTGCCTTGTGCCTCTAGAAAGACTAAAAAACGAGACATAATTCCATTTGTAAGTACTGATGCTTTAGGATAGAGGACCCTATCCATTTACAAGTCAGGTCCAGAACCACATTTTTCTAGGGTTCTTAAGAGAAAAGCCCACTCTACCCTATCAAATGCCTCCTCAGAATCTAAGGAGACAGCAGCGATAAGAACTATATTTGATCGGTTTAACCACATGAGATGTAAGAGCCTCCTCATATTATCACTTCAGGTCCTGTTCTTAATAAATCCTACTTGGTCACTATGTATAATATTAGGTAGTTCCTTCTCTAAGCGTATCGCAAGGCTCTTAGTAAGAATCTTACAATCCACATTAAGGAGGCTGATAGCGCTAAAATTCCCAGGTTCTGTAGTATCTCAATCCTTTTTAGGAATCAGCGATATCAAAGCCTCATTAAAGGTGTCCGGAAGGGAGCCATTTTTAAATGCCTCCTGGAAAAACCACTGTCAATACAGGTTTAAGAATGTCAATATACTTTTTATAATATTCTTCAGGAAGGCCGTCCAGACCCGGTGATTTCCCTGCTTTCATAGATAAAATGGCAGCTCTAACATCCTCTTCTGTTATAGTACAATCCAGGTCCTCTACCTGGCTATCTGATAATCTAGGTAATTCTGTACCCATATCTATAGGGCTCGCTGAGGAGGATGTGTATAAATTAGTGATGCACCGATATTACTTTTTTGGCAGATACCGATATCCAATTATTTACTTGCCAAAAAAAACAATACTGATATTTAACATTTTAGCGGCCTTTTAAGCATTCCAGTACAGTTAAATAGTTGAAACACACACATGGATGCAGCGGTCTAAGGCACTGCATCTCAGTGCAAGAGGCGTCACTACAGTCCCTGGTTCGAATCCAGGCTGTATCACATCCGGCCATGATTGGTCCCATAGGGCAGCACACAATTGGCCTAGCGTCGTCCGGGGTAGGCTTACATTGTAAATAAGAATTTGTTCTTACATGACTTGCCATGTTAAATAAAAGGTTACACACACAAAAAAGTTATTTTGTTGGCATTTATATACACTACCGTTCAAAGGATTGGGGTCACTTAGAAATGTCCTTGTTTTTGAAAGAAAGGCAACTTTTTTGTCCATTAAAATAGATCAGAAATACAGTGTAGACATTGTTAATGTTGTAAATGACTATTGTAGCTGGAAACAGCAGATTTTTTGTGTAATATCTACATAGGCGTACAGAGGCCCATTATCAGCAACCATCACTCCTGTGTTCCAATGGCACGTTGTGTTAGCTAATCCACATTTATCATTTTAAAAAGGCTAATTAATCATTAGAAAACCCTTTTGCAATTATGTTAGTACAGCTGAAAACTGTTGTTCTGATTAAAAAAGCTATAAAACTGGCCTTCTTTAGACTAGTTGAGTATCTGGAGCATCAGCATTTGTGGGTTCGATTACAGGCTCAAAATGGCCAGAAACAAAAGACCTTTCTTCTGAAACTCGTCAATCTATTATTGTTCTGAGAAATGAAGGCTATTCCATGTGAGAAATTAACAAGAAACTGAAAATCTCATACAACGCTGTGTACTACTCCCTTCACAGAACAGCGCAAACTGGCTCTAACCAGAATAGAAAGAGTGGGAGACCCCGGTGCACAACTGAGCAAGAGGACAAGTACATTAGTGTGTCTAGTTTGAGAAACACATGCCTCACAGCTCAACTGGCAGCTTCATTAAATAGTACCCGCAAAACACCAGTCTCAACGTCAACAGTGAAGAGGCAACCCAGTGATGCTGGCCTTCTAGGCAGAGTTGCAAAGAAAAAGCCATATCTCAGACTGGCAAATAAAAATAAAATATTAAGATGGGCAAAAGAACACAGACACTGGACAAAGATATGGCTTTTTCTTTGCAACTCTGCAGTTTCTGTTTTCAGGCTGGTTGTATTGGTGCTAGCTACAGTTAAAATTGGAAGTTTACATACACTTAGGTTGGAGTAATTAAAACTCGTTTTTTAACCACTCCACAAATTTCTTGTTTTGGCAAGTCGGTTAGGACATCTACTGTGTGCATGACACAAGTAATTTTTCCAACAATTGTTTACAGACATATTATTTCACTGTATCACAACTCCAGCGGGTCGGAATTTTACATACACAAAGTTGACTTTGCCTTTAAACAGCTTGGAAAATTCCAGAAAATGATGTCATAGCTTTAGAAGCTTCTGATTGAGTCAATTGGGGGTGTACCTGTGGATGAATTTCAAGGCCTACCTTCAAACTCAGTTCCTCTTTGCGTGACATCATGGAAAATCAAAAATCAGCCAAGACCTCAGAAAGAAAATTGTAGACCACCACAAGTCTGGTTCATCCTTGGGAGCAATTTCCAAACGCCTGAAGGTACCACGTTCATCTGTACAAACAATAGTACGCAAGTATAAACACCATGGGACCACGCAGCTGTCATACCACTTAGGAAGGAGACGTGTTCTGTCTCCTAGAGATGAACGTACTTCGGTGCGGAAAAGTGCAAATCAATCCCAGAACAACAGCAAAGGACCCTGTGAAGATGCTGGAGGAAACAGGTACAAATGTATCTATATCCACAGTAAAATGAGTCCTATATCGACAACCTGAAAGGCCGCTCAGCAAGGAAGAAGCCACTGCTCCAAAACCGCCATAAAAAAAGCCAGACTATGGTTTGGAACTGCACATGGGGACAAAGATTGTACTTTTTGGAGTAATGTCCTCTGGTCTGATGAAACAAAAATAGAACTATTTGGCCATAATGACCATTGTTATGTTTGGAGGAATAAGGGGGATGCTTGCAAGTCGAAGAACACCATCCCAACCGTGAAGCACGGGGTGGCAGCATCATGTTGTGGCGGTGCTTGCTGCAGGAGGGACTGGTGCACTTCACAAAATAGATGGCATCATGAGGATGGAAATTTATGTGGCTATATTGAAGCAACATCTCAAAACATCAGTCAGGAAGTTAAAGCTTGGTCGCAAATGGGTCTTCCAAATGGACAATGACCCCAAGCAGACTTCCAAAGTTGTGGCAAAATGGCTTAAGGACAACAAAGTCCAGGTATTGGAGTGACATCACATAGCCCTGACCTCAATCCTACAGAACATTTCTGGGCAGAACTGAAAAAGAGTGTGAGCAAGGAGGCCTACAAACCTGACTCAGTTACACCAGCTCTGTCAGGAGGAATGGGCCAAAATTCACCCAACTTATTGGGGGAAGCTTGAGGAAGGCTACCCAAAACATTTGACCCAAACTAAACAATTTATAGGCAATGCTACCAAATACTAATTGAGTGCATGTAAACTTCTGACCCTCTGGGAATGTGATGAAATAAATAAAAGCTGAAATAAATAATTTCTCTTCACTATTATTCTGACATTTCACATTCTTAAAATAAAGTGGTGATCCTAAATGACCTAAGACAGGACATTTTTACTAGGATTGAATGTCAGGAATTGTGAATAACTGAGTTTAAATGTATTTGGCTAAGGTGTATGTAAACTTCCGACTTCAACTGTAGGTACCAAGGTAAAGCTAGCTTCCCCAGAAGTTACGGTCGAACAAATGATGCTTTATTACCAAAGCGCTACTGAAAATACATCGTTCGTGGCCGGTGTTTGCAGACTTTTATACAGCTTTGACAGTGCTACTGTATCTTTTTTGACTTGCAAAGACCCAAATGGCATTCCATAGTATGCATGTCGTGAAGCTAATAGCAGTGGCGCTATTGCTGTGTAACTCCGGTAGGGCAACATCTAAAAAATAGCGGACTTGGTAGTGTGTACCGGTGTTCGACCAGTCGGCGAAAGCCAACATCACCCACGACAGAGAACGGTTGATTGTCAAGGGCAATGAATTCCATTATCTTGGCTTTAATGGATTTCGGCCTTTGAGTTGTCGTCTCGCTGAAATTTTCAAATGACTGCTCGACCCACACAGCAGACATTGTGGGCTAAGTTAGGAACGCTGTGTTGCACGTGTAGTGCAACATTTTGTGTGTCGTCATTACGTCATGTACCTATGTTATATAGGTATGCACGTCAGCTTTGACATCGGTTTTGCACATCGGCGTTAAAATAGACATCGGCCGATACCGATGTTGGCATTTTTAGTTAATATTGTCCGATTCCGATATGTTCACCTATACATCGTGCATCCCTAATATAAATCTTCATAAAAACACACTCTCTCTCTTTGGATGAGGTCACCATCTTATTGCCCTTCTTAATTGCTGGAATTATGTTAGAAGTGTTCAGCATTTTTAGTTGTCTTACCTAGTAGCCTGCCTATCGTCTCACCTCCCTCATAAAAACTGGTTTAAAAAGTATAAAAACAGTACATATTCTGCCTTTTTGTTATCCATTACATGTAACTGAAATTTCAATTTGCAGGCAGTTTGAAATGTGCCATCTGTAAAATGTCTGGTCAAATCCCTTCCAAACCACATACTCGGTGTCTAATATTTTTACTGCTTCAACCCTTCCGCTCTTCTTTTTGGACGCATGTGCCATTATTTTCCATCTAAAATATGCTTTATAGGTTTCCCATACTGTGAAACTCTTTTCAGTTGAGCCTATGTTGATCTCAAAAAAGGATGTAAGATCATCTGCTAACGATTGGCTAAATATCTCATCTTGTAATAGCATGGTCTATATCAATATGTAACTATACTATAGCATGATCTATGAGGGCAATGGGCCCAATCTTGCAATGAATCACGTTATTAACCATGAAATTATCTATTCTAGTGTGTGTCTTATGACAGTGGGAGAAAATAGAGAATATACCCATCATTAGGATGGACTAATCTCCGTATGTCTGTAAGGCCCATATCTTCTGCTAGCATATGTATTGCAAGTCTATCCTTTGGCGTGGAGTTACTTGTAAATGTACTTCTATCAATCATATCAATCATCACTTGGTTGAAGTCTCCAGCAAGGATGATCTGCCCCTCCATATTTCCCAGTATAACGTTTACCTCATGGGGGGAAAAATATATATATATCAGTGTCCTCATTGTTGGGAGCATATATGCTGCATACCACTACATTAATCCCATTTATAAGAGCCTCAATGCAGATAAGCCTGCCAAACTCGTGAGAGTGGTGCTTCAAAATTAAGTATTTTGTTTATCAGAATAATCACCCCATTTTGAATTAAATGAGCTATGATAAACTTCTGCAACCCAGCCTCCTCTAAATTTCAGTGCCTATCTGTTAAATGTGATTCCTGTATGAACACAATATTTGCCTGTTTTGATTTTAAAATGTAAATCTTTTTCCTCTTCCCTTGGTTACCACAACCATTTATATTCCAATAGATTATGTTTACATAACCATTAGCCACATTTGTGTTGAGTAGTTATAGCCTGTGAAGTGTCCCATTTAACACACGTATATAACATTTCACAATATATGCTCCAGCTGTACAATAAAACAGTGTAAATAAAAGTAGAAAACCAATCCCAAAATAAAATATAGCAACGTAACTTTGCTTCTTGATGATAGATAAGATAACCTGCAGTCTCAACTCAAAATTCCTTATGGTCTGTGAGGCGCTTGAAAGGCTAAATTAGCAACACTCCCCAGAGTCCCGCAAACACATAAGCTACCTTCATTTGTATAGTAAACAGCATACAATTCAACTTGTATTTTACTCCGTCTCGTCTTCTTTATCTAGGCTAAACACCTTACTCTAGCAAGAATCTCTGCCTCAATGTTGTCCTTAAATAATTTTCTTTCCCTTCCAAGAAAAGAGCAGGGTCGCTGGGAATGCCAGTGTGTGCCTGACGTTCTTCTCAAGGTTGTTTCTTTACCATTGCAAACGTCTTCCTCTTTATTGCAAGTTCCTTGGACAAGTCTGGGTAAATAAGACAGCTGGCGGCCTACACACTGAACACCACCCTTTTCTTTCGCCGCTTTAAGTACCTTGTCCCGGGCTGTAAATCGTAGGAAGTGGATGAGAACCGTTCTCGGGGGCCTATTCTCGTCAGGCATGGTTAAACTGCGATGGGTTCGTTCAAGTCATCAATTCCAAATCCTTCTGGGGTGATTTTCTGCACACACACACACACACACACACACACAAGATTAGTCCACCGCCAACCTCACTCCCCTCTTTCAGATTAAGCAACATCACTGTATTTCTCCTACTTCTGTTCAAGTTCTTCGACACAATTCCACAATATATCCAGCTTTTTCTCATGATTCTCACTACCATTCTCCAGACAGGAGATATCTTCCTCCACTGTCAAAATCCATCCTTCTGCCCCATCCATCCTCTCTTGTATCGCATCAACTTTTTCCTTTAGCTCGGAAGTTGTTTTTATCGTGTGTTTATCCATGTCTTGGTGGGGGGGGGGATTCGGGAGGACTTGCTGTTTGTTTGCTAGCCGATGTGGCCTTCTGTGAAGTTTAGTGTGTATTGACATTCCAATAACGCCACCTTAGCGAGATGTTTCAAAATGTGAATTATCTTTATATTAATATATTGACTTGCAGTACAGTTTAAGACAAAAATGAAAGTGTGTGCCGTTAAATTTCAGTATTTACATGCGGTTATTAGGAGCTCTCTAATGTGCTGCCTTCTTTTTTGGCAGTCCCACGTGAGTCCTGCCTCCATCATTCTTAAATGGAAGAAGTTTGGAACCACCAAGACTCTTCCTAGAGCTGGCTGCCCGGCAAAATTGAGCAATCGGGGAAGAAGGGCCTTGGTAAGGAAGGTGACCAAGAACCAGATGGTCACTCTGACAGAGCTCCAGAGTTCCTCTGTGGAGATGGGGGAATCATCCAGAAGGACAACCATCTCTGCAGCACTCTACCAACCAGATGGAAGCCACTCCTCAGTAAAAATCACATGGCCTCCCGCTTAGAGTTAGCCAAAAGGCACCTAAAAGACTCAGACCATGAGAAAATGATTCTCTAGTCTGATGAAACCAATATTGAACGCTTTGGCCTGAATGCCAAGCGTCACGTCTTGAGGAAACCTTGCACCATCCCTACGGTGAAGCATGGGTGGCAGCATCATGCTGTGGTGATATTTTTCAGCTGCAGGGACTGGGAGACTAGTCAGGATCGAGGGAAAGATGAAAGGAGCAAAGTACAGAGAGATCCTTGATGAAAACCTGCTCCAGAACGCTCAGGACATTAGACTGGAAGGTGAACCTTCGACCCAACAGGACAACAACCTTAAGCACAGTCAAGACAACGCACGAGTGGCTTCGGGACAAGCCTCTGAATGTCCTTGAGTGGCCCAGCCAGAGCCCGGACTTGAACCTGTTCGAACATCTCTGGAGAGACCTGAAAATAGATGTGCAGAGATGCTCCCCATCCAACCTGGCAGAGAAGAATGAAAGAAACTCCCCAAATACAGGTGTGCCAAGCTTGTAGCGTCATACACAAGAAACTCAAGGCTGAAATCGCTGCCAAAGTACTGAGTAAAGGGTCTGAATACTTATGTAAATGTAATATTTTAGTAAAATAATATATATATATATATATATACACACACACACACATTTTCTCAAATTTATATAAACCAATTTTTGTTTCGTCATTATTGGGTATTGTGTGTAGATTAGTGAGGGAAAACAAATATTTAATCCATTTTAGAATAAGACTAATGTAACAAAATGTGGAGTCAAGGGGTTTGAATACTTTCTGAATGTATATGCCATATTAATTAATAAGGCTGATGGAACAGATCAGAATGTTAAGCTTAAAATGTTGCTAAACTACTATTTCTTCACATTTTAGGCACAGCAATGTACACATAGCAGTAGGCTTACGCATGAATGTTCCAAAATTCAATTGCGGGAAAACACCATTCTAAAATACGCACCGCACATGCGAGCGGTTTCATGGCCAGAGATGGAAATATCGGTTAGAAATTTTTGAAAGGGGGATTTAAAGATGCAACAACTATCATGGGTTGCTAATATGACTAGGATAATGCCTTTGGCTGCTAGACAATGAAAGTTTAAAGAAAACCAATAGAACGCATATGAGTAATTCAAAAAATAATATTGCTACTTTGAAGCAAGGTAATGCCTCATAATATGAAGTAAAATGTCCAGGTGTCAAACAATGAAGCAACAGGAAAAATACAAGGATGCTAATAATAGGCCTAAATGTCTTCAGGTAGATGGAAAGGCTTTCCCAAAAACCTTCTCTATTAAAATGTTAACTAGCTACAAAGTAGACTATGCCTATCTGCCAGAATATTATGATAATTAGCATAAATCCAATGGCCATTTCTTTTCCAAACTCCATCTCATGTACAACAGAAATACTGCTAACCAAACAGTGCTACGTGCCTGCACACATCGAGTTAAAAGGCAACTACACTCAAATCAACATTAGATTTTTTCCAAGACCTCAAATTTAGTCTCCTGATGTGGTTCAAGCATTGTTACGGCATTAGAACATACAATTGTGTTGTATTTACGTTTAAAAAAAAGTGACTTTGAGAGCGAAATCTGAAACCTGTAAATTTCTGACTCAGTTGACAGTCTCATTTATCGGTTTCAATAGTAGGCCTAATATTAGCCTACTTGCCCAGTACAGCTTGGGTTGGCCTGACTGTGAAAGACCAATATGGAATTTATGATTTTAGGTCATTCAGAGTGTATAAGTCACCGTTTCTCATAGAATTTTTCACATAGGGCACCTTTCCTTCACTGGGCGGCCCGTTTTAGAAATGTTTTAGCATAATTAGAGTATACCCACTTCTCCAGGCACCACTATACCAGCGTATAAGCTTACAAATGAACCAACTCCACAAACTAACGAGTCACCCAGAGCCAGTAAGGAGTCATTGCATCATTTCCCCTCTCTCTGCTTCATCTCAATACAAGATCAAAAAAATATATATTAAAAGAGCAATTGTGTAACGCTCATTCCTTTTCAGTTCTGCTTTTCCTTTCCATCCGATTTAGGGTGATAACTCCAGCTGACAAATTGAGTTAAGTAGAACACACAGACCTGCGTAAGTATACTAAACAGGCATATCAAGTGTTTACATCAGTGGAGGTATTTTAGCGACTGTGACCAGTAATTTTGAAATAACCCCGAATAAATAACTAAAATAAATATGCACTATGCAGAAATCGCTTCACCATTTCCTGGTTGCTAAAATGTTAATAGTTTGCCTAATTTCAGTTTATGTGACAAACAAGCAAGTATAGTGTAGAGAACCATCTAAACCGCTGTGAAATGTACAGTACCAGTCAAAAGTTTGGACACACCTACTCATTCAACGGTTTTTCTTTATTTTTACTATTTTCTACATTGTAGAATAATAGTGAAGACATAAAAATTATGAAAGAACACATATGGAATCACGTAGTAACCAAATAACGGTTAAACATAAAAATATATTGTATATTTGAGATTCTTCAAAGTAGCCACCCTTTGCTTTGTGGTCAGCTCTGCACACACTTTGGTAAAAGACCAAGTCCATATTATGGCAAGAACAGCTCAAATAAGCAAAGAGAAATGACAGTCCATCATTACTTTAAGGCATGAAGGTCAGTCAATCCGGAAAATTTCAAGAACTTTGAAAGCTTCTTCAAGTGCAGTCGCAAAAACCATCAACCGTAATGATGAAACTGGCTCTCATGAGGACCGCCACAGGAAGGAAGAACCAGAGTTACCTCTGCTGCAGAGAATAAGTTCATTAGTTAACTGCACCTCAGATTGCAGCCCAAATAAATGTTTCACAGAATTCAAGTAACAGACACATCTCAACATGAACTGTTCAGAGGAGACTGCGTGAAATCAGGCCTTCATGGTTGAATTGCTGCAAAGAAACCACTACTAAAGGACACCAATAATAAGAAGAGACTTGCTTGGGCCAAGAAACATGAGCAATGGACATTAGACCGTTGGAAATCTGTCCTTTGGTCTGATGAGTTCAAATGTGAGATTTTTGGTTCCAACCGCCGTGTCTTTGTGAGACGCAGAGTAGGTGAACGGATGATCTCCGCATGTGTGGTTCCCACCGTGAAGCATGGAGGTGTGAAGGTGTGGGGGTGCTTTGCTGGTGACACTGTCAGTGATTTACTTAGAATAAGGCACACTTAACCAGCATGGCTATCACAGCATTCTGCAGTGATACGCCATCCCATCTGGTTTGCGCTTAGATGGACCATAATTTGTTTTTCAACAGAACAATGATCCAACACACCTCCAGGCTGTGTAAGGACTATTTGACCAAGAAGGAGAGTGATGAGTGCTGCATCAGATGCCCTGGCCTCCACAATTACCAGACCTCAACCCAGTTGAGATGGTTTGGACTGCAGAGTGAAGGAAAAGCAGCCAACAAGTGCTCAGCAAGACTGTTGCAAGTGCTCAGCAAGACTCCTTCAAGACTGTTGGAAAAGCATTCCAGGTGAAGCTGGTTGAGAGAATGCCAAGAGTGTGCAAAGCTGTCAAAGGGTGGCTATTTGAAGAATCTCAAATATATTTTGATTTCTTTAACACTTTTATGGTTACTACATGATTCCATGTGTTATTTCATAGTTTTGATGTCTTCACTATTATTCTACAATGTAGAAAATAGTAAAAAATATAGAAAAAACTTTGAATGAGTAGGTGTCCAAACTTTTGACTGGTACTGTATTTTCCAAAACCAAAAATATTGTATTTTCAGCTGGTGTACAATACCGAAAGTAGATGAAGAAAAAATGAAATATAAAACATGGGAAGCATAGAAATAGTGCACAAAGAACAGATCTACTGCTTCTTAGACTTGCTTTCAATGAGAAAGAAATGTGACTTATAGATCTGTCAATGTGAAATGGGTTGGGTTGCACAAAAAGTGACATATTGCAGCTTTAACATTCAACCACATTACAATTCCGGTTTCATTTCCAGTGATGGATCACCCATTTTATCAAATGTCTTGGGTTTACTCAAAAGTATTTGCTGAACAGTTTGCTGGTTATTTTTCTTTTTGCAGACAATTCGGTCCTTTGAACAAACCAACAAAAATAGTCTGAAGATAAGGTACATGTTACATTTTAAAGTCGTAACACACACAAAGTGCAACACTTAGAATCTGATACAATGTGGGAATATACCCACAACTCAATGCATGAGAGTGTGTGTGTGTGTGTGTGTGTAGCCCTGCAGATGTAGGTCAGCAAGGTTGGTAAACTAGACAGAGAGAATGGTGTGTGTAGGCCCTCACCCGTGCATCGTACTCCAGGACAAAGGGAGGGATGTCTATCTGTTCAGGCAGGATACAGGTGAACAGCTGCTGGAGGGTCTCTACATGATGGACCTTCTGCTTCATCCCTGACACACTGAACGTAGTGAAGAACCAGGTGGACACCTGACACACAAGAGAAATTAACATGATAAGATTAGATACATTGAGAAAAACTGGTGAAAATGGGGGGGGGGGGGGTTACAATTGGACCTGCCCTGAAGGTTCAATTGTAATACTTGTTTATAACACAGATGTGTTTTGGCTGAAGCCTTCTACTGTATTTAAGTGGTAATCTATTGAGACAAATTTACTTCTCCCTAAAATCCACTTATTAGGTTTGATTTAATAAGGCCAATAGACTTCACTCTCCTCTTTAGTACGCAAGTGTGTGCTTTGCTTCCCATTCCAAACCATTTTAACCCATTCATTCTAATGACCCCAGCACAATGCCTGGCCCGTCTCTCATACACACCTCAGAGTCAAGTTACCTCGGAGTTCATGGATCCTTTAAATTGACCAATTAGTATATTGCTAAACTGTGAGCCTTCTCCCATCTAAAGGGCTGATTCAACTCAGTAACTATGCAGATGAGACCAGAAATTTAAGCTTGAACAGGGTAATGTGTCAGGGAGGCTCACAGCCAAAATAAGTCTTGGTGAAACTGCAGAACAGTAGTGGGGTGGTGTGTGTGCATGTGAAAAGAGCCCTGCTGATCTTGGTCAGAAAAGAGGGCATAAAACAGTCAATTCAGAAAGTAAACCAAATTCCAAGTACAAATTTTCCTAATTGAAAATCATTTTTATTTCAGTGTACCTGAATTCACTGGAATTGACCCCAACCCTGGTATATACTGTACATATCCTAATAATGCCTAGTAGTAGAAATACACCTAACAAGTTTTTGGGAAGCAGTAAAACAGGGGTACTGTTGACTTTACCTTGGAGCGAAAAGAGGGGTGTACAAAGTAGAAAGCACTCAAGTTATTCTTAAACCTGGAATACAAAACAAAGCAAAAGCCATTTACTGACATGTCACTATTGGCTAGCATGTTAAATAGTTATAATTATTATAATGATTTATTATTGCCCAAAAGAGCCATATCAAAAATATGCCTGGAAAGAAGACTTAAGCACAAGCATAGAAATAGCACACATAGAACATATCTACTGCTTCTTAGACTTGCTAGCAATGAGAATAACAGATCTATAAGTTACATTTCTATGTGAATTTGGTTGGGTCGCCCAAAGTTACACATTGCAGCTTTAACATTCAACTACATAGCAATTACAGTTTCATTTCCAGTGATGGATCACCCATTTTAACTGCCATCAAGTTCTTCAAGCGGCTTAGGTTTACTCAAAAGTATTTCCAGAACAGTTTGCTGGTTATTTTTCTTTTTGCAGACAATTGGGTTCTTTGAACAAACCAAAGAGAGATTTTTTACAAAACGACCAAATGTTCATAAAAGTGCTCCAATTGTTGCAGTGTCCTCAGGCCAAGGAACTGTCAAAAGAACACAAACTAGGAAAAAAATTTAAATCACCCAAGGCCATCCAACAGCATGCACACACACACACACACACACACACACACACACACACACACACACACACACACACACACACACACACACACACACACACACACACACACACACACACACACACACACACACACACACACACACACACACACACACACACACACACACACACACACACACACACACACACACACACACACACACACAACCCTCTACCCTTTCCCATGCCTCTCTGACATGGACATGCAACATCAATAGGCTACACCTGCCTATGTAACTAACATGCAATTACATGGTTTTAGTCCCCAAATGTGGAACCAACCCATCATCTTTCGGAGGTAGACAGTAACCACCCATAGCCAGTACAGGCTTAAGGCGTCTGCCTGCTTCCCAGCCGAAACAATTTGGAAGAGTTTGTGCATATATTATGACAACATTTTGTGACGTTTTGGACTTCAGTAAGGCTGTTTGGGCACACATCATTTTTTCTCGAGGCAAGCCGAAGTCAGTGCCACTTTGTCAGTGCCTGGTCAACAGTACAGATTCTTCAATAAAGTCTTGTCATTCAATGTAAGATGATTTTTTTTGCATGCAAACGAGTTATTGAGGAATACTGCACCAAAAATCTTAGATGTAAAATTGTGTGACTAAGACCTCCTCGGCTAAAACGTAGCAGTTTCTCGTTTTTCAAGCGAAGGTCTTTTAAGGGAGTATGCGAGCACACTCGTTCGGTTCATCCGAACTGAAGCATGCTGACACTTTTACAGGACACTTGGGGAAAAAACGGCCCAAACAAATGACCATTTAACCATTGTTTCATCGGTGTTCTGAGAGACCTAACAGAGTGGAGTAGAGCCTTGTTTGGGCCAGTCCTCAAGGAACAAAATCTGTCTCTTTGGTGGAACAGCCTCTCACTCCCTCATCTCCCCAGCCAGACAGGATCATGAGTCTCTCTCTTCTTGGTCTAGGCCTAGGGGAAGAATAGTAGTGCCAAAATGGACCTCTGCTCCAAGAGCCAACGCTAAAGAGCTATAGGTAAGATGATTCCTAATGTAGCAGGTCCATTTATTGGTCTAGAACAGAGATGGGCAGCTGGCTCGATCAATTTCCAAAAAGGAACTCAGTCGGGGTCTCAACTTACTGTTGAGAGTTAGAATAGTAATTTGGAAATTTGGTTGTGCATAAGCAGTTTTTCCTCTTATGTCAGTCACTGACAGTCACTCAATTATCCCATGTCAGCTAACATTTTTTAGATTGGTAAATTAGTCTAGCCAACAATTTAAACTTGTAGTAATCATAGTCGAATTACCGACCGGGGGAACCCCATTGATTTGGTTCTCACTCAGATATATTAAAAATGGCAAACATTTCTCTCCGCTGTCAAGAGTGAGGCAGCTAAAATGTTTTGCTCTCAAGGTGGGGGCCCCCCAACAAAATTTCACTTAGGGCCCCAAAAAGGCTAGGGCCGTCTCTGACTGTATGTGTGGGTATGGATGTGGGTACGCAGCCCTCCACCCTCATCAAAGTTTCCCATCCCTGGTCTAGAGCAGCAGTGCTGGTGACTCGGGAGTGCAGGTGTACAGTGCAGACATGGAGGACCACACAGTTTCTCTTATGGGGGACATAACATGCTCATCACAACTATTGGGAAAATAAGTCAGCAGTGCCAAGAGTTATCAAACATGTTCTTCTGGTTGTAAGCTGGTTTATTTGGATGATGGACCTACTACCCCATCAGCATACTGTTTACTGGTGGAAACTCAGTTTATCTACTACACTGAACAAAAATATAAGCACCATTACACAGGTGCACCTTGTGTTGGGGACAATAAAAGGTCACTACAATTTGCACAATGCTACAGATGTCAAGTTTAGGGCGCGTGCACTAATTCACCAATTCTCTGGCAACAGCTCTGATCTCTACCATAAGCCGCCTCCAACGTTGTTTTAGAGAATTTGGCAGTACATCCAACCGGCCTCACAGCCGCACACCACGCATATGGCGTCGTGTGGGCGAGTGGTTTGCTGATGTCAACGTTGTGAATAGAGTGCCCTATGGTGGCGTTGGGCCATAAGCTACGGACAACGAACACAATTGCATTTTATTGATGGCAATTTCAATGCACAGAGATACCGAGACAAGATCCTGAGGCCCATTGTCATGCCATTCATCCGCCGCCATCACCTCATGTTTCAGCATTATAATGCACAGCCCCATGTCGCAAGGATCTGGAAGCTGAAAATGTCCCAGTTCTTCCATGGCCTGCATACTCACCAGACATGTTACCCATTGAGCCTGTTTGAGATGCTCTGGATCGACGTGTAGAACAGCGTGTTCCAGTTCACGCCAATATCCAGCAACTTCGCACAGCCATTGAAGAGGAGTGGGACAACATTCCGCAGGCCACAATCAACAGCAGGGGATCTGGTGTTTTGCGGGTACTATTTAATGAAGCTGCCAGTTGAGGACTTGTGAGGCGTCTGTTTCTCAAACTAGACAGTCTAATGTACTTGTCCTCTAGCTCAGTTGTGTACGGGGGCCTCCCACTCCTCTTTCTATTCCAGTTAGAGCCAGATTTAAAAACAAAAAAAAAGATACGGTCGGTTGTAGAATCTCTCAATGACTACAACAACTAGCTTCAAAGACTATAATCTCACATTGTTCACGAAAGAGGAAGTTGTGTAGTACGACCACTGCTGAGAAGTTGGAGTACTGTGGGTGGTGCTGCCTTATCTATGGCTGTGGGGTTGAGGTGAAAAGGCTTCTGGTTTTCATTTGCAGGTTGTGGTTTTCAGCTCTAGTGCAGTGTAAATGTGTCAGTAGACAGGGGGGAAAGTATTTAGTAGTTGACCTCGTCTTAGACTGTAATAGACGTACTAAAGCAGAGGGTACGCATGGTTATGGTGTATAGTGTTGACATTGGCACTGCTAAGTTAAAATGTATGGTGCTGTGACATCTTGAAACAGAAGAGGGGAGATTAGAAGTCACGTAGAACCTGATGCCATTTTCTTCAATTGCACATGAAATTCATTCATGGCCGATTGTTGTCAGCAACAAGCTGTTTGATCAGTGAAGTTTGTAGAGTTGGCCAGAAATGCAAATGTTTTCGTAATGTTAGTGTCTTTGATTTGGGCTGTGTCACCGCCAATATATAATTTTCTGGGAACCATCTCAGAGCGTTGGGAAGCCGTTCCATAACAGACTCCAGGTTTCCAAAACGTATGTGTACCCAAAAGCTATCCCGTTTCAGTTCTCGGAAAGTGAGCAATGTCTCCTTGGTCTCATGGTAGCTTGAACAATATGTTTAGATCAAATAAAATGTTATATGTCACATGGGCTGAATACAACACCTTACAGTGAAGTGAAATGCTTACTTACAAGCCCTTAACCAACAACGCAGTTAAGAAAATATTTACTAAATAAACTAAAGTAAAAAAGTAACACAATAACGAGGCTATATACAGGGGGTACCGGTACCGAGTCAATGTGCAGCGGTACAGGTTAGTCGACGTAATTTGTACATGTAGGTAGGGGTAAAGTGACTATGCATAGATAATAAACAGCGAGTAGCAGCAGTGTAAAAACAAAGGGGGGTCAATGCAAATAGATGCTATACAAAAAGGTGATAAACCAGAACTGGTCAGTGAAAATCAACTATTACTGGAGGATAAGCCAACTGTACGCTCTAAAGAACAAACTACAGCTGATAGTTCATAGGGGTTAAAGACCCCAGAACAATTTCACGGTAAATCCCCATTCACAGGGAGAACGGTTTCATCTTACGCATTCAGATTTGATTCACTTGTCGTATCTGGTAACCAACAGTCTGTAATTGTCTCTAGACTTCAGTTCTCTCTCTCTCTTCACTAAATCAGTCAAATATGTGGTGTGCGTCTTACTTGGTGTCTACAATCTCATGAAGCTTCTTAAGGAATTCAGAGTCCAGATGGTTGTGTTCTCCGGTCAGAGTGTGAAAGTAAACCATCACATACTCCTTCACTGTGATGTGGTCCATGACATGGATGAAGTACAGCAGGGCCTGTAGTGGAGTAATACACACATGGTGGAGAGGTCAAGACTTGTTCACAGAGCAACAATATTGATTTATTTTCTATTGTGCAACTAAAACGGTGATGTTGCCTCCAAATGAAGCCTGGTACCTTTTCCATGTCGATTAGGGTGACAGGAATATTTCTGCCCACAAGAACCATCACTGTCCTGCCACACATGTCAACACCTGTGGAAACACACACACACACACACACACACACACACACACACACACACCACTAAAAGATAAGCCCAGCAGCCCGCCAGTGTTACTACACTGCCTCCTAGAGGAGACATGGAACAATTACACTCAGTGAAAAAGAAGGGTGTCATGAGCCTCACTATATTATATCTATGGCTGAAAAATAAGTATAAAAAGCGATCCAAAGAACTAAATTAATGAGTTTGAGGAAAGGGAAAGCAAGAGAAAGAGGGGGAGCAAGAGAAGGAGTGAAAGAATGTTGTCATGGCAGGACATCTGAGGCTGTTTCATTACTGGCCATTTTTTATCCTGAGAAAGATAAATTATAAAACTGATTATTTCACCCCCAGATGCTGTGTTCAATGAGCTGGAAAAAGGATTTCACATACAGACACACACTGAACTCACCAGTTTGATATAAGGCTTTCAGTGCTGCTATGTCAGACAAGTCCTCTGCTCTGGCTCGACATAACCAGCGGTTATAACTGCAACGATAGGAGAGGTTATAATACATTACGGAAACACTGTACTGGCTTAGGGTGTACTGTAAATCTTGGTAAAACTACGGTATATAATGCATGGTAGGGATGTAGTGTACAAGTTGGGTAACACACTTTCTCTGGTGCTGTTTCTGCATGGTTGCATCAGACAGCTGGCCCTGCAGGATTAGTTTGCGCTGTTTGTCCACGTCTCCCTCCATCCGGGAAAAAGCATGAGTCCCCACCTGGCCCAGGTCTGAGTCTAGAGTCTCCGCCTCAGAGTCAACTACACAGCACACACACAGATACAACAATCTATGAAAATGACTTTCAACTCTAAAAGAAAATACACTCTCCCTAATTGTTATATCAACAAATATCATATCTTTAAACCATTACTGTGAAAAGTCTGTGTGTTTATTCCAGTGTTTGTTGTCGTTGGGCCTGACTCACACCTCTAGGTCTGGAGTTTTTAATCTAGGGCTGAGTCATCCAAGGAGAGGCAATATTAAGACATAAAAGCATACACATGGCTAATGTGAGTAACTAAATATCATTTACCAGTCCAGTATATTCATATACATCAACACATCTAGACAAAACTAAAACACAACCTTACGGGACGGGAAACCTTTTCAACACAAATACAGTGGGGCAAAAAACTATTTAGTCAGCCACCAATTGTGCAAGTTCTCCCACTTAAAAAGATGAGAGAGGCCTGTAATTTTCATCATAGGTACACTTCAACTATGACAGACAAAATGAGAAAAACAAATCCAGAAAATCACATTGTAGGATTGTTAATCAATTTATTTGCAAATTATGGAGGAAAATAAGTATTTGGTCACCTACAAACAAGCAAGATTTCTGGCTCTCACAGACCTGTAACTTCTTCTTTAAGAGGCTCCTCTGTCCTCCACTTGTTACCTGTATTAATGGCACCTGTTTGAACTTGTTATCAGTATAAAAGACACCTGTCCACAACCTCAAACAGTCACACTCCAAACTCCACTATGGCCAAGACCAAAAAGCTGTCAAAGGACACCAGAAACAAAATTGTAGACCTGCACCAGGCTGGGAAGACTGAATCTGCAATAGGTAAGCAGCTTGGTTTGAAGAAATCAACTGTGGGAGCAATTATTAGGAAATGGAAGACATACAAGACCACTGATAATCTCCCTCGATCTGGGGCTTCACGCAAGATCTCACCCCGTGGGGTCAAAATGATCACAAGAACAGTGAGCAAAAATCCCAGAACCACACGGGTGGACCTAGTGAATGACCTGCAGAGAGCTAGGACCAAAGTAACAAAGCCTACCATCAGTAACACACTACGCCGCCAGGGACTCAAATCCTGCAGTGCCAGACGTGTCCCCCTGCTTAAGCCAGTACATGTCCAGGTCCGTCTGAAGTTTGCTAGAGAGCATTTGGATGATCCAGAAGAAGATTGGGAGAATGTCATATGGTCAGATGAAACCAAAATAGAACTTTTTGGTAAAAACTCAACTCGTCGTGTTTGGAGGACAAAGAATGCTGAGTTGCATCCAAAGAACACCATACCTACTGTGAAGCATGGGGGTGGAAACATCATGCTTTGGGGCTGTTTTTCTGCAAAGGGACCAGGACGACTGATCCGTGTAAAGGAAAGAATGAATGGGGCCATGTATCGTGAGATTTTGAGTGAAAAACTCCTTCCATCAGCAAGGGCATTGAAGATGAAACGTGGCTGGGTCTTTCAGCATGACAATGATCCCAAACACACCGCCCGGGCAACGAAGGAGTGGCTTCGTAAGAAGCATTTCAAGGTCCTGGAGTGGCCTAGCCAGTCTCCAGATCTCAACCCCATAGAAAATCTTTGGAGGGAGTTGAAAGTCCGTGTTGCCCAGCAACAGCCCCAAAACATCACTGCTCTAGAGGAGATCTGCATGGAGGAATGGGCCAAAATACCAGCAACAGTGTGTGAAAACCTTGTGAAGACTTACAGAAAACGTTTGACCTCTGTCATTGTTTGTAGGTGACCAAATACTTTTTTTCCTCCATAATTTGCAAATAAATTGATTAAAAATCCTACAATGTGATTTTCTGGATTTGTTTTTCTCATTTTGTCTGTCATAGTTGAAGTGTACCTATGATGAAAATTACAGGCCTCTCTCATCTTTTTAAGTGGGAGAACTTGCACAATTGGTGGCTGACTAAATACTTTTTTGCCCCACTGTATCTGAACACAAGAGGGAGGTCATCCTGCATTCCTTTATTGAAGACATACAGGTAACTGCCAAAATGAAGGAAACACCAACATAAAGTGTCTTAACAGGGCATTGGTCCACCACGAGACAGAACAGCTTCAATGCACATTGGCATAGATTCTACAAGCGTCTGGAACTATATTAGAGGGATGTGACACCATTTTCCCATGAGATATTCCATCATTTGGTGTTTTGTTGATGGTGGTGGAAAACGCAGTCTCAGGCGCTGCTCCAGAATCTCCCATAAGTGTTCAATTTGGTTGACATCTGGTGACCGAGATGGCCATGGCATATGGTTTACATCGTTTTCATGCTCATCAAACTATTCAGTGACTACTCATGCCCTGTGTATAGGGGCATTGTCATCCTATGGAGGCATAGCCATGGTAGCCAAAATAATGGCCTGCCCAGCATTTTCATACCCTAAATATGATGGGGTGTTAATTGCTCCAGAACCACACCTGTGTGGAAGCACCTGCTTTCAATATACTTTGTATCCCTCATTTACTCAAGTGTTTTCATTATTTTTCCAGTTACCTGTACATCCTCCTCTCTGCCATCAGAGCACCTGTCAGGGCAGCGCTCAGTGGAAAAGATGAACCAACGGAAAGACATGTTTAATTTAACAATTAGGCTCCTAATGCCTTCCACACTGATGTAAGATCCATCACTCTGCCTGTCTGTGTGTAGTGTGTGTATGTGTTCCACCACTGGCCGAGGGTATGACTGAGATGTTCCACTAACTCGACTATGAAAAATCATCCTGCATTCTTCTCCCATGTCCACTGAGTGCGTCTCCATGGATACAAATGACCTGGTTTTAAACCAGGCAGTACTGGCCAGGACTGTGCTGTTCAGACTCCAGGAAATACATCTGCTGCTTAGAGATGAAGAACTGCTGGTGGCGGCAGGTCTATTATCACCATGTATTCATACAATGCATCACCTACATGGAATGGAGGTTGTTCAGGGCCTAAAATGAACACCCGCCAAATGTGGCTAGATTTTGCAATTGGCGGGTAAGATGTTTACTTCACCAGCCACGTTGGCAGGTGGTCAGGGCTCCACAGTGAGAGCATTTCACTTGCATTTGCAAATAAAAATAGAGTTAGAAGTCAAGCATGAGCACATTTAAAACTAAAAAAAATAAATTCTACAGTAGCTGTTTTTGAAGTGTTTGTCTTTTTGTTTCATAGATGGTACCTAATCACACAAAGACCTATGAATCCTATTATATATAACCTACCTCGCGCAATGTGCATAAACACTGCCTGGCTAGGGAGCTGTGCGCACTGTGATTGAAGTGAAGATTCATTTTTTCAAGAGTCTACTAAAGTGAGCGTTTTTTCCTTGTGTTTCTTAGCTATTTACAATGTTTTGTTCACAAGCTAGATTGTTTTTTAATGTTTGAGTATAGTAGCATGTCTTCGCTGAAGCAGTCAGATTCTCATATGTCAAAGTCACACTGTCACTGACGACTCCAGCCGCTCCAAGTGCCGTCACCTCCTGCCCTTAAAAAGGGCAGCTGAACATTTGGCTCATCTATATTGGTTAAAAGATTTGGGTCACATTTTTGGGGAAAAATGTTGCAATATACCAGATCACTTCTTGCTAGTAATACATATATTGCTTTAGAAACATTACAAAGCATGCTCATCTGTTTTTTTGTTTATGGTGTAATTATGTCGGGACAAATATTTTGTCTGGTAAAAAATATAATTGTCTGGTAGATTTTTTTTATCTACCTGCCACAGTGGCTGGTGGATCAAAAAGTTTGTTTCAGGCCCTGATGTTGTTGCTATGGTAACCATATTGAAACCACTATGCACTACAGCTCAGAGATGAGTCACATCTAGGGGGTTGTGGGAAATGTAGTCTTACCTTCCAGACAGCCTGGTTTCTCGGCGATGCGGATCTGTCTCTCTGGGACTACAGGCTCGCCTTCTGAGTTCCCGATGTCAGCCGGGATTAGGGGCAGGCTGGCACGCTCCTCTTCCTCAGAACGAGGGTAGTAGAGAAGCAGCAGTTTCCTGTATGTGGGCTGAGACACACACAAAACTATGTTAACCACACAGATATTAGATGCCACACACTCACACATGCTTTCTAACACAAAAACCTTCACACACATCCTCAGTTTCTAATCACTATGTGCATTTTCCCTCTTATTGGTGAAATACACTGTCATTTTGTGTGTTAGCCATCTTAGACATGAATAATTACCTCAAACTGAAACATTCATGTTATATTTGAAATATTTAATGTTCCCTATGAAAAACAAATTAGTGAGTAATCACAAAAAAACATGGAAACTTTGCCTTCGAAACACAGCTTAAATATTTCATGCTCCAAACATTCCCCTTAAATTGAATTTCACACCAGAAAAAAATAAACAAGCCAGTGCAGTTATGTGCATGTAAACCTAAGGATGTGTACACATCACAGGAACTCGTGACCATGCAGAAGAGAAAAGAAGAACACACCTCATCCATGTCTGTCACGGCGAACACCACTGTCTCTATGCTCTCTCCATATTTCTCCAGAAACCTGCGGACCGTTCCTGCAAACACACACAGTTATACACACCGTAACAGACAACAGATATGCTAGTTGATGTGTAGTGAGCATTCTGGCAGAAAATGGTTGCTTTGTATCACCCAAGTGGGTGCTAAACATTGGTGGTGGGATAGGTGAGTTTCCCCCTTACAATGTAAAGCGCTTTGAGCACCTACTGTATTTGTAAAGGTGCTATATAAATGCAATAAATCATTATTATTGCACACACCTTCATATGTTTCACATAGGTCAGAGGTCATGGATGAGTTATTGAACATCATGCCAGTGTGAATAGTTGACAGCCACAAGTTAACTACATGAAATTGTGACAGTGTACTATACGCTAATGTATAAGAGATCATTAACTTAGTGAATGTATGCTGTGCATGCGAGTGTGTGCTGTGCGTGTCTTACTGAGGGCAATGTGTGTGGCGTCCTCCAGTGGGTATCCTCTCTTAGTTGTGCTGACCACACAGACGGCCACAGACGCCATAGCCTGCTCTCTGCAGAGACACACAAACAGCTCAAACATACCAACAGTAGCCACACCACAAACCCCATTCAATTGACAGTGCAGTACACACCACAAACAGAGTAAAGTGGTATATGTACATATTACCTCACCTGTACCCCTGCACATTGACTCGGTACTGGTACCCCCTGTATATAGCTGTGTTATGTTATTGTGTGTAAAAAATAAAATAATATCAAATATTTTCTTACTTTAAAAAAAAATGCATTGATGGTTAAGTAAGCATTTCACCTGCTGTATTCAGTGCGTGACAAAAAAGTGATTTGTGAAACATGGTGACTGAGATGGCCATGGCATATGGTTTACATCGTTTTCATGCTCATCAAACCATTCAGTGACTACTTAGGCCCTGTGTATAGAAGCATGAGGCTGTAAGGGAGCACCTCACGCTACACACACACCTGTGTGGTATTGTGGGGAGAGAACACTTCTCTCGTATGTAAACAAGCTGTGATCTAATCAACATGCCTGCCGTCCAAGTCACACCTAGCGGACTGCAGTTAGCCAAATGGACATGAGGTGGAGCAGGCCTCTTCGAACAATGTGTTGTACTTATCAGTCAAACTGATGTGGACAAATGAATTAAGGCTGCAATATGTAACTATTTGGGTGACCAGAACAAATTCACATAGAAAAGTGTATTATAGACCCGTCATTCTCATTGAAAGCAAGTCTAAGAAGCCGTAGATCTGTTCAATGTGCACTATTCTATTCTACGCTTCCATGTTTCGTTTTTGCATCTTACTTTTGGTTTTGTACACCAGCTTCAAACAGCTGAAAATACAATATTTTTGGTTATGGAAAATATATTGCACAGTAGTTTAGATGGTACAATGATTCTCTACACTATACTTGCTTGTTTTGTAACAAACTGAAATTAGGCAAACTATTTCTGCAACCAGGAAATGGCAGAACGATTTCTGCATAGTGCATCTTTAATGTCTTACTTGGCGAGCTGCATGACGTTCCTATAGCAGTTGTACAGAGAGTTCTCAGCAGCCGTCCTGTACTTGGTTTTGTACTTGGGGCCCACCGTGTGGATGATAAAGCGCGCCGCCAGGTTAAAGCCTTTGGTCATCTTTGCCTCGCCTGTCCGACATCCTGTGGATAAACACATACATACCGGTAATACAAGAGCATATCAAGATCCCACAATGAACACACAAAGAGAACATTCTTCACCTTCAACACAGCCTTGAAGGGGATTTACATAGCAACAAGACCCAATGGACACAAACCAACACTTTTTCCTTTTCTAAAATATGCATTTGTATAAAAACCTGTCTGTAATGTGTTTGCCTTCACAGTGCTCACATTATGTTAACACATGACATTCACTTTCCCAGCTTAACACAAGGTCATGATCAGTAGAGACAAACCAACAGAAGTTTTAATTGGACAACAAAAATAAGCATTCTGATTGATCAAGTTGAGATAGTGTTTTGAAACGAATGCGGTACTTTCTCATGTTTCGTGCCCACTGAGTGCAAACCAGGCATGTTGTCATTAACCTGATGAGTTAGTGGTGCCCCCTACCTTTCAGTTTTAGCATCTCGTCTCGAAGTTCAGGCCCAGCGTAAGTGTGGATGCTCTCTGAGATAGGGTTCTTGTCCGTCAGAGTCTCATTACTCGTGTTGACGATCGCTGTGCAGTTCAGCAGGGCAACATCGCCATTACTGAGAGATGACAGCAGAATGAAAGAGGGTCAGATGTCTTAACTCTGTATTGGCCATACTCAAATCTCCCTTTGACATCAAAAAGAAGAAGAAACTGTACTATGAAACAAAGATTAGTTATATAAACGATGAAAGCTTTGGATTACCTTCAATACAATTTTGGGCAAAAAGGCTAACTTTGATCCATATTCCCTCTGATATTGCCAACTACTTCAATTACTTTTTCATTGGCAAGATTGTTGATGGCATGTCATGCCTACAACAATAATAATCATCCCAAAAATAATCATATGTTTGGGCAAAAGAACACAGCATTAGCCATTGGAAAATGCATAGAAATTAAGAAGAAGATTGTGGGAGCTGTTTTGTTAGACTTAAGTGCAGCATTTGACATTATCGAAACTGCTGGAAAAACATACAGTACCAATCAAAAGTTTGGACACACCTACTCATTCAAGGGTTTTTCTTTATTTTACTATTTTCATTGTAGAATTGTCGCACACCTCATGTAGCCAAGCCCATAGGTGTATATGTTTTGTTAAAGTGGCCAAATAACTTCTTAAAATTAAGCATATTAATCCGTTTTACAACGGGTGCAGAGCCTAACTGCCATACATAAGCAGCGAGTGAGTTTTAAGTTGGGGGAAGATCATTTTCACCAGAAAAATTCACCTTTATAATAAAAGCATTACATGCATAATCACATTTACAGTCACTTTTGAGAATGGTGTTTTCCCGCTAATTGAACATTCATGCTAATAAACTACTGCCATGTGAGCATTTCTGCGCTTATAATGCGAAGAAATAGCCTAATAGTTTATCAAAATGTTAAGCTAAACGTTCTGATCGGTTGTGTCAGCCTCATTTATTTATTTTTTGATGCTAGTGGTTGTATTAATTTGGGCTTCATCTCATCCCACAACATGTTTGGAATATTTCTTTCTAGATAGAATATTTCTTTCTAGATAGAATAGGACAACTTTTGTACTATGGGGGATAGTAGACCGACATATTCTAGTGCTTTTGCTGTTCGTTAGGCCTACTCATCTTGTTGGCTGACAAAGTGAAATTGGACAGTTCTATCCAATATCTTTAATATGCGCCTCGGAATTGGTTAAGGACGTGCGCAGTTGCGTCCCCGATATGTCGCTCTTCACTTGTAGCCTGTGAGAAAGACCCGATCATGTGATGGAGAGCCATGTGAGTGAGGTGCATCGGAGCATGCAGCTGGGAGAAGGGAATTTTAATGATTATATTCAGCCTAAGGGCACAACGGCCACTGGCTGCAAAATGCATGTTGTTTTTTTAGGTGGCATTACTACCACACAAAGGGGATGCCGCCAGGAAATTCGAGGCATTATCAAGTGCTTGTCAAATATTGTGGATGAGAAATTGATGAAGTGTGTACAGCCTGCACTCAACACAGAATGTGCACTCCCTCAAATCGTTTAGAGAAAATATCCTTACTATTTAGCTATGTTCAATTGTATTCTTCATACTAGAGGTCAACCGATAAATCAGGGCCGATTTCCAGTTTTCATAACAACCGGTAATCGGCATTTTTGGACACCGATTGTGGCCGATTACATTGCACTCCACAAGGAGACTGCGTGGCAGACTGACTACCTGTTACACGAGTGCAGCAAGAAGCCAAGGTAAGTTGCTAGCTAGCATTAAACTTATCTTATAAAAAAACATCAACTTAACATAATCACTAGTTAACTACACATGGTTGATGATATTACTAGTTTATCTAGCTTGTCCTGCGTTGCATATAATCGATGCGGTGCCTGTTAATTTATCATCGAATCACAGCCTACTTCGCCAAACGGGTGATGATTTAACAAGCGCATTCGCGAAAAATGCACTGTCGTTGCACCAATGTGTACCTAACCATAAACATCAATGCCTTTCTTTAAAATCAATACACAAGTATATATTTTAAACCTGCATATTTAGTTAATATTGCCTGCTAACATGAATTTATTTTAACTAGGGAAATTGTGTCACTTCTCTTGCGTTCCGTGCAAGCAGTCAGGATATATGCAGCAGTTTGGCCCGCCTGGCTCGTTTCGAACTGTGTGAAGACCATTTCTTCCTATCAAAGACCGTAATTAATTTGCCAGAATTGTACATAATTATGACATAACATTGAAGGTTGTGCAATGTAACAGCAATATTTAGAGTTAGGGATGCCACCCGTTAGATAAAATATGGAACGGTTCCATATTTCACTGAAAGAATAAACTTTCAGTGAAGGAGAGGGACTATACTGTTACACTGGCAATACTATAGTGCCTATAAGAACATCCAATAGTCAAAGGTATATGAAATACAAATGGTATAGAGAGAAATAGTCCTATAATAACTACAACCTAAAACTTCTTACCTGGGAATATTGAAGACTCATGTTAAAAGGAACCACCAGCTTTCATATGTTCTAATGTTCTGAGCAAGGAACTTAAACGTTAGCTTATAGCCATATAACCATATGACATAGCCAGATCAGGGCTTAACATAAGGACAATAGCGTATGGTATTCTGTTCTTCTGAAATAGACTACATTTTCTTCATACCATGTTTCTTTATAACAAATAAAAAATAAAAAACATGAGCTGGCGCACACCCAGAAAAATTATTTGGTGTGGAGGTGTTGACTAACGGCGAATAAACTAAAAAGATAAAGAGAGTTGCACACTCCATATATAAACTGGGTAAATAAATTACTGGGAGTTTATATATGGAGTGTCGGACTCTGTCTAAAATAAATAATGGATTTATTGTGAAAGTGTAGGCTATATTACACTTTTTAAAATGTAGATGTTCCAAAGGGCTGCATCAATGGCTTGTAGGCTATGCGTGGAAGCCAGGAGATGCTAAATGTGTTTATGCTAACTAACGGTCAATTACCATGAGACCGGCAGTTATTTGCTTGAAAATCACCGGCTGACAAAATGTCATGACCGCCACAGCCCTAAGTGTTTCATATCGAGAGATTGACTGCATCACTTCTTGTCTTTGTGAGAGGTATTGACATGTTGAAGCACTGAACTCATGCTAGCAGTAAAATCTGATTTTAAAAAACAACACCTCACGGAACACGGACTGTGACGAGACACACACACACACATTCCAACAAACTCTACACACACTGTAATATTGTACATTTTATATTGTATGATGTATTGTTTTATTTAGGATGTAGGCTATTGTTTTATAATGATGTATTGATTTATTCCTGTTTGGACCCCAGGAAGAGTAGCCGCTCCCATGGCAGCAGCTAACGGAGATCCCAATAAATACATAAATGGCTGCGTTTATACAGGCAGCCCAATTCTGATATTTTTTCCCACCAATTCATCTTTTGACCAATCACATCAGATATTTTTCAGAGCTGATCTGATTGGTAAAAAGACAAATTACTAAAAAAATATCAGATTTGGTCTGCCTGTGTAAACACAGCCTATGTAACACAACAGTTTAAGTTAGCCTACATGTGTGTTTAAAGTGAGGATCCTGCCCATAGGGCTTTGTCCAGCTGCATAAGGGTAACTACTCAAGCAGCGTGACTACTGGGTCATATGACATCCTAAGGCAGGGCTAGCCAACCCTGTTCCTGAAGAGCTACAGTCCTGTAGGTTCACACCAACCCTAATCTAGCACACCTGATTCTAATGATTCGTTTGTTGATAAACTGAATCAGGTTAGTTAAAATTGGGCTGAAGCAAAAACCTACAAGCCTGTAGCTCTCCAGGAACCGGGTTGGAGAGACTTTTCTCAATGACTATGAAAAAGAATGAAACTTCAAAAACCTTTATTTTGGACGTCAAATCAGAAGGCAGCTGTGCTACTTAGGTTTATGTATTTACAAGCAAAGCACACACACGATCAAGATTACGGTGAAACACGTCTGTTTCACTTCACTAAAATGCTTCAGGTAGCAAAACAAGCTATGGAAAAATCATAATTGCGTCCTCACTTCCTTGGCAAATTACTGCAGTTCTACTTCAAAAAGGTTGGATGTGAATGAGCTAAGTGTCTTAGGCCTTGTTGTACACACTTGTGGTTAAAGGAGAAGTGCACAGCCTCATTTTTCATCAATGCTCTCTGTCAAATCACAGTTATGCCAAGACAGCAAGAACCAGTGTCTGGAATGTGTTTCATGTGACACTCGTTCTACAACACCTTGCTAGCGAGTAGCTAGTGTAACCAACTCTCAGCAACAACACCAGGCACAGTCTCACGTTTGACAGCCCGCAGTACTTGTAACTAGCGTTAGATGTAATCCATATCCTGGCCATCTGATTGTTAAACAGAAGCCCATTTTCACTAGAGTAGCTATTTCCCAAACAATATGTGCAGTGCAATCAAGGCTACAGTGTCGTCTGGGAAATTCGTTTTGCGCCGGGTGGGCGGGGTTTGCTCATTTGACTAGTCAATTAGTCTTTCAAGGAGATGTCTCCGCCCACCAATGGCACTGGGCCACGCAAAACTAACTCGCCCAGTATTTTCCGTGAAAAGAGTGCCACCAAGTGTTAATAGGCAAAAGGGGGCATTCATTTTTTACATAATTGTAATCCAATCCCTCAAGTAAGTAATGATGCAGTCACTTACCAAACTCTGTTTTGGACAAGTGACTTTATGACCAAAATTATTCTATTTACACTTTGTAGTCAATTGAGATACTATAATACATGTTTCTGACTTGTATCGATTATGACTTATATCGATGCCACATAGGCCATTTTCAAAACAAGTTTGTTTTCAAGGGCAGTTGACCTTTAACATTTTAAGCAAGTGACACTTGTGGTGATCCTTGCTCAAATGGAGTGCAAGTCAATCAAGACACTGTGTCAACTCCTGAAAATTAAGACAAAACAAGAGCAGAAAAGTGCTTCTCCTAAGACCTGTGTAAAAAGGACCAAGTTCAGTCCAGAGATCTGTTCCTTTAACTGCAGCAGGAATGTGAGGAGGGATTGGGGCAGCCTGGGTACAAATGTCTTACTGAGAGACTCCTACCAGTGGAACCTCTGAACACATCATGTGCTCAGCCGCCACAACAAAGAGGATTTATAAGGTAGAGGCTAGAATGATGGGGGTGGGAGAGAGAAAGAGTGTGTTTATTGAGGGGGGTGATCCACAGTGGTGCAAGAACAGGATAACAAGGCACAAGAAGCCAGGGCTACACCTTGAGACCTTATAGCTGTCAACAAACGCATTTGATATGAGTTTGACAATAACGATTGTGAGAGAAAAGGAGAGAAACCCTGAGATGGAGGGAAAAAAAGAGAGACCAAGAGATAGAAGTGGTATTAGAGCAGTCCTTCTCAAATAGTGGGGCGCGCCCCCCTGGGGGGCCTCGGAGCGATGCGTGTGACCCCGGGGAACATGCTTTTTTTTGCCGCAGGGAGTAGTTTTTTTTTGCACCGAACAAGAGCACACAGCACAGAGCAGGATATATGAAGTGCAGATAACAAACCCTTGAGACACCATGGAAAAATATTTAACAGGGATGAAAAGAAAGGCGGAGAGCGACGGAGATAATGAGACAAACGTAAGTCTCCCGAAAGCTAACGCTTCGAACACACCGACTGCGTCATTGCATCACTGCTGCATAACATTTTGCGCAGCTAGGCAACTATACTGATGCAGGTACCTTTTGCAAATGGTCGCATGCGGTTGGACACATGGAGGAGAGAATAATTTTCGCAGTATCTTCAAAACCGTGTCTTTTTGACACAACTGCTGACAGCTACAGGGACACAAACACACAAAATGCTGCTTGGAGACAAGTGTCCACGATAGTAGGATTGCCAGGTCAGTTTAGTAGTGAGCTTGTGCTAGATGTGGCTAGTTAGCGTTAGCTAGCAGACCCACACAGACCTGCGCTTTCGGCGGGGCTGGTCCCGGCCCAACAGCGCGATCAAGACCACCTTCCTCAACGTTGGTCTCATTGTTGAAAGAGCCTACTCTGCCTATCTTTACTATTTATTATTGCATTTCGCTCCAAAACTGCATTTGAGGGAAATTATATTATAGGCTCTCACAATTAATTTGAGGATGTCATCGAATAAATAATATACTTGGCAAATAAATTTATAAAAAATGTAAAGAAATTATGCAATCAAACTGTTTTTATGTAATCACAAATTTTTACTGAATGTGTATGCAAAAAAAAAACGACATTCATATTTTGCTACTTTCTGTCAAGTCCACTCATACAATTTGATGCATACGTTCACAGAACGCACTGCAACTGCCTCTGCAACGCAATGCTGCAAGGCAAATGCAGCGTTCCATTGGAAATGAATGTACTTCTGGTGTATCGAAGCGCAATGACACAGTCGGTGTGTTCGAAGCGTTAGACGAGGAAATATGACGACGCGTATGTAGCGCTTGGCTTCACTGTGACTACGGTGGGAGACGAGGAAAGACCGGTATGTTTACTGTGTCTAAAAATGTTGACAGCATGAAGCCAAATAAATTAAGGCGTCACTTAAAAGACATTACACCCCAATCACGCTGATAAGCCGCTTGAGTTTTTTCAGTGAAAACGTGCCGAATATTGCCAACAATCGTCCCGCTTTGTGAATGCTACTTCAGTAAACCAGCGAGCACTGCTGGCATCATAAGGTGGCGTACCAAATTGCTCAGTGCAAAAAAAAACACTCCATAGCAGAGGAGCTGATACTGCCTGCAGCATTAGACATGGTCTCTGTCATGCTGGATGACGCAAGTGCTGCAAAAATAAAAACAATGACTTCCTCATTTAATTGTTTTTTTTTTTTATCAACACAAATTGTTTTATTCATTTTTGTTTTATAGGTCAGTGTTTCATATATTGTGCTCCTGAGTTAATGTTGCTGATCAATTTGAATGTATTATTATTTATTGATTATATTTAATTATATTTTTCAGTATCAAATGGTCCAAAAAAATTTACAGTTTAAATAAGGCTTGAATTTTTTTTTAAATTTCAGGCAAATTGATGCACTTTAAGTATTTTCTGTTACAGACTAAAAAACAATGTTAATAAAGTTATTCTTTGTTGTAAGTTGATCTATATTTCTTTCTTTTTTCTTTAATGTTAATAAGGATACAATGTTATGCAGAGGTGTACTTAACAATTTTATAGACAAATTATATTATTTACAGTCGCGGCGGAGAGTTGGGGGGCACGAAATGTTTACTTCTTCCTAGGGGGGGCATAACAGAAAATAATTGAGAAGCACTGTATTAGAGACAGAGGTCCAGTGTGCATGTGTGCGACTCACTAGAGCACTATTTTCCTGTTGATATCCTCTCTGTAGGGGAAGGGGGATAGGAAGGCCTGCTGGCTGACGTTGTACTCCTTCTCTCCCTCAGGGTCCGGCTGCCGCTCCCAGGTGGACAGAGTCTGGACCTCCACAAACTGAGAGCGTGCTCCCAGAGGATCCATTCCTGCACTGGTCTGCACCTCAATGCTCGACACTGCAAACAAAGCCAGAGAAAGACTTTAAAGTGTATTTTCAGTGTCCACATCCAGGAGCCAAATAGGAAGGAAGGGAAAGGGGGATACCTAGTCAGTTGTACAAGTGAATGCATTCAACGGAAATGTGTCTTCCGCATTTAACCCAACCACTCTCCTGAGTGACACAGCAGTCTAAGGCACTGCATCCCAGTGCTAGATGCGTCACTATAGACACCCTGGTTCGAATCCAGGCTGTATCCCAACCGGCCGTGACTTCGAGTCCCATAGGGCGGCACACAATTGGCCCGGGTTTGGCTGGTGTAGGCCGTCGTTGTAAATAAGAGTTTGTTCTTAACTGACTTGCCTAATTAAATAAAAAGGTTAAATTTAAAAGTTTAAAAAAAACTCTAAATCAGCATCTATGACAAGGACCAACAGACAGTCACAATTGGTGATTACATGCGTGTTTCAGTGTTCATAATTAAGTAGGCTTGGCAATATAAAACCCATTTTGTAAAGCAAAAGCATTTTAGCACAATCAAAGAAAGGCTTTGACTGACAGTTTAAAAATAGCTTCCAGTGTCTAGAGTCAAGACAGTAACAAACCATCCCGTTTTCAGTACTTCTAACCTCTAGTATACAGCCTGAAAATGAAGCCTCACATAATGAATGTACTTGTGTGAGGTTAGCTGGCAGTTAATAAAGAAAATTGGGTGAAACAGGCAAGCAAGGTTTGGCTCCGTTTTTTCCAGACCCTGCAGCTATGTAAGACTGTGTTGTCGAGACTATCAGCTAACTACATAACGTTACCATGTCAACACCTATGACTGAGGGCCTCTGTCTAACGTTAGATTGGCCGCTTTCTAGGAACGGTTCCGTTTTGGAGCGTATGACACGAGGGGAGGACATTACTGTGAAGTGAACCTAAACAGACAGGGAATTCAAAAGCACCATAAGGACGTATTGAAATGCAGAATGAAGATAAACATATAACTAGTTAGTCTATATTTTTGTTGACTTCAGTATGGTCAACTACACTTGACGAACAATACTATTCCTCCCACATTTCCCAGTGTTTTTGCTTGTGCGACTACTCATATTAAGGTATTACCATTTTAATGGTTAAATATTGGAAAACATCTAATTATGAAAAAACGAAATATGTCATAATCACCAACCACGGAGCTCGACCTCAGTTGACCATCACATACCCAGTGTAGCGTTTGCTTTCTTTTACCTTTGATTCGCAAATTATCTGCTAGCACGGCAGAAAATAGTAGCATGCCCGAAAAGGGAAAGGAATTTAAAGATGTGTCTATATATCAGGAAGCTACAGGAGAAAATGTTACACCTACCCGTTTTCCTTTGTCCACGAATCTATTAGTTGTCGACTTCGAGCAGGACAGAATTACAAAACGCGAAGAATACAGGGTGTGTTCGTGATTTTCTTAACATCACAAACATGGCAAAACTCGATTTGATAAAGCCAATTCCCATCGTACTGTCACGTTTACTACAGTTTGGTGAGTTCCTGATCAGCTGATTCGCGACAGAGAGGAAGACGCGAAGCGAGAGGGTTCACTCTGCCCAAAATCTGTCCACTAAAACAAGACCGCGAAGTAGTGATTGATGCACTTCGGATGAATCGTGTGGTGAATGAAGAAAAAGTGAAGAGTCCATCTGTGCTTTTGTTTTTTGAGCCCGAGTGGCGCAGCGGTCTAAAGCACTGCATCTCAGTGCTAGAGGGGTCAATACAGACACCCTGATTCGAATCCAAACTACCTGTCCTCCATGACACCTACACCACCGATGTCACAGGAAGGCCAAAAAGATCATCAAGGACAACAACCACCCGAGCCACTGCCTGTTCACCCCGCTATCATCCAGAAGGCGAGGTCAGTACAGATGCATCAAAGCTGGGACCGAGTGACTGAAAAACAGCTTCTATCTCAAGGCCATCAGATTGTTAAAACAGCCATCACTAACATTGAGTGGCTGCTGCCAACATACTGACTCAAATCTCTAGCCACTTTAATAATTAAAAATTGGATGTAATAAATGTGTCACTTTAAACAATGCCACTTTATATAATGTTTACATACCCTACATTACTCATCTCATATGTATATACTGTAGTCTATACCATCTACTGCCTATGCTGTTCGGCCATCGCTCATCCATATATTTATATGTACATATTTTTATTCATTCCTTTGTTGTTGTGAAATTGTTAGATTACTTGTTAGATATTACTGCATGGTCGGAATTAGAAGCACAAGCATTTCGCTACACTCGCATTAACATCTGCTAACCATGTGTATGTTACCAATAAAATTTGATTTGATTTGATTTGAAGGGTGAAAGAAAATGAGGTGGCCAAAGTCAGGTATGTCCAGAGCATTTCATATGCAACAGCTGTTAAAAGGGTTGAGGGTTTGAATGGTTAACCTGAAGAGTCCATGGTGGTAGATAGATCTTCACTGCAGGCTGCAGGGGTTGCCTTTCACCAGCAGGATCCTGACATTTTAAAGGTTAAGAAGGTGGACTTTGTGGCCTTTATAGCTATGGTGATGAATGGAACTGCCAAGGTGGAGAGAAGGTCCAGGAAGATAGAAATCATTGTGGATGAGGCGGAGCGGTTCCTGGGGCTGAAAGATATCTTGGCGAAGCAGTTACATGGAATATTGTCACAAGCCGTACCACCCTCTCAGGCCCTAGAGCCCGAGAAGAGAGATATGGAGATTTGAAAGAAGGAAGTAGTGGGAGTTTTGTTTAGTTTTGTCAATGTACTATTTTTATTTGGGTGGATTAAGTTAATTTCCCTATTACGTATGGATTTTCTTTTTACCTTGTTTTGGTTTACACATTTTTGGGTTGTAGTCCGCCATAAAACCCACAGAAGAAGATTGCGAAGTGAGGAATTTTTCTATGGAGGTCAATGAGAGAATGTCGAATTTGGTTTAAAAAAATGTATTGCTTATTTGCTACATGAGGCTTAATTGATTGAATGGAAGTTTCGTAATGTTAGGTTGTCACGAATACATTGATAAACATGGATGCATGTGGCATTTTCTCAACTTTACTTTTTCCACATTTTGTTGTGTTACAGCCTGAATTCAAAATTGAATAAATATTTTTTTTCAATACTATACATATATTTTTGTATTAATACACAATACCCTATAATGACAAAGTGAAAACATGTTTTTAGAAATTTGTCCAAATTTGTTGAAAATGAAATAAAATAATATCTCATATATATATAGGTATTCACACCCCTGAGTCAATACTTCGTAGAAGCACCTTTGGCAGCAATTACAAATGTGAGTCTTTCTGGGTAAGTGTCTCAGGGCTTTCCACACCTGGATTCTACAACCTTTCCCAATTATTATTTAAAAATTCTTCAAGCTCTATCAAATTGATTGTTGATCATTGCTAGACAACCATTATCAGGTATTGCCGTAGATTTTCAAGTAGATTTAATGAATCCTATCACGTTCAACTATGTAACCATTGGCCTCATGGTGAAATCCCTGAGCGGTCTCCCTCCTCTCCGGCAACTAAGTTAGGAAGGATGCCTGTATCTTTGTAGTCACTGCGAGGCATTGGAAAAAAGAAAACCTCCCCGGTCTTTGTGATTGAATCTGTACGTGAAATGCACTGCTTGACTGAGGGACCTTACAGATAATTGTATGTGTTGTGGTATAGACATTATGTAGTCATTCAAAAATCATGTTAAACACTAGTTTGAGTCCATGCAACTTATGTGATTTTTTAGCACATTTTTATTCCTGAACTTATTTAGGCTTGCCATAACAAAGGGGTTGAATACTTATTGACTCAAGACATTTCATCTTTTAGTTTTTAATTAATTTGTAAAATTCAAGTGGTGTGAATACTTTCTGAAGGCATTGTATATCTGCCCTCTCACTGGCTAGAATCTCAGAGTTTCTAAACCCAGAGGTGCATCATTGCGAGACTAAAAGCCAATTTATGCTTGATCCGAAATGTGTTTGGAGGCTCCGTGTGGAGGGTGTGAAGCAATTGCGTAGTCTCAGTAGGCACACAGAGGCCAATTTATGCTTGATTTGAAAATATGGAATGGTGGGTGTGACGCAATTGCGGAGCCGCCGGGGGAATGCAGAGGCCAAATTGAGGTCCATACCGCATTTTATAACAATGCGCAGGGCTCCGTATAGCTCTGCATTGACATGATTGGTTGACGGTAGATGGGGTCGGGAGGTCCTGTATGAACACAAACTAACTTCCTTGACAACTTCCTTCACAACAGTGTGATTTGAGGGCCCATGACAAATATTTTCAGCCTCCTGAAGGGGAAGAAGCGTTGTTGTGTCCTCTTCACTAATTTATTGATGTGTGTGGACCATGATACTGTAGATCCTTAGTGATGTGGACACTGAGGAACTTGAAGCTCTCGACCCGTCGATGTGAACTAGAGCCCCGTCGATGTGAATGGGGGCGTGCTCGCCCCTCTGTTTCCTGTAGTCCACATTCAGCTCCTTTGTCTTGCTGACGTTGAGGGAGAGGTTGTTATCCTGGCACCACACTGCCAGATCTCTGACCTCCTCCCTATAGGCTGTCTCATCGTTGTCGGTGATCAGGCCGACCACCGGTGTCGTCGGCAAACTTAATGATGGTGTTGGAATCGTGAGCTGCCACGCAGTGGTGGGTGAACAGGGAGTTCAGGAGGGGACTAAGCATGCACCCCTGAGGGGGCCCCGTGTTAAGAGTCAATGTGGCAGATGTGTTGTTGCCTACCCTCACCACCTGGGGGGCGGCCCGTCAGGAAGTCCAGGATCTAGTTGCAGAGGGAGGGGTTCAGTCCCAGGGTCCTTAGCTTAGTGGTGAGCTTGGAGGACACTATGGTGTTGAACACTGAGCTGTAGTCAATGAACAGCATTCTCACATAGGTGTTCCTCTTGTCCAGGTGGGAAAGGGCAGTGTGGAGTGCAATAGAGATTGTGTCATCTGTGGATCTGTTGGGGCGGGATGCGATGTAGAGTGGGCCCAGGGTGTCTGGGATGATGGTGTTGATGTGAGCCATGACCAACCTTTCAAAGCATTTCATGGCTACAGATGTTGTAGGAAATTAGCTGTAACTGCAATTTTTTTCTCTCCGCCCCATGGCAAAATGTTTAGAATTGTAGAAAACTTGCTATTAACTCTATGGAAGCCCAATAATCCATCCCACCAAAACAGTCTGAAATTTCAAACAGCTCTTACACTAAACGTAATATTCACAATTTCACCGTTTTATTCCAACCTCATAGTGTGGAAATATAAAACACAGGAACATCACGTTTTTGATTACACTGGACTTTAAAACTGCAACATTTTCTCTATTCCACATGGCAAAATGTGTAGAATTGTAGGAAATTTACTTTAAAACTTTTCTCACCACCGTCACGAGCACTGAAATGTTTTACCGCGAGGTGAGAGGACCCCAAACCAAATCTTGCTTCATACTGTACTGTCTTGCTAGAATGGTCCCACCTGATCTCGCCTCCTCCCGCCTGTCTTCCATCTTTGAGGACATGTATTTCCATTGTTAGAGCGGTCACTCGACTATCTTGTCAATATGAAATAAAATCTTTGTTCACGACAAATAACACACCTATCCCTCCGTACAAGACACACACACACAAAATTTTACGGAATAATGGCTAGGGACTCACGATAAATCACAACATTTGTGTAATACGCATAGGCCAACGCCACTCAGAGGAGCGTTTGGAATTGTATGTAAATCCTCGAGAGAGTTTTATATATTGTCGGTAAATTTAGGCATTTAGATATGGTCAAATATATGGCTGAGGAGATATTTTCTGTAAATCAACAACACAATACCCATTATACAGACTAAAGTAATGGATACATATAAAAGTCCATGTGATTGATTGTTAGTTTCATATATTGCAGTTGAACACAACCATAAGTACAATACTCAGGTAACACTTTTTTTTTTTTTTTTTAATATACGCATTGTCGTATCTGCCTTTCTGCAATTTCAGAGACATCAATGTGTGCTATGTGTTTGTGTTCGACCAACTGTGTTTGATTAGTAGGGTCTTCCTCGTGTGCCTAGAAGTCAGAAAACATCACTGGCTGGATGCCTCAATCTAGGAATTAGCAACATTATTCAAGTAAGATTAACAATTGGGAAAAGTATACATCATAAATGTGTAAACGAAACGGTTATCAATCAGTCACAAAATATGTTTTGCTTGTTTTACTGTGTCATTTAGTTGGTTTTCACAATGCTATGGAACACCACGTGGGCCTAACAAAGCTAGCGACATAGCTAACCAGCTATTGCAGCGGGACTTGGCTATGGTCACTGGATCTCACAAAGTCTTCGAACAAATGCAGTTCTCAGAAATGATTTAGCTAGCTATTACAGTAGTACTAGTAACTGTTGTATACATTGTTTTGTATGTTGTAGCTGTAATGTAGCCTGGTCCCAGATCTGTGTGTGCTCTTGCCTAACGTTAACGCTACTCCTTTGCTGTCCTTGGCTATGGTCTCACATGGTCACTGGATCTCACCAAGTCTAACAAATGTAGTTGTCAGAATTGACTTAGCTAGCTAACTATTACAGTACTACTAGTAACTGTTGTATACATTGTTTTGTAGCTATAATGTAGCCTGGTCCCAGATCTCTTTGTGCTCTTGCCTGACGTTACTCCTTGTCAAGCTAAATAGGACAATTCCATAAGGAGTTTTTAGCAAGGGGCAGAAACAGATTGGCATCCTGGCTTGCTATAATGCACATTGTACACTTGTTTCACCGTTTAGCCTACATAATGCTGATGCACTTGCCCTTCTGTAATGCATTGAAGTCAGAAGGGCTAGCTGATGCTCCAGTTGTCATTCCTTGTCTGTTCTCCAATCCATCATCATATGATATTCATCATCACTGTCTCATCCTCCCTAGCCTGTGATATTGCCCTGATCTTGTGACCATGGGGTTGACCAAGCAGTACCTGCGCTATGCTGCCAGCGCCGTGTTCGGAGTAATTGGGAGTCAGAAGGCCAACATCGCCTTTGTCACCATGCGAGGAGGGGAGAGAGGACGCTTTGTGGCTGTGGCTGCCTGCGAGCATGTCTTCATATGGGACGTGCGTAAAGCTGAGAAGGTGAGAGACTTGGGATGATCTATTCATGTAGGGTTGACTCAGTGGATTTGTCAGTAGGCTACTGCTGCTGTCATAGCCGATATCAGGGTCATCATTGCTGACAGTGCTCTTATAATTGGGTCTGAAATGTCTTAACCCATGGCTGTCAATAACTCAAATAAGATGACTTGGCCAGTGATACCAAGTTGTAACTGTATATATCACCAGTATTTCCTCATAGTGAGAGATGACATATTAGGTTAGATGTCTTCCTTTGAAACTGTCCTATCCTCTGTCCCAGGTTCTTATTCTCAAGGGGAACAAGCACGAGGTGACGTACCTCTGCCCCTCCCCCGATGGCGTCCATGTTGCCGTGGGTTACGAGGACGGGGCTGTGCGCATCTTCAGCCTATTGAACGGCGAGAGCAACGTGTCCTTCAACGGGCACAAGTCCGCAGTCACTGTGATCCGCTACGATACTCTCGGTTCTCGGCTGGTGACCGGATCCAGGGTAAGAACAGAACTATGCTGCCATAGAGATGGCAAGGTCCCCAGGGATGTCCACTGTCCTGACGTCATGGTTAAGCTAAGGCGTTTGCATTCAAAATATGGTTAGTAATATGCCTATTATTATCTCTTTTCCTTTCAGGACACGGATGTGATTGTGTGGGATGTGATCAACGAGTGTGGTCTGTACCGACTGAAAGGACACAAAGACGCTGTCACACAGGCCCTGTTCCTCAAAGACAAGAATCTCCTGGTCACCAGGTAGTACATCACTCATATGTAGGGCTCTGACTTTCTGTCTTAGCCCTTGGTACTATTACGGCGTCGGCATACTCCCTTAAAGGTGCTGAACAGTCAGTCTGAAAATTACTTTTTCTCCCATGGCTAACTACCAGGAAGTTTGAAAAGACAGGCTGATTGGGCAGGGATCTTATATTCATGAGCTCGACTTGACTGACAGCTCTTTGAAACGCCTATGTCGAGGAACTTGGATGCGGTGTTGCAGTAAAATCATCTCAAGCTAATTTGGTGATACATAAAGCAACTCAAACAACATTGAAATTGCATCAATGATATCACTTTTTTTTATATATATCTCCCATTTATATTTATCTCCCATCTCTTGTAATGCGGTTCACAGTAGCGCTGATGGATGCGGTTCACAGTAGCGCTGATGGATGTGTTGACTTGACAACTGCTTCAGAGTTGTGAATGACCCCCCCCCTTTTTCCATGCTGGTTGAATATCATGTTACCATTGGTGTATTAATATGAGAGTTAAGGTGATGTCACCTTGTCCCCTTAATAATGAATCCAAGTGTTTGACATGGGGGGAGGGGACCAGTAACTTTATGATCAAACTTCATCAATGTAGAAGGAAGTCATGTTTCATACTTTGGTTAGGTTTCCTTCAAATATCTTCAAATTTAATGAAAAAAATGATTTTGACTGTTCATGATCTTTAAAAGACCGCTGCTCGAATTTATTTTTTAGACGCCGTAGCCAGTATACACTTCCTCAAAAAAAAAAAAGTCATTAATTGATGTTTTTGTAGAGGATATCTTTGTTGTGTAATTTTACATCTAACTAAGATGTTTGGTGCAGTATTTCTCAATTGAAAAAATGTGCATGTGAATACTTTATTGAAGAATCCCTACTGTTGACCAATCACCAACGAAGGTGCGTAGCCTTCGGCTACCGACTTTGTCTTGCCTCGAGAAAAAATGTTGTTTGCACGAACAGCTGAAAAAACACTTGCCGAAGACCAAAACTAACAACTTCACAAAATGTCAGAATATATGCATGAATTGTTTTGGGAAGCATTCGGACGCCTTTTGTGTTCTAGCGTTGAAAGACGAGGAGCGCAGGTTGGATACCAGCTAGGGAAAGTTACACCC
The DNA here is from genome assembly GCF_045679555.1 of Salvelinus alpinus. Taxonomy (NCBI): domain Eukaryota; kingdom Metazoa; phylum Chordata; class Actinopteri; order Salmoniformes; family Salmonidae; genus Salvelinus; species Salvelinus alpinus. The sequence goes on from NC_092099.1 coordinate 31,331,943, forward strand.
CCCGATGTCTGAATGGTCTTTGTTGTTTTCTCCAGCTCCAAGGACAGCTTTGTAAAGTGGTGGGACCTGGACACCCAGCACTGCTTTAAGACCATGCTGGGACATCGCAGTGAGGTGAGTGCTCCTATCTTAACATTTGATTGTCACGTGTTGTTGACATTGGATGGTGTACTAAGAGTTGATTGGATCTCTTGTCTGATTAGTTAGTCATTTTTGAGAGACACTTATCTGATTAGAGAGAGACCGCAGGAGCGGTAGAGGTACTCTTAATGATCGGCTATGAAAAGCCAACTGACATTTACTCCTTAGGTGCTGACTTGCTGCACCCTCGACAACTACTGTGATTATTATTATTTGACCATGCTGGTCATTTATGAACATTTGAACATCTTGGCCATGTTCTGTTATAATCTCCACCCGGCACAGCCAGAAGAGGACTGGCCACCCCTCATAGCCTGGTTTCGCTCTAGGTTTCTTCCTAGGTTTTGGCCATTCTAGGGAGTTTTTCCTAGCCACCGTGCCTTTCCAACTGCATTGCTTGCTGTTTGGGGTTTTAGGCTGGGTTTCTGTACAGCACTTTGAGATATCAGCTGATGTACGAAGGGCTATATAAATACATTTGATTTGATTGGATCACCTTGGTTGTGTGTTTGTCAGGTTTGGGGCATGGCACTGCTGAACCAAGAGAGTAGATTGATTACAGGCTCAGCCGACAGTGAGCTCCGGGCCTGGGACATCAACTACCTACAGGAGGTAATCACAGGGGAGCTACAATGAGCCTTCTACACACATAACTACATATTTTAGACAATAATGAAAAAGTCTAAAATATCTTATCTGAATAAAATGCTAGTTGAGTCCTCTCTCTCTCTCTCTCTCTCTCTCGGTTTGTTCGTCTTTCAGGGCAGAGAGGCTGGTGAACCGAAGGAGAAGAAAGGAAAAAGCCTACTTGATGATGATGATGAGGAGGAAGCTGTGGACGAGACCCCTGAGGAGGTAGGACAGACCATGATCCTCTACAGGGCAAAACACCATAATTGGTTACCTGCAGCACAAGTGAATCAGTTCATCTATAAAATAACTCTGAAGAAGTATAGTAGCTAGTAATGAATGGCATATGTAACGGTAGCTAACACTGTTCCGTACAGATTTTGTGTACCGCTGCATTCAAACGAGGCTGCGATGAAAACTAATGGGACTGAGCGACTGTTGGCATCAAAATTCGGGGTGTAAACTACGTTTCTATTCAAGCGTTGATTGACATGGTAATAGACCAATAGTTTTTGAGAAAAGTTGAAAAAATCGGACCCCTCTGACGCTGTACGATACATTGTGACGTATCTTGACGTATTGTACAACGCATTATGCAACACGTGTGCCGTACAGCCTTTCCACCAGGGGTAGCACTTCTCTCGCAGATTAAAAACAAGAAAGTGTAAGGGAAAGGGGAATGGATACCTAGTCAATTGTACAACTGAATGCATTCATTGTTTGCGTCATCACTGCAAGCCATCATGACTCAAAAGCCGGTGACAGCCGCTGTTTACTTCTGAAGATAACTTTAGCGTCGCCCTAAAAACCCGATTCAAATTCGACATAAACCTTCAAATAGGTATGTGATGACTCATTATATAAACTCTTTATAGTGTTTTATTACAATTTTAGAGGTGATCAGTTGGACAAATCGGGTGAAAAAAGCAGTTTCCCCATACGATATATCTCCCCTTTCACTATTACTCAGTAGCCTTCACTTCCCCACCCGCCATTTTTAAAAAGACCCGACGGAGCTCCATTGCCTTCGTCAATCATATGCCCGTCTCTGTATGATTGACGAATGCAATAGAGCTCCGTCGGGTCTGGAAGGTCTCGTCATTGATTTGGCTGGTAAGAGGAGAAATTGTGCCTTACAATGGTATTCATATTACAGTTGTAAGTATATATATTTTTTGGTCACGTGTACGGAACACTGTCAAGTACGGAAGTTTGTTAGTTATCGTTGCTGTCTAATAGCATATGTATCTGAAACCTGTGTGTTTCATACTTTTCCCTCTTGCCCTCTTTCCCTCGCCCTCTGTCTGTCTCTCTTTCTCTCACACACAGAGGATCTTGAGTTGTAAGAAAGCTGGCTCTTTGCTGAGAGAGGCCAGGGACAGGGTAGTCTCCATGACTACCGATGCCAATGCCAAGGTCCTGGCGTGCCATGTAAGTATTGACCTTTTAATGTTGGTACAGTCTTACTTACCCTCCAGTCATATTGATTTATTGTCATACATTTCTCAGATCACTAATGTAATGTGTATTCTTCCCTCTGATCTTTCCTCCTTTTCCACATCCTTCTCTCTTAGGGCTCAGACACAGTGCTGGAGGTGTTCAGTGTGCTGCCGGAGGACGAGGTGGAGAGGGTGATGGCCAAGAAGCTGAAGAAAGCCAAGAAGAAGGCCAGGTATGTTGCACACAGTAGAGATCACACTGTTACCTCAGCCACGGCAGGGACCAGTCTGCAGATAGCCCAAGTTGGGCCAGACAGATACTGCAAAGCCTTCAGAGATTATTTGAAATAATAAAATGTGTAATCTAATTCCAATCAAACTAAATACTTCCAATGTTTATAAATACAGTTATGTTGATGAAATTGGTGAAATGTAAAGATGAGGTGCTGCTGCCCCCTGGTGTAGGGATGCGCAGCATGCAGAGGATGCCCCAGAGCCTGTGGTGGAGAGGAAACTGGCAAATGAGATTGTGAGACTAACCAACATCAAGGCCTCCGCCAATATCAGGTACACAGCAACACACACACGTGCACTCTCTCACACACTCAATCAATCAACCAACCAACATTTAGTGTCATGTATATCCCAGATGGGTGGACTGCCTGATGTGTGCGGGTGGGGAGTTGAAGGTAGCCATGCTGCTCCAGAACAACACAGTGGAGACCTACAGCCTCAAGACGTCTGACAAGAATCCCACGGGCACTAAGACCTCCCGGCTCACCCTGGGAGGCCACCGCACCGATGCCCGCACGCTGGCCTTCAGCTCAGACAACATCGCTGTCCTCTCCGCCTCCGGGGACACCGTCAAAGTCTGGAACAGGTGGGAAAGTCAGGTCACACAGGACTGACCTGACCATGTGGTTTCACTGTACAAGTTAAATCTAGTTCACTAAGCTGGCTTTCCAACATCTTTTAAAGGAGACACATGTTATGACACCTAGACACATACTGTATTATGAGCAGTTTTCTACATTCTGATTGGGTGTCTAACGGGAAGTCTCTACCCCGTCACAGGTCTACCCTGCAGGTGATTCGCACCATGGCGTGTGACTACGCCCTCTGCTCCCTGTTTGTCCCTGGAGACAGGCAGATCATCCTAGGAACCAAGGTAACACGCATACACACACTAACGTACACCAAACTACTGTAGATGTGTATTATCCAGTATTAAGCTATTGTGTGTAACCCAGGCTAATCTTCTCTCTATCAGAGTGGTAAGATTCAGATCTTTGACCTGGCATCAGGTACCCTCCTGGAGACTGTCGACGCCCATAACGGAGCTTTGTGGTCCCTCTGTCTGTCTCCTGATCAGGTACTGTCTGTATCTGCCTCTCTCTGTCCATGTTCAACATCATCCACAATACATGTAGTGTACAACTCCATAGGCCCATTATCTGTAGACAAAAGCCCATAAAATATTATAAATAAAAAAATAAAAAAACATTCCCATTTGCTCTGACTGTTTATTTGACTGTAATTATGTGATTTCCTCAGAGGGGGATAGTGACTGGCGGGGCTGACAAGACTGTGAAGTTCTGGGAGTTTGAGCTGATTAAGGACGAAGACGCTGCACAGAAGTAAGCCATGCTTTATTCCTTCTGTTTCACATAGTGTCAATAACACTTAGAATACTGTTTCATACTAGAGGCAACTAGTTTTATGCCCAGTCAGGCTGCACGCTGTTATTCAAGTGAGCTTTTATCAAGTGAGCACTTGACTGGAGTTTCTGTTTACTCTGCTCTAATTGTTTGTGTGTGTGTGTTGCAGGAGGCTGACGGTGAAACACATGCGTACACTGCAGCTGGATGAGGATGTGTTGTGTGTGAAATATTCTCCTGACCAGAGACTGTTGGCTGTCTCCCTGTTGGACTGCACCGTCAAGGTCTTCTACACAGACACACTCAAGTTCTTCTTGTCTCTGTATGGACACAAGCTGCCTGTGCTCTGCCTGGACATCTCTCATGTGAGTACCGGTACTCATCCTAGCAACCCCAAACTAAACGAAAAACGAATGTAATGAGTGACAGTAGATGAAAATGGAATGTGCATACTTGAGTGTGTGTTGGTTAAAGTTGCTGCGTGTATGTTTTCAATCTGTCTTGACTCTGAATGTTACTTGTCCTTCTCTCAGGACAGTGCTTTGATAGCAACTGGCTCTGCAGACAGAAACGTCAAGATCTGGGGTCTGGACTTTGGGGACTGTCACAGATCTATGTTTGCCCATGATGACAGGTACAGAAAAAATACAACATATATTATATATACACACACAGTTGCAAGAAAAAGTATGTGAACCCTTTGGAATTACCTGGATTTCTACATAAATGTGTCAAAAAATGTGATCTGATCTTCCTCTTAAGTCACAACAATAGACAAACACAGTGTGCTTCAACAAATACCACAGCAATTATTGTATTTTTCTTGTCTATATTGAATACATAATTTAAACATTCACAGTGTAGGTTGAGAAAAGTATTTGAACCCATAGGCTAATGACCAAAAAGCTAATTGGAGTCAGAACTCAGCTAACCTGGAGTCCAATCAATGAGATGAGATTTGAGATGTTGGTTAGAGCTGCCCTGCAATATAAAAAACACTCACAAAATCTGAAGCATTGCGTGATGTGAACCATGTCTTGAACAAAAGAGTTCTCAGAAGACCTAAGATTAAGAATTGTTGACTTGCATAAAGCTGGAAAGGGTACAAAAGTATCTCTAAAAGCCATGATGTTCATCAGTCCACGGTAAGACAAATTGAGAAAGTTCAGCACTGTTGCTACTCTCCCTAGGAGTGGCTGTCCTGCAAAGATGACTGCAAGAGCACAGCGCAGAATGCTCAATGAGGTAAAGAAGAATCCTAGAGTGTCAGCTAAAGACATACAGAAATCTCTGGAACATGCTAACATCTCTTTGACGAGTCTACGATACGTAAAACACTAAACAAGAATGGTGTTCATGGGATGACACCACTGAAGAAGCCACTGCTGTCCAAAACAACATTGCTGCATGTCGGAAGTTCGCAAAAGAGCACCTAGATGTTCCATAGCGCTACTGGCAAAATATTCTGTGGACGGATGAATCTACAGTTGAGTTGTTTGGAAGGAACACACAACACTGTGTGGAGAAAAAAAGGCTCAGCACACCAACATCAAAACCTCATCCCAACTGTAAAATATGGTGAAGGGAGCATCATGGTTTGGGGCTGCTTTGCTGTCTCAGGGCATGAACAGCTTGCGATCATTGATGGAAAAGTGAATTCCCATGTTTATCAAGACATTTTGCTGGAGAATGTAAGGCGATCTGTCCGCCAATTGAAGCTCAACAGAAGTTGGGTGATGCAGCAGTACACCGACCCAAAACACAGAAGTAAAGTATAAATTCCCTGTCTTAGGTCAGTTAGGATCAACACTTTATTTTAAGAATGTGAAATGTCAGAATAATAGTAGCGAGAATGATTTATTTCAGCTTTTATTTTTTTCATCACATTCCCAGTGGGTCAGAAGTTTACATACACTCAATTAGTATTTGGTAGCATTGCCTTTCAATTGTTGAACTTGGGTCAAACGTTTCGGGTAGCCTTCCACAAGCTTCCCACATTAAGTTGGGTGAATTTAGGCCCATTGCTCCTGACAGAGCTGGTGTAACTGAGTCAGGTTTGTAGACCTCCTTGCTCGCACACGCTTTTTCAGTTCTGCCCACACATTTTCTATAGGATTGAGGTCTGGGCTTTGTGATGGCCACTCCAATACCTTGACTTTGTTGTCCTTAAGCAATTTTGCCACAACTTTGGAAGTATGCTTGGGGTCATTGTCCATTTGGAAGACCCATTTGCAACCAAGCTTTAACTTCCTGACTGATGTCTTGAGATGTTGCTTCAATATATCCACATAATTTTCCATCCTCATGATGCCATATATTTTGTGAAGTGCACCTGCAGCAAAGCACCCCCACAACATGATGCTGCCACCCCCGTGCTTCACCGGATGGTGTTCTTCTGCTTGCAAGTCTCCCCCTTTTTCCTCCAAACATAACGATGGTCATTATGGCCAAACAGTTATATTTTTGTTTCATCAGACCAGAGGACAGAACAAAAAGTACAATCTTTGTCCCCATGTGCAGTTGCAAACCGTAGTCTGGCTTTTTTATGGCGGTTTTTGAGCAGTGGCTTCTTCCTTGCTGAGTGACTTTTCAGGGTATGTCAATATAGGACTCGTTTTACTGTGGATATAGATACTTTGTACCTGTTTCCTCCAACATCTTCACAAGGCCCTTTGCTGTTGTTCTGGGATTGATTTGCACTTTTCGCACCAAAGTACGTTCATCTCTAGGAGACAGAACGCGTCTCCTTCCTGAGCGGTATGACAGCTGCATGGTCCCATGGTGTTTATACTTGCTTACTATTGTCTGTACATATGAACATGGTACTTTCAGGCATTTGGAAATTGCTCCCAAGGATGAACCAGACTTGTGAAGGTCTACAATGTTTTTTCTGAGGTCTTTTCTGAGGCTGATTTCTTTTGGTTTTCCCATGATGTCAAGCAGAGAGGCACTGAGTTTGAAGGTAGGCCTTGAAATACATCCACAGGTTCACCTCCAATTGTCTCAAATTATGTCAATTAGCCTATCAGAAGCTTCTAAAGCCATTACATCATTTTCTGGAACTTTCCAAGCTGTTTAAAGGCACAGTCAACTTCGTGTATGTAAACTTCCGACCCACTGGAATTGTGATAGAGTGAAATAATCTGTCTGTAAACAATTGTTGTAAAAATGACTTGTGTCATGCACACAGTAGATGTCCTAACCGACTTGCCAAAACTATAGTTTGTTAACAAGAAATTTGTGGAGTGGTTGAAAAATGAGTTTTAATGACTCCAACCTAAGTGTATGTAAACTTCTGACTTCAACTGTATATGTGTATGTAATAAACCCAGGGGAAAAAGAAATGTCCTCTCACTGTCAACTGCGTTTATTGTCAATATATTTGTATGAACATAACAAAATTCAACAACTGAGACATAAACTGAACAAGTTCCACAGACATGTGACTAACAGAAATGGAATAATGTGTACTTGAACAAAGGGGTGGTCAAAATCAAAAGTAACAGTCAGTATCTGGTGTGGCCACCAGCTGCATTAAGTACTGCAGTGCATCTCCTCATGGACTGCACCAGATTTGCCAGTTCTTGCTGTGAGATGTTACCCCACTCTTCCACCAAGGCACCTGTAAGTTCCAGGATATTTCTGTGGGGCAATGGCCCTAGCCCTCACCCTCCGATCCAAAAGGTCCCAGACGTGCTCAATGGGATTGAGATCCGGGCTCTTCGCTAGCCATGGCAGAACACTGACATTCCTGTCTTGCAGGAAATCACGCACAGAACGTGCAGTATGGCTGGAGGGTCATGCCAGGATGAGCCTGCAGGAAGGGTACCACATGAGGGAGGAGGATGTCTTCCCTGTAACGCACAGCGTTGAGATTGCCTGCAATGACAACAAGCTCAGTCCGATGATGCTGTGACACACCACCCAGACCATGACGGACCCTCCACCTCCAAATCGATCCCGCTCCAGAGTACATGCCTCGGTGTAACGCTCATTCCTTCGACGATAAACCCGAATCCGACCATCACCCCTGGTGAGACAAAACTGCGACTCGTCAGTGAAGAGCACTTTTTGCCAGTCCTGTCTGGTCCAGCGATGGTGGGTTTGTGCCCATCTGCGATGTTGTTGCCGATGATATCTAGTGAGGACCTGCCTTACAACAGGCCTACAAGCCCTCAGTCCAGCCTCTCTCAGCCTATTGGGGACAGTCTGAGCACTGATGGAGGGATTGTGCGTTTCTGGTGTTACTCGGGCAGTTGTTGTTGCAATCCTGTACCTGTCCCGCAGGTGTGATGCTCAGATGTACCGATCCTGTGCAGGTGTTACACGTGGTCTGCCACTGCGAGGGCGATCAGCTGTCCGTCCTGTCTCCCTGTAGTGCTGTCTTAGGCGTCTCACAGTACGGACATTGCAGTATATTTCCCTGGCCACATCTGCAGTCCTCATGCCTCCTTCCAGCATGCTAAAGGCACATTCACGCAGATGAGCAGGGACCCTGGGCATCTTTCTTCTGGTGTTTTTCTGTCAGTAGAAAGGCCTCTTTCGTGTCCTAAATTTTCATAACTGTGACCGTAATTGCCTACCGTCTGTAAGCTGTTAGTGTCTTAACGACCGTTCCATAGGTGCATGTTCATTAATTGTTTATGGTTCATTGAACAGGAAACAGTGTTTAAACCCTTTACAATGAAGATCTGTGAAGTTATTTGGATTTTTACAAATTATCTTTGAAAGACAGGGTCCTGAAAAAGGGACGTTTTCTTTTTTTGCTGAGTTTATATATATTAATATGAATATAGAATATACTGCAAGAACACATCATCCTAAGCTGTCAGCCATATGGTCAGTGTAAATGGCTGTGTGGAAGCTTGACCAACGGTCTTGAATGATATAATTTAATAGATGTTGGCTCCACTCTCCCCATTTCCAGTAAAATATTTAATTTAATCTCCAGTTTCAGAAACACTGTCCTTGTTAGCTGCCTCTGACCGATGACATCACCCCATCTGCTCTTTCATGTCGCTGTTTTTGTTCCATTTCTCATCTGTTTTTTTCTCTCTCTTTTCTCAGCGTCATGTTCCTTCAGTTTGTCCCCAAAACCCATCTGTTCTTCACAGCGGGGAAGGACAAGAAGATCAAACAGTGGGACGCAGACAAGTTTGAGCACATCCAGACCTTAGAGGTGACATTCACTCCCATGCTGTTAGCTACATTTCACATATGGAGACGAGGCCTAGAATTCATGATAACATTTTGGGGAATATTGATAAGTGACATAACCAATTACCTAAATGCTCTTTCTTTCCCATTGGAGGAATTACGTTTCCCTGCCTTAATTGACTAAATCGAAAATGGATTTGACCCCACCCCTAGTGTTGACCTTTTAACCGCTGACCCATGTGTGTGACGTGCTATCCTCAGGGTCACCATCGGGAGGTTTGGTGTCTGGCCATCAGTCCTAACGGGGACCACATTGTGTCCTCGTCCCACGACAAGTCCCTGAGGCTCTGGGAGAGGACCAGAGAACCCATCATCCTGGAGGAAGAGAGGGAGATGGTGGGTAGGGGTGCCCCAGAAACATGCTCTGTCTGTGGGTAAAAGGGAAGGGAGATAGTGGACACCAATCAGGTTTTATCTTGGAACTTTTTCACCATCTCAAATGTTTTTCTTTAGGAGAGAGAGGCTGAGTTTGAGGAGGGCATGGCCAAAGGGGATGAGCCTGTGGTAAGTGCTGACTTTATTTCAAACCAGTGGAAATGAAAATGTTTGTTTTCTCAGTGTCGTTCAGTCTCGCTGATGTCTCGTGTGTCTCACAGGTTCCAGGAGAGATCAAAGATGCGGAGGCAGCACCAGCGGCGAAGAAAACCATAGAGACAGTCAAAGCTGTGAGTCTCCATGTCAAGTAACTAGACTGCAGAGATGGAGAGGTTGTGTGTGTGTGCACGTTCGGATAGGTATGTGTGTGTGTAGTTTGTAATGGCTGGTGTGTGTGTCTCTTCAGGCTGAGCGTGTCATGGAGGCTCTGGAGCTGTACAGAACAGAGAGCAGGAAAATGGAGGAGCATCAGAAAGCCTGCCAGTCAGCCGGAAAACAGTTGCCTCCACCTAAGGCCAATCCTATCCTTGTGGCCTTTGGAAACGTTTCTGTAAGTTTTTAATTCCTTCTGAAATGATCATAATACATGCATTGCCCAGGGTACTAGTTATGTTCCTTACTAATCTATCATGTTAACTTAGTAACCACATCCTCCTGCCTCTCTTGCAGCCGTCTCGCTACGTCTTGGACGTAATAAAGAAGGTCCGGTCCAGTGAGCTGGAGGTGTCTTTGCTGGTCCTGCCGTTCCCCTACATTCCAGACCTGCTGTCACTCTTCAACTGCTATGTCCAGGACGGCCTGGAGGTGGAGCTAGTGTGCCGTTGTCTCTTCTTCCTGCTCAGGTATGCTAGCCTCTGACGCCAGGCTTCTCAAGTAGTGTGAAAACCTGGAGAAGTTCTCCTCAGGAAGAGGTGGAGTTTAGATTCAAACTAGTGACACGTTGCCACTTATCAAACCAATCAACTATTTTGAATGGGTGAAGTTCCAAAAAGATGTGCTGTTTCTGAATAATTTTCTGGCTTGCAACAAGGTAGCTACCATAAGATAAAACAAATGACACTGCATAGGCTAATAAAACTTTGTCTGACACATGGTAGGAAAACAAGGAAATGCCTCTCCTGAAGGGAAACGTAATTTCTACTCCGAGCCAATAAAATGTGAGCGTTAACAGCCAGTGCTTCCTTTCAATCGCTAAAGTTCTCCAGACTTACAATAGTCCAGTCAACACGACGAGATTTAGAAGGATGACCCCTTGAGACTACGGTTATGCTAACAAACAACCTCGCACCAATCATAAGTGTTTGTTACTCAGTTTGTGTGTTTCTCACATATGCAAACAACCTCACACAAGTGCGTGTCTGGTGTCTCTAAGGTACCTGAAGTATGAGCGTGAGTAGATGAGCCTAAAGTAGTGTGTCAGGGTCAGTCTTCACTGCTTGTCCTTGTCTCCAGAATCCACTTTGGCCAGATCTCTAGTAACCAGATGCTGCTGACCGTCATAGACGAGCTGAGAATCAACACCATCTCTAAAGTCAGAGATATCAGGGTGAGACTAATCAGAAAATATAGAAAATGTACTCTAAAGGCTAATGATCCTCAAGTCATATAAAACTGTATCTCTTCTTCTGCTCCAGGATGTTCTGGGATTCAACAGTGCTGGTCTCCAGTTCCTCCAGAGGGAGGTCGAGAGCAAAGAGGAGGTCATGTTTTTCGCGGATGCCACCGGTCTCCTTAAAGAGAAGAGGAGGAAGAGGAAGAAGAGAGAGAGAGCTATTCTCACTATTGCCTGAATCACCACAGGATTTTATATATATATATATATATATATATATATATATACATCCCACATCATGACCAGTAGGCTACTGCAAGGGTGGCCTTAAGCAGGGAGATTTACACTGTTAGTTTTATATCTGAACTGTTATAGGATCCTGATAGGACATAACACTGTGTTATTCAATGACATGCTTCATTTCCCAAATAAACTGTGTCTGAGTTACTCATGTTGAGCCTCACTCCCTCAGGTTTTACAGAAGGCCTGTGAATGAATAAATCCACTGCTCCCTAACTCAAGTCCAAAGGACGTACTGTATGTATACACGGCAGATCCCTCTGCAACCACAGGCTCGTATAAAACATTCATATAAAACTCCTTCTTTAATAGTTACATTTCGAGTTGGACTTTTCCCTCCCTGGTTGGTCTTAGCTTCCTGTCACATGGGGTTTGGACAGGTATGATTTAGGCCTGTTTCTCTGGGTCTTCCTGTAACACAGCCTAGGGGAGTGATTCATGGCTGGATCGGGGCCAAACCGGACCGAAGTGGGCTTCGGGGGGGGGGGGGGGTGTTAGATCAGTCACAGGCCACCAGAGTCTCAGACCACCAAGACTACTGCTCCCAAAGAGCACACAGGACAGAACTAGATTCAGTCAGCTACTGGGAACCCCTCCTCCCTCTCCTCTCCACAGTTATTTTATACTGCCATCAGTGGGAGAAAGGCAGATTCAGCTTTACTTCACTGCTCTTGTAACCCAGGCTGAATTTACGGGGTCTATACCTCGTGTACGTAGACTACATATTTCAAGGAGACTAGCAAGACTAGAGTATAGTACCCACATCTGCCATCTCAGTTTTCAGCGCCAAATTTTGCTGAAAGATGGGACTGCTTGCGTTTTCGCACCCAACCCTGAATGTTAATCCTGTAACAGCAGTGTTTCACACCTACATCAAACACGTTTTGTGTGTTTATATCCTGACCGCAGGGTGCCGTGAATTAATGAAATGGACACCTTAAAACACCTCCCTCTGTTCACTTTTTAATCTTGCGTCAGACAAAAAACAAATTTACTATTTATAAGGCTGTAAAAAGGCACGGCAACTCTTTACGAGGCTGGATTTGGCTCTTTAAGCCATAAATGTCACACCTACCAAAATTAAAAATTCTTCAGAAAAACCCTGACTCAGACACACACACACTGTTACAACCCTACAGCAATAGATTACAAAAACTAATCCCAAATCTAAATGGCATTCGAATGCATCATTTATTATCAAAACAGAATGAAAACTTTTAGATACAGTATTTAGCAAACAAAGTTTGACCCCAAAATTACCCCAAGTTACTTTTCAGTAACACCTATGAACTCAATTTAACCGTGTTTTATTCAGTACAGCCTCCAGCACACACTTCCAGTTTAATGTGTGTAATCTCTTTCTCTGCCTCAAACAATATCTAAAAGTGAGGGATTTCATAGCAATATTTCCCTGGTGTTTTCGTCAACATGTCATATTCTGGCTGTTAACCGAACACCCTTAACAGCTATAGCACACAGTGAGTGAAATGTTTATGATGTTTCCTCCCTCCATCTCAGTCATCTGCACTGTGGCTACAGCTACTCATGGACCCCGAGTTTATTATTCATTTCAGCTTCATAGCTTTTCACAGACAACAGGCCAGTGTACCTGGGAGAAATGGTGGTGGGTTCCATAGCTGTGACTGTTCCTGAAAATGACAGACTCTTGGCTCTTCAGATGAGTAAACTGTCAGAGAGAAATTTAGAATAAGCGCTTACCTCTAGTAGTCCTATTTAAAAGGTGTTCCTGGATAAATTACTATGGATTGACAAATCCAGTTTCAAGATTAGTGTTTATAAGAGAATGGAATAACTATGAAAAAGTAAGCTATAAGCACACAGGTCAGGTAGAAAGCAGATATGTATCTATTGTAATTGCTGCGTTCATGCAGAGGACCCCTCCTATATGTACAAAATTGTTAAGAGGATGTACAGATAATGATGACATGCTGTATCAGGTGTGCCAAGTACAATGTTTTCCAAAATAGTCAGCCGTGGCACACTGTTGGATTGGAGCGAGAGAGAAAACAGTCGTTTTTTTCTTCAGTAGTGTATTGGCTTAGACAGTCAACAAGCTCCTGCAGTCTCACGTCAGAATTAAACGTTCATTCATGTTTCTAAAATTTCGAAGGTGTTCCAAATGTCAAATGTCAAATTGTTTAAGGTTAAGGTTAGGCATTAACTCCGAAGGGTTAAGGTTTGGGATAGGCTTAAAACAACAATCTCAAAAACGACTTTCTATCACTGGTTTCTAACAGGCCTCTAATGCACCAGAGACATTACATCCACATTTTTAAGGTTATGGTAAAATTTAGGCATTAACGCCGAAATCTTAAGCTTAGGCATTAACTCCGAAGAGTTGAGGTTTGGGATAGGCTTAATACAAAAATATCAAAAACAACATTATCATTGGATTCGAACATGCAACCTTTTGCACGCCGTATGGTGAGGCAGACACTCACTGTTGGCCCTAGTGGCTGGTTTCTACGACATCTCCCGACCATCTCCCAATGTCTAATACTGACATGTATCCCGGGTGACCTAGCTGAGACAGTAGGCTACACTACTGAACTTGACCACTGGGTGGAAGGCTTACCTTTCCCAAAACACTTGGCGGTAGCCACATATGGCGTCCATGTGAATCTAAAGGCCCCTATCCAAGTGTAGATTACAGCCCTAGCACCTGTTCTGCTGTTCAGCTCATAATGGTTAAGGTTAGGACAGGGTCCAACACTGACTGACCACTGATCCAAACCCCACATCAATACAGCATCGTCATCACATTAGTTGCATACCACAGCATGGAGGTGACTGACCCCAAATAATGCATTATCTATAGTGTTCAAGTTCAAACAGAACATGACCCATATCTTTCACGTAGATTTATGTCTTCTAGTATTACAGTGTCAGTGTGGCATTTCTTTGGCCTCTGTTTGGATGCTTTTGCTTAGCAACCGCAAACAAGTCTGAGAAGTTGTTCAGATGAGCTATGAGCAACACCTGCTGAACTAGAGGACGTGTTCATCTTTTCGAACAGATGGAAACAGTGAACAGTAAGTTAACAATTAGTCAGTTAGTCAGTGAGTGAATCATTTCACAAGTCATTCCTGTAGTGAGCCATGTGTTAGGTTAAATCTGCATCCAGCACTCTAGCTGAATAAACCTGCAGCTACCTGGGTAAGATATGGGGTGGCGGATCGGTCCGAGGAGACCCTGAGTCATAACCTGGTTGCTATGGGAGCGCGGCAGGAGAAGGCGAGGGTTTGGTGGTCATCCAGTCAGTGTCTAAGTGATGAGGTGGCAGAACGCTCAGTCATGCCCAGCTCTGACCACCTCTCTCTGGGGTAGTTTCCATATGAACGCTGTCTTTATCTGCCTCTGCCCTTTTACTCTCTTTATTTACCTCTTATTTTTATTTTGTTTCTATTTGAATGTTTTATTCACTGTGGCGTTATTTTTCTGAATAACCCTGTATGGTTAGTGTGTCTTGCATTCTTTCTGTTCTATCTCCCACCACATTCATAAAGCTACAGCAGTCATGTGGATGAACCATGATTTCCATCTAAATATTTGTAGGCTATCTCCACTTTCAACATTTGAAAAAGTAGATGGAAATATTTTATAATAGGATTCCCATTTCCTCATTATCTATTCCAGCAGTGTTCCATAGAGATTCATGGCTGTTATACTGCAGCCTGAGGAGGTGAAAGTGGTGGCGCTCCCTCCACAGCGTCAGCCACACATGTCGAGTGGGTCAGCAGCACGCCTCCACTCATCTGGGCGGAAGAGAGGAACATGGTTTAATAGTCTGGAGAGATCAGGGGAGAGGAAACCTTTTCTCCCCCTGCCCCACACCGGGGTCAACCCTCCCTGGGCCCTTATGAAGCCCCCCACACGGACACGCACACGGACATGGACACGCACACACAAACAAATACAGAAACAGACACACATCCATCCCATTATCTGAAAACAGACATACAAACGCACACACACTTTCACCTTTCAAGAGCTCTCCCCAGAAATCCACATAGCTGATGTAATTAGTCATTTTAGAGCCCTGCACTTCATATTACTACCCATAAACAGACATTCAATACTTTCCTTTGAGAGCCCTGTTTATCCTAGAGTTTTATAGTCCATGCTGGACCTCTCCGTGTTTATTTTCTAGAACAATAATGCCACTATACTCCACTGCTGGAATGCAATTAATTTGTCCAATTAAACACAGAAAATAAATACAAACCCATTAGACTAGCTCTGCTCCGATTTGTTCCAAAAACACTTGAACAACGGCACTCTGCCTGAGGTTTTATGGAGTAGGTTTTAAAGCAGCAGGGCTGATGGATGAAATGACATGGAATGAGATGTTTGTCAAAGGTTTAATCAGTTATTATCTAAATATACTTTGACATAAATCTGGATTACACACAAGCAGTGGGGACTTAGTTTGTGAAAGGAAAAACACTGTGGAAACTAATGGAATACATACACTTTCACAAAGTAGCTACTGAGCACAATATCTTTGTCAAATGGATAAATGGATATAGTAGACCGTATTATGCTACAAACTATGAAGTAGCCTAAATACACAAAGCATGTATTGCAATGAGCATCATTAAAGCTACCATTAGGAGGGGGCATACAGTGCCTTCGAAAGGTATTCAGACCCCTTGACATTTTCCACATTTTGGTAGATTACAGCCTTATTTTAAAATTGATAAAATGTTTTTTTCATTTTTTTAATCTACACACAATACCCCATAATGACAAAGAAAAAACAGGATTTTAGAAATGTTTGCTAATTTATTAAAAATATAAAACTGAAATATCACATTTACATAAGTATTCAGACCCTTTACTCAGTACTTTGTTGAAGAACCCTTGGCAGCGATTACAGCCTCAAATCTTATTGGTTATGACACTACAAGCCTGGCACACCTGTATTTGGGGAGTTTATTTTATTCTTCTCTGAAGATCCTCTCAAGCTCTGTCAGGTTGGATGGGGAGCGTTACTGCACATCTATTTTCAGGTCTCCAGAGATGTTCGATCAGGTCTGGGCTCTGGCCAGGCCACTCAAGGACATTCAGAGACTTCTCCTGAAGTCACTCCTGCGTTGTCTTGGCTGTGTGCTTAGGGTTGTTGTCCTGTTGGAAGGTGAACTTTCGTCCCAATCTGAGGTCATGAGTGCTCTGGAGCAGGTGTTCATCAAGGATCTCTCTGTACGTTTCTCTGTTCATCTTCGCCTCGATCTGGACTAGTCTTCCAGTCCCTGCCTCTGAAAAACATCCTCACAGCATGATGCTGCCACCACCATGCTTCAGCGTAGGGATGGTGCCAAGTTTCCTCCAGATGTGACGCGTGGCATTCATGCCAAAGAGTTTAATCTTGGTTTCATCAGACCATAAAATCTTGTCTCATGGTCTGAGAGTCTTTAGGTGCCTTTTGGCAAATTCCAAGTGGACTGTCATTTGCCAGTCAACAGGTGGACTGCAATCAAGTTGTAGAAACATCTCAACAATGATCAATGGAAATAGGATGCATCTGAGGTCAATTTAGAGTCACATAGCAACGGTTCTGAATACTTATGTAAATAAGCTATTTCTATTGCAAAAATGTCTAAAAACCTGCTTTCACTTTGTCATTCTGTGGTATAGTGTGTAGATTGCTGAGTATTATTATTTTTTAAATCCATTTTAGAATATGACTGTAACGTAACAAAATGTGGAAAAAGTCAAGGGGTCTGAATACATTCCGAAAGCACTGTATTTCACAGAAATTATACTAATTTAAATGTAAATGGTCTCAACAAACTATGTATTTCCTACATAGAACTATGTACAAAGTAATGCAAACAACTGTGCTAGAAATTACAATGTCCAAACAAATAATCAATCTAAGCTCTTAAAAGGCTGAAACTAATTTGTGGGATGTTTTCCTGGGGAGTGGAGTGTAGAGTGCAGTGCGTCTGTCATTGTGATGAAGTTCCTACCGTCACATTGGGAGTGAATCTCATAGGAGGCTGGACAGAGGGCCCACAATGCCCCAGACAGACAGCCAATTTCCTGTGTTAGAAAAGCCTGGCTGCATAGCTCTATAAACGCAGTGTGCCGGGAACACAGGAACCAGTACGTATAGGACCAAACCACAAACACATAGCAACGATGACATACAGGTTTATATAGAGTTTACATCAAAGAATCCCAAAAACCTGTACCCACATCATAAATATTGCACTGTACAGACTCACACTCACAAACACACTGTAGGGCTTTGTGCACCCTGCTGTCCTTACCTCGTAGGTCAAAAGTTTCATTTTGAGTTGCATGATTGAGTCAGCCTGAATACTGGAATGTTTCTCTATAGTACATGTACGTAGTTCTTCCCTTACCTTAATTTGACCAATTGGTCCCGAGTGGCGCAGTGGTCTAAGGCACTACATCTCAGTGCTAGAGGCGTCACTACAGACTATGGTTTGATTCCAGGCTGTATCACAACCGGCCATGATTGGGAGTCCCATAGGGCAGCGCACAATTGGCCCAGCGTCGTCCGGGTTAGGGTTTGGCCGGGGTAGGCCGTCATTGTAAATAAGAATTTGTTCTTAACTGACTTGCCTAGTTAAATAAATGTTAAATAAATAAAAAATGTATACTGTAAGGCCTAACTGCAGGTGTGTTGAACATATTGTATGGACTAGGAGAAGATAACTACCCATATCAGTTAATTTCAGCAGCATAGGAGGACTGGAGAGATAATTGGTGATCTACCCCTTGACACACAAACAATTAACACACATTGAGGAAGTCTAACTACCCAAACATCCTGTTGTGTAGCGAGAGAGATGGCATGGATGCTCTATTTCAGTGGGCATGTCTCGGTTTGACCTACCATTGAATCAAGGTGTCAAAACTAGCTACAAAGTCGGGGAAACATGGAATAATCAGACGGAATCAGAAGCTATTCCAAAAATGCCTGTGAGTAATGAGTGCAGAGTGAACCATGTCAAAGTGTGTCAAAATAGCCCAAGAGGAGGTTGAATCTTTAAAGGGAAAGAGTGGCTCATTTAAAGGGGAACATGTGGAATCTGTGTCTAACATGTCAGGATAGCCTTTAGGGATGAGAAATTGAAGCCTGACGTGGGCACAGCTATTCGCTTTAAAGCTTCTTTTTTTTAAAGAGAGAGGAAAATAAAATAAATGTCTGAAAGGAGGGTAAGGATGGCCTGTCAAAGATCCCCCACCCCCCCAGACCACCCAGAAACAGGGTCGAACTGTCAGTCAACCAGGAACAAACATGCTCTTTAGTCTTTTATTACCACCGTGAAACTGATAAATACAATATAGTAATTATCTGGGAATGCTGATGCATTAGTTTAATATGGGGCAAAGTTAACAGATATTTTCATGAGCTAGTGAGACTCATACGAAACACTGTGTAAACACTTTAGTAACAATGCATCGTAAAACCATTGGAATCGAGTTGTTTTACATGTTTGCTATGTTATACATTGGGTAGATTCAGACTCTCTAGCAGCTCTACTGTCAGCAAAGGTAAATGTAGGCAGATTGCATGTAGAGGGGACAATAAAGCTAGTATATTCACTCTCCATATTTCAGAGTTGAGTAGCTAATATTTATCCTAATGTACGGTTAGATTGGCTGCCAGCCTGTTGGATTATTGCCCGCTCACTACGATCACTGATCCAAACAAACACACACATAATGCACACAAGCACACAGACACACTCGTATCCAGAGGTCAGATGAGGGTGCAAAGTGTGTGTCCCCTGTGTGTGTGTTGGACCCAGTCGTCTGTCAGCAGGCAGGTTTGGGCTCTGAGCTCAGGGTAATCCTGGTGTCAGTGACCAGACCTCTGACCGGACCGGGCAGCCAACACCAGCTTGGGCACACGTACGCACACACACACACACGCAGACACACACCACCAAAACACGCAGTCTAATCCTCGTCTAATCCCACCTCACCTCATGCTGGACACCACGATTCACAAAGGTCGAGATTTCAGCCCCCCTCTTTCCAAAGCCCCCCCAGAACAAAGAGGGAGAGTCACTGACTGCTTCATATTAGTGTTTAATTCAGTTAAAAGACCTCTCCTTTCTCTGCCGCACTGGTCTCTCCACAGACCAATAACCCAATTGAAGTCGTCTATTCTTTCATGGCTCTGAGCAGGCATTCCAATGGGCTGGGATCACCGCCCTGCCGTCCGCCCCGCCGTGTAGCTTCAGCTATACAGCTAGGGCCTTGTGGTTGCCTCTGGCCATGGCTGATCTCTCACTCGTGATTAATTCAATAAAACCATTAAGCGGTTCACTCCCTCCCTCTCTCCCTCCCCTCCTCTCTAACCTCGCACTCCATCCCTGACTAGCCCCCAGGCGTGCTCACACTGACAGATCTCTGCTTAGCACCTTCATACATTGCAGATAACCTTTTTAGCACCGGCCGGCTAAACAGAGTCAGGCCTGATCTCCAGAGGTTGGTGCTAGCTGTAGAGGGATGGAGGGATGGATGGAGGGGAGGGAGGGAAGGAAGGAAAACAGATTAAATCTCTTTGAAAGTACTCTCCCTTTGAATGTTTTATCGATGGTGGAGCAAACAATGGTGTTTTCAGCTGTTCGGAAGATAAGTGCCATGTGTGAGATCATTAGATATGTGTTATCCTGGTCTCTAAGCTTTTTTTAGGCTTTTCCCTTCTTCTCCTCTCTATTCCTCTGTTCATTTTACTAACATTTTCAGCTGCTCTCAAGTAACATTTTATCTGGCTAACTTGCGGCAGGGCCATAAATCTATCTAAAGCACACAGTGACTCCCACGCTTCGATTACACCGCTTTGGCAGCACTTTTTATTTCATACCCAAATTACTGTGACAAAAAAATCTGTAAAACGATATAAATCCTTCATTTATCATGCACTACTACTGTTATAGTCCATTCAAAGTCTATGTTGATTCAAGCTCTTCGTATTTCATCTGGGTTTAGCCAAGTAGTTAAGAAGAATTATTAACACATAGCCACCCCTTTGAAGGTTATGTTTGTCCCTTCTATCGTTTTTGTATATATATTTTTTTACAAATAAATGAGTTTCCCTTCTATTTAGCAAAGGTTAAATCAAAGGTTGGAAATGAGGTGATTGTAGATAAGACAGGTCTTGAATAGAGTTGGTCTGGGGTGTTAAGGACTGCTCTCTCTCTCTCTCCCTCTCTCTGGTGAGGTTTTCAGAGTGTTGGTGAAGTGAGGGCAGAGAGGTCTGGCCTGGGCAGAGTGCCACTAAGCAGTGGGGGCCCTCATTCTGAAGCTGCCTCACACACTGCCTGAGTAGAATATAAATTACACCCAAGGTGAATAACAGCCCATATCATATGAGAGCGTTGTGTTCGAATTGTAAAAATGAAGTGTGGGTGACACCACCGCTGCTTTCGGTTCCTCTCGCTGCACACTTGTGCCATTCCCATTTTTTGGGGGGTAAGAGTATCTTTTAACACTCCAGAGACTCTAGCAATGGATACATCCACCCACCATCACATCAGATATTAGGGAGAGAGACATAGAGAGAGAGAGAAAGAGAGAGGGAGTAGAAGACAGGTTGTCCAGCCGTAATGAGCAACAGTAACTCATGTCAGAGCTGGGCTGTGAGTTATGACCTTTTTGGTCAGGATGGGGTTAATATTTTCACTTCCAATGGCCTGACACCCTACCTAAGGAGCGCGTGGACAGCTTGATGCATCTGCGCCAGAATTTATAACCGCGATCATTGTCTCTGTTATTTTTGCCCTCTGAACTCTCCGCCCTGACACTCGTCTGCCTTTGCAGCCGTCTCTCGCATGGTGTACTCTGAAGTGCCAGATCCCTTTCGCCATGTCTCAGCGTGGCGGTAAATCTGGAAGGCTGGCAGGCTGGGGCCATAGTTGCCAGAGAGGGAGGACAGGGGGAGAATGGAGATGGGGTAAGATTGGTAGGATATATGGAGGGGGAGACGAGGTGAGGGTGGTAGGACAGGGGGAGAATGGAGATGAGGTGAGGGTGGTAGGACGGGGGAAAGTGGAGACGAGGTGAGGGTGGTAGGACGGGGGAGAGTGGAGACGAGGTGAGGGTGGGAGGACAGGGGGAGAGTGGAGATGAGGTGAGGGTGGGAGGACAGGGGGAGAGTGGAGATGAGGTGAGGGTGGGAGGACAGGGGGAGAGTGCAGACGAGGTGAGGGTGGGAGGACAGGGGGAGAGTGCAGACGAGGTGAGGGTGGGAGGACAGGGGGAGAGTGCAGACGAGGTGAGGGTGGGAGGACAGGGGGAGAGTGAAGAAGAGGTGAGGGTGGGAGGACAGGGGGAGAGTGCAGACGAGGTGAGGGTGGGAGGACAGGGGGAGAGTGGAGACGAGGTGAGGGTGGGAGGACAGGGGGAGAGTGAAGAAGAGGTGAGGGTGGGAGGACAGGGGGAGAGTGCAGACGAGGTGAGGGTGGGAGGACAGGGGGAGAGTGCAGACGAGGTGAGGGTGGGAGGACAGGGGGAGAGTGCAGACGAGGTGAGGGTGGGAGGACAGGGGGAGAGTGCAGACGAGGTGAGGGTGGGAGGACAGGGGGAGAGAGCAGACGAGGTGAGGGTGGGAGGACAGGGGGAGAGTGGAGATGAGGTGAAGGTGGGAGGACAGGGGGAGAGTGAAGAAGAGGTGAGGGTGGGAGGACAGGGGGAGAGTGGAGATGAGGTGAAGGTGGGAGGACAGGGGGAGAGTGAAGAAGAGGTGAGGGTGGGAGGACAGGGGGAGAGTGCAGACGAGGTGAGGGTGGGAGGACAGGGGGAGAGTGCAGACGAGGTGAGGGTGGGAGGACAGGGGGAGAGTGCAGACGAGGTGAGGGTGGGAGGACAGGGGGAGAGTGCAGACGAGGTGAGGGTGGGAGGACAGGGGGAGAGTGAAGAAGAGGTGAGGGTGGGAGGACAGGGGGAGAGTGCAGACGAGGTGAGGGTGGGTGGACAGGGGGAGAGTGGAGACGAGGTGAGGGTGGGAGGACAGGGGGAGAGTGGAGACGAGGTGAGGGTTGGTGGACAGGGGGAGAGTGCAGACGAGGTGAGGGTGGGAGGACAGGGGGAGAGTGCAGACGAGGTGAGGGTGGGAGGACAGGGGGAGAGTGCAGACGAGGTGAGGGTGGGAGGACAGGGGGAGAGTGGTGACGGGGTGACCACGGGTGGCCCTTGGCTGACCTTTGGGTTTTGAGTGGCAGACAACCCTCTGACTCCTGCTCTTGTCACCAGGTGTGAGTTTCTGCATTTCAGTTGACGTGAGAAGCTGAATAGTCAGTAATTTCAGCTTTGACTAATTACTTGCCCGTGTGTCTTTTTGGACTTGTTTTTGTCACCCACAGTCACAAGCCTCAGTGTCAGACATTTTGTTTCAGAGACATTTTCCATTAGTTGTCAGCCTGTCAACGTGGCTTGGAACTCAACAGCCTTCCAAATTTAGACAGAAATGCTGATCTCCCCACCCAAGTAAATAAGCTCAGTGATGTCATGATATGTTGTTGACTACTGTCTGCAGTATTATTCTTGGTTGTTCAGATCCTCAACGTGAGTCCAATCTCCCAGTGTAGTTTGTGTAGTATTTTGCAGTTGCTATGTGTGCCAAATGTGTGTGCGTGCTTGTGTGTGTGTGGTGCTGGGACCCACAGTTCTGCCTGTGCTGTGGTCTCATGGTGTGGATAGGTCCCTCAGGGCCTCTAAACTCCCAGACCTCAGCAACCCGAATCCCAGCACACATGTTCGGCCCAAGCCTATAAAACACACATATTAAGCACCTGATAATTCAGAGAAAAGTGAGGGAAAGCATAGGAATGCGCAACGAAGGCCTCGTCTTGTTTATACACACCACTTTACAAGAGCCTGTCGCTACTGCTGAGTCGGCAGGCCAAGAGAGGTACACTGAGGTAAAAAGGTTCAAGGAGACTGCCTTCTGCCATGACTCTTCCTCCTCTCTCTGCTTCTCTTCATCCCTTCATTCCTCTGAGGGTGAAAGGGCAGTCCTCTAGGTGCCCAGTGCTGAGCCCATAAATTGATGTTGGTGTGCCCTGAACAGCCTGCTAGGCCGATGTGTCAGCAAAGAACAGGGCTACTACGTGTTTATGTGTGTGTGTGTATGTAAGGTGTGTGTGCGTTTGTGTGTAACGAGGGCAAAGGAACACTGAGAAATAAGTAGGGCAGGAGAGAGGAACATGGTAGAGAGAAGAGGGGAGAGTGAGAGAGGGAGGAGGACAGGGAGGACTGGAGAAGTGAGGAGAGGGTCATAAATTAATCAAGAGGTCGTGGTGTGGTGGAGTGGTTTTGAAGAGAGGGGAGAAAAAAGCCTTGGAAATTCGCTGACAAGATTAATATGCAGTTGATGGGAAGGTTTTCACGACAGGGTGCCAACAAATAAACACAATTCAGGGATGCCACGTCCCTCGTGGGGTGGGTTCTATGAACGGACACCGCCGTTCCCCAAATTCCAGGAAGGCGATCCGGTGTCAGGTGGTCCCAGCCGCTCGCCCTCGAGGGACGGAAAGGTTATCCTGTTCTCCGAGAAACCGGGAGATCTCGGCACGATAAGGTTCACTGAGACAGCTGCGGACTAATCTCCAATCCATGCCAGCCGTAATATGGTACAGATCACACTCGGCTATCCGATAGCAGTGTGAAAATGAGCCAACTCATTTAAGATACATTTGAATCAATTTTCTTACCGCAACTTGTGTGTTACAACAACACAATGTTTTCACACCCAGAACCACTATGCTGGAATAGATGTATTTCTGTAAACTTTCATTTGATTTGACCTTTGGTCTTTAAAGAAGGGTGAAGTGGCATGCGTAGGCCTCAGAGGGTTCACTGCGGCTGTGTTTCTGTTTCAGATGGTGTTTTGGGTCACTTTAAGGATGTGGTAGTCATCGCTGGGCTCATGGCAGGAACCTGATCAGAGGCTGGCTAACTGGGGCCGTGCTGGATCCCTGCACCGGGCTCTATGAAAAGTCACAAATGGGATCATTCCTGTGCCGTTTTTTACCCAGAAGCCACCAGACCGGGTGAGGTGTGTTCCTCTCCGGATCCCCAACTGAGCCACTTTTAAAACCTAGTAGCCACCGCTAAGCTCAACCATCCAGAGCCCCAAAGCCAGGATGCCAACTAATCTAGCCCCAGATCACAATGTGAATTCACCCTTCCTTTGGCAAGAAGAAATGATGACATCACAATGTGACACCCTGATTCTCCAAAGTAGCCTTATAGTACCTATGACAGTGGATCTCTAACAGCGCTGTTGGTGAGAATAAATACATCCTAAGTAACAAATGGTTCCTGCCCTTTACAGGAAGTGGATTGAGGAAGTGGATTGAGAGAGATATTTTAGGGGTGTTCCAAATCAACTGGAGGCTCTAATTTGAGAAACAGAGGTAGCAGAACTTGACCCTGGCAAAGTTTCCTCCAGAGACCTTGAGGACCCTGCTGGATCAGTTCTTACTGTTCTCCGTGTTGGAAAGGTTTACCGTCCCGTTATGGCTATTAGTATCTCTGCATGGGCTGGGCTTACTTGGAATTCATAATTGAAATAACATGTAACAGATTGTGAATGACGTGTAACAAATGACTAGTAACATGTAGCAAATAATGATTGACATTTAACACATTTAAATCTCTTCTATCTTTATCAATTCTGATGAGACGATGGCTGCTGAGTCATTAGCCTCACAGCAGCACTCTGAGAAGCTCAACACTCCCAACATTCTCCTGAGCACACAAAGCCCCTCAAACACCCACGTTCACCCAGTCACCCAGTCACCCAGCCACCCAGTCACCCAGTCACCCAGTCACCCAGTCATCCAGTCACCCAGCCACCCAGTCACCCAGTCACCCAGTCACCCAGTCACCCAGCCACCCAGCCTCCCAGTCACCCAGTCACCCAGCCACCCAGCCTCCCAGTCACCCAGTCACCCAGTCACCCAGCCATCCAGTCACCCAGCCACCCAGCCTCCCAGTCACCCAGTCACCCAGCCACCCAGTCACCCAGTCAGCCAGCCTTCTTCTCTCTTTTCTTATCCTGTTCTCCTCATTCTTCTCCGAACCTTCGCACTGTTTCGTCTTCTCTTTTATTTTCTCACTATCCCTCTCTCTTCTCTCTTCTTCTTTCCACTGGGTTTCTCAGCCAAACCCTTGACAGGTAACAATCATCATCAGGCCTCAGCCCAGAGAGGGGCCTGGTGGGAAAATAAGGAGCTTCTGATGTCACGGCTACAGAGTTACACAGGGAGATGTAAATGAGCTGTCGTTCAGGCTGACCACTCTGTGCACGATCCAAATAACCCCCAGCAGGACCCCTCCCTCCCGCTGACCCCCCGTCCTCCCCCGGCCCCCTCCACAGCCACGGACCCCCATGCTGTCTTTGAGCTGACACATGCCGTGTGTCTCAGCACGGAGGAAGTGTGGAGGACACACCTGCTGCAGCACACAGGCCTTAGCTGCTAACCGCTGACACACTGACGGATCACAGAAGCCCTTTGTCGAACAGAGAAATTAACACTGACGCTCGCTCATTAGAGTACCATTGTAGCATTAGCACTTTGTCCTCCATTAAGGATCGCCACGGCAACACACTGAGTTTCTTAATGTACCGTAGGGCAGGGTGCTATTGCTACTTTGGCTGAAATGGCCAGGCTGTGTGAAAAATATGTTCCTGGCTGTCTGACAATCAGCCAAACTTTGTAGCCAATCAGCCTGCATGTAGCAAATGAACACATTTATATAGACACATAGAAACTAAGTCTGAGAGAGGTATATTGGTATATATATATATGTGTGTGTGTGTGGGGGGACAATGTTCAGCACTGGTTTCAAGGTCACTGGCCCATGTCTCTCCCCCTCCTTCCCCCTGCAGGGGGATTGTAATAGCTCTGATGACAGACATGTCGGACCAGCTGGGACAGTTTAACCCCTGTGCAGAACAGGTCCCTCACACACATACACACACCCTTATAAATACACATTCAAAGTAAATAGAGACCCCCGGGCCCCGGTAAATAAAGGCAAGAAAATAAGGATTGTTATTGTTGAATATGGTTAGGCTGTCTGGTCTATTAACGTTTTAAATTCTTATACTGGACGCACAGACTCATGGGAGGGTATTCCTCTGACAAAACAGTTTGTCCAGAATTTAGCTGAATGACTGGTGTCTCATACCTTGTAAGACGAGCGTATAATTTCATCGCGGTCATGTGCTAAATTCCACTTAACTCACGACACCTGGCTGTTGACAGTCAGAGCTCTCGCCATTTTAATTGGACATGCCTCCAGCAGATCAAAGTTAACCCCTCCGACATGACGCACGTATACCGATTCATCTAGTGAAACAATGTGCTGTGACCTGATGTCCTCATTACTAATGTGTCTATAGCCCTGTTTATACCTTGTTCTAACATGCATCCTTCATCCTGATATTGTCCTGTTCTTGTCCGATTACACTTATATCTGATCACAGTCAGATTACAATGCATATTTTATTTGTCTACAGCTGTCTAAATATGTGGGCACAATCAGAATGTGGACAAGATCAGGACAAAGGACACATGCTAGCACCAGGTATAAACAGGGATACTGTCACGCGGAGCAGAACAGGTGAACCCAAGAGCAGACTCAGACGAGGAGACTGGGATGAGGTAACCAAGGTATTTATTGAAACACGGGGGGAAGATTGAGTGCAGGCCAGGGGAAGCTCGGGCAGGTTGCCGGAAACCAGGTGCGGAGGCTGATGCTGGAGCGAGAGGTGTTGGGACAGGGTAAGCAGGTCCGGAGGGGAATCCAAGGGAGCGTAGAGTGGGGAATCCAGGACAGAGTAGCAGGACTGACGAGAAGTCGGACTGGAGACAGGGACCAGAGTCAGAGCGGGCAGAACTGTAACGGAGAGGACAGTGTCAGGCAAGGGAAAACAGGCACAACAGGACAACAGGAACAAACGGCTAGAAACATGGACTGACTGAGCAGAGATTACGATCTGGCAGTGTGGAAGAGGCAGGACTGAGTATGTGTAAAGCTATTGATTATGGAACAGGTTGCAGCTGGTGGGGATCTGCTCTGACTCCAGCACACCCGTCTCCGCCCACACAATCACACGCACGCACGCACGCACGCACGCACGCACGCACGCACACACACACACACACACACACACACACACACACACACACACACACAGAAAGGGAGATAGCACTGGGGGAGTAGCGGGAGGTCAAGGAGACACAGGATGAGCACTAGAGGGCATGGCAGGAGCAGATGTGACAGATAATGTGAGATGAAGTGGTTGGTAAGGGGCTCTGTGTTCTGCAATATGTGTGTGGAGAACACCTGTGCCATCACCACCTCTGGCTCTCTGTTGAAATCTGGAGTCCGTCTCCTCTTCTTGTTCCTCTTCCTTTTCCTGGGCATGGTGGGGCTCTCCTCAGGTAACCTCTAGTAGTGTAGTCTGGACTGGCCTGGAGGTTAAGGCCCACCAGGTTCAGTATACCAGGCTGTAGTGTAGTCTGGCCTGGTGCTCCAGACTCTGGCCTTGAGATTCAGGCCTAGTGGGTACCTACACAGTGAGAGACCGGCTGTGTGTAACAGGCTGCTGTAGTGTACCGTAGTCTGAGGTTCAATGGGTCCTACTGGCAGAGCAGAGCAGAGGGCACTGGAGGTGCTGATCCAGGAACAGCTGGAGAAGCACTGGTCACATGGGAGCAGGCTTTCCCTCCAAACAGCTGGGATAACAAACCCTCTCAACCCAGCAGCCACCCAGGCAATACACCCAACCACCCAGGCAAGGCAATACACACAGCCTCCAAACTAAACTATGCCCCATAGATACTACATGGTCTGTAGAGGTGAAAGCAGTAACTATCGAGTAGGTGTTATTCAAATGTTCCTCAGTTCACATAGGGACAAATCCAAACCAAATTTAAATGCACATATGTTTCTGACATATGCATGACTTAAGTGAAAAAAGTGACATCTGTTCATCTCAAGTTAGGATTAAGTCCAGAAGTTTTTACATACTGTAAATTAGTGTTTCCAGGTCTAGTGATAGCTGAGGGAGTCCTCATATGGCACAGGTCTATGAATGTGACTTCTGTGGATTTCTCTCTCTCTCACACTCTGTCACACATGCACGCACACACACACACATGCACAGACACAAACACAAAGGGCAGCTGGACTGGGCCTCTCCCTGGAAGCAGCTCCCTGTTGGTTCCTCCCCACCTGCCTGTCCACACGCTGATGGCCCTGAGTTAAGGTCCGGCGGGCCATACACATTCACAGTTCTCCAGCCACTCGCTCCTGTGTGTGTGTGTGTGTGTGTGTGTGTGTGTGTGTGTGTGTGTGTGTGTGTGTGTGTGTGTGTGTGTGTGTGTGTGTGTGTGTGTGTGTGTGTGTGTGTGTGTGTGTGTGTGTGTGTGTGTGTGTGTGTGTGTGTGTGTGTGTGTGTGTGTGTGTGTGTGTGTGTGTGTGTGAGAGATAAAGAACTACTCCAGTAAGAATTGATTGATTGATTGATTACACGTGTATGTATTTCAATGTTGAGAGTGTTCAGACAAAGAGACATGCACAATAACATTGAGAAAGGAGAGCATAGACAGCTCAAAGTTTCAGACAGAGAGAGAAAAGGCCAGAGAGGGACCTGTGTTTAACCAATGAGATGACAACGTTCTGTTGGGAGGTGCTCTGATGGGTGGTGGAGGGCCAGAGGAGGGGGTTGAGGGGACAGAGGTGGGGGTTGGGGGGGGGGGGGGGGTAATACATCATGTTTCCGTAGGGGGATCCTTAACATGCAACAACATTGTTCACAGCTTATCAGAAAGTTCATGTCACACCCAGGGATGTCCACAGGACCGCCAGCCTGACAGATCATCCTCTCTGACAAAGACGGATGAAAGCAGAATGTCAGAAGGGCGCAGGACGGGTGGCCATCCAGAACACCCACACTAAATTTAGGGGTAATGGCAGGGGGCGGGGGGTGTAGTGGCAGGAAAAAACATCTCTCTCTCTCTCTCTCTCTCTCTCTCTGCCTGCCTGCCTGCCTGCATGCCTGCCTGCCTGCCTGCCTGCCTGCCTGCCTGCCTGCCTGCCTGCCTGCCTGCTGTAACAGAGCTGTTATTTGCTGCATTCAGGCTGAAAATGTTTTTTTAAGGATGAATGTTAACTGCGCGTGACGGTGAGTGTGTTTCCATCCAGCAGATTAGAGGAGATAAGTGGAGATACAGCCGCTGGGTAGCATCATTCGCTTTAAAAAGTGTCAGCATGGCCAGTCAATTTATAGCTTCCCTCCCATCGGCACTGGTAAGTGATTCGCTGTGTAACCGTATCCGTTAAATCCAGACCCCCCTCTGTCTCCCACCTCCCACCTTCAACAATATCCTCCACAAAACACGCACACACGCACGTCCACAAGCACACATGCACACACCTGCTCAGTACATCCCAGCTCTGTCGTTTTGATCCTGATACCCCCTCTCCTCGACAGGTTCCACCGCAGTAACCTTTCACATTTAAACTAACTCCAACCAACCAGAACCTCCTGCCAATGCTTGGACCGTGTGTGACGACTGGGAGGGGAGGTTGTGCCAAGCTGGGGCCAAGGGGCTAGAGATGGTGGATTGCAGGGTTGGTCCTTGTCTGCTGTTTTCTGGTGACAAAAAACGAGGCGCTCTTTAATGTTATATCTACATTTGATAGACTGTACACTGTGAGCCATTCTCTTTTTCCTAGTATTGTCCACTGTAGAGTAAAAGTTGAGATTTTAAAAAAGTATTTTCACAGATTTTGTCTTAATTGAGACATTGTTTTAACCTACATGTTTTTGTTCTGGGTGAAAACCCCAACAAAGGCTCTGCCTTCTAGAAACAACATTCCAGAACATTACTTTCCCCAGAAGCACAGGGATTTCATCAGCTTTAAATTATTTACATTTTCACAGAGACATTTCTTTTCTGTCAGCCTCCATATCTAAACACTCCATGACATGAGGACATGTCTCGGAGGTCAGAGGTCAAATCAGTTTAAAACAATAACACGTAATAAGCTATTTAGTTCAATTAGATTCATCCATTTATCCTCTAAAGGAAAACTAAGGAAAAAATG
Source organism: Salvelinus alpinus (assembly GCF_045679555.1). Classification (NCBI taxonomy): domain Eukaryota; kingdom Metazoa; phylum Chordata; class Actinopteri; order Salmoniformes; family Salmonidae; genus Salvelinus; species Salvelinus alpinus. The sequence continues at coordinate 31,362,389 of NC_092099.1, forward strand.
CAATTTTGTGTTTAATATGCTATGTGTTTAATATGCTCTAGAAATATGCTCTAAAAACTCTTCAAGTCAATTGTGCATACAGGATTATTTTATATGCATTAATATGTAATTACAAGTTACATATTAAGTTATAAGGAGTTATAATCCATTAGTTACGAAACCAAATGAGTTGAATCTTAGAAGATCTTATTTTGGTAGCCTTATTGATCCTGGATGAGTAGTAGCTCATTAATGAGTAGTGTGTTGTAGTAGTGGTGTGGCCTGGCCGTGAGCAGAGGGCTGCTGTGGTCCAGATGTGCTGTTGAGGGACGGCTTCATGGCCTGAGCTCTGGACAGACACACCGCTCTACCATCTGAGGAGTGACACACACACACACACACACACACACACACACACACACACACACACACACACACACACACACACACACACACACACACACACACACACACACACACACACACACACACACACACACACACACACACACATACACACACATGCGAACATACAAACACATGCACACACATGCGTAATGAAAGTGAGGGTGTGTATGTAAGAGAAAGTGACCTTATTTGAAAAGATCTGGGGGTGTCGGTTAGCTAACTCACCTCTAATACCCCTCTATCACACATGACAGCGCTCATCCAAACACAGAGGTTCCACTGACCCGTTAAGCAGGTCACTAACACACTCCACAGCAACAGTGTACACCCAGCATCCCCGTCACCACACACTGAACATTCCGGGGCATAACATTTCTAAAGTAAAATCAGGATTTGGGGGAAATAAAAGGAAAGAAAGTGAAAGATTGAGAAATCTATTTTTGTCATTATTTTGTTCGGCTCCCTAATATTTACATTTAATTCAGATATAAATTGAGAGGGAAAATGTCACTTCTTATGTAATAACCCTAAACCTAGCGTCATGTCCACAGCATGCTTCAACCCTAACCCTAGTCATTACCCTAACCCCTAAAACTAGCTTCATGTCCACAGCATGCTTCAACTCAACTCTAACCCTAGCCTCAACCCTAACCCTAACTCTAACCCTAACCTTGGTTTATCATACTTTTTATCCTGCTTTTCTCTTTGGACCCATAATGTGATTGTGCTCGACTTTCCCTTTGACCCGAGCCATAACGACCAATAGAGCAGGAACCTATCTCCTGTTTCTGTAGCTTGAGGTAGCTTGATGTACAAGTACCCCCCCTGGACAGACGCTAGTCTGTCGCAGGGCCTTTCTACAAATGAATCTTCTTAATGCTGAGTGCCAAGCAGAGAGGGTCCTGGGGATCAACCTGGGATCGAACCCCCAACCTTCCATGTCAGGGCGGACACTCCAATCACAAGGCCTAATTGAGAAACCCTAATTGATTGGTCAGAGAATGATCCGTGACTGGTGATTGGTAGTTCTGGTTGATTGACAGGCAGATGCAGGAGGCAGTGCCTGGGGTGAAGAGCGAACTATTTTTCTCTCTCTCGCTCCAAGTTACTGTGCTCTGAGCTTGTCTACAAAGGGGCCAGGGGGATATTTACAGCATGTAGACACATGAAGGTCAGATGCGTAAAGTGGCCCTGATGGCTTTCCCAAATGGCATTTCCTGCAATGCCGAACCCTGATTGGAGCATGTCATTTACGGTGGCCAGCAAGTGTCCCAAAACACTGCAGGGAGAATTCTGCAGTAAATCGGGGGCTGAGAACTGGCTTTGTTGACATCTCTGAGCGATAATGAAACTGTGGAGGTGATCGTGTGTAGTGTTTGGTAAAGGGGGGAGTGTAGACAGTTCCCTGAAGTAGGAAAAATGGGACGGAAACCCATTCTGAAGCTGGGAGTCGGAGCTGTAAAGGGACGTCTGAGGCACCACAGTCATGTCCAGCAAATAATTCACGTTGAAAAGTTTTTTCCTCCTTAATTTCTGGTCTGGCAGGCCTTTCCCCACTGGATAATTTAGTGGCTGTTCCTGGGGAAGGGTGGGCATGGGAATGAATCACATACAGACTGAGCCCTTAGCTGCTCTAACACTGAGAGAACATGTTTAATATGTAGGTCTACCACTGACCTCTCTCTGTGTTTAATATGTAGGTCTACCACTGACCTCTCTCTGTGTTTATATGTAGGTCTACCACTGACCTCTCTGTCTGTGTTTAATATGTAGGTCTACCACTGAGCTCTCTCTGTGTTTAATATGTAGGTCTACCACTGACCTCTCTCTGTGTTTAATATGTAGGTCTACCACTGACCTCTCTGTGTGTTTAATATGTAGGTCTACCACTGACCTCTCTGTCTGTGTTTAATATGTAGGTCTACCACTGACCTCTCTCTGTGTTTATATGTAGGTCTACCACTGACCTCTCTCTGTGTTTATATGTAGGTCTACCACAGACCTCTCTCTGTGTTTAATATGTAGGTCTACCACTGAGCTCTCTCTGTGTTTATATGTAGGTCTACCACTGACCTCTCTCTGTGTTTAATATGTAGGTCTACCACTGAGCTCTCTCTGTGTTTATATGTAGGTCTACCACTGACCTCTCTGTCTGTGTTTAATATGTAGGTCTACCACTGAGCTCTCTCTGTGTTTAATATGTAGGTCTACCACTGACCTCTCTCTGTGTTTATATGTAGGTCTACCACTGAACTCTCTCTGTGTTTAATATGTAGGTCTACCACTGACCTCTCTCTGTGTTTAATATGTAGGTCTACCACTGACCTCTCTCTGTGTTTATATGTAGGTCTACCACTGAACTCTCTCTGTGTTTAATATGTAGGTCTACCACTGACCTCTCTCTGTGTTTAATATGTAGGTCTACCACTGACCTCTCTGTGTTTAATATGTAGTTCTACCACTGACCTCTCTCTGTGTTTAATATGTAGGTCTACCACAGACCTCTCTCTGTGTTTAATATGTAGGTCTACCACTGACCTCTCTCTGTGTTTAATATGTAGGTCTACCACTGACCTCTCTCTGTGTTTAATATGTAGGTCTACCACTGACCTCTCTCTGTGTTTATATGTAGGTCTACCACAGACCTCTCTCTGTGTTTAATATGTAGTTCTACCACTGACCTCTCTCTGTGTTTATATGTAGGTCTACCACAGACCTCTCTCTGTGTTTAATATGTAGGTCTACCACTGACCTCTCTCTGTGTTTGATATGTAGGTCTACCACTGACCTCTCTCTGTGTTTAATATGTAGGTCTACCACTGATCTCTCTCTGTGTTTAATATGTAGGTCTACCACTGATCTCTCTCTGTGTTTAATATGTAGGTCTACCACTGATCTCTCTCTGTGTTTAATATGTAGGTCTACCACTGACCTCTCTCTGTGTTTAATATGTAGGTCTACCACTGACCTCTCTCTGTGTTTAATATGTAGGTCTACCACTGACCTCTCTCTGTGTTTAATATGTAGGTCTACCACTGAGCTCTCTCTGTGTTTATATGTAGGTCTACCACTGACCTCTCTGTCTGTGTTTAATATGTAGGTCTACCACTGAGCTCTCTCTGTGTTTAATATGTAGGTCTACCACTGACCTCTCTCTGTGTTTATATGTAGGTCTACCACTGAACTCTCTCTGTGTTTAATATGTAGGTCTACCACTGACCTCTCTCTGTGTTTAATATGTAGGTCTACCACTGACCTCTCTCTGTGTTTATATGTAGGTCTACCACTGAACTCTCTCTGTGTTTAATATGTAGGTCTACCACTGACCTCTCTCTGTGTTTAATATGTAGGTCTACCACTGACCTCTCTGTGTTTAATATGTAGTTCTACCACTGACCTCTCTCTGTGTTTAATATGTAGGTCTACCACAGACCTCTCTCTGTGTTTAATATGTAGGTCTACCACTGAACTCTCTCTGTGTTTAATATGTAGGTCTACCACTGACCTCTCTCTGTGTTTAATATGTAGGTCTACCACTGAACTCTCTCTGTGTTTAATATGTAGGTCTACCACTGACCTCTCTGTCTGTGTTTAATATGTAGGTCTACCACTGACCTCTCTCTGTGTTTAATATGTAGGTCTACCACTGACCTCTCTGTCTGTGTTTAATATGTAGGTCTACCACTGACCTCTCTGTCTGTGTTTAATATGTAGGTTTACCACTGACCTCTCTCTGTGCTTGATATGTAGGTCTACCACTGACCTCTCTCTGTGTATACAGTACATATATTGTTTCAGATGGAAAGACTTTTAACTCTATATCCCTCACAGGGCCGTAACTACATATGAGAACACCAAGATTCAGACCTAATTTTATCTAATTTGATATTTTTTTAATATAACAAAACTATATTTTTTGTACAAAATAAAGAAAATAAATGAGTGGTAAACATTTAAATTCTGCTCCCAGCGTTGATCAAAGGTCAGGGCGCTTATATTCTTGATCTGACTGAGTTGTAATCACGCCTGCCTCTCTGCGAATGAGTGGAATCATGAACAGTGGTTTGTTCGTTATGTTCGCCTGCGAACATGCCTCCAGATTTGCCTTTTTTTTAGCAGCACATTCAACAATCTCTCAAACGGCTAACTCCGCCCGCTTGCGGTACAGACCAAGGGCCTGAGACGTGAAACAAACGACCCTAGCTCGTAGTTGGCTCAAGTAGGCAACTACAGACGCTGCTGACAGTGTTTTTGCTAGATGCTGGACAAAATGCCATTTTAAAACTGTCCTGCAACTCTTGCTGTGTCTACAGACATCCACCAAACAAAAACCAGCTCTCTGAGAATGACTGCTGGTAAATAGTCGCTTATAGATATGTCCATCAGTCAGGTGGCTAGCTGCCGACAGAGACTTCTATTGCAGTAACGTTGAAGGGCTCTGGCTAGTATTCCTTATCCAAGAAGGATGAAGTAAGAAGCTAACGTTAAAACAGAGCCTACCTCAGCAGGAGCAAAAAATAGGCTACTAAGTTCTCATAATAACTTTGCTTTACAGAGTGTAGGCTACTGAGACAGACAGTGATGTGTCACTCAGTGGTGAGGCTGAGGCAGGCTGCAATGCATGCAGGAGAAGCAGAGGAGAGAGAGAGAGAGCGGTTAGTACATAGGTTCCCAAACTTGGGGTCTGGGGCCTCATGTGGAGTCCCCTGAGAAAATCTGTACTAATCTTATCAAACAAGTTAGGAAGAAGATATGTTTCAGTATGAACATCTCCACATGGCCTATCTTCCCTACAGGCCTATACCTACATTCAAATGCAAACAATGCAGTTCTAAAAATGTCATCGTTTTTGTTTATATCGGTGGTTGTTCGTCTTATCTTCATCGCCCACTGGAGTTTATAGTTGACCCATTACCCACTTTGTTTTGGCTCTACATCACTGATATTAATACAGAATTGTAAATAATATTCTATTAACTCATGTAAATGTGATAATATGATCATCTGTGTGCTCCATTGATGTATGTTGGTGCGGAGCATGATTAGTGCCTCGGAGTACAAATGTGAACGCTTTGTAATTTGAGAAAAGAGATATCTATGTAAAGAGTTGACTATTTTACGTAATTCATCATTCCAACTGACTAAACAGTCACTGATGCTACGTGTCAGTGTGAATCAGTTCTCATATTTCCCCCCTTTCAAATTATAACATTACAATTGTATAGCTAATAGGCTCTGTGTTTGTAGATCGACTGAGGTGAATGAACCTTCAGCAAGTGATAAAGGCCCCCTTACGGATCTCACTAAAATGCAAACCCTGGTTACGGCCCTCATCCCTCATAGAATTAATTCCCATATGGGTCCATGCCACACCTAGGTTCAAACACATAATTACTTAACTAATTTGAAATTGAAAATACAGCTCAAAACAACTACTTATATTTGAAGTACTGTATTTACATGCCTATTTGTAAAACCAAATATTCTGCCAGATGGTATTTGAAATACATTTGGAAAGTACTAAATCAACAGTAGCTGTATATGTATGGTTCATTCAAAGGCACCTTGGCTTCGAGGTTTTAACAGAGCTAAAGACCTGTTGCTAAGTGTTGCTTAGTGTTGCTTAGTGTTTCGAAGGACAGGTGTTAGTACTGGTAGTGCTGTGAGTGTTGTATCTCTCTCTTTCTCCTCCCTCACACATACAGTACCTTGTAAAAGGTTATGAGATGCCTTTTCTTATATTCATCTGGCCTTAGAACTGGGTGGTCTGTTTGACCCTAACCCCCCAGTGTCAAAGGTCATAGTACAGTGTGTCCTCAGACATGCCGTGTTGGAATCCAGGAATCTATGCTATGGAATGTGTACACACGTATTGGTTACGTACAGTAATAACTTATATCAAATTGTATCAGAATAACTAAATCAGCTGCTAATTGAACAAAAAAAGATGTATTTGGAATTCTGCACTCCATAATGTATTACTATCAGAAATTCTAAACCTGATTGAAACAATTATTCCACCATACTGCCAAGAACACCAGTAAATACATACAAACTCAGTGGGTTGGCCCTGGTTCTGGGTAGGCAGCACAATGGCATGGCTCGGGTTAGCTTGGTGGTAGCTTGGTTCTGGCCAAGTCCAGTCCTGGACATTACCAGAAACTGAGGGTGAGGAGTGTTTTATGAGGAAGATCACATCCTTGCTGAGGTGGGACAAAGTGAGAAGAAGCTCTAATCGTGTTCTTTCCCATTTTCCCCATCACTGTGACATTCACCAGTCATTTTATCAGAAGGGTGAAAAGAGTGATGGAATGTTGTGGCTTTACGCTTCAGCTGTAGATCTGTCTGTCTGAGCTGTGGATTTCAGTAGTATTGGCAACAGACAATACACACTGATATGCACACACACACACACACACACACACACACACACACACACACACACACACACACACACACACACACACACACACACACACACACACACACACACACACACACACACACACACACACACACACACACACACACACACAGACACACACACACAGCTGATAGCTTTAACATATCAAGTCCGGCTTAGTGTTTTACAGTCCTGGCCTTCCAGCATGACTCCTGAAATAGATATCACAGAGAACCAAATTTGGTGTGACTGTGCTGTCAAAGACAATCTCTCAGTTCCTCTATTTAACTCAAATTCTTGAATCACGTTTTACTACCAGTGGCTAAAAGTTTGGCGAGAGTGTGAGACGCTGACACATTACTGTAAATATTTGTCCTCGTCTTTCATACCGAGGTATTTGGAACCATGAATGCATTATTCACACTTATCTTTCCTCAGTTCTTGGAATAGTGCTTGTTGACCTGTAAAACTGTATTTATAGCAGCATCCAGGAACGTAAGACACTCCCATCAATAACTAACTAACCCCGGCTAGCTGGGCGGGCCAGCACAATCAACCTGTCTGCTTTTATCAGCCTCACAACATCACAACATCACACTGCTAGTGTCTCAGTCCAACACTTAGTCTGTTTAACAATGTTACAGTGACTGTCACAGCATCTCACCCTGGCCCATTTAACACAGCAGCCCAGTGACGCCATGGCACCTGGAGTATTTCATATTACAGCTCCTACGACAACATAGCGCCTGGCCTGTGCATACAGCAGGTGTGGGAGCATGGCTCTCCTAGCTGCTGCAGCTATCTCAACATCACAACACTTAGTATTTAACAGTTCTCACCAGACCCTAGATATTGTATGGATAGACAAGGGGGAACGCTTGGCGTCACATTACACTGTGTGTGTGTGTGTGTGTGTGTGTGTGTGTGTGTGTGTGTGTGTGTGTGTGTGTGTGTGTGTGTGTGTGTGTGTGTGTGTGTGTGTGTGTGCATGCCTGCGCACTTGTTTGCTTATACTATATGTCGCTCTATGGGTCTAATCTCGTTGAGCTAGGGCAGGACAGAAGCATTCAGGTCATAGTAACTCCAAATGTACAGGAAAGAACATAATGGGATAAATATCCATTCAGGATGCAGACAGAGAGCTAAATGATGTCATATGCATGACATAAGCTCTGCAACAGGAGCGATGCCAAATGGTTTTCTAGATCTTCCTTCGTATCGTTTCCTCTGCCATTCTTTCTCACTCTCCCTATCGTTCCTTCTCGTTCTCTACCAGGCCAAACCTCACAATAACAGCACAATGGTGCCACTGTTCTCTCTGTCCACAGATACACAACACAGCTGCACTGAGACACATGGGACTGAGACAGACACCCATCAGTTATGTCATAGAAGCACACACACGGTGAGATCCACTCACACTTCCACATGCCGTTCATTTCACAGCTGTGGCCTTTAGCACAAAACAAACAGACACATATTTCCTTTAGCTGAAATTATTCAAGTATTAACAGCTAGGTGCTAAAACTAACACATATAAAACTTGAAAAACAATATGCATGTGTAAAGAAACATATGACAACACACACACACAAAGATGCATGCACACATGCGCACACACACACACACACACACACACACACACACACACACACACACACACACACACACACACACACACACACACACACACACACACACACACACACACACACACACACACACACACACACACACACACACACACACACACACACACACACACAATTATCCCAGCACTAAGCCCAGACATGAAACCGGCCACAAAGTCCAGAAGTGGCACCTTAGTCCAGGATTTCATTTTGTGAAATGGCGTTAGAAAAACACACGATGTAGCCAGTTGTTTGGGGGGCAAATGGAGCAGACATCATAAAGGCAGGTTTTATTAGCTGTTGCTTGATTTGTTCCTGCAGCCCGTGGAGTGAGCTGCTAAATCAATGCATCCAGCTGTTCTCCCGGTCGGGCTCTCTGGAAGCGCAGCAGGTGTATGGCCCACTACGCCTGGCTGTCACACACACCCGCTCACATAACAAATAATAATGGCCTCCACACACGGCCCATCCATCACCGTTATGGCCCGGCCCAGAGAGACCGCCACTCACACACTCACACAGGGGTCCCCCCGAGCACACACTCATGACATGAGGCATGTAGGTGTGCACACACAGCAGTGTGCATAAAGACACACGTTCACACACAGGTGCTGACATACATGTAGAGTACACACTTTTGCAGACGCGAAATAGATGCAAACACACAAACGCTTACACGTGCGCATACACACACACACGCACGCGCGGTCTGACGCAAAGGGGCTATCTATCATGGTTATGGCCCCGCTCCACTCAGAACTCTGCCTTACAGCAGGCCCGTAAACGACTTAAGCCAGTGAAGAAAAATGTTCCATGTACTATGTACACCAAATGGGACCTTTTTCTCTCCCCCTCCGCTGCTGTTGTTATAGAGGATATCTGCAGTTTTCAGACAGAGAGGGAAAAAGAGGAGATCTAATACACTTATTTATTTGGGCTTTCCAAACACAATAGTCGAATTGTGGCGGGCCAAAATCAATTAGTCTTCCAAACAGCAGGGGTCCACATCTGGTGTAACTCTAAACTAGAGGCCAGGGAGGGGTGGGGGAGGATCAGGGAAAGAGGTGAGGGATTCAGCAGGGGATGGCAGCAAACTCCACAATAATCTGAAGTGCAGAGAAAGGAGGAGGAGGAGGAGGAGAGTAGCGATGTGATATGCAGTACAGTACCTCATTATATCTGTCCAGATATAGCCCTGATCTACCATCATAGAAATACAATACATCCCTCCCTCCGTGTGTGTGACCTGCAGGATACTATCATGTGGAGACACTGGCAGGGAGAGGGACATGTCCCGATACAGATCCAAACAGCTGCTTCACAGTTGCCCTCTTTCACACTTGAAACAGTGGAGAACAGTGTGTGTGTGTGCGTGTGTATGTGTGTGTGTGTGAGACACATGAAAGAGTAAGGCAGCAAAAGGCATCACTAAGAAATATTCAGTGCCTCGTAAATCAGTGCTGTACTGGTGCATAGCTTTAACAGAACCAGACACATGTACAACTGTGTGTGCGTGCGTGCGTGCGTGCGTGCGTGCGTGCGTGCGTGTGGCTGAGAATGTGTGTCTCATTCTGTTAGAGACAAAATCAGACAAAGTACCCACTATTCTGTCCTATAGGGACAGTCACATAATGTAACCTAATTGTAATCCGATCAAGTGTTGGCAGGTCGTTGACATTCATCATGGTAAAGCCATGTTCCAATTCTCTGACTGTGAAGGTTGTTGGGTTGCCGTTGGGTTGCATAGATACTACCCATGGTGCAATGGACCCTGTTGGTTGTCCAACGAAGGTCTTGAACTGACTAGAAAACCTTTAGGAGCCCCTGTCACTATGCACTTCCTTCTTCTATGGACCTGTGTTTAAGACGGTACTTCAGGTGTACAGTTTTTGTTCTATGCAATGCGACCCTGTTAGGCAGGGTCAAGGGATGTCGGAGAAACAGGTCATTATGAGAAGTTGTTGTTAATTTACCTACCTGATTAAATAAATCAAATAATGAATACAACACAATGGATGTGAGGTGTGAAAGTCTTGGAAAAAGATGTTCCTATTCAGGAGTTATCCATGTGTGGTTACCTACCGCTACTTCCTCCCACTAAGGAAAGCCCAGGATGTATCATTAGTTCCCATCTCAATGGTTTTTAAATAGCTTGTACTGTATATTAAAGTCATCATGATTTCTTTTTCTTTCAAAAATTCCACTATTAAACATGTTGCATGTTGTACCCCTGAGAGTTAACACATTTTATGTGACATTTCATTTCCTTAACATAACAGCTCTACTCAGGTTGACTTCAACAGGGGCTCAGTTTACCCTGATATATTATCTGATATATCATCTGCCGTGAACCAGGTCAGCTGGTCTAATTAAACTACCGCTCCGGACTAGAGGAAATTGTAAAGAATGAAACAAATGACTACTGAATTAATATGGCCTCATGAGAGAATGACTGTGTGGTGTATGAGTGTGTGCATACTGTATGTGATTGGCTCTCTTTATACCCTTGTTTATTTTATTTTCAGGTGCAGCTGCCCAGGGGTAGGTGCAGTTGAAAGGGAAGCTGACATTTTGTTTTGAAGCTTAGGCCTTTTTGGAAACCTTGGTTTTGCTAAGAAGGTATCACTTATAATGAAATGATGACTCTGAGGTCACTTTGTTAATTGTTTTGTGTTATAGCCTCTCTCCTAGTTTTGTGCTGAGCTAATGCTAACTTGATTTATGGAAACTGAAATTGGGAGAGAAATAAAATAAACGGTGAATTGTGATCTGCCTCGGACCCTCCTTCCATGTTCTTCCACTTAATCCCAAACTATAAGAACCTGTGTAGGCTATGGTAGAAGTATGCTCTTGGTGTAAACCTAGGGTGATGTAGTCGGATCTATTCTACTGAATTTACTTTAGTCACAACCACTTTCGGCCAGGGTGTGACACACACACAAAACAGTCCATTGGGAAAGTATTCAGACCCCTTGACTTTTTCCACATTTAGTTACATTACAGCCTTATTCTAAAATTAATCAAATGTAAAAAAAAATCTAATCAATCTACACACAATACCCCCATAACGACAAAGCAAAAACAGGTTTTTATACATTTTATAAAAACTGAAATATACATTTACTTAAGAACTCAGACATTTTACTAAGTACTTTGTTGAATAACCTTTGGCAGCAATTACAGTCTCGAGTCTTCTTTGGTATGACGCTACAAGCTTGGCGCATATGTATTTGGGGAGTTTCTCGCTTTCTTCTCTAGAGATCCTCTCAAGCTCTGTTATGTTGGATCAGGAGCGTTGCTGCACAGCTATTTTCAGGTCTCTTCAGAATGTTTGACCGGGTTCAAGTCCGGGCTCTGGCTGGGCCACTCAAGGCCTTCAGAGACTTGTGTCGAAGCCACTCCTGCATTGTCTTGGCTGTGTGCTTAGCGTTGTTGTCCTGTTGGAAGGTGAATCTTCGCCGCAGTCTGAGGTCTTGAGTGCTCTGGAGCAGGTTTTCATCAAGGATATCTCTGTACTTTATCTTTGCCTCGATCCTGACTAGTCTCCCAGTCCCTGCCTCTGAAAAACATCCCACAGCATGATGCTGCCACCACCATGCTTCACCGTAGGGATGGTGCCAGGTTTCCTTCAGATGTGATGCTTGGCATTCAGGCCAAAGAGTTCAGTCTTGGTTTCATCAGACCAGAGAATCTTGTTTCTCAAACTTTTACTGTGCCTTTTACTGAGGAGTGGCTTCCGTCTGGCCAATCTACCATTAAGGTCTGATTGGTGGAGTGCTGCAGAGATGGCTGTCCTTCTGGAAGGTTCTTCTGGAAGGTTCTTACGTTTAAGAATGATGGAGTTCTTGGGGACCTTCAATGCTGCAGAGTTGTTTTGATACCGTTACTCAAATCTGTGCCTCGACAGTGGGACCTTATATAGACAGGTGTATGCCTCCAAATCATGTCCAATCAATTGAATTTACCACAGGTGGACTTCAATCAAGTTGTAGAAACATCTCAAGGATGATCAATTGAAACAGGATGCACCTGAGCTCAATTTCGAGTCTCATAGCAAAGGGTCTGAATACTTATGTAAATATGGTATTTCTGTTTTTTATTTCTAAAAGACTGTTCTCGCTTTGTCATTATGGGGTATTGTGTGTTGATTGCTGTGGAATTTGTATTTATTTAATAAATTTTAGAATAACGCCGTAACGTAACAAAATGTGGAAAAAGTCAAAGGGTCTGAATACTTTCTGAAGGCACTGTAAGTATGTATAACTTTGTGAAGGTATTTAAAAAGGTAGTATTATTTGTATGTGTGGATGTGTTTATAGATGAGGGCTAAAAGGATCATGTTTGCTGACTTTTTAGCCTGGTACACACTAAAATATATTTTAAGTGAATTTATAAGACGTCTCGTTTTCCCATCAGTGCACTGCAGTCTCCAGACAGTGGCTATCATCACCTACCTTCTAATCTACAGGCTGGTTCTTAACCAAGTATCTATAAGGACAACACTAATCCCTGCACTCTCACTGCTTCCTCCGTCTCTCCCGCTAGTTTCCTGTCTATTTCTGCTGCTGCGACTCATCTGCTCCTGAGACTCTCAAGTTCTACCTGTATGTCTTTCCATTAATCACAGGGACCAGTTTTATGCCATGGAGCGGAGGAGAAGGAGAAGGAGAAGGAGAGGGAGTTGAGGGAGGTGAGGGAAGTGAAGGGGAGAGGATGAGGGAGGTGAGGAAAAGAGAAGTGGAGATGCTAATCCCCATAAATCTCCCCCATGCCATAGTCAGAGAAGAAGGGGAGCTATGGGAGACCTTGAGGCATTTGCCCATCCGTGGCGCTGTCCCTCTCCTCTTCCTCTCCGTCTTCATCACAACAGACAGGGTGTATATATATCGATGGGGAATGTGGGAGCAGGGTTGTCCAGGGACAGGGATACCTAGGCATTTTCTGAGAGGGACCAAGGGACGGTTGTAAATTAGCATGGAGGATACTTTAGTTATTTTACCTAATAATTCTTACAGTATAAAGAAAAAGAGCTAGTACACTTGCCAAGGCAACCCCAAATAATTTGTCTTTCCTACACCTAAAAACTTGAAGTAATGTTTTTAAAAGAGGACAATTATGAAAAGATCCTGTACATCAAACAAACTGGAGACTATTTACGATTGAACTGTATGCACATTATAAAACACACAGCTGGCATAGCCATTCTGACTCACATAGCAATTACAGTGAATCAAAACGGGTTCTCTTGTTTTCAGTGCCACTAATGACTCAGTTAATGTACCTGTTAACAATGTCTTCAGTTGACCTCTATCACATAAAAGCCATAACCTACAGTACTTGCTAAGAATTAGTGTTTTAATAGGATATAGGGCCATTATTGGATCTCTTTGTTCGCTTGTGTAATTCAGATTATTGTACTGTATGTGCTCATCTCTCATCTCTCTGGGTATCCAGCATAACCTCCGTCTCCTTCTCTTCTTGGTGAGGGACACCTAGGTCAAATACATGTTAATGTAAGAGCAGATGCTGGGAGATGAGAAGAAAGTATAAGGAGTGAATATTTAATGAATCAACAGACAGGAAACAAAACATGAACAGTGTCTGGACAAGGGACACATAACGACATTAATGCTGACTCGGGAAAGAAACTGAGGAAGTGACAGATACAGGGGAGGTAATTAATAACGTGATGGAGTCCAGGTGAGTCCGATGAAGCACTGTTGCTCTTAACAATGGCAACAGGTGTGCGTAATGATAAGCAGCCTGGCGAACTCGAGCGCCAGAGAGGGAGATCAGGAGAAGACGTGACAGTCAAATACTTTGGAATGCTTGAGCTGTGCACTATTTAGCTTGTCCTGTACAATGGAACCAATGAATAGTCCAAAAAGTGCAAGCTAAATCAAGCGCACCTCAAGTATTAGGCAGATGTGTAAACTAGGTCTGCTGTGGAATTTCCCAGTCTGATCCGCAGACAGCAAGATACTGTTATAGTTTTGTGCAGAGCCATTGATGAATGTACACTGTTAAACTTCTTATGGCCTGGGGCAGTATTGAGTAGCTTGGATGAATAAGGTGCCCAGAGTAAACTGCCTGCTACTCAGTCCCAGAAGCTAAGATATGCATATTACTAGTAGATTTGGATAGAAAAGACTCTGAAGTTTCTAAAACTGTTTGAATGATGTATGTGAGTATAACATAACTCATATGGCAGGCAAAAACCTGAGAAAAAATTAAACCAGGAAGGTGGAAATCTGAGGTTTGTAGGTTTGCCTATCCAATATACAGTGTCTTTGGGGTCATATTGCACTTCCTAAGGCTTCCACTAGATGTCAACAGTCTTTAGAACCTTGTTTGATGCTTCTACTGTGAAGAATGAGGGAAGCAGAGCTCTTTGAGTCAGGTGTCTGGCATGAGCTGACCACGCGCGCTCCCGTGAGAGCGACCTGCGTTCCATCGCATTTCTGAAGACAAAGGAATTCTCCGGTTGAAACATTATTGAAGATTTATGTTAAAAACATCCTAAAGATTGATTCTATACATCGTTTGACATGTTTCTATGAACCGTAATGGAATTTTTTGACTTTGTCTGGAGCTAGTGCCTGCGCATTTGGATTACTGTACTAAACGTGTGAACAAAAAGGAGGTATTTGGACATAAATTATGGACGTTATCGAAAAAAACAAACATTTATTGTGTAACTGGTATTCCTGGGAGTGCATTCTGATGAAGATCATCAAAGGTAAGTGAATATTTATAATACTATTTCTGGCTTCTGTTGACTCCACAACATGGCAGATATCTGTATGGCTTGTTTGGGCTCTGTGCGCTGTACTCAGATTATAGCATGGTGTGCTTTTTTCGTAAAGTTTTTTTGAAATCTGTCACAGCGGTTGCATTAAGGAGTATTTCTGTAAATTGCAAAATCACTGGATGTTTTGGAGGCAAAACATTACTGAACATAACGCGCCAATGTAAACTAAGATTTCTGGATATAAATATGAACTTTATCGAACAAAACATACATGTATTGTGTAACATGAAGTCCTATGAGTGTCATCTGATGAAGATCATCAAAGGTTAGTGATTAATTTTAACTCTATTTCTGCTTTTTGTGACTCCTCTCTTTGGCTGGAAAAATGGCTGTGTTTTATGTGACTAGGTACTGACCTAACATAATCGTTTGGTGTGCTGTCGTCGTAAAGCCTTTTTGAAATCGGAAACTGTGGCTGGATTTACAACAAGTTTATCTTTAAAATGGTGTAAAATACTTGTATGTTTGAGGAATTTTAATTATGAGATTTCTGTTGTTTGGATTTGGCGCCCTGCACTTTCACTGGCTGTTGTCAAGTCGATCCCGTTAACGGGATCTCAGCCATAAGAAGGGGTAGGTACACATGTGAGATGAAAAAGTCTGGAATCTGAAAATATAGCAAACAATTACTCGTGACAGGTAAATTATAGATCTTTGTTAACATTTTAGAAAGTAAAATTAGGTAGGCCTATATTTTCTGAGAGGGTAGTTACATGTAGTTCAAGATGATTTCCAGCATATGACATATTTGTGCCTGTATCTGTTGTGTATATTTAGATCAGTAAAGCCTATTCTTTGGCCCCTTTTATGGTATCATTCCTTGTCTCACCTGTCTCCAGGAAGATAGTGTTATGATGCAAAGTACAGTAACTTTAATACAAACTCAGAATAAAAACAATGGTTGACCAAAATATTATACAAATTATACTGTAATGTGGATAATACTTCCTAGAAAGCTAACAGAAATATGAGGTAACAAGCCAAATGAAATTCCTAATTTGATATAAAATGTAATTACTCCTAATCACTAAAAGCTACATATTCAATTTCATTATTATTAGCTGTGGTAGCCCTTTACTCCTAGTAACATGAGCACACCTGGCCAAACTATATATCCAGACTGACCAGAGCCTTGACAAGAGTCACTAGACTCAATGTCACAAGAGAACACATTTCAACCTTGCTTGTTAGGGAGAGGTAGTTGCAGAATTGAAGAACAGAGAATTCCCACACAAATTGAACACCACTGGGCTTTATGAGCTGATCTACTCCTGTAAAGCCTTACAAGACAGAAAACTGTCATGAGAGTTAAGTGGTCAATGACTTATCTTAACAGCAAAGTGATACAGCTCTGTTGGCAGACAAAGATAAGTCTAAGGTTTAGGGATGATAAGGAACCCGTTCTGGCTTGGGGGAGAAAGTGAGAGGAAGCATTTTATTCAATAGGCATGACAAAGCACATACATTTGTAAAAGCCAGAGGTCTGTTAGCTAGCGGCTGGCACAGCTACAGTAACAACATTAAAGTGTCTGACAAAGTGATGTGTGCACACAAAACTTCAAAGACAACTGTTTTGCCGGTAGCAGCAAATTTTGAAGAAGGATTTACTTGCAATAATATACGACATGACCAAAAGTATGTGTCAAGGTTTCAGGCTTGTAACTTCCAGAACGAGGAAGAATTTAGAGTTTTAGTACTGGGAGTCAGAGTTGGAAATTAGTCTGTGCGCGAGCGACGAAGAGGACGCATACCTGCTAATTTTGCTTTTCTATTGAACATACTTCTTTCAGTACAAAATATTATAGTTTAATTACATTTTAGGGTACGTGAGGATTAAATAGAAACATATTTTGACTTGTTTTAACAAAGTTTAGCGGTAGCTTTTTGGATTCCTTTCTCTGCATGTTGAACCAGTGGATTACTCAAATCGATGGCGCCAACTAAACTGACTTTTTGGGATACAAAGAAGGATTTTATCTAACAAAACGACCATGCATGTTGTAGCTGGGACCCTTTGGATTGCAAATCAGAGGAAGATTTTCTAAAAGTAAGTAAGGATTTTATGAAGCCTGTGCTGGTTGAAAAATATTTTGATGTGGGGCGCCATCCTCAAACAATCGCATGGCATGCTTTCGCTGTAAAGCCTATTGTAAGTCGGACAATGCAGTTAGATGAACAAGACTTTAAGCTTTTAACCGATATAAGACAATTGTATGTACCTAAATGTTCAATATCCATAATTTTTATGATTATTTATTTGAATTGCGCGCCCTCCAATTTCACCGGAAGTTGTCAAAAGGTGTCCCGCTGGCGGGACGCCTAGCCCTAACTTGTCATACCATGTAATGGTTGCTGCATCCATTCATTCATTCACTGAGTCCATCCATCAAAATTATTATTCATTTTCAGTTATTTGATAACCTAAAGCAGGGCTACTTTTGAATGCCAGAGCATGTAAGTGGCCAAGTGTGGAGCGAGCAGCAGGGCATAATTAGAGCATATTAAAAAAACATTTGTTAGCCTTCTCTCCCGCACCAATTTTGCTCTGGGACTGCTCAGCCACAAGCTCTGGGCATGCTCTGCCTAGCATTTTTAATTTCCTTTATCACCATTCTTTTAATTAGGCAAATTCGGTTGTAATGATTAAGCCTACCCCACCCACAGTAGCCTATATCAAGTGTATTTTATATAGCCCTTCGTACATCAGCTAATATCTCGAAGTGCTGTACAGAAACCCAGCCTAAAACCCCAAACAGCAAGCAATGCAGGTGTAGAAGCACAGTGGCTAGGAAAAACTCCCTAGAAAGGCCAAAACCTAGGAAGAAACCTAGAGATGAACCAGGCTATGAGGGGTGGCCAATCCTCTTCTGGCTGTGCCGGGTGGAGATTATAACAGAACATGGCCAAGATGTTCAAATGTTCATAAATGACCAGCATGGTCAAATAATAATAATCACAGTAGTTATCGAGGGTGTAGCAAGTCAGCACCTCAGGAGTAAATGTCAGTTGGCTTTTCATAGCCGATCATTAAGAGTATCTCTACCGCTCCTGCGATCTCTAGAGAGTTGAAAACAGCAGGTCTGGGACAGGTAGCACGTCCGGTGGACAGGTCAGGGTTCCATAGCCGCAGGCAGAACAGTTGAAACTGGAACAGCAGCAAGGCCAGGTGGACTGGGGACAGCAAGGAGTCATCATGCCCGGTAGTCCTGACGCATGGTCCTAGGGCTCAGGTCCTCCGAGAGAGAGAAAGAAAGAGAGAAGGAGAGAATTAGAGAGAGCATACTTAAATTCACACAGGACACCGGATAAGACAGAAGTACTCCAGATATAACCAACTGACCCTAGCCCCCCGACACATAAACTACTGCAGCATAAATACTGGAGGCTGAGACAGGAGGGGTCAGGAGACACTGTGGCCCCATCCGATGATACCCCCGGACAGGGCCAAACAGGAAGGATATAACCCCACCCACTTTGCCAAAGCACAGCCCCCGCACCACTAGAGGGATATCTTCAACCACCAACTTACAATCCTGAGACAAGGCAGAGTATAGCCCACAAAGATCTCCACCACAGCACAAACCAACGGGGGGCGCCAACCCAGACAGGAAGATCACGTCAGTAACTCAAACCACTCAAGTGACGCACCCCTCCTAGGGACGGCATGAAAGAGCACCTGTAATTATTCTGGCTGCTTCGGTGCTATTTGTGATGGTAGCTGCAATGTAAAACTATGATTTATACCTCAAATATGCACATTTTTCGAACAAAACATAAATGTATTGTATAACATGTTATAAGACTGTCATCTGATGAAGTTGTTTCTTGGTTAGTGACTAATTATATCTCTATTTGGTCGGTTTTGTGATAGCTACCTATGCGGTAGAAACATGGTGAAAATATGCGGTTGAGTCTTTGGCTATTGTGGTTAGCTAATAGAAATACATATTGTGTTTTCGCTGTAAAACATTTTAAAAATCGGAAATGATGGCTGGATTCACAAGATGTTTATCTTTCATTTGCTGTATTGGACTTGTGATTTCATGAAAATTATATTATATGATATCCCTGTCCCGTTAGGCTAGGCTATGCTAGTCAGCTTTTTTGATGAGGATGCTCCCGGATCCGGGATGGTTCTTGCAACTATAGGGGGTGCTGTTCCGCATTAGCATATTTGGGTCTCCAAATTAAACTGCCTCGTGCTAAATTCTTGATCGTACAATATGCATATTATTGTCATTATTGGATAGAAAACAGTCTATAGTTTCTATAGGAGTTGAAATTATGTCTCTGAGTGGTACAGAACAATTTCTACAGCACTTTTCATGACAGGGTTCAGATTTCAGAAATTTTTACCTCTGATCTGGGGTCTGTTTTTAAGGCGACAGTGAATGCTATGAAGAAACCGACACTGCCTACGTCTTCCTCTGGGTGTCTGTACGTCATCACGTTTTCAATGGAATCGATGGGACGTTCACAGCCATTATAAAAGACGAAAATGTACAGAGACCACCCTTTCTCAACGTGCGCCTGAAGCGTAAAGGACATCGGACCTGCCTCGTTCCAAATCGTTTTCTAACCAGCAGTATTTCTCCGGTCATGTTTTCAGTCGTTATAGTTGTTAAAAACATCATAATGTAGTGAATTTTAACCGTTTTATATCAATTTATATCCGTTTAGTGCGATTTTGAGGAATTTCTTTGTCGTGCACTCTGAAAGTTTGGACACGTTTTAGGGTGTCTGTCGTTGGTGATGGACATTTCGAAGGACAGAGGACATCTATCGACCAAAAGACGTTTATAACATAGAAAGGATACATTGCCCAAGAATATGATGGAAGATCAGCTCAAAGTAAGCAATATTTAATATGATAAACCGTGTTTCTGTCGAAATATTTTAAACGCATATATCGCCATTTTGTTTGGTATAGCTTCACTTGGCGAACCCTGTATTGAAAAGTAAGGATAATTTTAAAAATGTAAATCAGCGGTTGCATTAAGAACTAATTTGTCTTTCGATTCCTGTCAACCCTGTATTTTTTAGTCAAGTATATGATTAGCTTTTAATTAAACTAGATCACTCTGATAGATGACGTCAGACATATTGAGGCTTGATTTCCTAGTATTTTCATTGTGTAACCACGGTTTTGTATGGCTAAATATGCACCTTTTCGAACAAACTGTATATGTATGTTGTAAAATGATGTTACAGGAGTGTCATCGGAAGAATTCTGAGAAGGTTAGTGAAAAAATTAATATCTTTTGGCGGTGGTTACGTTATAGCGCTCTTTGGCTGGAATCGATGCTCTGGTAACGTTTGCACATGTAGTATGCTAACTTATCGATTTATTGTGTTTTCGCTGAAAAACGCTTAGAAAATCTGAAATATGGTCTGAAATCACAAGAACTGGGTCTTTCCATTGCTATGCTTTGTCTATTTTTATGAAATGTTTTATGATGAGTAAATTGGTCATACACGTTGCTCTATCTAGTAATTCTAGTGGATTTGTGATGGTCGGTGCAATTGTAAACTGTGATTTCTACCTGAAATATGCACTTTTTTCTAACAAAAACTATCCTATACCATGAATATGTTATCAGACTGTCATCTGAAGAGGTTTTTTCTTGGTTAGTGGATATCAATATCTTAGTTGAGCCGAATTGGTGATAGCACCTGAAGGAGTAAGAAACTGATGGAGTTAGAATAGTGGTGTATTTTGCTAACGTGTTTAGCTAATAGATTTACATATTTTGTCTTCCCTGTAAAACATTTTAAAAATCTGAAATGGTGGCTTTATTCACAAGATCTGTATCTTTCATCTGGTGTCTTGGACTTGTGATTTAATGATATTTAGATGCTACTATCTACTTCTGAAGCTATGCTATCTATGCTAATCAGTGTGTGGGGGGTGGGGGGTGCTCCCGGATCCGGGGTTAGTAGCCGTGAAAGGTTAATGGGGAAAACCGGTTTAAAGTTTCTGTCGGCTGAATGAGCGACACCAGTTGAGCATTCCTACAGCATTTCCCTCCAGAAGCCATGAGAAAGTTGTCCGGCTGCGGGGACTGTGCGGGGGGGATTTATACTACTATCTGTACTTACTGGTGGCACAGACGCTGTTTCATCCTTTCCTACACTGAAATTACCCTGGCCTAACGATTGCGTCTGAAGCTGGGCTTGCAGCACAGCTATCCTCACCGTAAGGCGATCGTTCTCCTGTATATTATGAGTACAGCGACTGCAATTAGAAGGCATAATGTTAATGTTACTACTTAGCTTCGGCTGTTGAAGGTGCTGACGAACCATGTCCAGATAAAGCGTCCGGAGTGAAAAAGTTGAGTGAGGGAAAAACTAAAAATATAAACGGTAATTAAAAAGTAAAAAGTAAAAGTAAAAACCGTAAAGTTGTCAGCTAGCAAAGTAAGGTTGGCAACAAAACGCACAGCAACACGTCTGCAAGTTCAAATATATGTAGTTTATATTCTACTTTCTAACATTAGATATCTAGTTTCTATTTTGAAGGACTTCAAATGTATTAACGGATGTTTTAGGTAGACGATACATAGGCTACTGTAATATGTATTTTAGTTTTTCTTGGAATAGAAACACCATAATATAATCCATTTGATTAAGCTAAAATATCCTAAATAAATTGTAAATAATAAAGGCCAGCTTCTTTTCATAAATAAAAGGGAATAAATTATCTCAAACTGCAGCGGTCAAATGATTTGCGCACAGAAGCAAGCACCTACAAGCTTCACATTGAGCATGGGCAACTGCCATGTAGCTAGCTAGATAATAATAATGATTATTAGAATAATAATAATAATATTTAATTTGTACAGCAAATTTTCCACACTCAATGTGCATAAGGGAGAAATCAAAACAAAAACAAGAAACAGCAACAATACATAAAAAAGTATAAAAAACAATACTTAAAAAACAATACATCACAATACATCAAACCATTGACTACTAATGCAAAACATAGACTTGAAACAGATTATGCGATCAAGCATTAAAAGTTAGCTTGAATAGGTAGGTCTTTAGTTGTATTGTAGACAGGGAAATTAAAGATGAAATATGTCAATAGAGCATTCCAGAGCTGAGGGGCCACATGTGAGAAACCCATGTTGGCACAAGTTTGTGGCTGGTGTGACTAGGTTGTTTAATGATGGAAGTGTGCATGCTGGGGAGTAGTTATCTAGAAGTTTGCATATGTATGTAGGTAGAGCCTTCAAGGTGGGCAGCAGAATCTTAAATGTAGTTGTATATTGAACAGTAAGCCAATTGTGATGGAATAAAACAGGGATTGTGGATTTTTTGTGTAGTTTGTGAGAGCATCCTGGCAGCTGCGTTCTGGATCATCTAGAGTTGAGACAGGAACCTTACCCTTACAGATACTACTGGGCTGGCTAGTATTTACCAGCGGTGGCAAAAAATTGTTAGGGTAGATCCCAAAATACTAATTTCAGTATTTGGGGAATAAACTTGAACTACTCAAGCATAAAAATTCTAATACATTTTGTTGTTATTGTTGTTGTTGTAGTTGCAGCCCTAGATGATTGTCACAGTTAAAAGGATGATTGAGCTTATTTTAATCTCTCTGGGTCCATACTCTTGCTTAAACCTCAGGTGTAAACCTTTTGGAACAAAAATGCTTAGTGTTAGATTTTCCCATTAGAAAACTTGTCACACTTAACCACTATGCTAACACCACCAGCTGACCAGGTACGGGACCTCCTATGTGTGAGAAAAACATGTATGGGCCTGATCACAGAATTACATAGAATTACTATTAATTCAATAGGATCTCTGTGGACCTAGTCGTAAAGATTTGTCTTGAATCTTTTAAAACAAATAACCTTTTATTGTGGCATAAACACAACCAGTTATGATGTTGTCATCTGATTGTCAAACGATCACTCCAAAGTGCTCCATTACTGCTACCTGCGCACGTTCATCCACTCACAACATCCACTCACAACAATTACAGCCTCCAAACAGTGGTGAATGGAAAGAGACATCTGTTACACAAAACACCAAAAAGTGTGATGACATTTGTCCATTGTCACTAGGCCAGAATTTATGCATTCACTGCTGTCCGCGCGTGTTGGTGTCGGCCACTCATCCCTGTCTTGGCAAAATGTCAGTGTTTTCGTTGAACCACATCGCATTTTAGAGTGTATACCACCCGTTTACAAGTCCATTCGCTCATTTGCGAGCCTCTCACATGTGATAATGATAAATAATGGTGTAATAGCCTACATTTAATTTTTTTTTTTTAAATGGATTATTGTGATAGACCGGTATGGCATACCCCCACTATTTATTTTGCCGGGGCGCAGTACCGTACCGTACCGGCTTAGTTTAAACCCTGCAAATAATAATGTATATTACATATATACCATAGACATGTACAGTTAACAGTACAATGTTTAACATTATTCAAATGATCTACTTCGTCACATATGTATTATTTGACTCAAGGACGAGAAGGACTTACAGTGGGGAGAACAAGTATTTGATACACTGCCAATTTTGCAGGTTTTCCTACTTACAAAGCATGTAGAGGTCTGTAATTTTTATCATAGGTACACTTCAACTGTGAGAGACGGAATCTAAAACAAAAATCCAGAAAATCACATTGTATAATTTTTAAGTAATTAATTTGCATTTTATTGCATGACATAAGTATTTGATACATCAGAAAAGCAGAACTTAATATTTGGTACAGAAACTTTTGTTTGCAATTACAGAGATCATACGTTTCCTGTAGTTCTTGACCAGGTTTGCACACACTGCAGCAGGGATTTTGGCCCACTCCTCCATACAGAACTTCTCCAGATCCTTCAGGTTTCGGGGCTGTCGCTGGGCAATACGGACTTTCAGCTCCCTCCAAAGATCTTCTATTGGGTTCAGGTCTGGAGACTGGCTAGGCCACTCCAGGACCTTGAGATGCTTCTTACGGAGCCACTCCTTAGTTGCCCTGGCTGTGTGTTTCAGGTCGTTGTCATGCTGGAAGACCCAGCCACGACCCATCTTCAATGCTCTTACTGAGGGAAGGAGGTTGTTGGCCAAGATCTCGCGATACATGGCCCCATCCATCCTCCCCTCAATACGGTGCAGTTGTCCTGTCCCCTTTGCAGAAGAGCATCCCCAAAGAATGATGTTTCCACCTCAATGCTTCACGGTTGGGATGGTGTTCTTGGGGTTGTACTCATCCTTCTTCTTACTCCAAACACGGCGAGTGGAGTTTAGACCAAAAAGCTCTATTTTTGTCTCATCAGACCACATGACCTTCTCCCATTCCTCCTCTGGATCATCCAGATGGTCATTGGCAAACTTCAGACGGGCCTGGACATGCGCTGGCTTGAGCAGGGGGACCTTGCGTGCGCTGCAGGATTTTAATCCATGACGGCGTAGTGTGTTACTAATGGTTTTCTTTGAGACTGTGGTCCCAGCTCTCTTCAGGTCATTGACCAGGTCCTGCCGTGTAGTTCTGGGCTGATCCCTCACCTTCCTCATGATCATTGATGCCCCACGAGGTGAGATCTTGCATGGAGCCCCAGACCGAGGATGATTGACCATCATCTTGAACTTCTTCCATTTTCTAATAATTGCGCCAACAGTTGTTGCCTTCTCACCAAGCTGCTTGCCTATTGTCCTGTAGCCCATCCCAGCCTTGTGCAGGTCTACAATTTTATCTCTGATATCCTTACACAGCTCTCTGGTCTTGGCCATTGTGGAGAGGTTGGAGTCTGTTTGATTGAGTGTGTGGACAGGTGTCTTTTATACAGGTAACGAGTTCAAACAGGTGCAGTTAATACAGGTAATGAGTGGAGAACAGGAGGGCTTCTTAAAGAAAAACTAACAGGTCTGTGAGAGACGGAATTCTTATTGGTTGGTAGGTGATCAAATACTTATGTCATGCAATAAAATGCAAATTAATTACTTAAAAATCATACAATGTGATTTTCTGGATTTTTGTTTTAGATTCCGTCTCTCACAGTTGAAGTGTACCTATGATAAAAATTACAGACCTCTACATGCTTTGTAAGTAGGAAAACCTGCAAAATCGGCAGTGTATCAAATACTTGTTCTCCCCACTGTATCTATATCCATAAAAGCACATGGCTGTGAATGACAAAAAGGAGCAAAACGGGCCTATTGAATTTTGTCAAATAGTAAGGATGCATCATGCATTCGGAAAGTTCTACATTTAGTTATGTTACAGCCTTATTCTAAAATGGATTAAATAAATAAAAAATCCTTGTTAATCTATACACAAAACCCCACAATGACAAAGCAAAAACTGGTTTTTAGGAATTTTTGTAAATAAAAAACAGAACATATTCAGGCCCTTTGCTATGAGGCTCGAAATTGAGCCCAGGTGCATCTTGTTTCCATTGATCATCCTTGAGATGTTTCTACAACTTGATTGGAGTCCACCTGTGGTAAATTCAATTGATTGGATACGATTTGGAAAGGCATACAACTATCTATATAAGGACCCACAGTTGACAGTGCATGTCAGAGAAAAAAAACAAGCCATGAGGTCAAAGGAATTGTCTGTAGAGCTCCGAGACAGGATTGTGTCAAGGCTGGGGAAGGGTACCAAAAAATGTCTACAGCATTGAAGGTCCCCAAGAACAGTGGCCTCCATCATTCTTAAATGGAGGAAGTTTGGAACCACCAAGACTCTTCCTAGAGCTGGTCACACATCCAAACTGACCAATCGGGGGAGAAGTGCCTTGGTCAGGGAGGTGACCAAGAACCCGATGGTCACTCTTACAGAGCTCCAGAGTTCCTCTGTGGAGATGGGATGACCTTCCAAAAGGACAACCATCTCTGCAGCACTCCACCAATCAGGCCTTTATGGTAGAGTGGCCAGACTGTCACGTCCTGACCTTAGAGATCCGTTTTATGTCTCTATTTTGGTTTGGTCAGGGTGTGAGTTGGGGTGGGTATTTTATGTTCTATTATTTGTATTTCTATGTTTTGGCCAGGTAGGGTTCTCAATCAGGGACAGCTGTCTATCGTTGTCTCTGATTGAGAACCATACTTAGGTAGCCCTTTTTCCCACCTGTCTTTGTGGGGAGGTTGACTTTGTTTATGGCACATAGCCTTTAGCTTCACAGTTTGTTTTGTAGTGTTTATTGTTTTTGTCTGCATTTCCAATAATAAAGAGAAAATGTACGCTCACCACGCTGCACCTTGGTCCTCCTCCTTCAACAGCCGTGACACAGACGGAAGAAATTCCTCAGTAAAAGGCACATGACAAACCGCTTGGATTTTGCCAAAATTCACCTAGAGGACTCTCAGACCATTAAATCTCTGGTCTGATGATACCATGATTGAACTCCTCGGCCTGAATGCCAAGCGTCACGTCTGGAGGAAACTTGGCACTATCGCTACGGTGAAGCATGGTGGTGGCAGCATCATGCTGTGGGGATGTAGTCAGGATTGAGGGCAAGATGAATGGAGCAAAGTACAAAGAGATCCTTGATGAAAACCTGCTCCAGAACGCTAAGGACCTCAGACTGCGGCGCAGATTCACCTTCCAACAGGACAACAACCTTAAGCACACAGCCAAGACAACGCAGGAGTGGCTTCGGGACAAGTCTCTGAATGTCCTTGACTGGGCCAGCCAGAGCCCAGACTTGAACCCGATCTAACATATCTGCAGAGATCTGAAAATAGTTGTGCAGCGACGCTCCCCATCCAACCTGACAGAGCTTGAGAGACTCTGCAGAGAAGAACCGGAGAAACTCCCCAAATACAGGTGTGCCAAGCTTGTAGCGTCATACCCAAGAAGACTTGAGGCTGTAATCGCTGCCAAAGGGTCTGAATACTTAAGTAAATGTGATTTTTCTGTTTGTTTTTTATACATTTGCAAGAATTTCTAAAAACCTGTTTTTGCTTTGTCATTATGGGGTATTGTGTGTAGATTGATGAGGGGAAAAAACAATGTAATCCATTTTAGAATAAGGCTGTAACGTAACAAAATGTGGAAAAAGTGAAGGGATCTGAATACTTTCTGAATGCACTGTACGTTGGTCCAGTTGTTCCAGACCTAGAGGAACAAGTTTAACCTTTTTTGGATCTCCCTCTGGTGGCCAAGCTTACCTATTTCAAGACATTTCATTGGTTGGCGCACTACTACCATACATTTTTTGCATTGATTGATTTGTTATTTTGTTCCTGGTAATACAAGTGACTCATGTGACATGTTTTCCAATGAGAAAAGCTAACACCAAGCATTTGTTTTTTACACTTTAGGTTTAAGCAAGAGTTAATGGTCCCTTCTTGTCTGTAGATTGTTTTCAGGGTAAGGAAACATACAGTGCCTTCAGAAAGTATTCATACCCCTTGACTTACAGTGGCTTGTGAAAGTATTCACCCCCCCTGGCATTTTTCCTATTTTGTTGCCTTGGAACCTGGAATTAAAATAGATTTTTTGGGGGGGTTGTATCATTTGATTTACACAACATGCCTACCAGTTTTGAGATGCAAAATCTTTTTTTATTGTGAAAAAAAACCAAGAAATTAGATAAAAACACAGAAAACTTGAGCGTGCATAACTATTCACCCCCCCCCCCCCCCCCCCCCCAAAGGCAATACTTTGTAGAGCCACCTTTTGCAGAAATTAGAGCTGCAAGTCTCTTGGGGTATGTCTCTATAAGCTTGGCACATCTAGCCACTGGGATTTTTTCCCATTCTTCAAGGCAAAACTGCTCCAGCTCCTTCAAGTTGGATGGGTTCCGCTGGTGTACAGCATCTCTAAGTCATACCACAGATTGGATTGATTGGATTGAGGTCTGGGCTTTTTCCTTGATGGCCAAAAAGCTCAATTTTAGTCTCATCTGACCAGACTACCTTCTTCCATATGTTTGGAGAGTCTCCCACATGCCTTTATGCGAACACCAAACATGTTTGCTTATTTTTTTCTTTAAGCAATGTTTTTTTTTCTGGCCACTCTTCCGTAAAGCCCAGCTCTGTGGAGTGTACGGCTTAAAGTGATCCTATGGACAGATACTTCAATGTCCGCTGTGGAGCTTTGCAGCTCCATCAGGGTTATCTTTGGTCTCTTTGTTGTCTCTCTGATTAATGCCCTCTTTGCCTGGTCCGTGAGTTTTGGTGGGCGGCCCTCTCTTGGCAGGTTTGTTGTGGTGCCATATTCGTTCAATTTTTTTATAATGGATTTAATGGTGCTCCGTGGGATGGTCAAAGTTTTATATATTTTTTTATAACCCAACCCTGATCTGTACTTCTCCACAACTTTGTCCCTGACCTGTTTGGAGAGCTCCTTGGTCTTCATGGTGCCGCTTGCTTGGTGGTGCCCCTTGCTTAGTGGTGTTGCAGACTCTGGGACCTTTCAGAACAGGTGTATATATACTGAGATCATGTGACAGATCATGTGACACTTAGATTACACACAGGTGGACTTTATGTAACTAATTATGTGACTTCTGAAGGTAATTGTTTGCACAAGATCTTATTTCGGGGCTTCATAGCAAAGGGGGTGAATACATATGCACGCACCCCTTTTCCATTTTTTTTGGTCAAATTTTTTGAAGCAAGTAATTTTTTTCATTTCACTTCACCAATTTGGACTATTTTGTGTATGTCCATTACATTAAATGAAAATAAAAATCAATTTAAATTACAGATTGTAATGCAACAAAATAGGAAAAACGCCAAGGGGGATGAATACTTTTGCAAGGCACTGTATTCCACATTTTGTTGTGTTACAGCCTGAATTCAAAATGTATTAAATATATTTTTTTCTCAACCATCTACACACAACACACCATAATGACAATAATGTCTTAACTGACTTGCCTAGTTAAATAAAGGTAAAAAAAGTATTCACATCCCTGTGTCAATACTTTGTAGAAGTACCTTTGGTGGCGATTACAGCTGTGAGGCTTTTTGGGTAAGTGTGGGTAAGAGCATTGCACACCTGGATGATAAAATATTTGTCCATTATTCTTTTAAAAATTCTTCAAGCTCTGTCAAGATGATTGTTGATTTTCTCTTGTTGCCATTGATTTTCAAGCCAATATAGCCCTTTCCTGGAGTCAAATGACCAAATCGCCCTCTAGTGGCCTCATGGATGGAACGTTAATATAATATTTTTCATAATTTCATAAATAATACACTTTTTTTTTTAAATAATGCAGAAAATCTGGTGTTTATGTCAAAAGGTTGTTTGTATTATTTCAGTCTCTGTGATGTATATAACATGTAATATCAAAATGTAATACATTTAAACTCTATATCTGACATGGTACAGGTGGCTTATTTTTTTAAGCTCATAACCAAGTGTGTGAGGTGTATACTTTTGTTTCAAAGTAGATGTGTTTAAGACTACCAGCAAACACTCTGTGTGACCCTGATTTAGCCCACTGCACTAAAAAGGTTAAGTCCAACTGTAACTAGGCCACTCAGGAACATTTAATATAATCTTGGTAAGCAACTCCAGTAAAGATTTGTTCTTGTGTTTTGGTAATTGTCCTGTTGAAAGGTGAATTAGTCTCCCAGTGTCTGGTGGAAAGCAGACTGAAACAGATTTTCCACTAGGATTTTGCCTGTGCTTAAAGTTGTGTTCTGTTTCTTTTTATCTTAAGAAACTCCCTAGTTCTTGCCGATGACAAGCATACCCATAACATGATTCAGTCACCACCATGCTTGAAAATTTGAAGTGTGGTTGGTATTCAGTGACGTGTTGTGTTGGATTTGGTTCATTTATTTGCCACATTTTTTGCAGTATTACTTAAGTGCCTTGTTGGAAACAGGATGCATGTTTTGGAATATTTGTATTCTGTACAGGCTTCCTTCTTTTCACTCTGTCATTTAGGTTAGTATTGTGGAGTAACTACAATGTTGTTGATCCATCCTCACTTTTCTCATATTACAAACATTAAACCCTGTAACTGTTTTAAAATCACCATTGGCCTCATGGTGAAATTCCTGAGCAGTTTCCTTCCTCTCCGGCAACTGAGTTAGGAAGGAGGCCTGTATCTTTGCAGTGACTGTGTGTATTGATACACTATCCAAAACCTAATTAATAACTTAACCATGCTCAAAGGGATATTCAGCGCCTGCTTCTTTTATTTTATTATACTATAAACTGTAATCTGTCCTAGTTGGTATGGCACATTTTTTACGTATCTACTGTGAAAAATACTAGGATCTGGTGAGTGTAACACAGAAATCGATGCTCTCTTGCCTGGTTGCAAAATTCTAATGGTTTGCCTGATGTAACAAAACAAGCAATGAGTTACATCCATTTGAGTTCAATAACTTTTGACAGCACCCCTTTTGATTTGAGCAAAACCTTAAATACATATTGCCCATTGTAGAAGTGCTTGGAAATGACCTGGACCTGAATGCCCAAACATTCAAGAGATAAAGGTGCTCAAAGTTGACCTATTTTGCATACCCCACCATACCATGAGCCATGCATGTCTTCATCACTGTAAAATATAAACTATTGAGATTGATATAATTTAAAAGCTTACAAACATAGTTGACAAACTATTTGATCATTTCTTGAAAAAAATGGTTTAATAATATTTATCTTTTTTTTTTCCATAAACGTAAATGATCCAAAAACATGTCAGCTTCATATTTGCATGTGTTGTAACTTAGACCCTATTTTACATCATCTGAGGTTTTGTGTTATGCCCGCCATCGTTTGAGACAAAACATACTCTTGAATATAGAGTGGGTGTCATGTTTTGGCTGATAAATGTACAAAAATGGGAATATAATTTCAACTTTCAAATGGTACCACAAAGATTGTTGGAGGTCCACGCACCGAGAATGTTGACTTGAATGGATATGAATATGTTGTTTTAAATTATACTGTCAATCCCCCATAGGAAACCTATTGAAATCATAGACATATAGATACTAGAGCAGACAATAGCAATTCAGTTGACATTCGAAGGTGGGTGGACCGTAGCCCATCTTTGAGGAAGAAATTCAAAGTTATAATTTCAATTCAATTTCAATTTCAATGGTGTATCAGCTAAATTGCAGGGGTCTGAAGGGATAGGTCCATTCTATGAATTATATGTCTATGATTGAAATTACACCCACCATGTATTGTACAACACACCATGTACAACACAAAACCTCAGATGATGTAAAATAGGGTCTAAGCTAAAGCATTGGCGTTTATGGTAAAAATCGGAGTTGGGTTTTTAGATAATTGACAGTAAGGTAAGAAATGTCATAGTTTATAATATATGTAATAAATATTAAACATTTTCACTACTCTGTTTTCTAAGCTTCAACCGTTGATCTTTTCCAGTGATGAAGACATGGATGTCTTTCATGGTATGGTGGGGTATGTAAAATGGGTCAACTTTGAGCACCTTTTATCTCCTGAATGTTTTGGCATTTAGGTCCAAAAAGTCACTTTCTGACCATGGCTTCCATGGGCAAACTAAACATGTATGGAGATTTTGTTTAAATCAAAAGTAATACTGTCCAAAGTGATTGAATTCAAATGGATTTACCAAATGTATAGTGTAGAGAATAATTGTATGATATAAACCACTGTCTGTAAAATATATTTTCAATAATCCAAAATATTGTATTTTCAGCTGTTTAAAGCTGGCATACATAACCGACAGTAAAAAGAAAAAGTGGAACTTAAGGACGGGAAGCATAGAAGTAGTGCACTTAGAATGGATTTTCCGCTTCTCAGACTTGCTTTCACGACACCAGACCTCTGTAATTTTTCTAATTTGAAAAATTATAATAATACAAATATATATTTGGTACACAATAAAGAAAATCAATTACGGGTCAATATCTAAATACGGCTGCCAGGTTTGATCAAAGCTCAGAACGCTTATATTATTGATCTGACTGAGTTGTAATCACTCCTGGCTCTGCGAACGACTGGAATGAACAGTGGTTTGTTCGTTATGTTAGCATGCATCCCCCGGATTTGCCTCCCGGATTTGCCTTTTTAGTAGAACATTCACTGATCTCTAACACCAAACTCTGCCCTCTCGAGGCACAGGTCAAGGGCCTGAGACGTGACACGAACTACCCTAGCTCGAGAGTCAGTCGCCTCAAGTAGGCAACTAAAGACGCTCCTGACAGTGTGTTTGCGAGATGGAAAACACTCAAAACACTATTTGTTAACCATCCTGCGACTGCTGCCTTGTCTTCAGACATCCCCCAAACAAACAAAAACCGACTCTCGGGGAACGAGTGCACAACTGGTAAATAGTCGCTTATAGATAGAGTCAGTTAGGTGGCTAGCTGCCGCATAGACTTCTATTGCAGTAACAATGAAGGGCTCTGCCCACTGGGCAAAAACTGGTTGAATCAACATTGTTGTTTATTTTTTATGTGATGACGTTGAATCAACGTGGACAATTGATTGGATTTGCAAAAAGTCATCAATTTAAGGGAATGTTGTCTTTTTTCACCCAACTTTAAACCCAAATCCAATAACATGGTGACACGTTTTTGTTGATTTCACATTGAATTCAAGTTATTTGACAGCTCAACCAAATAAATCATAACTAGATGTTGAAATGATGTCTGTGCCCAGTGGGTGACTAGTATTACTTAGCCAGCAAGAAAGATGAAGTAAGAAGCTACTGTTAAACGGAGCCTACCTCAGCAGGAGCAAAAAATAGGCTACCCAAGTTCTCATAATAACTTTGCTTTACAGTGAGTAGGCTACTGAGACAATGTATGCAGGAGAAGCAGAGGAAACACAGAGAGAGATGAAGCAAGTAGAGAGAGGGGTTAGTACAGTGGTTCCCAAACTTGGTGTCGGGCCTCATGTGGGGTCCGCTGAGAAAATCTGTACTAATCTTTACAAACAAGTTAGAAAGAAGATATGTTTCAGTATGAACATCCCCACATGGCCTATCTTCCCAATCAGCCTATAAAATGTAATATACCCACTGGAGTTTATAGTATACCAATTACTCACTTTTTTTTACCACTACACCACTAAATGCTTCTTCTTAGCTTTTTCCTTTTGGCTATCATGGTCATCAAAAGCAGTACATGGCAACTAAGTGACTGTGGATAAAACTTCAGACCTCAACGTCAGTGGTGTGGTCCAATCATTCGACCCCACTACAGGGACAGTCACAACGCTGAGCTGAAGTATTATTACTCATTACTCCTGTACCTATCCCACACAGCACCAGATTAACAACAGAACCCAGATGGAGGTATCAGCAACCACTTTTGCAATAGAGTACAGCAATGGAAGCTTCATCAGCACTCACTAAAGAACAAATGTAGTTATTTAGTGATGCCAAATGTGAGGACAGACGCTGGGAGATGAGAAGCAAGTACAGGGAGTGAATATTTAATGAATAACGGACATGGAACAAAACAAGGACAGGGTCCAGTCACAACTAAAAACACCAATATTCTTCTATATTACTTTAAACTGTGTTCTTACTCTTAACAGTTCAGAAAGTCACCACCACACCATTTCTTTAACCTCTACGGGATTGGTTTAGCTAACGTGCGCTAATGTGATTAGCATGACGTTGTAAGTAACAAGAACATTTCCCATGTCTTATATGTGCAGACATTTAAAATGTGTGTTAATCTAACTGCACTGTCCAATTTACAGTAGCTATTACAGTGAAAAAATATCATGTTATTGTTTGAGGAGAGTGCACGACATCAAAAAACGTTTATCACGGTAACTGGTTTGATACATTCACCTCTGATAATGTACTTACATTCAGTAATCTTGCTCTGATTTGTCATCCTGAGGGTCCCAGAGATACAAATGTAGCATATTTTGTTTGATAAAATCTATCTTTATATTCAAATGTAGGAACTGGGTTCTACAGTTTGACCCCTGCTGTCTCTGGATCCACACCCACCTCGCCCGGCCATCTAGAAGTGTGAAAGTTAGTGTATAAGCCAATGATCCATCATGTATGACATTCCTGGGAGTGTGTAAACTTAAATGTTGTATTACCATATCATTGTTGTATGTTCTCTATAGTTATGTACTTGAAAATGTATCAATTGACCAATTTGGTACATTTGGGCAGACTTGATACAAAATATAGTCCAGTATTGCAATGCTTCACTGGATGAATCTGAAACTTTGCACACACACTGATGCCATCTAGTGGCCAAAACCTAAATTGCACCTAAACTGCAATATTATATTGTGGCCTTTCTCTTGCATTTCAAAGATGATGGAAAAAAATTCAATAGAAAACGCATGTTTTTTTAAATGTATTATCTTTTACCAGATCTACTGTGTTATATTCTCCGACACTAATTTCACATTTCCACAAACTTCAAAGTGTTTCTTTCAAATGGTATCAATAATAGGCATATCCTTGCTTCAGGCCCTGAGCTACAGGCAGTTAGATTTGGTATGTCATTTTAGGCAAAAATTGAAAAAAAGGGTTTGATCCTTATTAACTACTAGATATTTCTATGTCTAAACCCATTATTCTATTTGTGTACCATTCACCACACTTGGCTAGTACATGGTTTGAATAACTAATGTCTTATACCCAATTAACTTAAAGGAGTTGAGGCAATCGGAGTCCAGAAACGTCTTACTTGGTTACACAATTGAATTGCTTAATTAATTCAAAAATTATTCAGTGACAGTCACAATATAACTCTCCAATACAGATCAAACAATAGACTTCAAAATAAACCAATCATTATGGCGTCATGCTCAAGCAACAGACTACAAAATACATAGAAACAACTCATTGTCATTCACCATCAAGTAAAAAACATACACATTCAATAACAGTCAATAACCGGTTCCAACCTTATACAAAGGTGGGCATATAGTGATACAGAGAGGGGTTAGATCTTCAGTCTCAATTCATTTAAATGCACCAAATACCTGTTTACGCCTATACACACAATACCCCATAATGTCAAAGTGGAATTATGTTTTTTTACAAAAAATATAAATATGAAAAGCTGAAATGTCTTGAGTCAAGAAGTACTCAACCCCTTTGTTATGGCAAACCTAAATAAGTTCAGGACTAAAATGTTACTTAAAAGTCACATAATAAGTTGCATGGACTCTGTGCAATAATAGTGTTGATGTTGAATCCCTGTAAATAAGCATCCCCCACCAGGGAGGCCTAGAAGCCATGGCACACTATCTTAGTCAACTGGTACACTCCCTAGCACTAACTGTATTGTTGGACTTGCTGAGATTATTCTGACTAAGAACTTTTTCTAGTTTGAAAATTACATTTTCATTCAACTGAAGGGAACTGCTATTGGTAGTAAAATGGCACCAGATTATGCCAATCTGTATGTGGGGTTGTTTGAGAAGAATGTGGTTTTCAGCCCTAACAATCCATTCTTGCACCATATCAAGCCCTGGAAACACTCCATTGATGGCATATTCCTTCTATTCCAGGGCACAGCAGAGGACATTCAACATCTGAAATTCAGCCTCACCTTTGATGTGCATGAAACAAGTTTTCTGGACATTTTGATAAACAGGGAGGGGGTTGACTTTAGCATGGACCTATACAGGAAGCCAACGGACAGGAATTCCGTGTTACGCTGAGACAGTTTCCACTCTACACCTCTGAAAAAAAGCCTCCCTATCAGCCAATACAGTTGCATACACAATATCTGTAGTACATAGAGTGACTATGACAAACAAGCCGACTGACTGGATGAGCGTTTCAGACAGTGGGGTTACCCAGAGGAATGTCTGCATCATGACGCAAGGGACCGTTACAAAAATGTGACCCAGGATGACAACCTCACGCCCCAACCACCCAGCTCCCCTGACAAATGAGTTCAATGCTTCCTTTAATACTACCCACTTGGTAAACAGTTCGACCACATCATTAAAAAGCACTGATCCACAACTGGAAAATACGTTTAAAGAACCCCCGTGGGTAATCTTCAGACGTGCCCCCAACATCAGTCAAATAGTGGTGAGGCCTGATCTTCCACCGGTGCCACGTACTGCAGCACCTTCCTAGACAATGATTACAGATGTGGCCGATGTACCCATAGTAACGTTACCAACAAATGCACAATGTTCAATCATCTATCAGGGGCAAGGCCATTAAGATTAAGGGCATCATTACGTGTTCCGCAAAAAACGTGGTATACCTGATGAAGAGTATTTGTGGTCTATACTATGTAGGAAAAACGAAACGAGCACTGAAAACAAGGATAGCAGAACACAGGAGTAATATCAGGACCCTTGACCAGAAAAAACCCTGTGGCTGCACATTTCATGGAGGCTCGTCACATCAGCTCTCTGAGATAGCTTACATTGGTATCGAACACGTTAAGACTACTAAGAAGGAGGAGAGGTGGAGATACTGATAATCTATTACTGAGAAGAGAATTGTATTGGAGTCACCATTTGTCCGCCATGTCTCCAAAAGGTCTGAACCAAGAGTTTGATATCAGACCATTTCTTACATGACTGTGTTAAGTTGATTTGTCATGCCATCCACGTCTCCACTTTGTCATTTTGTATGTATATATTTGATTTTCTGTAACTACTACATGTGCCCATCTCATTGGTATCAAATTATTAGAGGTACACAACACAGGAGGTTGGTAGCACCTTAATTGGGGAGGACGGGCAAGTGGTAATGGCTGGAGCGGAATAGGTGGAAAGGTATCAACAACATCAAATGCATGGTTTTCATGTGTTTGATGCCATTTCATTTGCTCCGTTCCAGACATTATTATGAGCCGTCATCCCCTCAGCAACCTCCACCAGTACACAAGTTGTTTTTGAAATAGGTCACCGTAATTATATCTACGGCCACCGCGAATCCTGCGCATAATGGTCATATGGGCGGGTATTCCATCAATTTTTTGTTTGTTACTGTTGCCTAGGTTTTTTTACTGGGACCGATTTGTATGTATATAATCCTTTATGACCATATGTACCTCTGTGATTTAACAGTGTGCGGGCCTTCCATGAACAGTGTGTGTTTAACATGATTTTTGAATGACTACCTCATCTCTGTACCCCACACATACAATTATCTTTAAGGTCCCTCAGTCGAGCAGTGAATTTCAAACACAGATTCAACCACAAAGACCAGGGAGGTTTTCCAATGCGTCGCAAAGAAGGGCTTTATCTACCCCCCCAAAGAAGGGGTAGATAAAAAATAAAAAAAAGTATATTATTTATTTATTTATTTTATTTAACCTTTATTTAACTAGGCAAGTCAGTCAAGAACAAATTCTTATTTACAATGAAGGCCTATCCCGGCCAAACCCGGACGACGCTGGGCCAATTGTGCGCCGCCCTATGGGACTCCCAATCACAGCCGGATGTGATACAGCCTGGATAGATGGGTAATAAAAAACAGACATTAATTATCCCTTGAGCATGGTGAAGTTATTAATTACACTTTAGATGGTTTATCAATACACACAGTCACTACAAAGATACAGGCCTCCTTCCAAACTCAGTTGCTGAAGAGGAAGTAAACCGCTCAGGGATTTCACCATGAGGCCAATGGTGACTTTAAAACAGTTACAGAGTTTAATGACTGTGACAAATATATATATAGGAGAAAACTGAGGATGGATCAACAACATTGAAGTTACTTCACAATACTAACATATATGACAGAGTGAAAAGAAGGAAGCCTGTACAGAATAAAAAATATTCCAAAACATGCATCCTGTTTGCAACAAGGCACTAAAGTAATACTGCAAAAAATGTGGCTAATTACACAACAACATAGGTATACATTTATGAAATGGTCATTAACTTTTACTTGTTTTAAACTTAAAAAAAATGTATACATTGGGGTGCTCGTGAATATAGCTACCCAAAGCTCATCACCATCACAGACTCATCCCAAAGTGCATTTTTAACCATCCCAAACTAAAAATGAACCATCCCAAATTAAAATATATTTTTTATTTTTTAGATTTTGACATGCCAACCTGGTTCTACTCTAGTTCCTAGGTCATTCACAGTAATTTAAAAGGATAATAAGAGTACTACTGAAATAGATAAATGGGGCTGTCAACTGAGCCAGAAATTCATATGAAAAAATGTGCCTCTAAAAAGGTCAACATTGGAATAATATTGAAATCGATTTTGCATAAATTTACAGGTAACTGACAAAATGAAGGAAACACTTGAGTAAATGAGGGATACAAAGTATATTGAAAGCAGGTACTTCCACACAGGTGTGGTTCCTAAGTTGATTAAGCAATTAACATCCCATAATGCTAAGGATGATGTAGGATATAAAAATGCCTAGTTGCCCATTTTTTAGGCCACCAAGGCCGGAAGAAAATATCTCAGGGGTCTCAAAGGAGCATAGAGGAGCATTGTGTGTGTGTGTGTGTGTGTGTGTGTGTGTGTGTGTGTGTGTGTGTGTGTGTGTGTGTGTGTGTGTGTGTGTGTGTGTGTGTGTGTGTGTGTGTGTGTGTGTGTGTGTGTGTGTGTGTGTGTGTGTGTGTGTGTGTGTGTGTGTGTGTGTGTGTGTGTGTGTGTGTGTTTGTCAGTCACCAGATCTCAACCCAATTGAACACTTATGGGAGACTTTGGAGTGGCACCTAAGACCTCTCAAAGTGTAGCTTAGGTGATATGTCCACACCGATGCTGCCATTTTTGTATTTTATCCCCTTTATTTCCCCAATTTCGATTTTGTCTCATTGCTGCAACTTCCCAATTTGCTCGGGAGGCAACGGTCAAGTCATGTGTCCTCCGAAACATGACCCACCAAACCACGCTTCTTAATACCTGCCTGCTTAACCCGGAAGCCAGCAGCACTAATGAGGAAACACCTTTCAACTGAAAACCGAGGTCAGCCTGCAGGTGCCCGGCCCGTCACAAGGATTCGCTAGAGTTAGTAAAGCCCTCCCGGCCAAACCTTCCTCTCCCCTAACACGGACGATGCTGGGCTCCGCCCTATGGGACTCCCGATCACGGTCGAATGTGATATAGCCCGGGATCGAACAAAGGTCTGTAGTGACAGGAGTAATACAGTACAGTACTGTATTCTTAAGGACATCGTTCTAAAATGTACAAATAGCTGGGCATTTTAGCCATTCATTTGACTTAAGTCCAGAGGGACTTAACATACGTTTATGAGTGGCCACTCGGGAGGCCATAGCCAAACTTCTAAATACATAAATATAGGCAAAACGCCAGTTATGAAGGACAAATACAGTATATTGTAGGATAATTAATATTAACATCTAAAGGCTTGATTCTGTTCACGTACTCGAGGCACAAGAGCACAGAGAAAGGCCAGCCAGTGCCTGTTGCGCACAGCACAAACCACACACCTTGCAATCTGAGCAAAGGTAGTAAGCATTTTGAAACTATTTAACCATAAACAGAACTTAATTGATTAAAGAACCCAGAGGTTTTATGTCTTTTTATGAGATATGTCTTAGGCCTACCTTGTTTCGAAGTAGCCTAGCCTGGACAAAATCAGATCATAGTTGAGGGAATTATTTTATAAAAATACCTTATGCCATTGAACCAGCATTATCTCATGTTCTATCGGTTTTCAAATCAACTTTCTTTCATTGTCCAGCAGCCACAGACACAATCCTAGTCAAATCAACAACCCATGCTAGTTGTTGCATCTTTGGATTTAACCTCTTTCTAAATTTCTAATGGATATTTTCATCTCTGTCACATGAAACCGCTTGCATGTGTGGTGAGCTTTTTAGAGCATTGTGTTCCCTCAAATTGCATTTCGGAACATATACGTGTAGCCTATAAAGTATCACAGTATGAGTCATAATACCCATAAAACCTAGCGGTCAAACAAGGAAATGTTTCCAATAATTTTCCAACCATTCATTTTTCCCATAGGGGATTTTAGAACTTAAAATAAGAGTTTCGTGTAACTTACGTGACGTTTTGATAACAGTGTAAATCTCTCTCGGAAAAGGTGACTTTTAGGACAAGGTGTGTGGTCCAAGTCTGGGTTTAAGAGTCTTTTCCAGGCTTAAAAGGATAAACATTCATGCTGTCTATCCAGTTCAAAACAACTGGAAACTCAGAACTGGGAAATCTCAGACTTCAGTGAGTTCAAGACTTTGCTCTACTTTTTTCATTCAACTTTTTCACCCCGGATGCTTTATCTCGACATGGCTCTACACGACCTCCATCAGCCGAAGCTAAGTAGTAACATTAACATTATGCCTTCTAATTGCAGTCGCTGTACTCATAATATACATTAGAACGATCGCCTTACGGTGAGGATAGCTGTGCTGCAAGCCCATCTTCAGACGCAATCGTTAGGCAAGGGTAATTTAATTGTAGGAAAGGATGAAACAGGTCTGTGCCACCAATAAGTACAGATAGTAGTATAAATCCCCCCCGCACAGTCCCCGCAACCAGACAATTATCGCATGGCTTCCGGAAGGCAATGCTGTAGGAATGCTCAACCTGTGTCGGTCATTCAGCTGACAGAAACGTTCAACCGGTTTTCCCCATTAATTAAGCAACGAGTCGGAGTCAGAGGCCAAGCCTTCTCTGGTCTCTCCTCCACCTGTTACGGGGTCTGAGACGCCAAAGCCTCCCACCATTAGCTCTGACAAATTGAAAACCCTAGTCATTGGCGACTCCATTACCTGCAGTATTAGACTTAAAAGTAATCATCCAGCGATCATACACTGTTTACCAGGGAGCAGGGCTACCGACGTTAAGGCTAATCTGAAGGTGATGCTGGCTAAGGCTAAAACTGGTGAGTGTAGAGAGTATAGAGATATTGTTATCCATGTCGGCACCAACGATGTTAGGATGAATCAGTCAGAGGTCACCAAGCGCAACATAGCTTCAGCGTGTAAATCAGAAAGAAAGTTGTGTCGGCATCGAGTAATTGTCTCTGGCCCCCTCCCAGTTAGGGGGAGCGATGAGCTCTACAGTCTCACAACTCAATCGCTGGTTGAAAACTGTTTTCTTCCCCTCCCAAAAGACTGGGACTCACCCACAAACAGGACCAAGCCTGGACTGCTGAGAAAGAGACGGACTCCATCCTAGCTGGAGGGGTGCTCTCATCTTATCTATTAACATTGACAGGGCTCTAAGATAGGTGCAGGCCAGGCAGCAGGCTGTCAGCCAGCCTGCCAGCTTAGTGGAGTCTGCCACTAGCACAGTCAGTGTAGTCAGCTCAGCTATTAATGTATTGTTTAGTATTGTGTAGTGGCTTTGCTGGCATGCCTCCCCCCAAAAATGTTTTGTTTTACCCACCAAGATTTACATGCTAAAATTGCTACTGCACATAGCTATGTGTGTGGAAAGCATTTCATCACAGGTAAGACATTTAACTTGTTTAGTATAGACCAGTCCATTTGTAACTCCACTCACTACTAGCTGTATAGTCCATTTGTTTGTGTTGTTGGTCTTGGCTATCCTAATGATTTGGTCGTTAACTAGCTAGCACTCACTCGCATGAGGGAAGCCCAACAATATTACATTTTTCTAAGAAATGAAAACACTCTGGAGCAGACAATGTTGAAAATGAATCTTTAGACATCTTGTACTTTCCTAAATATAGTTTTGTAATTGACTAAAACAAGCAGACAACAAGCAGGTCAAGTTTTTGCTGTGAGCCAATGGAGTAACCTAAGTAACCACCAGTTGTTTTCCCCACAGGTGGGCATTCTATCTAATATCGACTATGACTATACTACTGTGTGTGCATTGCTGTGCTTAACACGAACAAGCCGGCAGATATGTAGAAACGATGTATATAGAAAGCTATTGTTGTCTAATTTGGCAAGCTAGTAATCCCCTTCCTGCCTATAAACTCTTCTTCTTCTTCTTCTTTAAAAAAAAATGGTATAAAAAAAATTCTATGGTATATTGGCGATCACACAATTGAATGTGCATCCCGCCAAGTTCTATGCGAGATGGAAACAGGATTCCCCAAAAAACTGAACAAACTACAAAAAAATACAAAAAAATGAATAAATAAGTAAACTAAATCAGGTGTAAAATCCTTAATCTCAAAACATTTTCTGCCATAGCCACAATAATATCCAGTTTCTTAAACTTCTTTGAGACTTGTCCTGTTCAGTTTATAACTGTGGCAATGAACGCAACAAAATCATCCTTTTTAACACACAGGGTATTTTTTGTCTCGCAGCAAACATTTACTACAGGCTGTGGTGTATCCACTACCCAGTGGTGGAAAAAGTACCCAATTCTCATACTTGAGTAAAAGTATAGATACCTTAATAGAAAGTTACTAAAGTAAAAGTGAAAGTCACTTAGTAAAATACTAATTGAGTAAAAGTCTAAAAGTATTTGGTTTTAAATATACTTAAGTATCAAAAGTAGAAGTAAAAGCAAAAATGATTTCAAATTCCTTATATTAAGCAAAGCAGACGGCACCATTTTCTTGTTTTTAAAATTTACAGATAGCCAGGGGCACACTCCAACACTCAGACATTATTTACAGAAGATGCATTTGTGTTTAGTGAGTCCGACAGACCATAGGCAGTATGGATGACCACGTGTTCTCTTGCTATGCTAACTATGATAACAACAGAGAGTGTCAGCGGCGTAAAAGGGGGGGCAATGCAAATAGTCTGGGTGGCCATTTGATCAGATGTTCAGAGGTCTTATGGCTTGGGAGTAGAAGCTGTTTAGAAGCCTCTTGGACCTAGACTTGGCGCTCCGGTACAGCTTGCCGTGCGGTAGCAGAGAGAACAGTCTATGACTAGGGTGGCTGGAGTCTTTGACAATTTTTAGGGCCTTCCTCTGACACCGCCTGGTTTATTGGTCCTGTATGGCAGGAAGCTTGGTCCCATTGATGTACTGGGCGTTACGCATTACCCTCTGTAGTGCCTTGTGGTCGGAGGCCGAGCAGTTACCATACATACCTGTCAGGATGCTCTCGATGGTGCAGCTGTAGAACCTTTTGAGGATCTGAGGACCCATGCCAAATCTTTTCAGTCTCCTGAGGAGGAATAGCTTTTGTCGTGCCCTCTTCACGACTGTCTTGGTGTGCTAGGACCATGTTAGTTTGTTGGTGATGTGGACACCAAGGAACTTGAGTCTCTCAACCTGCTCCACTACAGCCCCATCGATGAGAATGGGGGTGTGCTCTGTCCTCGTTTTCCTGTAGTCCACAATCATCTCCTTTGTCTTGATCACGTTAAGGGAGAGGTTGTTGTCCTGGCAGGTCTCTGACCTCCTCCCTATAGGCTGTCTCGTTGTTGTTGGTGATCAGGCCTACCAATGTTGTGTCATCTGGCAAACTTAATGATGGTGTTGGAGTCGTGCCTGGCCGTGCAGTCATGAGTGAACAGGAGGGGAATGAGCGAGCCCTGAGGTGCCCCTGTGTTGAGGATTAGCGTGGCGGATGTGTTGTTACCTACCCTTATGAAGACAGCTTGTCTGTCGAAACGTTGGACATAAATATTTTTGCATCTGAGCTCCTAGAATATGCTGCTCTCCTTTATTTTTTAATTGTTACCTACCCTTACCACCTGGGGGGCGGCCTGTCAGGATGTCCAGGATCCAGTTGCATAGGGAGGTGTTTAGTCCCAGGGTCCTTAGTTTATTGATGAGCTTTGAGGGCACTATGGTGTTGAACGCTGAGCTGTTAGTCAATGAATAGCATTCTCAAATAGGTGTTCCTTTTGTCCAGGAGGGAAAGAGCAGTGTGGAGTGCAATAGAGATTGCATCATCTGTGAATCTGTTAGGGCGGTATGCAAATTGGAGTGGGTCTTGGGTTTCTGGGATAATGGTGTTGATGTGAGCCATGACCAGCCTTTCAAAGCACTTCATGGCTACAGACGTGAGTGTTACGGGTCGGTAGTCATTTAGGCAGGTTACCTTAGTGTTCTTGGGCACAGGGACTATGGTGGTCTGCTTAAAACATGTTGGTATTACAGACTCGGACAGGGAGAGGTTGAAAATGTCAGTGAAGACACTTTTCAGTTGGTCAGCGCATGCTCGCAGTACACATCCTGGTAATCCGTCTGCCCCTGCGGCCTTGTGAATGTTGACCTGTTTAAAGGTCTTACTCACATCGGCTGTGGAGAGCGTGATCACACAGTCCTCTGGAACAGCTGGTGTTCTCATGCACGTTTCAGTGTTATTTGCCTCAAAGCAAGCATAGAAGTAGTGTAGCTCATCTGGTAAGCTCGTGTCACTGGGCAGCTCTGGCTGTACTTCCCGTTGTAGTCTGTAGTGGTTTGCAAGCCCTGCCACATCCGATGAGCATCAGAGCCGGTCTAGTACGATTCAATCTTAGTCCTGTATTGACGCTTTGCCTGTTTGATGGTTTGTCGGAGGGCATAGCGTGATTTCTTATAAGTTTCCGGGTTAGAGTCCCGCTTCTTGAAAGCGGCAGCTCTAACCTTTAGCTCATTGCGGATGTGGCCTGTAATCCATGGCTTCTGGTT
Source organism: Salvelinus alpinus (assembly GCF_045679555.1). Taxonomy (NCBI): domain Eukaryota; kingdom Metazoa; phylum Chordata; class Actinopteri; order Salmoniformes; family Salmonidae; genus Salvelinus; species Salvelinus alpinus. Next base: position 31,407,010 of record NC_092099.1, read on the forward strand.
GGGGTATGTACGTACGGTCACTGTGGGGACGACTTCATCGATGCACTTATGGATGAAGCCAATGACTGATGTGATGTACTCCTCAATGCCATCGGAGGAATCCCAGAATATATTCCAGCCTGTGCTAGCAAAACAGTCCTGTAGCTTAGCATCTGCTTCATCTGACCACTTTTTTATTGATCGAGTCACTGGTGCTTCCTGCTTTAATTTTTGCTTGTAAGCAGGAATCAGGAGGATAGAATTATGGTCAGATTTGCCAAATGGAGGGCGAGTGAGAGCTTTTTATGGGTCTCTGTGTGTTGGAGTAAAGGTTGTCCGGAGTTTTTTCCCTCTGGTTGCACATTTAACATGCTGATAGAAATTTGGTAAAACAGATTTAAGTTTCCCTGCATTGAAGTCCCTGGATACTAGGAGCGGCGCCTCTGGGTGAGCGTTTTCCTGTTTGCTTATGGCGGAATACAGCTCATTCAGTGCGGTCTTAGTGCCAGCATCAGTCTGTGGTGGTAAGTGGATAGCTACAAAAAATACAGATGAAAACCAAGCTTCTCATGGTTAGGTATTTGCTATTTTTTTTAAAACAGGACTTACATACTTAAAAAGAAAATGTCTCCATTCAGCCAGCGGGTCAGACGCCGGGCATCAACCACACTGGGAATTCTCTTCAAATATGACCTGAACATCCATCGTCACTCCTGATATTACTCCTCTGACAGGTGCTCTAGTCTGAAGTTCAAAACACAAAACTTCTGTGGTCCGGATTCATTTGAGGTCCACTGCAATCTTCCTCTGCTCTTCAGAAATACAATTTATAAAAATAAGACCACTTCTGGTCACTCTGACAGACTCACCATTTTCAACACTTCATATGGGTTTCCCACATATACATTCTTACTCAACAAACGCATCCCAACAAGAAGTGACTCATCATCATTCACACACATATCCTCCACTCCAATTTTAGACAATATGAGATGGTTCTGACGGTTTGTGCAGAAATTCTTTGGTTGTGCAAACCCAGTTTCATCAGCTGTCCAGGTGGCTGGTCTCAGACAATCCCGCAGGTGAAGAAGCCGGATGTGCAGGTCCTGGGCTGGCATGGTTAAACTGGGTCTGTGGTTGTGAGGCCGGTTGGATGTACAGTACTGCAAAATTCTCTAAAACAACGTTGGAGGCAGCTTCTGGTAGAAAAATGTACATCAAATTATCTGAGAACAGCTCTGATGGACATTCCTGCAGTCAACATGCCAACTGCACGCTCCTTCAAAACTTGAGATATCTGTGGCATTGTGTTGTGTGACAAAACTGCACATTTTAGAGTGGCCTTTTGTTGTACCCAGCACAAGGTGCACCTGTGTAATGATCATGCTGTTTAATCAGCTTCTTGATATGTCACACCTATCAGGTGGATGGATTATCTTGGCAAAGGAGAAATGCTCACTAACAGGGATGTAAACAATTTGTGCACAAAATTTGAAATAAATAAGCTTTTTGTGCGTATGGAAAATTGCTGGGATCTTTTATTTTAGCTCATGAAACATGGGACCAACACTTTACATGTTGCGTTTATATTTTTGTTCGGTGTGGTTACGGGGCGGCAGGTAGGCTATTGGTTAGAGCGTTGGGCCAATAACAGAAAGGTTTGCTAGACCGAATCCCCGAGCTGACAAAGTAAAAATCTGTCATTCTGCCCCTGAACAAGGCAGTTAACCCACTTTTCCTAGGCCGTCATTGTAAATAAGAATTTGTTCTTAACTGACTTGCCTAGTTTATAAATAAAATAAAAAATTACATATTTCAAATGGGGATGATCACTGAACATGTAATAGCTTGTGTCAGTGTTTTCGTGTGAGTCCGACTCATAAGGGCAAAAAATAGGTAAAAAATATGAGGGGAATGGATAAAAACCCAGAAATAAACGAATTAGCCTGGCTGTTTTTTTTCCTCCATGACCCATACTGCACTGAGGTTAGGAAACACTGTCACCACCGATAAATCTACGATAATCGAGAATTTCAATAAGCAGTTTTCTACGGCTGGCCATGCTTTCCACCTGGCTACCCTTACCCCGGTCAACAGCTCTGCACCCCCCACAGCAACTTGCCCAAGCCTCCCCATTTCTCCTTCACCCAAATCCAGATAGCTGATGTTCTGAAAGAGCTGCAAAATCTGGACCCCTACAAATCAGCTGGGCTAAACAATCTGGAACCTCTCTTTCTAAAATTATCCGCCAAAATTGTTGCAACCCCTATTACTAGCCGGTTCAACCTGTCTTTCATATCGTCTGAGATCCTTGCCTTTCTAAAGTCTTTGAAAGCCAAGTTAACAAACAGATCACCGACCATTTCGAATCCCACCGTACCTTCTCCGCTGGTTTCCGAGCGGGTCATGGGTGCACCTCAGCCACGCTCAAGGTCCTAAACGATATCATAACCACCATCAATAAAAGACAATACTGTACAGCCGTCTTCATTGACCTGGCAAAGGCTTTCGACTCTGTCAATCATCGCATTCTTATCGGCAGACTCAACAGCCTTGGTTTCTCAAATGACTGCCTCGCCTGGTTCGCCAACTACTCCTCAGATAGAGTTCAGTGTGTCAAATCGGAGGACCTGTTGTCCGGACCTCTGACAGTCTCTATGGGGGTGCCACAGGGTTCAATCCTCGGGCCAACTCTTTTCTCTGTATACATCAATGAGGTCGCTCTTGTTGCTGGTGATTCTCTGATCCACCTCTACGCAGACGACACCATTCTGCATACGTCTGGCCCTTCTTTGGACACTGTGTTAACCAACCTCCAGACGAGCTTCAATGCCATACAACACCCCCTCCGTGGCCTACAACTGCTCTTAAATGCAAGTAAAACTAAATGCATGCTCTTCAACCGATCGCTACCCGCACCCACCCATCTGTCTAGCATCACTACTCTGGACGGTTCTGACTTAGAATATGTGGACAACTACAAATACCTAGGTGTCTGGTTACACTGTAAACTCTCCTTCCAGACTCACATTAAGCATCTCCAATCCAAAATTAAATCTAGAATCGGCTTCCTATTTCGCAACAAAGCATCCTTCATTCATGCTGCTAAACATACCCTCGTAAAACTGACTATCCTACCGATCCTTGACTTCGGCGATGTAATTTTGTTATGATTTTTATGAATAATGACTAAATGATGTATACATTTAACGTAGAACTATAACTAACAGAATTCTACCCTGTCTCTGTATAATGATAAATAATGTTTGTCCATAAGAAAGAGGGACTGTTAGCAGGCAAGGAACTGTGGCAGACAACTTGTGACCACTGTGGAACTGATAACAGGGAAGGAAGTCTCCCCACCCAGGGAGGGGAGAAATCTTGGGCTTGTAGTAGATTGTATAACAGGTGGCAGGCAATGTATGAGAAGGAGAAGACTTGTGAACTATATTGTCATTGTCTTAGAGGAGGTGGGACAGTTATGACGAAATGAGAGGTATTTAAACCAATGTACATGTAAGGATGGGCAGAGCTCTCGTAAATAAACTTTGCTGACTATTGTAGACTGGCCTCATTTTAATAAGAACCTTACAAATTCTTAGTAACAGACAGAGTATTTTAATTGAAGTTCAGTTTATGAACATTGAGAACAAAATTCTCATGACAATTGGTCCATCGAGCCGTATCTCAATATCTGCCTCTGTCGTCCCAAGGAACTGCTGAAAACCGTGCACGGGCGGATCCAGGATCCGTAAGACAAAGACCTGACCTCTGACTTGAGGGTTTATTTCAGGCGAGTGGTGAACTGATACACAACAGAGGTGGTGACGAGATCTAACCTACATTGCTTTTCCCAGTCTACGAGACAAGGTTGGTAATCTTTATTCACGAATTTGGGGAGAATGATTTAAGATATCTTTGATTTGATGTTCTAAAAAGGCTTAGAATGAATCAATAATAGGTGCTTAATTATTCTAAATAGATTCACTAGGTTTCTACTTTGTAGTTTAACCAAAATCGATAGGAAGGAAGGCAGGTCCGAAAAGACCTGAGGTAAGGTGCACTACCACAAATAAAAATAACGGAAGGAAGGGATATTAAATAGGTGTTGTTAGATAGGACGGTCGTTTTGTACAAATAGGATAGCGAAAGGTTAAAGGAAGGTAATTCTATGCGAACGAGATAACTTAACCTATTCAATACTGAAATAAAGTCCAAAAAGGAGGAGAGGGAAGCCTAATATAGCGGAGTGAGATTCGAGATATTAACTTTAAAAGTCCTAAGACACAACAGATAGTTGTACGGGTGAGACCTAATGTCCGATCGACAGTCAACTCTATAGATAAAGTTTCCAGAAAGGAGAAACACACATCAAACATCACATACACATAGAGTGTGTAAATATTTTACTTCTTGTGAATAGGGGGCGCTGTTTTCACTTTGGGAAAAAATCTTGCCCAATTTAAACGGCCTCGTACTCTATTCTAGATCGTACAATATTCATATTATTATTAGAAAACACTCTCAAGTTTCTAAAACTGTTTGAATTATATCTGTGAGTAAAACAGAACTCATTTGGCAGCAAACTTCCAGACAGGAAGTGAAAAATCTGAAAACGATGCTCTGTTCCAGGGCCTGCCTATTCAATTGCTTAATATTTATGGATTTGCATGCACTGCATACGCCTTCCACTAGATGTCAACAGGCAGTGGAAGGTGGAATGGGGTGTCTAGCTTGATCTGAGGTCGAACAAGAGCTCTTGGAATGACGTGACCAGAATTTCCTTTCTCTACCTAGGCGCGGGAAGGACATCAGCATTGGCTTCTGAAAAGCGTTCGGTATAGACGGTGGATGTCTCCGGCTCTGATTTTATTTGATAGATGTGATAAAAACATCATAAAGTAGTTTTTTTCAACCGAGTTGTATCGGTTTATTCAACGTTTATTGCGACTTTTGGAATTTTCCTTTCTTTGCGCCTGGAGAAGATGGGCATGTTCGCGCCACATGGCTAGCTAAGGTTGCTAATTCGACAGGAGAGAAGGACATTCTAAAACCAAACAACGATCTATTCTGGACAAAGGACTCCTTGTACAAGATTCTGATGGAAGCTCAGCAAAAGTAGGAACAATTTATGATGTTATTTCGTATTTCTGTGGAAAATGTTGAGTCCTATTTTCCGCCCTTTTTGCGGGCGCAGTCTCGCTATAACGTAAGCTGTTTGTTATGGTAAAGTTATTTTTAAAAATCTAACACGGCGGTTGCATTAAGAACTAGTGTATCTTTCATTTGCTGTCCAACATATATTTTTTAGTAAAGTTTATGATGAGTTCTTTGGTCAGATTAGGTGAGTGTCCAAAATATCTCCGGACAATCTGGTGAATCGATGCTACATATTCACATTGTAAAACCACGATTTGTACCGCTAAATATGCACATTTTCGAACAAAACATATATGTATTGTGTAACATGATGTTATAGGACTGTCATCTGATGAAGTTTGTCAAGGTTAGTGAATAATTCTATATCTTTTGCTAGTTTTTTGCGATCGCTACCTTTGCGGTGAATGAATGCGGTTGTGTGGTTGGCTATTGTGGTAAGCTAATATAATGCTATATTGTGTTTTCGCTGTAAAACACTTAAAAAAATCTGAAATATTGGCTGGATTCACAAGATATTTATCTTTCATTTGCTGTACACCATGTATTTTTCATAAATGTTTTATGATGAGTATTTAGGTATTTCACGTTGCTCTCTGTAATTATTCCGGCTGCTTTGGTGATATTTTTGATGGTAGCTGCAATGTAAAACTATGATTTATACCTCAAATATGCACATTTTCGAACAAAACATAGATTTATTGTATAACATGTTATAAGACTGTCATCTGATGAAGTTGTTTCTTGGTTAGTGACTAATTATATCTCTATTTGGTCGGTTTTGTGATAGCTACCTATGCGGTAAAAAAATGGTGAAAATATGCGGTTGAGTCTTTTGCTATTGTGGTTAGCTAATAGAAATACATATTGTGTTTTCGCTGTAAAACATTTTAAAAATCGGAAATTATGGCTGGATTCACAAGATGTGTATCTTTCATTTGGTGTCTTGGACTTGTGATTTCATGATATTTATATGCTAGTATTTAGTTGTGGCGCTATGCTAGGCTATGCTAGTCATATTTTTTACTGATGAGGATACTCCCGGATCCGGGATGGTGACCAAGTAGAAGTTAAGAACCAGTGTATCTTTAATTATATGTCCAACATGTATTTTTCAGGAAAGGTTATGGTGAGTTTTTCTGTTAGATTACGTGACTCTCTAAAATTTCTCCAGACAATTTGGAGCATTTTGGCGCCATGTTCACAATGTAAAACCAGGATTTGTAGCTATAAATATGCACATTTTCGAACAAAACATAAATGTATTGTATAACATGATGTTATAAGACTGTCATCTGATGAAGTTTTTCAAAGGTTAGTGATTAGTTTTATCTCTATTTGTGGGTTTTGTGAAAGCTATCTTTGCAGTGAAAAAATGGCGTTGTGTTTTGAGCTATTGTGGTGAGCTAACATAAATATATGTTGTGTTTTCGCTGTAAAACATTTTAAAAATCGGACATGTTGGCTGGATTCACAAGATGTTTATCTTTAATTATGTGTACAACATGTATTTTTCATAAATGTTTTATGATGAGTATTTCTGTATTTCACGTTGCTCTCTGTAATTATTCCGGCTGTTTTGGAGCCATTTATGATCATGGCGCCAATGTAAAACCAGGATTTGTAGCTATAAATATGCACATTTTCGATCAAAACATAAATGTATTGTATAACATGATGTTATAAGACTGTCATCTGATGAAGTTGTTCAAAGGTTAGTGATTATTTTTATCTCTATTTGTGGGTTTTGTGAAAGCTATATTTGCTGTGAAAAAATGGCTGTGTTTTTTTGGATATGGTGGTGAGCTAACATAAATATATGTTGTGTTTCGCTGTAAAACATTAAAAAAATCGGACATGTTGGCTGGATTCACAAGATGTTTATCTTTCATTTGCTGTATTGGACTTGTGATTTCATGAAATTATATTATATGATATCCCTGTGGCGCAAGGCTAGGCTATGCTAGTCAGCGTTTCTGATGAGGAGGATCCCGGATCCGGGAGGGTGGGTCGGTAGAGGTTAACGAAGATTTCCTATCCCCGACCGTTCATCACTGTGGGTGATCCTAGAAGTGTGAGTATGGGGTGGTACCTAGCAGACCGACTAAGGGCAGGAGAGGGTTGGCGGTTTTTGGGAAGAGTAGGGGCTCTGAGCTGCATCCTAGTCTTTGAAACCTTTCTGATACATCTAAATCCACCACCTGCCGGTACTAATTATATGACGCCATTGTCATTGATAAGAAGTAAAAGATAAACTATATAATTCACTGATGAGTGACTTACAAAATAAGGAGTCAAAGAAGATCAAGATGTAGGATTTAAGGTAAACATTAAACAATTTCCTAGGAAAGCAAATAACTGTACAGGGATTGGGTTGGCCAGATTGAAGTACTCGGCCAACCCACCTCGGTTCACTTTAACTTCTGATGAGTGCCAGTGTTAGAGATACAAGAATGGCACCTAGAACTTAGATGATTTGAATGGCGGAAAGGTAATCGTTAATGTGACTGACTTAGGTTTGGAAGTACAGGAGACAATTCTTAACCTCACAGCACCTATAACTGATGTAGGGTGGGCTCGTACCAGCAATGGACACATACGACAGAAACTACCAAAAAGGGTGGTCAGGAAATTGCGCCCCGGGGTTATTGGTCGAACCAGTTCGAGTTAGTCATCAGAGGCCAGTTATAGGAGGCTGAAGTAGGCACAGGAGGAGTTTTGACCAGGATGTGAGTTTAGATGGATGCTATTGGCATCCTCAGGGAAGTTACAGATTAATACAAAGCTACGAATCAAATAGGTGAAGACTTAACCACTACATTATATTGGTGGTTGACAATAAATAAAAATGTGGATTGGATTAATGACATCTATTATAAGCAACAGAGATTCGTGAATGAGACTGGGGATGCAGTCCCTCATGGCCTGGTAAAATAGACTGACTCTCGATATGTAAATTGGCAGAAAAGGGCGGGGTATGTAGAATGATTGGGGTTCATTGCTGTACGTTTATTTTTAAATAACACAGCTCCAGGTGGATCAGTGACCAAGACCCTGGCAGAGAACTCTGGGGTGGATAATTCTCTTACAAATTGGTTTGACAGTATGTTTGGGAAATGGAGAATTGTCATAATCACTGTGTTGTGGGCCACTTTCACCTGTATGAGTGTTTTGGTTCTGTGTGAATGCTGTTTGATTCCGTGTGTGAAAGGTCTCATTTCCAGGACTGGAGAAATCGATGACACAACAGATGGTGTGATACGGACCGATTCCGAGCTCTGACCAGTGGAATGATGAATAAATGCACCCAGGCCTAGTAGATGGACCCGGCTCCTTCACATACGAAGAGCCTATGTTGGATGAAACCATTTTTTAAATGTTTAGTTTCCTTCTTGTTTTTATGTTTAGACTGTTTTTTGATGAAGATTATAACGAAAAAGAAGAGTTATGATTCTGATGTAGGCCTAGAACAGTCATTGTAAATACATATATTGGTCTTTGTGTGGTTGATTTTGGATACAATAGATATTTATAATAAAAATAGATGTGTGATTATGTGTATAATATTTAGTCAAAGGGTGGATTGTTATGATTTTTATGAATAATGACTAAATGATGTATACATTTAAAGTAGAACTATAACTAACAGAATTGTACCCTGTCTCTGTATAATGATAAATAATGTTTGTCCATAAGAAAGAGTGACTGTTAGCAGGCAAGGAACTGTGGCAGACAACTTGTGACCACTGTGGAACTGATAACAGGGAAGGAAGTCTCCCCACCCAGGGAGGGGAGAAACCTTGGGCTTGTAGTAGATTGTATAACAGGTGGCATGCAATGTATGAGAAGGAGAAGACTTGTGAACTATATTGTCATTGTCTTAGAGGAGGTGGGACAGTTATGACGAAATGAGAGGTATATAAACCAATGTACATGTAAGGATGGGGGGAGCTCTCGTAAATAAACTTTGCTGACTATTGTAGACTGGCCTCTGTCTGTTTCATTTCAACAAGAACCTTACAAATTCTTAGTAACAGACAGAGTATTTTAATTGAAGTTCAGTTTATGAACATTGAGAACAAAATTCTCATGACACATTTACAAAATAGCCTCCAACACTCTACTCAGCAAATTGGACATAGTCTATCACAGTGCCATCCGTTTTGTCACCAAAGCCCCATATACTACCCACCACTGCGACCTGTATGCTTTCGTTGGCTGGCCCTCACTACATATTCGTCGCCAAACACACTGGCTCCAGGTCATCTACAAGTCTTTGCTAGGTAAAGCCCCGCCTTATCTTAGCTCACTGGTCACCATAGCAGCACCCACCCGTAGCACGCGCTCCAACAGGTATATTTCAATGGTCACCGCCAAAGCGAACTCCTCCTTGGGCCACCTTTCCTTCCAGTTCTCTGCTGCCAATGACTGGAACGAATTGCAAAAATCACTGAAGCTGTAGACTTATATCTCCCTCACTAACTTTAAGCATCAGCTGTCAGAGCAGCTTACCGATCATTGCACCTGTACATTGCCCATCTGTAAATAGCCCACCCAACTACCTCATCACCATACTGTTATTTATTTATTTGCTCCTTTGCACCCCAGTATTTCTACTTGCACATCATCTTCTGCACATCTATTACTCCAGTGTTTAATTGCTATATTGTAATTATTTCGCCACTATGGCCTATTTATTGCCTTATCTCCCTAATCTTTCTACATTTGTACACACTGTATATAGACTTTTCGATTGTGTTATTGACTGTACGTTTGTTTATCCCATGTGCAACTCTGTGTTGTTTGTGTTGCACTGCTTTGCTCTATCTTGGCCAGGTCGCAGTTGTAAATGAGAACTTGTTCTCAACTGGCCTACCTGGTTAAATAAAGGTGAAATAAAATAACATTCGGGTCTCTGTAGTTGACTGTTGATGGTTTGTTTTATTTTATGTTATTGTAATGTTTGTGTAGAATATCAATGAAATGTAGATCACTAAAATAAATATATTATACATATTTAGCGGTGTTGGTTAGTGATCATTTGTAGATTATCTCTCTATTACGCAGCATGCATATTTGTTTTACCATTCAGAATGACTAAAGAATCCATGTGTTCGACTGTAATATTAATACCCCTAGAGTCAATGTCCACGTGGAAATATAATTAGCATAATACAATAATCCCCATCAAAAATAGAGATATCTGGTTTTGTGCATGCACTGCGTCTCAATCCACCGCATCCACCAATGTCGGCCTTCCGCATTTGCAGTGGAAGGTGGCAGAGCTACAGCTGTTTGTCAGTCCAGGTGACATCCCAAAAATCGGTCTTCTCACAAAAACGTCTGCAGAGTCCGTATGGGTTTGCTCTACGACCCCCACAAACTTCACAGGACTTGTCTGAAGTCAATACCGCCAATGTGCCAGCTTCTGTCTGTAGCATCCGAACAGTTTGGGCTACAAACTATTATGACTGCACCACCGAAAGCTGAGACTCTCATGAACACATACATGTTGTTCTGCTCTACGTCTTCCACAAGCCTCACATTTCCACTTCAAATGTACACATTTCCTGACCTTTCTTGTCTCTCAGATACAGCAGACACTTCAAAACATACTAACTTTGATGTATTTTTTCACTATCTGTTTTGCCATATATCAATGTGTTATTTAATGTGTTTCTATGGGCTAATAGCAATAAGTCCAAATTCAATGATTCATAAAAAGAAAAAAAAAAGAAAAAAGTATACTTACAGGGATCCTAAAATTGGAAATCAAATAGCTAAATGAGCCATGGTATGACCATCTGAAAACAACCCCCCCCCCAACATTTTTGGAATCCACACACACATATTTTGAACTCTTATGATGAACACAATTACAATCATGGTCTTGAAATGGACTTGCATTGTTCTGGTTTCTGTCTTCACTTGGACTCGATTTGCTCCAGTCTTGGTCTTGAATTGGTCTCGCTTTAGGTGGTCTCACACTGATTTTCAGTCCCCTGCTCTTTCATAAAATATTGTTGTTTTTGGAATTTTGGAACAATAAAAAGTGTTGTAGTCCATATCTGCATACCCTGTGAAAAAAGTTATTCAGAGACAACGCTGACCTCTTCTCCATCAAACATATGTTCGCATATTGTACTATAGAGATAATGTTTTCCAAGATTGTCTCAATATCCCACTTCTAACACCAGTGTATCACAGTCTGGTCAGCAAATTACATTACATGACCACAGACACAAATAACATGAGTTTCAACGAAGATATATAATATACATGACCCTATCTGCTGTTTGGAGACATAACATCTCCTATTATAAACGAAGAACATTTACCCTTTACCCTCTCAGTCTGCCTGTCTGGCAGGTTTACCTTCTTCCTGGTACAATAAAGTCCTAAAGTTTTTTTCTGCTAGAGTCCCCAGAGGGATGCTGGCTGGCTCTGTGCCCCTAAGGCTGGTCTATATGTCAGAGGAGGAAGCTGTCTGCCTGGACACAGGGTGCAGTATATCTCCAGTCCCACTGGGGCAGAAGCCCCCTGTCTCTTCGCTGCTCAGGGGAGCTGGGGCTGACAGGTCAACCCCCCCACCCCACCCCTGCCAAAGGCCCTTTAAGTAACTTTTAAATAGCTGATATTTCTTCCTCGCTTCCAACAGGAGGAAAGCATAAAAAAAGAACAGAGAAGAAAAATCACAGGGTTAAAAAAAAAAAGAACATCTGCATTGGACATTGTTGAATGGCACTTACGGTACCCACACACTTGATTTACTTTGGGCAACATAATGTCTTCATAGAGAACAGTCACACTAGCAGCACACACACACACAAAGCAGATGGAGTCTGTTATGCACGGGTTTCATTTTTAACCTAATCACAACTTGCTTCGCTGGCAAGTGGGTGAGTTCTGAATTGAACCGTTTCAGAATCGTGAGGGATTTGATACACTGCAGTTTGGAGTGCAGTGATGGGTGGCCAGGGAACCATGGAGGAGGTGGGGTGTAGGAATGGGGGCTTCCTAGTTGAAAACACATTTTTGATTGCTCTCATGTGCCTAGGCATTATGTACTGCTCTCATTAATTCTGTGAGGGCTTTTTCTTTTAGGGGAGTTTAGTCCAAACAGGCGTCCTTCCAGTCCTGTGTATTTATGTTGGGCTACAGACAGACGTCCACTGACCCCAGGCTGCCACTGTTTACAGATCCTGTGTGTGATGGCCTCCTTGCGCTAATATGTTAACAACGAGCAGCCTTGAAGAACGGCAGCCCCCGGCCCCTGGGCATGCTAAAGATATTACATTAGTTTACGACTAAACAGCGGGAGAGAGAGTGGAGGACAGGCGAGAGGGTGAGAGCAGGATATCCCGGCCAGCGGATGCACCACGGGGCGGAGGACGTGTTTGGATGATCAGGGTCACTTTACTGGTCCTGTTACTGAGCCAACCTCCCCAAACTGTCTGTCAAATGATAGTAGGTTCCACTGTTGGACTAACTGTGGCATTGTGTCCTTAAGAAACACAAGGGGGTTTAAATGGCTTTGGTACTGCAAAAATGGATTCCACTACTTAACAACCCATAATCTTCACCTTCTCTTCTAACTCCATCACACAGACAAATGTTCAGTTGGCATCTAAGATTCTACAGTATATCATCAAAACTACTGAACCCTGAACCCGGAACCTAGTAGTGATTCTTTAGTTGATATAAAGCCTATTTTGTTGATCGGCCTGTGAGCACTGGGCAACGCAGCACGGGCTGAAAAGCGTATATACAGACGTACAGTTTCAGCTCCATAAATCTGCTCCCCCCTGCAGAGAGAGATGAAACTGTCTCCTATAGGACTGGTATGGACAGGGAAGAGACCGATCATATATCACATCATCGCTGTGCTCACAGCAGCACAGGTTAGAGATATACACCCGGCCCCCTCCGGCACGGGCCGGCATGGCAAAAACACTGCAGAAACCACAGCTCAGGCCTAAAGCCTGGTCTGTCAGGAGTCCAAGCTGTCTATGAGTTTAACAAGAAGATACAGCCATAAACATGACCTTCCCAGACAGAGGAAGGTTTGGAACGAGGATGTGCTGTGCATATGGAATGCAATGGATTCAATGTAATGTAATGCTCTATGAATTTTGCACAAATAGCTAAGAGTGAGTGTATGGGTGTGGAGTATTGGTAAGAGTGCTAGGTCTGGACCAGACAGGTTGTGGGTTCATAAAGAGCACCAGATAGAGAAGTGGACGTTGAATCTGAGGCAGTGGCATCATTAGTGCCTCCCGGGGCTGCAGCCCCAAATATTTTCTGTCCAGCCCCAAACCTTTTGATGGTTGAAGAATTACAGCCTGTATGTGTGACATGAGTTCCCATAACAACGCTTCACTGACACGCTAGGCATTATGCCATAGAGAAGAACTGAGCACAGCTTCGTGACTGTCATGGTTTCACCATTACTTTACTGAAAACTGTGTGTCTCTAGCCAAAACCATTCAAAAGATAAATTATACCGGAGCTATGTTGAGTTTATCTTTCACAAATGTTATAAATAAACCATATCTAGGGCCATTTTAAAACTACAGGTGTAGGATCTTAATTTGAACCAGTTTGCTACAGCAGGAAAACCACCCTGCAGCAACATGAAATGTGAATTATTATGTGGATTATAAATAATGGATATTTTTGTAGGGGTTGCTACATGTTTTCTAATGTAGCAACTCCTGCAAGTTCTCCTGTAACAGGGTGATCAAATTAAGATCCTACATCTGTAGGGTACTCACAGAGCGCTGATTTGTTCAATAACAACTTTGTTCAGTCATGTTACCTTATTAGCTAACAACCTGTTAACTGGACAGGCTGACATTTGGTTTAAGACTGCACATGGAGAAAGAGATTGTGAACCCAAAAGTATACTTTTTATCCTAGTGGGGGGAGTGGGAAAAAAAATTGACATCATTTTGGTGGGTGTAGTCCTAGATAGATTTAGGATATGCTATGTTGTCTTCAGGAGATTTTCTGTTCAATTTCTTTCTTTCACGTTAGCTGATGTAAGTCATATTCCTTATGATGGGCTATCATATTATAGGATTAGAATTGTGCTTGTCAGCAAGAACTGTTATTCCTCATACTTTTATAATTCCACTTCTTCACAATTTTGTTAGTGTAACTACTTATTTTAAATCTAATATGTTTTTGAAAATAAATTACAAGAGGCTATGCATTTTTGGCGGCACTCATGTAGATAGGCTATGTCATGAACATGTTTATTGTAAGTCATAAAATAGAGAATAGGCTATATTGAAATGCCTGTTACTTCAAGTATTTTGTCATTTATTAAGTAGTGTGAAAGCTGCTGGTCAGAGATGTTAAGGGGACTCTCAATAGCTCATAAATGTAAAATCTCTTGCCTATGTATTGTAAGATGACAAGTGTCTGCAACTAGTCAGGCCCACCACCTTCAGATTTTTTTTGAAGATGGGGTGACTTGGAGAAAATAATTGTTATAGCATGAACATTTTCAAACCCCTTGCACTTGGGAAACACCCCCTGCAGGACTTTCTTCAAGTCCTATTTTAAAGGGATAGTTCACCCACATGGATTAATGTTTTTATTTGAACAAAATTCTTAGTAGATCTACAGTACATGGTAACACTTTATTGGATAGTCCATCTGTAGATGCTCTACAGCAGGGATCGATTTTTTCCTTGAACGGGTGGTTGGGGGCCGGAAGATAATTACAAATAATTTGCAAATTGACCGCAAGAAGCCCAAACAGATATAATACTTGACCAAACCTTGCTTACATTTATATTTTGATCCTGTGTCTCTCTATTATGTGTGGAAATACTTGGGAAAAGATTTCCCAAATGAAAATCACTTGGAGCTGATTTCCTGTTGTTTTTAACATTTTTTGTGTCCAACAATTAAAATATTATTTTATTTATTTATTCATTAAACATGGGGTTGGGGAACCCTGCTCTACAGACTCTCATTAACATTTCAACTAACTATCTGCTAACCTTAACCCTTACCCTTATTCTAAACCTAACCGTAAACTTAGCAAGCAGTTGCTTATCAACAAATAGTTAGTTGATAGTATGACCATCTACAGATGGACTATCTGGACTATCCAAATAAAGACCATCTAATCGCTCAATGTTAATTTCCATGTGCACCAGATTGATGCTTTCCATTTTTCTTCCAATGTGGGACAGACAGTGAATGTCTTTCCCTGGTATACTATCCAGCTGTGTAAATGTGTTGCAAGACGTGTGAGACAGTCAAGGAAATAAATGAGCTGTTGAGTAATTAGCTGTTCATCCCTGACCTGACTCTCTTTCTCTCCTCCACCCCATCTCTCTCGCTTTCTCTCTTTCACCCCATCTCTCCATCTTTCTCTTCCTCTCCACTGTGTGAGGGAGGAGTCTGTCCACTGTCCTTGATGTTGTGATAATGGTATTTTAAGTATGTTCTGAGAACACATCCCACACTCACTGACACACACACAGTTTAATTTTCCATCGTCACTCTCATGAGTCCACCAAACCCTCCTTTATGTCTCCTCTTGTTTCCATCCGAAAAGAGATCTATGTTGTCACTTCCTGGTGTGGAGCTCTGCACCTCTGGTGTTTGCTGCTCTCACAGTTAACATGGATGAGCTAGAGAGAGAGAAAGGGAAAGAAAGAGAGAGGGAGGCAGAGGGAGGGAGAGAGAGAGAAAGACAGAGAGGGAGGTAGCAGCAGGAAGAGGTGATGAAAGGGCCATCTGGCCAGGGAGTTGGTGTATATCAGCGTATTAATCCACAATCCCAGAGTGACGAGTTGGAGTGAGAGAGAAAAGGGAGCAGGACAAGGAGGACTGGAGATGACGGACTAACCCCTGCTTTTATCGCCAGGGAAAGGAAAGGATCAATCATTAGGAACGATCACAACATCCTGAGAAACAGGATTCAAACCTGTCAGACATGGTCTGCTTCCACTGGGACAGCTGACCACAATAGATTATTAACATTTTACCTCAAAAGCGCAAATCCATGGTGTCAAAATGACTTACTTGTAGAATTTTTTGCACAATGGTTTTATAAAACATTGTTCGTGTCTGAATCGCAAACAAAACATTTAACTGACAGTCACATTTTTCCCAACCAATAAACTGTGTAGAATACAAGCATGTTGAAGATGTAGTTTAATCCAAGATCACTCAACAATGTGGATGACCCACCGTGGCTTTCGGCTGAACCCTTACCAAACTAATACCACAGGGTCAGGGGTCATGGGGAGTGGGGGGCGGGGTGTAAAGGAATATCAGTGAGCAGTGTGGTGTCAGGGCTGGGGCTGTGGGTGTGAGTGGAGGGGTTAGAGGAGAGACTTGCTGATTGAATATCCATGTTTATTCTTCCATGGGGAGACGACTGTCGTTGCCAAATTCCTGTGAATGAAGTATTGCCGTCCAACCTGTGAACTGGACTGTCCACCTACGAAGGGTTTAAAGTAGACGATGTGTCACTTCCCCAACAGCGCTGAGACTTCACACCAGGCTAAGGCCTCATCCAGAGACAACCCCTAGCCCACTATCCTCTATACACTTGTATAGAACTAAAGGAATTTGATAGGCTTAGGTAATATGGTAGGAGCTCCATCTTGCCCTTCATCTCTTAACTTTATCAGACCAACTGGTGGGCAGAAACATAGGGTTGTGGCTTTATGGACTGTAGTTAGCCAATCCAGACCAGAGAGAGAAAAAGCAAAAAAATATGACTGGCCAATCAAACAACTCACTTACAGTATTTACAAGCTGCCGACAAGTCGTCTGAAAATCACATTGCGACCCCTGGGTGCCCACACCATACACCTTTCCTGTTTCAGACTGTTGTTGTTACATGACGTCATAATATACTTTGCCCACTGCCTGCGTCACCTTACTACTTTACTACCTGGAGAGTCTATAACAGTTCTGTGTCACTCTTAAACAGAATAACTCACTGTTGCAAGTGTATTGCTGAGCCCTGTACAGTCCCATACACTACAGTGACTTGGGGAATGGGTTACTTTCTTTACATTTTCCGGTAGAAGTCCAACTTCATATTGAGATATTATATATCACGTTGAGTTATCTGCTGTGTTTCCTGGAACGCATGGCTCTTATTGAGAGGGGGCTGAATTCCTACATGCTCCAGCCCCTCTGCGGTAGGCCCCGGCCTGGCCTGCTTTGTGGTTCTGCACCCCTGCCTTGGCTCTGGCTCTCTGGTCCCCATCTGATTATAAACCTGCTCAGGTTTTCACCTGCTGAGACCATGAAACTCAACCTGGCAGTAAAAGCAGGCCTCTCTCAGCTCCAGTAGTGTTGCTGAACCTGGCGCTCCCTGATAAACACTGAAATATGCTCCAAACCTGCTTATCTCTTGCTCTTCTTTCTTTCTTTCTTTCTCGCTCTCTCTCTTTCCTTTCTCTCCTGTTGTTCTCCGATGGGAGGCTATCTGGAGCGGATGTCGACGCAACGGTTCTGACGCTGTGGGGCGGAGGTGGGTGCTTTCCTAGCAGTCAATGCGAGGCAGCCCGGCCCGCCCGTACCTCGGGAAATCTATCAGTGTTGTTTTTTTTATGAGGAGAGAGAAGGATAGAGCTGTAGTCTATAAAAGTTATTTTAAAAGGTTTTCCCCCTTGTCCCTGGCATGTACGACTTGCACTGGAGCGTGTAATCGTAACACCATGTCCATGGCTGGAGAGGACACACAGGCCAAATTGTCTGTGTCATCGCCCGTGTCTGGCCGTGAAATACAGGGTCTGACATCATCGCCCCTCATCGAGAGGGAGGCAAGGAGGGACTCTGGGTGGGTGGGGGGAACCGTAGGGGAAGTGGGGGGGCTGAAGCTGCTGGGAATGTTGTATCTGCTCAAATCGTTACGTTGTATCCCCCAGGTAGACATTTAAAATTATTACCTGGTTCCTTTCTCCCTTTAAATGTTGTTTCCGCTCTCTCCCCAGCTCGTCTCCTCTGTCTCCCCACCCACCCCCTCCCTCTCTCTCTCTCTCTCTCTCTCTCTCTCTCTCTCTCTCTCTCTCTCTCTCTCTCTCTCTCTCTCTCTCTCTCTCTCTCTCTCTCTCTCGCTCTCTGTCACTTCCTTCTCCTCCCTTTTTTTTCATTTGGATGAGCTGCAGTTGTCTGTGGGGGAAACTTGTCCTCCTTCCACCCAGCTGTATATCAGGACCTGGACAGACAACCAGAACTGACTGAGCCCTCTGCATCTGAAATCAGATCTGTCACCATCAAAAATGTCATGATCCTAGAAAAGCGGTGCTAAAATTGGTGGTAGAAATGAAAGTCAACGACATCTAATCTGACGGGCAGGATCTTTTGATGTGCTGTGCTGCAACTGTGCCCACTACCCAGGCCTGCTTTCATCTGATGTTTTGTAGACGGACGGCAGCCGCAGCCGCCAGAGAACCAACACGAGGCGAGAGCTGACCTGCCAGCTCCTCAGGACTTTTTAAAAGTGTTTGACAGATGACATAGGACAGATCTTTTCTGCCTTGGCCCTCTGGGACCCGTCCAGAGAGAAAAACATTAGCTATGACCTTGAAGTTTCAGATGCAAATACATTTCAGAGGAGACATCTAGTCAACCACCGGATGACCCCTACGCTTACTATTTACTACTACTTTACTACACACACACATGCATACACACAGTACACAAACTCAGTTTGTGAAATCAAACCTAATCCAAATAATCACCATGTACATTTGAACTTATTCAGGCTGCGGACAAAGAGAATAAAAACATGTATTTATAAAGCCTCAGTGTTATACAGTATATTTGAATGGGTATGACTCATGGAGGAGTGTCTCAGTTTGCTGCATGGTTCAATTTCAGCAGGAGGGTTCTGTATAGAGCTCACATCGGGAGTGTGCATCATAGCTACATAGCAGTGAAGATGTGTCTATTACATTTTGGATGACCCTCTCGATACCAAATGTAGACAGCCTCGCTCCTACATCTCCATGTATTCTGCCCCCGCCTCCTGCCCACCCTTTAAAACTCTCCCTCCCTCTCTTCATCCCTCCCTCCCTCCCTCCACACCCTCATGCAGAAGGGTCATTTTGGTTGTGTACAGCTCCTGCCGCAGGCTCCGTTCACAGGGGCCCAGGGACAAAGAGGTGCCTGACCGGGGAAGCAGGGGCAGCAGGGGCCTGTAAATTCAGTCCCCTCTACTCTTAACTCTGACCCAGACCACTAAAACACACAGGGTAGGACACTCCACCCTTTAAAACCCTCAGCCCATGTTCAGAAATGATAGACAAATAGCCTACTAACTTTTAAGAACTCATTCAACATGTTTATAATGTTCAGTATCTGTAATATATCATTGTGTTTATAACATATTATATTAACCCCTGATTAATTGTCCCTGGGCTAATGCCTAAGCTTTAGCTTAGCGGGCTAGTACAGTCTTGTGGTGCACAGACAACCCGTGTTCAGTCCCAGTCGGTCAAACAGAGAACCCTATTGTGAGGTCTGGGTCTTTGGACCAGAGTGAAGGCTGTGATTTCAGGTGGGCTGGTTCCTCTGAACAGGTGGTCCACACGTGCTGAGAGCCCTTCACATACTCATATTATTTACAAGGAGGACCTCTCTGTCATCGGACGACTTTTATCAATTGGGGCATTTTGAGAGTTTTTACTTGGGTAGAGGGCGGCGAGCTGCGGAAAAGGGAGGTTTCACTCACTTTTATTTCTATCCCTCTACCCCCTCCATTCCCTTCTCACAAAAATACAGATCTGTCAAGATGAATTTTATAAACATGGCCTGTTACATCAAGCTGCTGCTGAGGCTCTTTTAACCTTTTTTTTAAGCCCTGAAATAAAACATAGAGAGGAGTGCTATCTGAAGGAAGAGAACAGGGAATGGTAGGGACCACACGGAACCCACACGGAACTGTTGCCTGCTGGGATCCTTGGGCGAACCCTCAGCGATACAGTGAGGTAATTCAGACCATCTGCAGTAGAGAGGGGCCTTTCTCTTTTAGGAGTATCCATAAACCAGGTTAGGCTAGTGGACAGCCCCGGACAGACAGACAGGCAGACAGACAGGCAGGCAGGCAGACCTGATATTTACACAGCACCCTCACAACACTGACGGCTGCTCCACCACTTCAGCAGTATCCTGTAGGTCTACATTCATCACTGTAAAGAGGAGTGGAGCGGCTCCCCATGCTTTTGATACTGTTACATACACACACACACACGCACCTACGTACAGTACACAGACACAGACACAGACTAAGAGAATTACACAGGCGAGGCCCCATACACTACACACCCAGTATAGCGTAGCTGTCACCAGGGTCTGAAGACACGTCCTATTCTGTAATCTATGTGGTGTGTAATTTCAGATAAGGACATTATATGTACAGTAAATGCTTGCTGGTGAAACGTTAGAGAACCCTTTCATCTCATTATTTTCAGAGGTATATTAGTAAGGTTACCGTGTCAAATTATCAGACCACCTGACCCGACATCTCACAGAAATGGCTTTTTAGGGTACTGCTGTGGACCAAACTCCACAAGGGAGACAGAAAACCACCCTGCAACCAAGAAAACAGCCAATCACACACACTACATAATGAGCCCTGGGGAGATGTGGCGCAATGTAACTATATATGCACTCGATATCACTGCCATCACTACTTTGCACTTCTCAAAATATATGCAAAGGTTCACATTTATGTTCATTAGAGGTGGGGTAGGAGACCATATCCAAACACCTTCGCTTGCAAATCTGACGTGGGCGTCTTGAGATGTCCACTATCAACTGTCGGAAAGAATCTTCATCTGTCGGAAAGAAACACACACCTGACTTAATCCATCTCAATCCACCCCAATTCATTACAGTGTGTAATTGTAAGGGCTGTCGCTTTCCTCATCCTCAGATGAGGTGAGGAGAGAAGGATCTTCGGACCAAAATGCGGAGTCAGGGAAATATGCCATCTTTATTTTTAATACGAAAACTGATGACACGAAAACAAACACTTTACAAAACTTACAAAATAACAAAACGACGTAGAACGAAACCTGAACATAAACTCACATCACTAAACGTAAACTTACGGACAGGAACGTTACATCAAAACACACGAACAGCCAAACAGCCCCGAAAGTGAAAATACATCGACAACGACGAAGACATCACTGGAGACAATCACCCACAAACAAACAGTGAGAATGCCCTACCTAAATATGACTCTTGATTAGAGGAAAACGCAAACCACCTGCCTCTAATCAAGAGCCATACCAGGCAAACCAAAACCAACATAGAAACGAATAACATAGACTGCCCACCCAAAACACATGCCCTGACCAAAAACACATAAAAACAACATAAAACAGGTCAGGACTGTTACAGTACCCCCCCCTCAAGATGCGCACGCCGGGCGCACAAGCACAAAGTCCAGGGGAGGGTCCGGGTGGGCAGTTGACCACGGTGGTGGTTCCGGCTCAGGACGCTGTCCCCATACCACCATAGTCACTCCCCTCTTCTGTCTACCCCTTCTAATGACCACCTTAACACTACCTTCCCCTAAATAAACAGCTAGCACCGGGACAAGGGGCAGCACCGGGACAAGGGGTAGCACCGGGACAAGGGGCAGCACCGGGACAAGGGGCAGCACCAGGATAAGGACCAGCACCGGAATAAGGGGCAGCACCGGGACAAGGGGCAGCACCGGGACAAGGGGCAGCACCGGGACAAGGGGCAACACCGGGACAAGGGGCAGCACCGGGACAAGGGGCAACACCGGGACAAGGGGCAGATCCCGGCTGAAGGACTCTGGCAGGTCCTGTTTGGACGGCTCTGGCAGGTCCATGCAGGCTGACGGCTCTCGACGCTCATGGCAGACTGACGGCTCTCTACGCTCATGGCAGGCTGACGGCTCTCGACGCTCATGGCAGGCTGACGGCTCTCGACGCTCATGGCAGGCTGACGGCTCTCGACGCTCATGGCAGGCTGACGGCTCTCGACGCTCATGGCGCTCTGACGGCTCTGGCTGCTCATGGCTCACTGACGGCTCTGG
Organism: Salvelinus alpinus; assembly: GCF_045679555.1. Taxonomy (NCBI): domain Eukaryota; kingdom Metazoa; phylum Chordata; class Actinopteri; order Salmoniformes; family Salmonidae; genus Salvelinus; species Salvelinus alpinus. Next base: position 31,429,208 of record NC_092099.1, read on the forward strand.
CTGCTCATGGCTCACTGACGGCTCTGGCTGCTCATGGCTCACTGACGGCTCTGGCTGCTCATGGCTCACTGACGGCTCTGGCTGCTCATGGCTCGCTGGCGGCTCTGGCAGATCCTGTCTGATTGGCGGCTCTGGCAGATCCTGTCTGGTTGGCGGCTCTGGCAGATCCTGTCTGGTTGGCGGCTCTGGCAGATCCTGTCTGGTTGGCGGCTCTGGCAGATCCTGTCTGGCGGGCGGCTCTGGCAGATCCTGTCTGGCGGGCGGCTCTAGCGGCTCCTGTCTGGCTGACGGCTCTAGCGGCTCCTGTCTGGCGGATGGCTCTGTAGGCTCATGGCAGACGGGCGGCTTTGCAGGCTCATGGCAGACGGGCGGCTTTGCAGGCTCCTGGCAGACGGATGGCTCAGATGGCGCTGGGGAGACGGATGGCTCAGATGGCGCTGGGGAGACGGATGGCTCAGATGGCGCTGGGGAGACGGATGGCTCAGATGGCGCTGGGGAGACGGATGGCTCAGATGGCGCTGGGGAGACGGATGGCTCTGGCCGGATACGGCGCACTGTAGACCTGGTGCGTGGTGCCGGAACTGGAGGCACCGGGCTAATGATAAGCACCTTCCTACTAGTGCGTGGAGCAGGGACAGGGCACACTGAACTCTCAAAGCGTACTCTAAACCTGGTGCGTGGTACCGGCACTGGTGGCACCTGGCTGAGGGCACGCACCTCAGGACTAGTACGGGGAGAAGTGACAGTGTGTACAGGACTTAGGAGACGCACAGGTGGCTTAGTGCGTGGGGCCGGAACTGGAGGCACTGAACTGGATACACGCACTATAGGGAGAGTGCGTGGAGGAGGAACAGGGCTCTGGAAATGCACTGGTAGCCTAGTGCGTAATGTAGGCACTGTAGGTACTAGGCTGGGGCGGGGAGGTGGCGCCGGAAATACCGGACCGTGCAGGCGTACTGGCTCTCTTGAGCATTGAGCTTGCCCAACCTTACCTGGTTGAATACTCCCGGTTGCCCGACCAGTGCGGGGAGGTGGAATAACCCGCACCGGGCTATGTAGGCGAACCGGGGAAACCATGCGTAAGGCAGGTGCCATGTATGCCGGCCCGAGGAGACGCACTGGAGACCAGACGCGTTGAGCCGGCCTCATGACACCTGGCTCAATACTCAATCTAGCCCTACCAGTGCGGGGAGGTGGAATAACCCGCACTGGGCTATGCACTCGTACAGGAGACACCGTGCGCTCTACTGCGTAACACGGCGCCTGCCCGTACTCCCGCTCTCCACGGTAAGCCTGGGAAGTGGGCGCAGGTCTCCTACCTGCCCTTGGCCCACTACCCTTTAGCCCCCCCCCAAGAAATTTTTGGGAGTTACTCACGGGCTTTTCGGGCTTCCGTGCAAGACGTGTCCCCTCATAATTCCGGTTACGAGCTTGAATCTCCGGCTTCCATCCACGTCTCCTAGCTGCCTCCTTAAACCACCGCTCCTGGGCTGTGGCTGCCTCACTCTTCTCACGAGAGCAGCGATATTCTCCAGTTTGCGCCCAGGGTCCTCTACCAGACAGGATCTCCTCCCAAGTCCAAAAGTCCTTGTTGCTCCGTCGAGCATTCCCATACCGCTTGGTCACATTTTGTTGGTGGGTGATTCTGTAAGGGCTGTCGCTTTCCTCATCCTCAGATGAGGTGAGGAGAGAAGGATCTTCGGACCAAAATGCGGAGTCAGGGAAATATGCCATCTTTATTTTTAATACGAAAACTGATGACACGAAAACAAACACTTTACAAAACTTACAAAATAACAAAACGACGTAGAACGAAACCTGAACATAAACTCACATCACTAAACGTAAACTTACGGACAGGAACGTTACATCAAAACACACGAACAGCCAAACAGCCCCGAAAGTGAAAATACATCGACAACGACGAAGACATCACTGGAGACAATCACCCACAAACAAACAGTGAGAATGCCCTACCTAAATATGACTCTTGATTAGAGGAAAACGCAAACCACCTGCCTCTAATCAAGAGCCATACCAGGCAAACCAAAACCAACATAGAAACGAATAACATAGACTGCCCACCCAAAACACATGCCCTGACCAAAAACACATAAAAACAACATAAAACAGGTCAGGACTGTTACAGTAATACTACAACTGTCAATAAGTTCACTCTCACTTCTTCAAGCTCGGCGATCGAATGCCTTTTTTTATTGTCTGTTCATATTCATCCATATTACCTAAACGATTCGCCTCAGAAAAAAATACAATTCAATTCTTCAGAAAAAAAGAAAAGAAGTAAAGAATTGACTAGAATCCAAGTGTTTTAGCACCTGAACCCTAGCGAGTATAATAAACGTCACTGGGATATTTATAGCGTAGTATATGGAGAATGTCCAATTCCCTTCGCAATAACGAGAATGCATCTGTTAACCGTATCAGAGCAGCCCCCTTAGCCTGAAGAAAGATCGGGTGAAAATAGAAAAGTACACTGTGTCAGCCCCTCGACGTGCCACCGTACACTTTCTATTAACTTACACTTTAAGCCCCCCGTAACCCAAACCCTACCAACTGCAGCCCACATTGCCCTGTTGGGCCCAGGAACCAGGCTATATATAACCTTTAACAGAGCCACGAGAATACAGCACTGAGCACACACAGTCATATCAGCCACATGACCCTTAGTTAATTGTAGCTATAGGCTAATGTATGTTTTTTACTCTACAGGTTTTTCTGTATCAAACTGTGGTGAGTAGTTACCAAAAAGTTATATGATAATAGTATAATGTAGATAATATAGCAGTCGTGAACACATTTTACATAACCAATCATTGGATATAAAACAACGTTGATTTGTAATTCAGAACAGCTCCTGTTGATGGAGTTGAGGTGTTAGTGATGACCAGTGAGTTTACAGTCAGCCTGTTTCTAGTGTTGTGGAGAGGGAGTTGAGGTGTTAGTGATGACCAGTGAGTTTACAGTCAGGCGGTTTCTAGTGTTGTGGAGAGGGAGTTGCTGTAAGGACCTGGCAGAGTAGCACTATGGCAGAGCGGAGTGTGGACCTGGTGTGAAGCTGTTGTTTGGCCACAGTGACAGATCCCTGTGTCCTCACGGCCTCACGGTATTCTGTAAGTTTCATCTGTGGCCACAGACTCTCTTCTCAGCCAAGAAGAGACACTAAAGTAAATAACCATACTGTATAAGTAAATAACTACACTGTGACAAACCAACAGCAACTGCCTGGCTGAGACACTTGAGATTCACACACCCACACATCATTTACACAAATACAAGCTCACATAAAGATACAAAGACTGGCCTACACCAACATTATCAGTTGGGCCGTTCCACCAATTCAATGTCTTTTGAGATGTGTATCTTGGTGGGGAATTTTGTTGTTGATTTCACCTAATTTCAACATAAACAGCACATGCTCCTGTCATAAACAGCACATGCTCCTGTCATAAAGAGCACATGCTCCTGTCATAAACAGCACATGCTCCTGTCATAAAGAGCACATGCTCCTGTCATAAACAGCACATGCTCCTGTCATAAACAGCACATGCTCCTGTCATAAAGAGCACATGCTCCTGTCATAAACAGCACATGCTCCTGTCATAAAGAGCACATGCTCCTGTCATAAAGAGCACATGCTCCTGTCATAAAGAGCACATGCTCCTGTCATAAAGAGCACATGCTTCTGTCATAAACAGCACATGCTTCTTTCATAAAGAGCACATGCTCCTGTCATAAACTGCACATGCTCCTGTCATAAACAGCACATGCTCCTGTCATAAACAGCACGTGCTCCTGTCATAAACAGCACATGAACCTGTCATGAACAGCACATGCTCGGCTTAATAAAAACACGTTTTAATAAAACAAATGACTATAGTAAGAGCCAATTAAGTGCCAGATAAAATTACAAGGCTGACCGTAACATGGTTGATGATTTCATCTTAAATCAGCCATAAAGGCCCTTGTGACAGAGGAAATGGAAGCTTGTTGTGTACAACAGGGCGGGGCAATTGAATGTAAGCTCCACCCCTAGATGTTTTTTTGTTAAACATTTCTAGCCTGGCTTTCTATAGGTAACAGGGTTGACGTGTTATGCTCGACCCATTCAGTTTTCCACCACAAAACACCAGAAAGATCAGAACCAGCTCACCTGCTTTTAAACTATGATTTGACTATTAGATGTTCAATGTTAATTTTGATTTTTTAAATTTTTTATAAATAGTTTCACCATATTAAAAGCAACTTAGCGTTTCTCGTCATGAATCTTGTTCTGGAGGCAGCTCTGCAGAGTAGACACTAGCTGGCACAGCCACAGTCATGAAATGTTAAACCTAACCTTAAACCTTAACTTAACCACACTGCTAAGCCTAATGCCTAACCCTAACCTTAAATATTTACAATATAGCCAATTTTGACTTTGCAGCTGGCCCATCCAGCAGAAATCGCTCAGTTCTGCCTCAAGGACAAGACTCATCCCAATAAATGTCAACCTGCATATTAAAACAAGAGTTCAGTTCAAGTAACTGGGTTGACCTTAAAATGAGGGACAGGTTTTTTTTCATCCTTAAAATGAATCACTCATCACATGAAATAAATAATCATCTTCAGAAATGACTGTGTCAAAGCAACAAAATAACTAGGGCTTTATAATAATGGTGAAAAGTTGGAGAAATGTTGGGGTTACATGGGGTAGAATCTTCCTGGATGTCAAAGAGGGTGCACATAGGGACATGTCACAATGCAGAATTTGGACACTTTAGCAAGTGTCTTGTTCATATAAAAAATCTGATTTATTGAATTCTCCTGTGGTCAATATTAAACGGCACTTAATAGAATATAACAGGCTTTTAAAATGTATTATTGTGTGTGTGCGTGTGTGTGTGTGCGTGCGTGCGTGCGTGCGTGCGTGTGTGCATGTGTGCGTGCATGCGTGCGTGCGTGTGTGTGTGTGAGTGTATGCATGAGAGTGTGAGTGAGAGAGCATTTGTAGCTTGGTGCCCATATAAATCATTTCAGCACAGCTGCGCCCTGTCCCTCTATCTATCCTCGGATAAGCCTTCTCAAATCTCCCCCCGACATCATCTGGCCTCGCCTTGCTCACAGGCTGGCCAGCTATCAAACTACACTGTGTGTGTGTGTGCGTGTGTGTGTGTGTGTTTACTAAGCTCTCAGATGATGAGTAAGCTCCCTATCTTTCTCTCCAGCAGCAGCTTCTCTGAGGACAGAAAGAGGATTGATTAGGACCCTGTCTGTCTATACACTCTATGAGTTTTTCAGGACACTATCTGTCTGTCTGAACGAGGCCTATCGGTTGGCTGGACAATAGTACGAGTCAAAATTCACCCAAGGCTGAAAAACAGCAAAACAACGTTGGCTAAGCTGGAACACTAGTGCGTGCCCATAGCGAGTGATGCTTAGAATTCCTATTCGCCTAAATGGCATAAACAAATGTATCCCTTTTTATTTACCACCACAATCTGTTCGTTGGACGAAACTGGAAAAAAAAAAACTTGTGTAGAAAGTAAACATCCGCACCTCGATGGTGTCAACTGTACTTATGTCTGCGTAATGACAAAGTAGGGGAAAAATGAAAACTTTGTACTATTTATGGTCTAGTGATTGATCACAAGCGAGCTCGCTGTCCAGATTTACAGAATTACAAAGAGGAGATTCTCCTGATTAAAATGGTGCCTGAATCTAAACTTACACATTGCGAGATATTTGGTGAAATAGACCGGCATGCCTCTCCATAGGAAAACAATGGGGGGAACTCAGCGTTCCAAGGGCAAAAATTATTTTGGTGCTAGCATTTGATGACAACCGAGCTCGCTGCCAGACTTACATAATTAGAAAGAGGAGATTCTCATGATTAAAATGGCGTCCAACTTGAAAAATCGAAATATATACTTTGCGAGATATTTGGCGAAATAGACAGAAGGCTATATTTCCCCGACAGGAAACAATGGGACGACCTCAGAGTTCTATGAGTAATTTTTTGTTGTTGTTTACATTTTAACTACCAACAACGTGAGCAGGTCTCATTGTCAACAATAGCGAAGCAGACATTGTGAACAATAAGCTGGGAATAGAACGTTCGGGAAGGCGAGTGTTGGTGCCACGGAGCTCAAAACAAATAATAGGAACTTGCAAGGTGAAAAATGCCCTAAAATAAGGCCTGTTTTTTTCGTGGTTACTTCAAAACGACGGCAAGCAGCTGGGAAATATGGTCATATTATGAAACTGGGCTCCACGGCGGATGCAATGAATTAGTTTTCATCAGAAAAAAGCGTTGTTAAAAATGTAATGTATCCAGCCTGCTATAGGACTAGGAGATGAGATGAGAGAGGGTTTAAGAAGGTCCTAACATGAAAACTACTTTTTAACACTTCTAAATCAGGTGGAACAGGGTTGTATGTCAATCATAATGCTTTATGAAGTAGACTTTACAGAAAAGTTACAGAGATGTTGTAAAGACTTACACTCCACTGCTGTACAGTGTGTTGAACTAAAGCTCAATTTTGGTCACCCTCATTATTTATCCTCCCGTCCGCCACTCTCTTCTTCTCACTTTCTTTCTTTCTTTCTTTCTTTCTTTCTTTCTTTCTTTCTTTCTTTCTTTCTTTCTTTCTTTCTTTCTTTCTTTCTTTCTTTCTTTCTTTCTTTCTTTCTTTCTTTCTTTCTTTCTTTCTTTTTCTTTCTTTCTTTCTTTCTTTCTTTCTTTCTTTCTTTCTTATTTGTCTATGAATCAGACAGAGGGGCCTGCTGTTGAGCCAAGGCAGTCAGGGCGGAAAATATGAATTTTACATAAAACTAAATGCACCGGACCCGAGGGAGGGAGAAGAGTAAAGAGAGGGATAGAGAGAGAATGCGGGGAGAAAGTAGAAGGTAGAAAGGGGTGGCGAGAGGGGGGAAGATGGAGGGTGTGAGAGAGGGAGTGGTGAGAGAAGACAAGAGGGGGGTAAAGAGGGGAGCAGATGGAGTTTGGATCAGACTCCTGGTGACTGGGCAGTCAGATTTCATATTTCACATCTACTATGTCTTGCTCACACAAACAGAAACACAAAAACACACGCACACATCTGCGCACCAGAAAGTCCCCCAACCATATGAGGGCAGTACAAAGTGCAGCAGTTTGAGTGATTGAGCTTCTTTCTCACTGAAATTACCTTTGTCGTCAACCAAACCTCTCCACCACCACCCAGGACAAAACATACTGTTTCTTGGAAATCAAATCAAATCAAATTTTATTTGTCACATGCGCCGAATTCAACAGGTGCAGACCTTACCGTGAAATGCTTACTTACAAGCCCTTAACCAACAATGCAGTTCAAGAAACAGAGTTAAGAAAATATTTACAAAATAAACTAAAGTAAAAAATAAAATAAAAAGTAACACAATAAAATAACTATAACGGGGCTATATTACAGGGGGTACCGGTACCGAGTCAATGTGCCGGGGAACAGGTTAGTCGAGGTATTTGTAAATGTAGGTAGGGGTAAAGCGTGACTATGCATAGATAATAAACAGTGAATAGCAGCAGTGTAAAAATAAGGGGGGGGGGGGGGGGGTCAATGTAAACAGTTGATTAATTGTTCAGCGTTCTTATGGCTTGGGGTAGAAGCTGTCAAAGAGTCTTTTGGACCTAGACTTGGCGCTCCGGTACCGCTTGCCGTGCGATAACAGAGAGAACCATTTATGACTTAGGTGACAGGCGTCTTTGACCATTTTTTGGGCCTTCCTCTGACACCGCCTAGCATATAGGTCCTGGATGGCAGGAAGCTTGGTCCCAGTGATGTACTGGGCCGTATGCACTACCCTCTGTCGCGCCTTTTGATCGGATGCAGAGCAGTTGCCATACCAGGCGGTGATGCAACCGGTCAGGATGCTCTCGATGGTGGAGCTTTATAACTTTTTGAGGATCTGGGGACCCATGCTAAATCTTTTCAGTCTCCAGAGGGGGAATAGGCTTTGTCGTGCCCTCTTCACACCGTCTTGGTGTGTTTGGACCATGATAGTTTGTTGGTGATGTGGACATCAATGAACTGAAACTCTTGACCCACTCCACTACAGCCCTGTCGATGTGAATGGGGGCGTGTTCGGCCCTCCTTTTCCTGTAGTCCATGATCAGCTCCTTTGTCTTGCTCACGTTGAGAGCGAGGTTGTTGTCCTGGGACCACACTGCCAGGTCTCTGACCTCCCCACTATAGGATGTCTCATCGTTGTCGATGATCAGGCCTACCACTGTTGTGTCGTCAGCAAACGTAATGATGGTGTTGGTGTTGTGTTTGGCAATGCAGTCGTTGGTGAACAGGTAGTACAGGACGGGACTAAGCACGCACCCTTGAGGGCCCCCGTGTTGAGGATCAGCGTGGCAGATGTGTTGTTGTCCAACCCTTACCACCTGGGGGCGGCCCGTCAGGAAGTCCAGGATCTAGTTGCAGAGGGAGGTGTTTAGTCCCAGGTTCCATAGCTTAGTGACGAGCTTTGTGGGCACTATGGTGTTGAAAGCTGAGCTGTAGTCATTCTCACATAGGTGTTCCTTTTGTGCAGGTGGGAAAGGGCAGTCTGGGGACTTTGATGGTCTGCTTGAAACATGTAGGTATTACAGACTTGGTCAGGGAGAGGTTGAAAATGTCAGTGAAGACACTTGCCAGTTGGTCCGCGCATGCTCTGAGTACACGTCCTGGTAATCAGAATGTTGACCTGTTTAAAGGTCTTGCTCACATCGGCTATGGAGAGCGTGATCACAGAGTCGTCCAGAACAGCTGGTGCTCTCATGCATGCTTCAGTGTTGCTTGCCTCGAAGCAAGCATAAAAGGCATTTAGCTCGTCTGGTAGGCTCGCGTCACTGGGCAGCTCGCGGCTGGGTTTCCCTTTGTAGTTGGTATTAGTTTACAAGCCCTGCCACATCCGACGAGCGTCAGAGCCAGTGTAGTAGGATTTAATCTTTGTCCTGTATTGACACTTTGCCTGTTTTGATGGTTTGTCTGAGAGCCTAGCGGGATTTCCTATAAGCGTCCGGATTAGTGTCCTGCTCCTTGAAAACAGCTGTTCTTGCCTTTAGCTCGGTGCCGGTAATGTTGCCGGTAATCCATGGCTTCTGGTTGGGATATGTACCTTTTGTCACTGTGGGGACGACGTCTTTGATGCACTTATTGATGAAGCTGGTGACTGAGGTCGTATACTCCTCAATGACATTGGATGAATCCCGGAACATACTCCAGTCTGTGCTAGAAAAACAGTTCTGTAGGGTATAATGCACGTCATCTGACCACTTCCGAGTCACTGGTACTTCCTGCTTTAGTTTTTGCTTGTAAGCAAGAATCAGGAGGATATAATTCATATTTGCCAAATGGAGTGCGAGGGAGAGCTTTGTATGCGTATCTGTGTGTGGAGTAAAGGAAAGTTATTTTACTCTGGTTGCACATGTGACATGCTGGTAGAAATGAGATGAAACGGATTTAAATTTGCTTGCATTCAAGTCCCCGGCCACTAACAGTGACGCTTCTGGATTGAACCTAGTATACTGTTAGAAAATTAGGTTGTAAACTACCAGAAAACCAATTCAACGGCATTCTCACATTTTCCTGTTCCTGCGTCAGAACATAATGAGTAGACATAGAAGGTGAACACGTTCTCATCAATATTTTCCAGCCAAAGGCCAATACGTTCAAAGAGCCATGCTGCTGTATGAATCAATCATCACACCCAGGCCAACAGCACGCACACACACACACGCACACGCACACGCATACGCAAACACATACACATACACACACACAGGCTCGACTGCAATCAGCCAGATGCTGCTGAAGGAAAGGCTTGGGTGAGAGCGAGTGTTTTTTGGATTAAGGCCTTTTGCATGCGTAATATAGCGCAATAAGGATACATTAGCCATTACCTTCTCAGCAGTGCCTTAATGATCTGGAGAGGCAATAGCATGGAAAGCCAGACTCACACATCACTGAGCAAATAAATGTAGGGAGGGAGAGAAAGAAAGAGAGGAATGGAGAGAGAGAGAATGAGATTGAAATGAAGGGAAAGGTAGAGAAATGGAGGGAGAGAGAGGAAGAAACTGGGAAGTGGAGACAAATGGTCTATAGGCTAAGAAAATGTACAATCAATATAAAGGTCAGTGCTAGGGTTAGCGCTAGTGGGGTTAGGTTTAGGGTTAAGACCAAGGCTAGGGTTATTGTTAGAGTTAAGGTTGACAGACAAACAAATTATGGAGTACTTACACCCCTTATATCCATGTTTCTTCGCTTTCCAATTATGCAACACTGCTGTTGAGGATGGGATCCTCCCGTTCCTGTTATTACATAATGTGCTGTTTATGAGATTTTTAATGTGATGTAGTGTGGCAGATTATATCATGTAATGCTGAACCACTGGTCTGTATTCTGATACAGTCCATTAGGTCCCACCATGGTAGTTATTAATTGCTTTTTAGGACAACACCCTGGCAACAAAACTATTAATTTGAACCTATATGGAAACCAAACTATTTTAGGAGGGGTCAACAGAACTAGGCAGGTGGAGGACGTCCCATCATTACAATAGCGGGGGAAACACTACTTCTAAGAGTGTGTCCATCATCTTTAGCTGAGAGCCTCATATTTTAAAGATTTGCCTACTGTTGCATTCTTCACCAAACATGGTCATTAACACGTTAGTTAACCACCGCCGATCCTTCACATCTTGCTCACTGACACACACACACACACACAAAACACATGTAAGACAGGGAATGCCACTGATCAGCACGAAGTCACAAGACTTATCGCCCCTCATATTTAACCACTGCGAGATCTGGGCTATTTTGTTCCTTCCCACAGGTGTTAGGAGTTAATGCCACTGGTCATGTGATCGGAGTGGCCTTAGTGCGGCGGGATGCCAGGGAGGCCTGAGGGCTGTGAACAGGCCCGACAGCCTTCAGATGGGTTAGGAATAACAGTGTTAACAACCTCTCTCAGAGCATAGCACAGTGGTGCAGCTTTTCAACAAAACGCAACCCAACATAGTCTTTCAACACAACACAACACAGCTCCTCAACATAACACGATGCAATGCCACAGCCTTTCAGAGACCTGGCACTACTACAACACAACTTTAAGGAGTTAGAACAGTGTAACAAACAACAGTAATACTGTAATGTCGTTCGTCTGAGGAAGAAGGAGTAGACCAAAGCGCAGCGTGGTACGTGTTCATGATGTTTTAATATAGCCTGAACACTGAAACAAAAAACAAAAGTGGAACAAAACGCAACAGTTCTGTCAGGCACTCACACAAAACAGAAAACAACTACCCACAAAACACAGGTGGGAAAAGGCTACCTAAGTATGGTTCTCAATCAGAGACAACGATAGACAGCTGCCTCTGATTGAGAACCACACCCGGGCAAACACAATACAAATAGACAACATAGAACAAAAGCATAGAATGCCCACACCAACTCACGCCCTGACCAACCAAAATAGAGACATAAAAAGGATCTCTAAGGTCAGGGCGTGACAAATACAGAGATAAACTGGGCAATATAAAGAAACCAAATTGGTATGACGGTAACCCCAGAGAACATTCTCTAACATTTTGTGTTACCTTAATTTTGCCAAACAGTAAGCCATTTAGTGTAATACACCTGAATATGAGGCTGGTGTGAAATATTATTAAGATGGACATTATAATGGTGTTCTCTGAGTATCAGTGACAAATCAACAGGAGAGGCTGTTTTCCATAGTGTTGCCTTACTGATTGAAATCTAGATCCCACTGGCTCCCCAGGAAGCCTCAGGCTCTGTAGCTGGTTGTGGATGGTTGTGGTGCGCGTGCGCGCACACACACACACACACACACACACACACACACACACACACACACACACACACACACACACACACACACACACACACACACACACACACACACACACACACACACACACACACACACACACACACACACACACACACACACACACACACACACACACACACACACTTCTGTAGAGGTATCCACTTCTTCTTAATGGTGAATTCCCACTCTGTTGGGGGTTATAATGGCATTTCCAGGCTAAATTGAATAACATGTCTTCAGCAATGAGGTGCAGAAACACTGAGGGCGCGGTGTGGCTGAAAGATAAAAGAAAGGGAGAGAAAGTGGGAGGCAGAATCAAACTTTTTTCCCCTATTAAAACGAGGCCTGGAAAACAATAGAGTTGGAGGTCGCAAACGATAGCCGGAGGACACAGAGGCGCACAGACACTGGGCTATAAAGGAGCTCTGTGATTGGGCAGGATCCACCACCCCGATCAAAGGTTTCCCCAGCTCTCCGCCTGGGCAGGGCTGATGATGACCTTTGACCCCAGAGTTGGTTGTAGTCCGGGCCAGCAGTAGCTCTAGAGAGACAGGGGAGGGATGAGTGGCTGTCTGAGACTCCCCCTTCTGAGATCCAGACCTCTCCACATTGTTCTCAGTCCTGTCCTCTGTGATTACTTGTTTAATGTATTCAGGGCTCTTGCTCTGTGTGTTTTATATCTCTCTTTAAGTATAGACTTTGGCATCTTCACTACATCTTCATCCTGAGGTCCCTGGAGAACCTGAGATAGAGACAGATCAACGACATACAGTGCGAGAGGGAGAGTGTGAGAGAGAGAGTGTGAGAGAGCGAGAGAGAGAGACTGCCTGTGCCTGTGCAGCATGTTGTTGGAAGATGGGGCAGACAGAGAGACAGGAGGAAATGGAGTGCTGTTCTTCAGTTTGGCTTTATTGAGATGGACACGTGAGGGAACTGGTAGAGAACAAAGGCTTTCTGCTGGTGTCGTATCAAACGCACACACGCTGGGAGTGGACAGAGCACTTTTTCTTGGAGAGCCTTTCATACATAAAATGATTATTTGCTTCACAGATGGCTTCATTTTGCGTGTGTCATTATGTCATCCAAGTTCTGAGAAAAATTAATTTCCTCTGCAAAAATGAGAAAAGCAGGAAAACTGCTTCATAAAAAGAGAAGAAAATTCAGGGCTTTTCTCATTCCACTAAAAGGGAAAAAATTGGAAAAGGGACTGCTGAACCATTTACTTACAAGACAGCAATTACCTGTATAATAAATTAAGTAAATTAAAGAGAGGCTGTTCTTGTTTTCTGATAGTCAAGTAAGCTGCTTGCTTTGTTGATTGGAAATAATATAGTATGACTTAGAGAAATAATATATCATTATATAGAATAACGTTGACTGAAATGACTATGGCGCAAGATGGCCTTCACTGCTGCTGGTATAAAGAAAACTAATGTACATCCATCCAGGAATTTGAACATGCTGCAGCACCAGCATCCACCAGGGGGGAGCTGTGAGTCTACTTTCTCCCAAAGCAGTCTTCATGTTTGCATTTTACGATACATTTGGCTCTGAGTGCATGTGACCATAATAGCCATTAAAGGTTTGGACCAGTGATATTGGAATGTTACATTTCATTTCCACAACTCCCAACATAACAGCTTGTCATGGGTGAGGACTGAGTAGCCACAACTCCCAACATAACAGCTTGTCATGGGTGAGGACGGAATAGCCACAACTCCCAACATAACAGCTTGTCAGGGGTGAGGACTGAGTAGCCACAACTCCCAGTGGCCCCTGACCCCTGGGCCTAGAGTACCAGTAAGTGTCTAGTTCTGCTGATAATACTGACCCAGCTAATTAACCTCATGCCAGGCCTTTAATTTGAACTGTTCAGTTCAGCGTCTCATCCAATGGCCCTTGAGGAGCTGGGGATAATGAGAGACCAATAAATTTGACTGGATTTAAGCTCAGGGAGGCAGAGATTCGGTGCACCTGTCACGGCCAGATAGCAGTGAATGCAATTGATGGGCTCGACAAGGTCAATTTCGATTGCATAGGGCCCCATACGGCCTCCTCGGATCTCCGGCGCAATGCCACAGGGATTGTTGGGCACCTGTCAATCAGCCTGGAGAGGGAAAATATCATGACTTGGCTACAGTGCCTCCTCTGTAAGACAGATAAGCCAGCACAAGGCTAACTCATGATATTCTCACGGAACCCCTGTAACAAGATAATGATCTTACAATAATACACCAACATTGAGAAACATTTTGCACACCAGCACATTATGAAGGGTGAATGTGTAACATGCTGCACTACTACACTACGAGGACTTTGTACACTTTCCACTAACAGATTAGCCTCCTGACAACAGTGTTAGTGTGTTTAGTGTATTAAGTGTGTGTGTGTGTGTGTGTGTGTGTGTGTGTGTGTGTGTGTGTGTGTGTGTGTGTGTGTGTGTGTGTGTGTGTGTGTGTGTGTGTGTGTGTGTGTGTGTGTGTGTGTGTGTGTGTGTGTGTGTGTGTGTGTGCGCGCGTGCGCGCGTGTGTGTGTGTTGGAACTAATGTTCACAGCCAATGGAGAGGAATATGCGCAACAGAGCTATTGCTTACTGCCCTTGGTGACAACTTGTTTGTTGCAGGTCTAGAAAAGTCATCATCCAATTCAGGTCAGCGCATTGAGTTCAATGTCTCAACACTGATCAATGTAAGACATACTAGCTAACTGAAATGTGTCTCACTACTGCAATCTGAATGTCATCATAAAAGAAATCATGTCCCCTCTTCATCAACTGAAAGTAAACATTGTTCCTGATGCACTGTATTGTAGCGTGTGTCAGTCTCACAGGGAGATGAGATGAAGGGTTTAAGTTGTGCTCACATTCGCACAGGTGAGGTCTCAGTTCCACTAGGAAATGCCATGTGTTCAAGGAAAAGACAGGATGTCCCGCGAAGCTGAAGGTGATCCCATCTGGGACTGACCTCTGACCTCTGACTGAGAGTGGGGGAGCAGGGGGGGGAAGGGAGAAGAGAGCGAGAAGGACACCAAGATTTAATTTTGTTTTCCCATCGAAGGAGGGTTTGAGGATTTAGGGAGGAATCAAACCCCTCTCTCTCCCCTGGCTCTTCCCCCATGGTTCAGGGCCTTGCAGCTGTCCCCTTTCCCTCACATTTTTCTCAGTCAGATTTCAATCTATAATTAGCAGAAAGACCTCTAACTCCACACACACGTGAGTGTGTGACTGCGAGTGCGGCCCGAAACTAATGGACTAAATCCACTCCCCCCCTACCCCGCCCAATGGCTGGAGCGGCAGGTTCACATGTAGAGACTTAAAGCAACTTCTTTCTCAATGGCTGAGGGAGGCAGACTTAAAGGGCAACCCCTTGGCGGTCTCCTCCACCATGCCAGAGCATCACTAAGCCCCCACTGAGCCTCAGTCCTCCTCGGTTCCCTCAGCATTCCAAATGTGGCACATACAGACAAACCCACCTGCTTCCCATCGCTTTTAATGATGAGTTTTATAGAACACTTGACGATTGTAGATCTAGATTGGAATCTGATCTGTGCTGACTGATGAGGTCACAGGGAGAAGGAAGGGGGCCATTACTCCACCAGGCATGCTGTCTATAGCAGGAAGGGAACACTGACAACTTTTCCATGACATCCCTGTACAGCCCTTCATGCTTTGCCTGGTTGTTTAATCCAAGAGCAAGGTCGTGATTTTATGGGTCAGCAGTTCCCCTCTGGACTAACTAACGTACAGACCTGTTCCCAACGCTGTGATTGGTCACCAGAGCCTTCCCACAAAGCCTTCGACCTCATCTTGATTTAGCCACCTGTTATTATTCTACTGCCCTAAGCCAGGGGAGGTAACAGCACAAAACCAAAAATAACGTTTGATGTAATTTTAGTAAATCTCAACCCTTGGATTATTTTATTATTGTTATTAGAATGTCAATCTTCCCCTCACCAGTAAGTGATGGTTCCCAGTGTTCTTCATGTTCAAATAGTACCTTCTGATGTTGAGGAGAATTTACCTAAGGCCTTTATTGAGCTCACATAGGCATTTTGTGACATCTTACATTTGTTCTCAAAATACACTTAACATGTATTGGTGTTTAAAGGTAGACTCAGTGATATGACATAGATGCTGAAAGTAAACAACATAGTGGGTCAATTTTCCACAATAAGTGTGAGGCTCAACTTCTCCACTGTTTTGGTGCCCTGGCTACTGTAATAGTATGAAGCGAACCTGTGCACATGCGCAGATACTGTGTGTGACTGTGTGAGAGCGAAGTCTTGCATCTTTCTCAACTCAATATCTGTGGTGTTGCTTGTGGCTACCTTTAAATACAAAAAAACATTTATCAATACTGTACACACCACTAGATGAAGGCACATCAGAGTATGGACAGGGCTAAAAAAAAAAATATGAATTTCAGTACTTGAGAATCCATCTTTGACATGTTTTTATTTTCAAATAAATAGCGAACTACACAACTTAATATCAAATTAATTGAATCCTTTTCCTTTGAAAATACCTGACGATAAGAATAACAGTCAAATAGAGTAAACAACAAAGGTCACAGATGTCTTGAAAGGTGGGAATGGCCATTACAACGATGCAACAGCTTGAAATTCAAGCATGAGTATTTCCAGTTTAATACTGTGTAAGTCAGCGTGGAAAATGTGACAAATTCTGCATGCATTTCATACTGAGCAATATTTCCGATGAAACATGACACTTATCCTAGAGTAAACTGTGTCGTTAAAGATTTTACAAAGTCATTATTTTCTCCATTTCTCACACTTCATTTGGGCATTACTCAGGGTTATGGAGGCTTTCTGTGGTTTATCGAGTTTTTCTGGAGTTTCACTCTCGACTCGCAACGCTTCAATCACACATTATCTCCAAACAGATGTAGTTACCTGTCATGGCGTACAACCCTTACACCTTACATACTAAGGCCCGGTAACAGTTTTATTGTTTCATTACTGCGCCAGGTGGTACTTAGCATCGACCTACTGGTACAGAATGGTAATCTGACTTTGGGGTAGGATTCAGAGAAACTAATTTGGTTGGCATCTGACCCCTGGGCATGTGTTTGTTGCTTTTAGTCACGTCAACTTCTGCGTTACAGCCTTGTTATTGGAGGAGCCAAGGGCACACATTTTTAATCATGATCTAAATTTAGTAAGGAAAGGTTGTAAACCGATAAATACTGTTAACTTGGCATGGCAGCAATACCGCCACAACGAGGGAGAATAAAATATTGAATGCGGTCTAGTGAGAGAAAAAAAGTTAAGCCCATTCAGTTTGATTGACAAATTCATATGGGGAGACCTTTACCATAGACCTTTACCATAAATGGGCCCTCTGATTTTCCGCAGTGACCGACAGTATGAGAAGGCATGTTGGGGGGAGGTGGTAGGGAGGGGGTTTGGAGGGCAGGATGGTCTTAGTTCTCCATGTGCCAGTTCACTGTGAGCCTACTGAAATGACTTGGCACAGGGAAAATGTATTCAATTCAGGGGGACAAATAATTAACTGACATCAGCTGGTGGGTCCGGACCCTCCGGGGAAAGGTTACGGTACAAATATAGCACCTTTTTTCCCAATAAATTGTATGCGGGAGGCAGAGGCGCGGGATTGACAGAATATGTAGAATGGAAGGCACGGCGACATTGATTAATGTGACGGATGGGGTCTTTTAAGTCTACGCTGAAATAGAACATCAAACGCTTATCTCAAACAGCAAATCACTGTCCTGCTACCAGCTATGAGCCAGCCGACAGTTACAACCAACACAGAGGTTGTGTGTGTCCCTTTGTCATGTGAGATGAGTTACTGTACAAGGATCAAAGCAACGCTGCTCTTATGTTTGGTTCAACAAAAAATACAATCAAAAAAATGGAGAAAGAAATTATCCAATATTTTTCCTACTCCCATGCACCTGTGGTTGTATTGGATGTGCTTGCTTCGTAATTATTATTATATTCTTAAAATGTATTTCACCTCACTGGTAATCAGGTAATCAGTTATGCCATGTAAACAATAGAGACAAGTCCTAGTGTAAACAACAGCTGCACTAAATACATCCAGGAAGTAGGAGCAGACTAAAACATAGTTGTGAAGGTGTGGCTATGATAGACTGCACCAGTATAAAACACTGTGAAGGCTGTCCGTAAACACCTTGGCATAATGTATTAAGGTGTTGAGAGATGCACAGGAGTATACAGTTGACATACAATATGTCTCTCTTTTTATCTTTCTCTCTCTCTCTGTTTCAGAAGCTGGAATAGCTACCCATGGGCAGCCTAGCGGTTAAGCGCATTGGGCCAGTAAACAGACATTAGCTAGTTCAAATCCCTGAGCTGACTAGGTGAAAAATCTGTCAATGTGCCCTTGAGCAGGGCACTTAACCCTAATTGCTCCTTTAAGTGTCTCTGGATAAGAATGTCTGCTAAATGACTAAAATGTAAATAGAGGGGAAAAAACTACACAGTGTTGTTGCTGATTGGGCACAGAATTGGCACAGAACACTTTTAGCATATCTGCGGGTTCAAGCCTTCCAATGTCATAAAATTAGCACCTTTCCGGAAAGATGGTGAATGCCTGGACTGGAACCAGCCAGAGCATTGGGGGATATTTTGGCAGGTGCTGGGGCAGTGGTTAATGACAGAGCAGATAATATTTCTGTTTTTATTGACCTGTCAGTTCTTATCAGAGACTTCCTCTATAAGCAATCCAAGGTGAGCCTGAGATGCTATCCAGAGATTCAATCTCCAAAAATAGGAAAAATAGCCCAATGCTTGTGTTTACATCAATGCTAAAAGCTTCCTAAATATTCCCTGAAATATAATACAAGCATTTGGCCGACATGCTTTACTAATAAACCTGTGGCCTGTAATGTTGGCTTTGGCAAACGTGTTAACATTCTGGAAAAAGATTAACATAGATATACATTCTCATAAGGTGTAATGTAAATGTATATACATATTCAAGCACTGACATACATGTTCATATACATTCACACACACAGACAAGCACACAAATGGGTTATGCTCTGCAAACAAGGTACAAATCCTGACAACTTTGCACACAAAGTTGAGCTCACTTTTGGCCTCCAAAGTAAACCATGGTTCCTTGGCCAGCCCTTGGACTTCACAAAGACCCAGTGTAGTTATCACCTAAAGTGTGAACGGACTGCTCTCTCTGCTTTTTATAAACAACGTGGCCAGCCAAGAAAAACACACAATTCACTTGATTTACTTTAAGAAGATGTAATCTCTGGCGGTGGATGTCTCAGAGTGTATCTTTGGCCAAAAAAGGCTGAACTCTGGTACCACTTTTACATTCTTTCTATTCAACACTTTTATTTAGCTTCCACATTCCTCGGCTTGAAAACGTTCATAGGGAACGAGATGTTTTGGACT
The DNA here is from genome assembly GCF_045679555.1 of Salvelinus alpinus. Taxonomy (NCBI): domain Eukaryota; kingdom Metazoa; phylum Chordata; class Actinopteri; order Salmoniformes; family Salmonidae; genus Salvelinus; species Salvelinus alpinus. Next base: position 31,448,500 of record NC_092099.1, read on the forward strand.
CTGAGAAGAGAGAGAACTGAATTCATACATGATATTAGTGGACGTTATCTCTCAAAATGTTGACAGTTTTCGAGGGCAGCGGATTCACACCTCAACAGCTCCATGTCACTCATGGAGATCCACTAGTTCAAAATGGCTGACAAAAACACACCAGCCATGTTCAGGAGGATCAAAACCGTAAATGTATTATGGGTCAGTGCAGTCACCTGGAATGTCGGCTGCAATGTCGTACAAGCCCACTGACTACTCCTGAGATGTAAAGAACCAACCAACCATTTCTGACACAGACAATGCCTATACATTATCATAATTTCTAGGGAATTTTTCCTAGCCACCGTGCTTCTACACCTGCATTGCTTGCGGTTTGGGGTTTTAGGCTGGGTTTCTGTACAGCACTTTGTGACATCAGCTGATGTAAGAAGGGCTTTATAAATACATTTGATTGATTGATTTGACATACTTACAGATGTCCTCACCAACCAAACAGAACCTAACTCCAAATGTACCCCCTCCCCATCACACTCTGCCTCTCCTTCAGCACCCCCCTCGTTCCCCAACACACACAAGTACTTACTGTATACACACACATACCATACCCCCCGCCGCTATGCCATCCAGCACAAACACACACGCACACACTCCAGCCAGGTCCACTCCCTGTGGCGAGGGTGGCTGTAAAGCAGCCTGAGGAGAGATTGATGTGTGCGGTGTGGAATCTTCATGTGATGTGACGATATCTGGAACACATATATGCAGCGGCGGCCCACAAGCCGGCTTGGAGAGTCTCTATGTCCTGCTTTTAGATTTCCACTCACCCAGACTTTTAATGTGAAAAGACCCCGCCACTGTAATTTGTGGTCTGCTAAAACTTTGAGGTGATTCAAAGACAAAAAATGTGTGTGTGTGGAGGGGTGGAGGGGACAGGACAAGGGGGTTTGTTGTGAAATGTCACAGAGGATTAGTGAATGTGTTGTAAATGGAGTGATATTTTTCATTGGATTCTTCCCCTCATTACATTGTTTCAACTCACTGGAAGCGTACGGTTTGCATATTGACTGTGTAGTATTTGCTACAGAGGAGGGTTTACAAACACCACATGCCTTTATCAATTTAGATATATTATAATTACAGCACGCATCATTAATCATAGGTTCAAATCAGGTATTCTGAGAAGAGCATACCAAGTTATTTTCGCCTTCTACTCATCCATCTCACTGCTACACACTGTTACTCTAGCATACTGAACAACATCCAATCACACTGCTACACACTGTTACTCTAGCATACTGAACAACATCCAATCACACTGCTACACACTGTTACTCTAGCATACTGAACAACACCCCATCACACTGCTCAATTAACCTTGATTTTTAATCATGTTCAGTTACTCAAATCAACAACAAGTGGATACATTTGCGTGGGTCTCTGTCTTCACTCCCATGCAATAGGTTTAAATAAAGCTTTATGCATACGGTTGTTTGAGTGTTCTTTAGATGGTGGATGGATTACTTTCTTTGTAGGCAAATACTGGATGGGGAGACCGATTACTCTGTTGCTGATTTAATCATTAACCATATAGTTAGAGGTCTCATCATGGATATAACCCATTTTAGCATGGCCATTGCCATTGAGGGCTTTCACCATTTTAAAGCAGTCAACTGGGTGGGGATTCCTATGAGTCAGGTAATGAAGAAGATGAAAATGTACTACTTTAAAATGGAGATAGCATGCACAGTGCCATTGAGGCTGTCACAGACACTATGATGGCACAGATACAAAAATGAGTCCCCTATCTAGCTCTATGTCACAAACTAACCACATTCACAGCCATACATCTGGCAGATTTGATTATGCTGAGCCGCAGGGCGCCGGGCAAAGGCCGCTGGGTGAAAGCAGCGAGGGAGGAGAGCCATTCTCAAATCAAACAGTAATCTGAGCCGCTCAGTGATTTTGTCAACAAGGCACTTTTGCATGGGAAAACACAGAATCTTACTAATTAGTACACATCTCTAATTACGTAATTTTGTTTTGATCCGACTTTGCCGTGGGCTTTGAATGGGGCACCTGGCTCACGCCCGGGAGGCAGTCCGGATCCAAATCGAATGCACTCAACTTTCAGCCAAGCAAAACACGCCTACATGGGCACCCGGTCAAAATTAATCAAACCCCCTCATCAAATACTTCCTGTTCTCTTCCAACAAATACTAACATCTGACCAATCAGAATACAGCAAAGTAGTTGCTAGGTAGATAATTAATTACCGTTACAATTCCAGACAACTGTTTCACTATATGTTAGAACTACACAACATTGATTTAGAAAATAATAATATCTCTCATAAAATGAATCTACAATAATGAATATCCATTTCACAATTTGTTTCTGATCTGATTATAAAAAGGATTGTAATCTAAATAGTTTTGAATAACGAATTTGCATAATACCTGTCTGAAAGTCCCATAGAGTTATATTGGTATACATCAGACACCTTGATCAGGCCCAATGGGACATTGTCAAATGATGAAGATGAATAATTTGCTTTTAATAATCAGAAAACCATCGATGAAACTCACTTGTTGATGGATAGATTTGGTGTGATATTTAGAATCATGAATTGCACTAATTAACACAATGTCATCAGACTGGACGATCAGGAATGTGGCACCAAGACAGAACCAGGCACCAAGACAGACAGAGAGAGAGAGAGTGAGACTGATCAGCGGAAATTACACTACATTAACCCAATGAAAGAAATGGTCAGATGTATGTTTCTATCAGGGGCCTTGGAATGGGTCTTTAAACCTATAATGATGCCTTGTTTTGGTTTCATTAGAGAATACACAGCCCCAGAGAACATTGTGACCTCTTCTGGTAATGTTATCTACTGGTTTATGTGATTAAAAAAGCTCTGAGCCAACTGACTGACATAAAGTCTCCAGGAATGTTCCACTTGACCATCCAGAGAATACCAAGTGAGGACAAGGGGACTGTTGAGGTTAAACGGTTCATTACATCAACTGTAAATGATATGATAGAAGGCAGCCGTTGCAGAGCGACACTGTCTCTTACTTATGAAAATGCAGCATGTTTTGTTAAAATGTTCCATTAGAACACTTACATTGGGCTACCTAGACAACAACCATGTATGATATAGCTACTGGCGCACCTCTAGCCCAAGATGTACTCTTAAAGAACCTAACGTTACCGTTACTCCTTAAGGTCCAAGGCCCTTATATGTTATTTTCAGAGGTAGACTGGCTTTGGCAGCCAAAACAGCCAAATACTCCATCTAAACGTGAATCGATTTTCAATCGCAATATGGTGCTAGAATAATAAAGCCCTTTCATATCACATAAAAATAATTTTACAAATGCAAAATACACACTTATTGTAGACTGTTTTAACCGGCCTTATCACAGTTGCAACCAACAGTATTTTTCAGTGACAACATATTTCTTGCTGCCTTCTTCCGTTAGACACAAGTGTTCGGAGGATTCTAGACAGCTAATTAGCACAGGTGGACCCTCTGTCTTTCATTTGTCTCCCGTAAACAGGTGCTTTAATTTGGAGATATGGCCGTGTGGAAACACCAACCCTAACCCTATAGCCCTATTTCAATATAACGTTTTGTTTCTTGAAAATTATTTTGACGCTGATGTGAAAGATAAGGTGCTTTCAAAACCGTACCTTAGGCGATGCGTGTTAATGTTCAGACCGAGCGTCGGGCTCTTAACAAAACTGACAGTCATGATCAAGGGCCAGGCCTCTAGTTAGTACACACATGTCTCTCAGCTTTGTAAATATGGTGGCGGCAGGTAGCCTAGTGGTTAGAGCGTTGGGCTGGTAACTGTAAAGTTTGCTGGATTGAATCCCTGAGCTGACAACATAAAATCTCTTGTTCTGCCCCTGAACAAAGCAGTTAACCAACTGTTCCCTGGTAGGCCGGCATTGTAAGTAAGAATTTGTTCTTAACAGACTTGCCTAGTTAAATAATGGTAATTATCTTATCAGTGTAGTATACAAAGTATACTATTATTTACCATAGCACAGACCTGAATAACCTTTTAGCCAGGGCACTCAGCACATCAACTATGCTAAGGGACTCTTTACACTACACTACTTTGACGACACTAGTCCCAGGAAAGATACTTTTGTAGTGTAAAGGCGTCAGCATGCTTCAGTTCGCTGGCGTCTAGCCGAACTCGGCTAGCCGAAACGACCGAGTGTGCTCGCATACTCCCTTAAATCGCTTGAAAACGATAAAAAAGCGGCAATAGTACTGTTTGTCCATTTTGAGATGCTGTAGCCAGTATACACTTCCTCAAAATAGTCAGAACTAATCTAAGATAACTCAAGAAATCTGTAATTATTGTTCACGTTTTTGCCTAAGAGATCTTAGTCTCACCTACGTAGGTAGTGTGGGAGACATTTACACCACATACCCCCCTCTGAGTGGTATAGTGTAAAGACAACTGCTTTCCCACACCACATGTCCCTGCAAGAATGATCTTAATTACAAGTAACTGTCCAGTGAAAACCATACTTTTTAAAGTTCATATTCTGTTAGCTCGTACCCAAATAATGTTGTTGACTAGTCCTACACTCAGGAAATTGGATGCAGTCCATCACAGTGCCATCCGTTTTGTCACCAAAGCCCCATATACTACCCACCACTGTGGCCTGTATGCTCTAGTTGGCTGACCCTCGCTTCATATTCGTCGCCAAACCCACTGGCTCCAGGTCATCTATACGTTTTTTCTAGGTAAAGCCCTGCCTTATCTCAGCTCACTGGTCACCATAGCAGCACCCACCCATAGCACATGCTCCAGCAGGTATATTTCACTGGTCACCCCCAAAGCCAACTTCTCTTTGGCCACCTTTCCTTCCAGTTCTCTGCTGCCAATGACTGGAACGAATTGCAAAAATCACTGAAGCTGGAGACTCAGCTTACAGATCATTGAACCTGTACATTGCCCATCTGAAAATAGCCCACCCAACTACCCCATCCCCATATTGTTATTTATTTTTTCTGCTCCTTTGCACCCCAGTATCTCTACTTGCACATTCATCTTCTGCACATCTATCACTCCATTGTTTAATTGTAATTATTTCACCACTATGGCCTATTTATTGCCTTACCATTGCTAAATTGTAATTATTTCACCACTATGGTCTATTTATTGCCTTACCTCCCTAATCTTACTTAATTTGCACACACTGTATATAGACTTTTCTATTGTGTTATTGACTGTATGTTTGTTTATCCCATGTGTAACTCTGTGTTGTTTGTGTCGCACTGCTTTGGTTTATCTTGGCCAGGTCGCAGTTGTAAATGAGAACTTGTTCTCAACTGGTCTACCTGGTTAAATAAAGGTGAAATACGTTTTTTTTTTTTTAATACTCTATTTGTGGCCAAATCATATATTGGAGAAAAAACACCTCAAAAACCCCACCTGTATCTCAAACAGACCGTTAAAAAAATGCTTGCTGTTTCCTCATAGAACGTGTCATGTTTGCTCATCGATGGAGCTGGCCAATCAGCTGTCTACTCGCAATAATATTTTTTATGATCGGTATACGCCCACACCATTCTTTTGTTGAGGTACGTCCACACCATTCCAACACAGAAAAGCTGCTTTTTAACTTACTCAATTATTATTTGTATTTTTTTTTACAGGTTTCAACACTGGACAGTTACTTTAATACCAGTAGACTGCATTTTTGCTCTGTTAGCCAAATTCTAAATTAAAGCTTTTAAAATATCCATACATTTGTGAATTGTTGCATTAATCAAGTGTGCAATATGGTCTAGATGAGAAGCTCCTGTATAGTTTGAATTGCTATCCTTATTTTGTTTGTCTATATACTATATTTGCAGTATGCTAATAGCTGCACTCACACATGAAGCAGGCATATGGCTTTGGCCACATCACATCCAAGGCTAAAGTAAGGATAGTGTAAACAGAAAAATTGCAAATCTGATGTTGAAGAGAGATAGATCTTACTACACATATTTTACTCATGTAAATCCACCCTAAAAGGTAATATCACTTTGATAACCACCTTTCCATTAGGATACTAGTCAATAAACATGGTGCTGTTGATGAGAGGATAATGTCTATCTCCAAGACATCTCCATTGTCCTGAGGCACCCCTTGGTGTGGAGAATAAAGGTGTTAAAACAAGACCCTGATTTATTAAGTACTAATTGTTGGTGTGAATGTCTCTCATGCAGACTGGGGTGGGTTACTGACAGTCTCCGCTGAGTGCAAACATTAATCGGCTGGCAGATTCATTGGGCTAAAACCCTGCTGGGGACGGAATATTTTTGAAAAGTTGCAAAGTTGTTGCCACCACTCGAAAATCAACCCTCATGTCCTCAAGGGGTATTGTTAGTTTTTTTCACCTCCAACAGGCCTGTGATTGATGATGGTTGACTGCAGAGAGAGAGAGCGAGAGAGAGAGAGAAAGTCTAAAATAAACCTGGCGTGGGGATGGTTCAGGGCTGCTCAGGGGTCGTGCTGGCTGCTGGAGATGTGTGTTCACAGGCCAGCACATGGGACTCATGACAGGGATAGCAGACCATTGCGGGAGGGCCCAAAAAGAGAGGCTCGTCTGGCAGAGCTATTTGTGGAGCAGAAATTCAGCTACTGACACAGACTGTCATCCCATGATGGATCAGTGGGATAGAGAGAAGCATGGAAGCAGGGCAGAGGAGAGGGTGTGACAGGGGACAGGGGGAGAAGTGAAGCAAGGGAGGGGGGATAGGGCAGCTTAATGCAACACTGGGGTTTTGGGGGGAAACATTTTGCCTGACATGAGACCTGTTGCAACAGTGAATCATGTCTGGAAAATCACTGACATCAGATCTGTCTGTCAGAGTCGAGAAGTTAATTAAAGTCCACAATGCCCCAATGCATACCTACAACTCTAAATGTCCTAACTTAGGCCACAATGTTCCTGTCAACAATGAGTAACACCTCGTCTATACCTGGTTTTACAAATAATGTTTCTAATCATAATGTTTCTAATCATGAGATCCAGATAATAAGCTTTGTTTCCATTCACACTTGGTTTCCAATGTGTCATGCCCATTTTACACTAAATATCCCATGTGCAGGTGCCCTTCGGCATTATTTACCATAACAATATACCTGACCTCCAGCACTGCCATGGACTGTAAACCAATGATTCCACCACAATACACAGTACCAGTAAAAAGTTTGGACACACCTACTCATTCAAGGGTTTTTCTTTATTTTCAACTATTTTCTACATTGTAGAATAATAGTGAAGACATCAAAACCATGAAATAACACATATGGAATCATGTAGTAACCAAAAAAGTGTTAAACAAAATATATTTTATATTTGAAATTCTTCAAAGTAGCCACCCTTTGACTTGATGACAGCTTTGCACACTCTTGGCATTCTCTCAACCAGCTTCATGAGGTAGTCACCTGGAATGCATTTCAATTAACAGGTGTTCCTTGTTAAAAGTTCATTTGTGGAATTTCTTTCCTTCTTAATGTGTTTGAGCTAATCATTTGTGTTGTGACAAGGTAGGGGTGGATACAGATGATATCCCTATTTGGTAAAACACCAAAACCATATTATGGCAAGAACAGCTCAAATAAGCAAAGAGAAATTACAGTCCATCATTACTTGAAGACATGAACGTCAGTCAATATGGAACATTTCAAGAACTTAAAAAAGTTTATTCAAGTGCAGTCGTATGCAGAGTAGGTGAACAGACGATCTCCGCATGTGTGGTTCCCACCGTGCAGAAAAGAGGAAGAGGTGTGATGGTGTGGGGGTGCTTTGCTGGTGACCCTGTCATGGATTTATTTAGAATTCAAGGCACACTTAGCCAGCATGGCTACCACAGCATTCTGCAGCGATAGGCCATTCCATCTGGTTTGAGCTTAGTGGACCATCATTTGTTTTTCAACAGGACAATGACACAAAACACACCTCCAGGCTGTGTACGGTCTATTTGACCAAGAAGGAGAGTGATGGAGTGCTGCATCAGATGACCTGCCCTCCACAGTCACCCGACCTCAACCCAATTGAGATGGTTTGGGATGAGTTGAACCGCAGAGTGAAGGAAAATCAGCCAAGTGCTCAGCATATGTGGGAACTCTTTCAAGACTGTTGGAAAAGCATTCCAAGTGAAGCTGGTTGAGAGAATGCCAAGAGTGTGCAAAGCTGTCATCATGGCAAAGGGTGAGGGGACTTTGAAGAATCTAAAATCTAAAATATATTTTGATTTATTGAACACTTTTTGTGTTATTGCATAGTTTTGATGTCTTCACTATTATTCCACAATGTAGAAAATAGTAAAAATAAAGAAAAACCCTTGAATGGGTAGGTGTGTTCAAACTTTTGACTGGTACTATATATCTAACCCCACATCACAAGTCTCTGTCTCCCCAAAGTAGTGGTCCATATGGGGGCAAAGCGTTGACCCCCAGTCCATATGAGTGGTGCTCCCTCTTCCATCCGCATGGCCAGGTTTGGAATAGGACCGGCTACCCCCGGGGCGAAAGTCTGCAGATCCCGTTACTGAACCCCCTAAGCCCACTGTGCCCTTTGTGATTTATATATCTGCTCTGAATTTACAGCTTGTGAAATACTCTCAGTTAACAGCAGACGGGAGAACTTAGGGTGTGTGTGGGGGGTTGGGGGTTGGGATGGGGGGGGCACACAGAAACAATGGATCTGTCCTGCAGGAGAAGGAACCAAGAATTTGTGTGTGTGTGTGTGAGTGTGAGAGAGAGGGAGAGAGACTAGGCTGTTGCACCTGGTCTGGAGAGGAGCGTATACATTCCTCCAATAAGGAGAGGGGAAGTGTCGCATAGCTGGGTGTCATTCTTTTAAGATGTGAGGAAATTCCACTGGGCTTGATTTCTTTTTGAAATACAACAATACCTGATGTGCTGCGTACACTTTTATGGAGGCAGCAGAACCTGTGTCCATCTGTCCTGCTGGTTAAACCAATGATTGACATTGACTCTTGGGTTCTATTACGCAAATAACAGGCCTTCACTTTTCCTTTTTCCCTTATGCCTTTCAGTAAAACAAACTTTTGTACATTACTAAACCTGACTAAACATAGCAATATTTTACACGGTGGGCAAAAAGGTTACCTTAAGCTGTGGAAGCTGATCACTGAAGAAAAGTACCTCCACACACTTCGACAAAATCACATTTCAGAAATGTAATGGGCCAAGTATTCAGTCACAGTAGAGAACCATTTCAACTCAAGCACTGATTTAATTTGAATAATTGATTAAATAAAAAATTTAAGGGCCTCCTGGGTGGCGCAGTGGTCTAAGGCACTGCATCGCAGTGTGGCACCAGAGATTCTAGGTTCGAGCCCAAGCTCTGCTGCAGCCAGCTGTGACCGGGAGGCTCATGGGGTGATGCAAAATTTGCGCAGCGTTGTCTCGGTTAGGGAGGGCTTGGCCAGCAGGGTGTGCACTATTGACTCCCTCATTGTGCACTATTGACTCCTGTGGCGGGCTGGGTGTATGGTGTTTCCTCTGACACATTGGTGTGGCTGGCTTCCGGGTTGGATGTGCGTTGTGTCAAGAAGCAGTGTGGCTTTGGGTTGTGTTTCGGAGGACGCATGGCTCTCGACCTTCGCCTCTCCTGAGTCCGTATGGGAGTTACAGCGATGAGACAAGACAATTGAGACACTACCAATTGGACACCATGAAAAAGGGGTTAAAAAACATTATTTTTTTTTTTTTTTAAAGACTGGAATTACAAGACAATTTTCATAACCAGTGTCAAATAAATAGTACTGGTTTATAAGTTGTGATGATGATTGAGACCTTTTAGTAAAAGGTGAATACAGAGATTACACGTGTGTTGTGGGGCTGGTCTGAGGCTCTGGGCTAGTTAGCTGCTGCTGCTGTAGGTCTCAGGTGGAATGGTCTGGAGGCTTGGCCCCGTATTATCACACATTCCCTTTTTAAAGGGATGCTTTATGTGTAATCTCTTCATTAATGGATTGTCAGGCGAGATGTTTCACGTGTAATCTCTCTATTAATTGGTTTTAAGGAGAGATGCTGGACATGTAATCTCTTCATTAATTGGCTGGCCCGATGGGGAATCAGAGAGACCAGGGGCCAATGAAAAGTGGCTGTCAGAACCTTTCCCTGAGCATCTGAATGTTTTTAAAACTGAGACACTTTGTTGGCTGGTTGGTCAGCGGACCAATATGTAAGGCCTAATTACACATGACCAACTACGGCTGACAATTGATTCCTTTCAGATGGGAAAACCCCTGGTCTCGATGGCATTCAAATAGAGATATGTCAAACCTTTTATGAACTACTGAAAGATCCATTACCATCATGTTTTAATTAATCATACGTAAATGTCAAACTGTTCGGACACCCCAAAAGAGGGACTTATCTCTCTCCTACTGAAGCAGGAGCCAGGGGTTGGAGGCCTCCTCACCCTTCAATGTTGTAATGCAAAAATATTGGCAAAATGTATTGCTCATGGAATAAAAAATGTTCTACCGGACATTATTCATCACGATCAGATGGGATTCAACATTAGACAACTACGAGAAATAATGGGAAACTATGAGAATGCTGGAAAACCAGGAATAATCTTTATAGCAGATTTTGAGAAAGCCTTTGACTCAGTAAATCTAGAGCCTGGATTTTTTCAATTTTGGAGAATCTCTCATGGGTAAAAGTAATGTACAAGAATCCTTTATGTAAAATAATAAACAACGGTTACTTCTCTGAGAACTTTGAATTGTCAAGAGGCGCAAAACAAGGTTGCCCTCTGTCACCATACCTATGTATTATGTCCATTGAACTTGAAAAATCATAAAAAATCAAATCAAATCAAACCTGATTTGCCACATGCGCCGAATACAACAAGTGTAGACTTTACTGTGAAATGCTTACTTACAAGCCCTTAAGCAACAGTGCAGTTCAAGAACAAGAAAATATTTACCAAGTAGGCTAAAATAAAAAGTAATAATAAAAAGTAACACAATTATGATAACAATAACGAGGCTATATACAGGGGGCACCGGTACTGAATCAGTGTGCGGGGGTACATACTAGTTGAGGTCATCTGTACATGTAGGTGGGGGTGAAGTGACTATGCATAGGTAACAAACAAATAGCGAGTAGCAGCAGTGCACAAACGGGAGGGGGGGTCAATGTAAATCGTCCGGTGGCGATTTTTATGAATTGTTCAGCAGTCTAATGGCTTGGGGGTAGAAGCTGTTGAGGAGCCTTTTGGTCCTAGACTTGTCACTCTGGTACCACTTGCCTTGCGGTAGCAGAGAAAACAGTCTATAACTTGGGTGACTGGAGTCTCTGACAATTTTATTGGCTTTCCTTTGACACCGCCTATTTTATAATGTCCTGGATGGCAGGAAGCTTGGCCCCAGTGATGTACTGGGCCATTCGCACAACCCTCTGTAGTGCCTTATGGTCAGATGCCGAGCAGTTGCCATACCAGGCGGTGATGCAACCGGTCAGGATGCTCTCGATGGTGCAGCTGTAGAACCTTTTGAGGATCTGGGGACCCATGCCAGATCTTTTCAGTCTCCTGAGGGGGAAAAGGTTTTGTCATGCCCTCTACAGTTGAAGTCGGAAGTTTACATACACCTTAGCCAAATACATTTAAACTCAGTTTATCACAATTCCTGACATTTAATCCAAGTAAAAATTCCCTGTTTTAGGTCAGTTAGAACACCACTTTATTTTAAGAATGTGAAATGTCAGAATAATAGTAGAGAGAATTATTTATTTCAGCTTTTATTTCTTTCATCACATTCCCAGTGGGTCAGAGGTTTACATTCACTCAATAAGTATTTGGTAGCATTGCCTTTAAAATGTTTAACTTGGGTCAAACATTTCGGGTAGCCTTCCACAAGCTTCCCACAATAAGTTGGATGAATTTTGGCCCATTCCTCCTGACAGAGCTGGTGTAACTGAGTCAGGTTTGATTTATTTTATTTTATTTTTATTACACCTTTATTTAACCAGGTAGGCTAGTTGAGAACAAGTTCTCATTTACATCTGCTACCTGGCTAAGATAAAGCAAAGCAGTGCGACACAAACAACAACACAGAGTTACACATGAAATAAACAAACATACAGTCAGTATGGGGATGAGGTAGTTGGATGGGCTATTTACAGCTGGGCTATGTACAGGTGCAGTGATCTGTGAGCTGCTCTGACAGCTGGTGCTTAAAGTTAGTGAGGGAGATATATGTCTCCAGTTTCAGTGATTGTTGCAGTTTATTCCAGTCATTGGCAGCAGAGAACTGGAAGGAAAGCGGCCAAAGAGGAATTGGCTTTGGGGGTGACCAGTGAAATATACCTGCTGGAGCGCTTGCTACGGGTGGGTGTCTGCTATGGTGACCAGTGAGCTGAGAAAAGGTGGGGCTTTACCTAGCAAAGACTTATAGAAGACCTGGAGCCAGTGGGATTGGCGACGAATATGAAGCGAGGGCCAGCCAACTAGAGCATACAGGCCACAGTGGTGGGTAGTATATGGGGCTTTGGTGACAAAACGGATGGCACTGTGATGGACTGCATCCAATTTGCTGAGTAGTGTTGGAGTCTATTTTGTAAATGACATCGCCGAAGTCAAGGATCGGTAAGATAGTCAGTTTTACGAGGGTATGTTTGGCAGCATGATTGAAGGAGGCTTTGATGCGAAATAGGAAGCCGATTCTAGATTTAATTTTGGATTGGAGATGCTTAACTTCTCTAGGGTATGTGGGACGGTAGCGTCCCACCTCGTCAACAGCCAGTGAAACTGCAGGGCGCCAAATTCAAAACAACAGAAATCCCATAATTTAAATTCCTCAAACATACAAGTATTTTACACCATTTTAAAGCGGCACTTGTTGTAAATCCAGCCAAAGTGTCCGATTTCAAAAAGGTTTTTACGACGAAAGCACACCAAACAATTATGTTAGGTATGAGCCAAGTCACAGAAAAAGACAGCCATTTTTCCAGCTAAAGAGAGCAGTAACAAAAAGCAGAAATAGAGATAAAATGAATCACTAACCTTTGATAATCTTCATCAGATGAAACTCATAGGACTTCATGTTACACAATACATGTATTTTTTGTTCGGTAAAGTTCATATTTATATCCAAAAATCTGAGTTTAGGCAAGACGCTACTTTATCACTTGGCAAAAAGCCTGAGAAATGCAGAGCGCCAAATTAAAATTAATTACTATGAAAATTACTATAAAATCAAACTTTAATTAAATCACACATGAAAGATACCAAATTAAAGCTACACTGGTTGTGAATCCAGCCAACATGTCAGAATTCAAATAGGCTTTTCAGCGAAAGCATACGATGCTATTATCTGAGCATAGCACCATAGTAAACAAAAGAGAGAAAACATTTCAACCCTGCAGGCGCGACACAAAACACAGAAATAGAAATATAATTCATGCCTTACCTTTGACGAGCTTCTGTTGTTGGCACTCCAATATGTCCCATAAACATCACAAATGGTCCTTTTGTTCGATTAATTCCGTCGATATATATCCAAAATGTCCATTTATTTGGCGCGTTTGATCCCGAAAAACACCGGTTCCAACTTGCTCAAACGTGACGACAAAATATCTCAAAGGTTACCTGTAAACTTTGCCAAAAAATGTCAAACTACTTTTGTAATACAACTTTAGGTATTTTTTAACGTTAATAATCGATAAAATTGAAGACGGGATGATATGTGTTCAAACGAAATGTTGCATGCCTTCTGTTTGATTGAAGCGCATGTCCAGGACACCTGGAGTGCCTCGACTTCAAGATGGCCGTATTTCTTCATTACACAAAGGAATAACCTCATCCTATTTCTCAGGACTGTTGACATCTAGTGGAAGCCGTAGGAACTCCAAGCAATTCGCGTAGAAATCTGGTTTCCCAATGAACACTCATTGAAAAGACAATGACCTCAACAACAAAAAAATCTGAATGGTTTGTCCTCGGGGTTTCGCCTGCTAAATAAGTTCTGTTATACTCACAGACATGATTCAAACAGTTTTAGAAACTTCAGAGTGTTTTCCATCCAAATCTACTAATAATATGCATATCTTATCTCCTGGGGATGAGTAACTGGCAGTTGAATTTGGGTATGCTTTTCATCCAAACGCGAAAATGCTGCCCCCTACCCTGGAGAAGTTAATGTGCGTCTAGAAGGAGAGTTTACAGTGTAACCAGACACCTAGGTATTTGTAGTTGTCCACATATTCTAAGTCAGAACCGTCCAGAGAAGTGATGCTGAACGGGCGGGCAGGTGTGGGCAGCGATCGGTTGAAGAGCATGCATTTAGTTTTACTTGCATTTAAGAGCAGTTGGAGGCCATGGAAGGGGTGTTGTATGGCATTGAAGCTCGTCTGGAGGTTGGTTAACACAGTGTCCAAAGAAGGGTCAGAAGTATACAGAATGGTGTCGTCTGCGTAGAGGTGGATCAGAGAATCACCAGCAGCAAGAGCGACGTCATTGATGTATACAGAGAAAAGAGTTGGCCCGATACAGAGAAAAGAGTCGGCCCGAGGATTCTACCCTGTGGCACCCCCATAGAGACTGCCAGAGGTCCGGACAACAGGCCCTCCGATTTGACACACTGAACTCTATCTGAGGAGTAGTTGGTGAACCAGGCGAGGCAGTCCTTTGAGAAACCAAGGCTGTTGACTCGCAGATAAGAATGTGGTGATTGACAGAGTCGAAAGCCTTGGCCAGGTCGATGAATACAGCTGCACAGTATTGTCTCTTATCGATGGCGGTTATGATAACGTTTAGGACCTTGAGCGTGGCTGAGGTGCACCCATGACCAGCTCGGAAACCAGATTGCATAGCGGAGAAGGTACGGTGGGATTCAAAATGGTCGGTGATCTGTTTGGTAACTTGGCTTTCGAAGACCTTAGAAAGGCAGGGTAGGATAGATATAGGTCTGTAGCAGTTTGGGTGTAGAGTGTCTCCCCCTTTGAAGAGGGGGATGACCGCGGCAGCTTTCCAATCTGTGGGGATCTCAGACGATACGAAAGAGAGGTTGAACAGGCTAGTAATTGGGGTTGCAACAATTTCGGTGGATAATTTAAGAAAGAGAGGGTCCAGATTGTCTAGACCGGCTGATTTGTAGGGGTCCAGATTTTTCACCTCTTTCAGAACATCAGCTATCTGGATTTGGGTGAAGGAGACATGGGGGAGGCTTGGGAAAGTTGCTGCAGGGGGTGCAGGGCTGTTGACCGGGGTAGGGGTAGCCAGGTGGAAAGCATGGCCAGCCGTAGAAAACTGCTTATTGAAATTCTCAATTATCGCGGATTTATCGGTGGTGACAGTGTTTCCTAGCCTCAGTGCAGTAGGCAGCTGGGAGGAGGTGCTCTTATTCTCCATGAACTTTACAGTGTCCCAGAACTTTTGGGATTTTTTGCTACAGGATGCAAATTTCTGTTTGAAAAAGCTAGCCTTTGCTTTCCTAAATGCCTGTGTATATTGGTTCCTAACTTCCCTGAAAAGTTGCATTTCGCGGGAGCTATTCGATGCTAATGCAGTACGCCACAGGATGTTTTTATGCTGATCAAGGGCAGTCAAGTCTGGAGTGAACCAAGGGCTATATCTGTTCCTGGTTCTACATTTTTTAATGGAGCATGCTTATTTAAGATGGTGAGGAAAGCACATTTAAAGAATAACCAGGCATCCTCTACTGAAAGAATGAGGTCAATATCCTTCCAGGATACCCGGGCCAGGTTGATTAGAAAGGCCTGCTCGCTGAAGTGTTTTAGGGAGCCATTGACAGTGTACTCGGAGGGCAGGTTGGTTAGGATGATAACTATGAGGGTGCCCGTGTTTACGGATTTGAGGTTGTACCTGGTAGGTTCATTGATAATTTTTGTGATATTGAGGGCATCATGCTTAGATTGAAGGATGGCCGGGGTGTTAAACATGTCCCAGTGTATGTCACCTAACAGCACGAGCTCTGAATGTAGATGGGGGGCAATCAATTCACATATGGTGTCCAGGGCACAGCTGGGGGCAGAAGGTGGTATATAGCAAGCGGCAACGGTGAGACACTTGTTTCTGGAAAGGTGGATTTTTAAAAGTAGAACTCAAATTGTTTGGGCACAGAACTGGATAGTAAGACAGAACTCTGTAGGCTATCTCTGTTTGTAGGCCTCCTTCCTCACAGATGCTTTTTCAGTTCTGCCCACAAATTTTCTATAGGTTTGAGGTCACCCCCACAACATGATGCTGCCATCCTCGTGCTTCACGGTTGGGATGGTGTTCTTCGGCTTGCAAGCCTCCCCCTTTTTCCTCCAAACATAATGATGGTCATTATGGCCAAACAGTTCTATTTTTGTTTCATCAGACCAGAGGACATTTCTCCAAGAAGTACAATCTTTGTCCCCATGTGCAGTTGAAAACCGTAGTCTGGCTTTTTTATGGCGGTTTTGGAGCAGTGGCTTCTTCCTTTCTAAGCAGCCTTTCAGGTTATGTCGATATAGGACTTGTTTTACTGTGGATATAGATACTTTTGTACCTGTTTCCTCCAGCATCTTGACAGGGTCCTTTGCTGTTGTTCTGGGATTGATTTGCACTTTTTGCACCAAAGTACGTTCATCTCTAGGAGACAGAACGTGTCTCCTTCCTGAGCAGTATGACCGCTGCGTGATCCCATGGTGTTTATACTTGCGTACTATTGTTTGTACAGATGAACGTGGTACCTTCAGGCATTTGGAAATTGTTCCCAAGGATGAATCAGACTTGTGGAGGTCTACAATTTTTTCCTGAGGTCTTGGCTGATTTCCTTTGATTTTCCCATGAAGTCAAGCAAAGAGGCACTGTGTTTGAAGGTAGGCCTTGAAATACATCCACAGATACACCTCCAATTGACTCAAATTATGTCAATTAGCCTGTCAGAAGCTTCTAAAGCCATGACATCATTTTCTGGAATTTTCCAAGCTGTTTAAAGGCACAGTCAACTTCTTGTATGTAAACTTCTGACCCACTGGAATTGTGATACAGTGAATTATAAGTGAAATAATCTCTCTGTAAACAAATGTTGGGAAAATTACTTGTGTCATACACAAAGGAGATGTCCTAACCGACTTGCCAAAACTATAGTTTGTTAACAAGAAATGTGTGAAGTGGTTGAAAAACGAGTTTTAATGACTCCAACCTAAGTGTATGTTAACTTCCTACTTCAACTGTAGGTCCTGGGTGGCAGGAAGCTGGGCCGTACACCCCATAGCGCCTTACGGTCGGATGCCGAGCAGTTGCCATACTAGGCGGTGATGCAACCAGTCAAGATGCTCTCGATGTTGCAGCTGTATAACTTTTTGAAGATCTGGGGACCCATGCCAAATCTTTTCAGTCTCCTGAGGTGAAAAAGGTGTTGTCGTGCCCTCTTCATGAATGTCTTGGTGTGTTTGGGCCATCATAGTTTGTTGGTGATTTGGACACCAAGGAACTTGAAACTCTAGATCCTCTCCACTACAGCCCCGTCAATGTTAACGGGGGCCTGTTCGACCCTTCTTTTCCTGTAGTCCACAAGCAGCTCCTTTGTCTTGCTCACACTGAGGGAGAGGTTGTTGTCCTGGCACCACACTGCCAGGTCTCTGACCTCCTCCCTATAGGC
The DNA here is from genome assembly GCF_045679555.1 of Salvelinus alpinus. Lineage (NCBI taxonomy): Eukaryota > Metazoa > Chordata > Actinopteri > Salmoniformes > Salmonidae > Salvelinus > Salvelinus alpinus. The sequence continues at coordinate 31,466,153 of NC_092099.1, forward strand.
TGTCTCATCGTTGTCGGTGATCAGGCCTAACACTGTTGTGTCGTCAGCAAACTTAATGATGGTGTTGGAGTCGTGTTTGGACACGCAGTCTTGGGTGAACAGGGACTGCAGGAGGGGACTAAGCATGCATCCCTGAGGGATCAGCACGGCAGATGTGTTGTTGCCTACCTTTACCACCTGGGGGCGGCCCGTCAGGAAGTCCAGGATCCAGTTGCAGAGGGAGGTGTTTAGTTCCAGGGTCCTTAGCTTAGTGATGAGCTGTGTGAGCACTATCAGGGTAGGGATAATAGAGTGGGGTGGGAGTATATATATATATAAACACTGGATTTAGTGTTTAAATCAAGCAACATATCACCACTTCTATCTCACATTTCTGCTCCCTGAGATAACAACTGATTGTTCTGATGGGAGATGATTATCTTTCTGGTGAAAGTTAGAAGTAAACAAACAACAACAACTCCAGTAAATGTCATGGCCCCCCAACAAGGGTTCTCTGGGGGGGTCAAGGGGGTAAAGGGGAAAACAGGAGTGGAAATATCATAAATCAGACAGATTTTAGAATCTAATGACAAAACCTCATTCCTGTCTGAAAAGAGCCGAGCCATCCCCTCCTGACTGTCATCGAAGCCGGCCTATGAACATCACAGCTGTCACCCAAGCTCGCCTGGACCGCCAAGGACATGCCATCGCACATCTCGCATGCTCTTTCTGTGAGCCAATTCTGGAATGGAGTGGCTGGCGAATTCCACTTTGCATTTTGTCACATTCACCCCCCCTCCCAGATCCCCTCCTCCACCCCCCCCCCCCCCCCCCCAACCCCATTCTCCTTTGCGTCTGACCATCTGTTCAAGGAGAATTCCTCATGTAAAGTCACTTTTCCTTCTATCGCTCCTAAAACAGGTCGTGAAAAATTAATATGGAAATAGGGGTGAATGTGGGGTGAGGGGACGGCAGAAGGGTGGTGAGTGGTAGGAGGAGGTGGAGAGGGGTGCACCTTGCTAAATGTTGCTACTGTGAAAGGTGAGTAGAGGAGCTTTAGAGGCCATTTTCCACTCAACTAATGCGCCTAACTCACGAATACACACACACACACACACACACACACACACACACACACACACACACACACACACACACACACACACACACACACACACACACACACACACACACACACACACACACACACACACACACACACACACACACACACACACACACACACACACCATACACACAAGTTTGCGCGCAGTCGTAACTAAATAGGCCTCAGCGTTTCTGGTCTGTAACCCATACTACTCAAGCTGGCAACTCAGTCGTTGGAGAAAAAAATAGATATAAAATGACACAGAGACGTCCAAGCATCCTGAGAGCATGTCTCAATGTTCCAAAACTGTAGCGTTAACTTAAACCTCTAAGTGCAAGAGGAGCACTATACCAGTCTATAACACAAAATACGCCGGAACTAATGCAGAGTATTCTCTATAGCGTTTATATATCCCCAGGTCATTAAAATCAGCACTGCCGACTTCTCTGAAAGACAAAACTATTCCAATTAAAAGTGGATGTAGAAAATTTATTTTTATTTTTTATTTCACCTTTATTTAACCAGGTAGGCGAGTTGAGAACAAGTTCTCATTTACAATTGCGACCTGGCCAAGATAAAGCAAAGCAGTTCGACACATACAACAACACAGAGTTAAACATGGAGTAAAACAAACATACAGTCAATAATACAGTAGAAAAAAGTACGTCTATATACAATGTGAGCAAATGAGGTGAGATAAGGGAGGTAAAGGCAATTAAAGGCCATGGTGGCGAAGTAAATACAATATAGCAAGTAAAACACTGGAATGGTAGATTTGCAGTGGAAGAATGTGCAAAGTAGAAATAGAAATAATGGGGTGCAAAGGAGAAAAATAAGTAAATAAATAAATACAGTAGGGGAAGAGGTAGTTGTTTGGGCTAAATTATAGATGGGCTATGTACAGGTGCAGTAATGGTAAAATGGTAAAAAGTGACGCTTGGTCTAGAATTCCAAAGAGACTAAAGAGAAGTCATTATGTAATAGTTATTGTATACTAGTATAATAGTTACCAGGTAAATTGTGAACTGTAAAATAAAGTGTAACCATCAGCGAATATATTAGTGGACGTTTTAACTTGATACCAGTGAATGTAGATAATAGGCCTACAGTAAATGAGAGTGGGGTAAATTGACCCAAAGGGGTAAGTTGAGCCATCCTTATTTCTAGGAAACCATACATAAAATGAATAATTCGAATACATAATATTTAGGAAGAGGTCATCATCTCATGGAGTCTGTGAAGATGGAGAAACCACATGGAAAAAGTTGTAAGCAAGTTAGGACCAAAAAACAGATTTTCACCAAGTCAAATTAATTGATTGTGTTAGAGGTTTCATGATGCTTGTATCTAAACAAAAATAGATAATTTAAAGATTGTTCTATACATCAGTTGGGGTCTCTAAAAGCTTCAATATGAGGTCCTAAACCTAGCATGAAAGTCTGTCCTTGTAGCTGTGTGGGCTAATATAGTCAAACAGTTCAGCCAATGGTTGAGTCAATGGCAAGTTGAGCAAATTGAAGTGTTTTGTTCCTAGGCATAATATAAGTTATTATTGCTAGAATATGAGGTAACAAAATGGCTTGGCCTATTTTAAAAGCTTTTTTTAAAAAGGTATAAAGTGTTTGTTAGGTGTTAAGCCTGTGCTAAAAAGCAATCGTGATTGTGTTGAATTCTGCTTGGGAAATAAAGATAGACATGGTTTTAAAAAGGTAGTGGTACTATACCCCTTGACTTTTTTCACATTTTGTTGTGTTACAGTCTGAATTTCAAAATGGATTAAATTGAGATTTTTTTTGTCACTGGCCTAAACACAAAACCCCATAATGTCAAAGTGGAATTCATTAAAAAGGAACAGCTGAAATGTCTTGAGTCAACAAGTATTCAACCTCTTTGTTATGGCAAGCCTAAATAAGTTAAGGAGTAAAAACAAGTCACGTAATAAGTTGCATGGACTTATTCCGTGTTCAATAACAGTGCTTAACATGATTTTGAATGACTACCCCATCTCTGTACCCCACACATACAATGATCTGTAAAGTCCCTCAGTCGAGCAACGAATTTCAAACACAGATTCAACCATAAAGACCAGGGAGGTTTTCCAATGCCCCGCAAAGAAGAGCACCTATTGGTTGATGGGTAAAAATATCAAAAGCAGACATTGAATATCCCTTCATGCATGGTGAAGTTATTAATTACACTTTGGATGGTGTATCAATATACCCAGTCACTACAAAAATATAGCCATCCTTCCTAACTCAGTTGCCGTAGACGAAGGAAACCGCTCAGGGATTTCACCATGAGGCCAATGGGGACTTTAAAACAGTTACAGTTTTTAATGGCTGTGACATATATATATATAGGAGAAAACTGAGGATGGATTAACAACATTGCAGTTGCTTCACAATACTAACCTAATTGACAGAGTGAAAAAAGGAAGCCTGTACAGAAAAAAAATATTCCAAAACATGCATCCTGTTTGCAACAAGGCACTAAAGTAATACTTCAAAGCTATTCACTTTTTGTCCTGAATACAAAAGTGTTATCCAATACAACACATTAATGAGTACCACTCCTCCAGTAATGGAAAACGTACTCAAAAGTCATACTTGAGTGAAAGTAAAGATACCTCAATAGAAAATGTCTCAACTAGAAGTGAAAGTCACCCATTAAAATATTACTTGAGTAAAAGTCTAAAGGTATTTGGTTTTAAATATACTTAAGTATGAAAAGTAACTGGAATTGCTAAAATGTCCTTAAGTATCAAAAGTAAAAGTATTAATCATTTCAAATTCCTTATATTATGCAAACCAGACAGCACAATTAATTTTTTATTTTTTATTTGCGGATAGCCAGCTACACATTACAACACTCTGACATTAATTTACAAACAAAGCATTTGTGTTTAGTGAGTCCGCCAGATCAGAGGCAGTAGGAATGAACAGGGCTGTTCTCTTGATATGTGCGGGAAAGTACTTTTGGGTGTCAGGGAAAATGTATGGAGTAAAAAGTACAATATTTTCTTTAGAAATGCAGTGAAGTAAAAGTAGAAGTTGTCAAAAACATAAATAGTAAAGTAATGTACAGATTACTCAAAAGTAGAACTACTACTTAAGTAGTACTTTAAAGTACGTTTTACTTAAGTACTTTACACCACTGCACTCCTCATCTTTTTAAGCATTGTGGTGGCTGTATCATGTTATGGGTATCTTTCTAATCTTTAAGGACTGGGGATTATTTCATGATAAAAAAAGAAACAGGATGGAGCTAAGCACAAGTAGATTCCTAGAGGAAAGCCTGGTTCAGTCTGCTTTCCACCAGACACTGGGAGATTAATTCACCTTTCAGCAGGACAGTAACTTAAAACACAAGGCCAAATCCACACTGGAGTTGCTTACCAAGAAGAGAGTGAATGTTCCTGAGTGGCCAAGTTACAGTTTTGCCTTAAATCTACTTGAAAATCTATGGCAAGACCTGAATATGGTTGTCTAGCAATGATCAACAACTAATTTGACAGATCTTTAAGAATTTTTAATCGCTGTCAAAGCTGCTTCTACAAAGTATTGACTCAGAGGTGTGAATGCTTACACTACCGTTCAAAAGTTTCGGGTCACTTAGAATTTTTTGTCCATTAAAATAACATAAAATTGATCCAAAATACAGTGTAGACATTGTTAATGTTGTAAATGACTATTGTAGCTGGAAACAGCAGATTTTTTATGGAATATCTACAATATCTACAATATCTTCTTTAGACTAGTTGAGTATCCGGTGCATCAGCATTTGTGGCTTCGATTACAGGCTCAAAATGGCCAGAAACAAATAACTTTCTTCTGAAACTCGTCAGTCTATTCTTGTTCTGAGAAATGAAGGCTATTCCATGCGAGAAATTGGCAAGAAACTGAAGATCTCGTACAACGCTGTGTACTACTCCCTTCACAGAACAGCGCAAACTGGCTCTAACCAGAATAGAAAGAGGAGTGGCAGGCCCCGGTGCACCACTGAGCAAGAGGACAAGTAAATTAGAGTGTCTAGTTTGAGAAACAGACGCCTCATAAGTCCTCAACTGGCAGCTTCATTAAATAGTACCCGCAAAACACCAGTCTCAACGTCAACAGTGAAGAGGCGACTCCGGGATGCTGGCCTTCTAGGCAGAGTTCCTATGTCCAGTGTCTGTGTTCTTTTGCCCATCTTAATATTTTATTTTTATTGGACAGTCTGAGATATGGCTTTTTCTTTGCAACTCTGCCTACAAGGCCAGCATCCCAGAGACAAAATGTGGAGTAAGTCAAGGGGTATGAATGATTTCTGAAGGCACTGTATTTCATTCAGAATATACATTTGTAGGCGGCTTAACGTACCCGGTCCTGCGGCTCAACTTACTCCATACCCGGGATAAGTTGTGCCAAGAGACAACTTTTTTTGGACAAGCTAAGTTTTCAAAACTGTAATGAAATCTTATTATTTCCAGGGATGCACAACATCCTGAAATATGTGTAGTTCTCTTTGTTAGAAAGAATATTATATTTCCCTTGACGGAGTGATGTTGATTGTAAAAAAGAGCCCAGCTTGGTTAATTGACAACCAGTTGGTAAAACATCATAAACAAACGACTGAGAATAAAATCCATCAGAACTATTATCTTTTATTTCTATGGTTCAGACTTCACAGTGAATCACCCAAGTGGTTGAAATTCCTCACTAATTGCGCCTGCACGTCCAATATCTAGTTGAACAATAACGTTACAAAGAATTATGACTCTGAATAAATGTGTAGCTAACAAACTGGGGGCTTCCCCCTGTCGGGCTGTTTGGATGGAGTGATGGCCGCCACAGGTCATAAATAAGAGGAAGAATGTAGCAGGCCAACTTCCTGCATAATTAAAGAAACGTGCTGCGTGTGATGCTTTGAATGCCTGCTGTTGTGTGTGTGCACCATATGTGTGTATGATACACACATACACACACACACACTTTCTCTCTCTCGCCTCCACATATGCATGAATGTGTTTGTATGAATGAACATAAAGCAGTTTCCTGATCTCTTAATAGGGAAGGCTGAGGGCTGAAGGCAGAGCTCCAGCTCCAGTCTGGTTTTATAAATGGCACTTGACCGCATTTGGGGAGGAAAAGGGCTTTACCAGTCATGGCCATGAGCTGCTTTAACACTGGCTGAATTTAGTGTGGGTGGCTGCTATCCCCATTATGGATAGGCCTTTATTATATTATGGCCTTCAAGAAATAATGAATGAGGAAAACTTAATAAAGACTTGACTGGAGCCAGTAGACTCAGCCAAGTGGAGAGAATAAGCTCTGACCACATAGAATAATCATGCAGGATAATGCATTTTGAGTGGACTGGTAATGGAAAATATCCGACCACTGTTTGTCATTTCAAACAGTCACATTGTAATTACATGAATAGTTTAGTCTATATGAACAGGCAGCGGCACCTGAAATATGCTTTACATAAATATTTACGTTGAATAAGGTAGCACTACTGCACATACCAAACGGCCTAGCTTCCAATCTGAAAATGTACGCCAATTAAAGTGTGAGAGGCAGTGTGTGTGTATAGTACGGATGTTTGTCTGGCCCTTGGTCCCATGACCCCAAAGAGCCCCAAAAACACCCTCTAAAGCACTGAACTGCCTCTCCAGCTCCGGGACCCGTCAGTCGACACCTCTCGCCAAAACACTCATTGTGTCAATCCTCGCTCCTAGTGATAGAGATACCAGCGCCAAGGGATTTCCAAAGGCAAGAGAAAAAGGGCCTGAGTAGCTGTGATTGTTCTCGTGCTCCCCAACTGGCTCCATTGTCATTTTCAGGAGGGCGATCACAGTAATAGCCTTGTAATTGGCTTTAAGTGGATTAGGCCAGAGGCATGGCAGGCAGAGCTGCTCTGGCCTGGAGAGTGAGAGAGCTACACAGCTTGCTGCCTTGGCTGGACTGGGCTGAGCTGGGCCGATCTGTGCTGTGGTGTATGAGTATGAGGTCTGGGGGAACTAGCCTCTAGGACAGGGATCATCAACTAAATTCAGTCACGGGACGATTTCTTCTTGAACGGACGGTCGGGGGGCCGCAACATAATTACAAATAATTTGTAGACTGCAAATTGACTGCAAGAAGCCCAAACAGAAATAATATTTGACTAAAACATAATCATTTTAAACCTTACTTACATTTGTATACCATCATGTGTCTGTCTCTCTGTTATGGTTGGGAATACTTGGGAACAGATTTCAAAACTTAACTTGGCGCCGATTTCCTGGTGTTTTTACAATCTTTTATGTCCAACAAAAAATATAAATAATAATTTGCTCAGAAAACTAAATTCATCCCGCGGGCCGCCAGTTGGGGGACATTGCTCTAGGAGACAAGAGGTGCTACTGAGACCGTTTAGGCCTCAGTCGGCAGTCGGCAGTCGGCAGTCGGCACCTAGCTATTACTAATGCATGGGTTGGGGTCAATTAAGATTTCAATTCAGTCAATTAAGGAAGTGAATTGAAGATTTGTTTTCTTTAGGGATTTTTAAATTCCTTAATTACATTTGTATTAACTTCCTAAATGAAGTGAATTGAAAACTACATTGACCTCAACACTGAACTGGGCTGAATGATGTCTTCAACATTGAGCCCTGTTTATTTCACTATTAACATTAAATCAACCCAGGAGCCTAAGGCTCCTGCATGCAATTTCCTCTCTCCAAGTTAAATACAGTTTACTTCATTGATTAGAGAAACCTGTTTAATTAACAGGCTCTTTCTAGCAGGGGCGTCATGCCCTCCAAAAATCTGAGTGGGCACAAAGTATGTGAGGATGGCTGGAACATCTTTTTGAAACAGCTTTTCCCTGCAATTTAGAGCCACAATCATTATACTTCATTCAATGTAAAAAAAATTATATGTATATTGATGGTATGGTATGACACTATGGTATGGTATGACACCTCCGCTTTCCAGTGTGTCTCTCCTTCCTTGCTGTTGTAAATTTAACTTGGCATTCCTTTGTGAAGCAGGTGTTGGGGATTACGAAGCAAACTGCTTGGTCTGAGGAGAGAGGGGGATGGGGCATTGGCAGGGATGTGTAAAAAACAAGACTGCAGGGTACAGTTGCTGTGGGACATTTGAATTTGAACTTTGTGTCTATCCTATGTTAAGCCTGTTTTTTCCTACAAAGTAAGGTCTTCATATTTTCTTCTAGAGGCATTGCTTTGAAAGGAATGCATGAAACATACATCACACAGGAAGAGAGCAATGTTCAAAGAGCAAACATTATCCTTCACCCATATTAATTGAATCCTTTCTCTAAAAATAGTCCATTACTCTTTGCCCTGTGTAGCGATGGTTGTGTGTTGTTATGCTGGAGCCCCACCTGCCACACCTCTCCCACCTGACTCCCTGCCCCTCCATCCCTCTCAGCACCTGCCATCTATACTGAGAAGACAAGTGTTGCTTGTGAACAGCCTTAGCCTGTAGTAACCTCTTGTTTCCTTTAAAAGCCTGATGGCTGTGAAACAAAAGCTGCAGTAAGATATTGAGAATCCGATTGGCTGGCTGACTGTGCCCACAGAGGACCAGGCTAGGTCAGAGGCCAGCCTCCCTATTCTCCCTCCCTACACTGCCTTTGGCATATCACCACACACACACACACACACACACACACACACACACACACACACACACCACACACACACACACACACACACACACACACACACACACACACACACACACACACACACACACACACACACACACACACACACACACACACACACAAAACAAAACAAACACACAAATACACATCCTTTCACATGCTCGGCCTAGGACTGGTGTGTGTATCAGTATCAGTAACTAAGCACTGACACTCACACACATGCACAGACAACCTTTGTTTTCCAACTATCTGCATGTCAGGGACTTAAAAGGGGCTTTGGTTGAGGGAAAGCAGTTGGTCAGGGTCACAGTCCTCAGAAAGACGTGGGTTTCAGGCACTTACTGAGCGTGTGCAGCAATGCCAAATTCCATCAGGGGAAGGAGCGAGCTAACCCAGCTTCCTGTTTTCCGAAACCAGCCCACGTCGCAATGTGACCTGGGCCAAGGCCTTTGACAAGCATGATGAGCACGGGTGGCGAGACAGCTTTCAGCGGCCCTGTTACCGGGGATTATGTCTGTGTTGTTTAATAGCGCTATCATTACCAGAATAGAACGCAGTTTATCCAAGTTATCAGTCAGACCTGTGCTTTGCTGAAGAGCTGTTAGGGAAAGGTCGCCGTGAAATCTCTGCGAAACCCTCTTTGTCTTGTTTCTGTCCAATAGATCCAGGTGAGGGTCATGAAGGAATGCAGCTGCCAGCCACAAACCTGCATTCAAACACGCACCCATGGCATATGCAGCCTCCATAGATAGATTGATGGTGGGGGAGCCGAGCGAGCGACGCATGACAGTCCCAAAATCAGCCCCAGCCAGCCATGTTGGCCTTAACACAACGGACACGCTCTTAAGCCCACAGCCCTAGTAACATTTTATGTGACAAGCATTATAAAGGTGATTTATAGTATGCATGTGTGTTGGCAGAATATTTTCCAGAATATTTAGATGGGGGGATTAGCTGGGCATTTTCAAATGCTTGAATGATGGTTGTCCACCGCGTCCATCTATCGACTGTTAAACAAATTTCATCTGAAAATAACGAGCGCAGTGAATGGCGACTCAGAATGCTTATTCTGAAGGCCCGTCAAGGACAAGAGATGCATTCCGTGCCAGAGCTGGGAAATGTGCCAATTAAAAGCATTGTGTTGTTTTACGGGCCTTTTTATTTATGGCACGGAGCTTTGCTATACCCCTATAATGCTGGTTATACATCCAGAACCACTTGTATTATTTACCCCATGATCACCCCTGAGATTTCTCAATGTAGACTCAGTGTCCCAGATAACACTTTACATGAAGTTGCTATTTACACCTGTGCAGTAACACTGTCTACTACCATACTCACAATCACACATTGTCATCACAATCTTGAGGAGATCAGTGATGGCATTAAAGGATATCCATAAGAAATCTCTCATTTTATTGCCACCAATCATCGTATTCAGATCATGTTTGAGCTGCGCAGGCTCCATACAAAATGAGCTGCCGTTCCTAATTTTATTTTCTCCTGGTGGAGGCACAGGGACACCTGTTTCGCTGTATCTGGGCACCCTCAAACCCCCCCCTTCCCAGCACACCGTACCTCCCACCCCACCAACGAATCCACATATGTGTGCTGTTCCACCACCACCCCCCAAACCACCACAAGACCAGGCCTTTTTCTCAACCAGGTCTCTTACTCAAGTGCGGGTTTTGCTCAGCTCTGAAGGCAATTTGAAACACACAACCTTTAATCGCTCAACATCGCTCCGCTCTCCCCTCTGCGTTCATACCTTTTCTCAAACCCTGGCCATTCCTATTCCCACACAGCTCAGTCTGGCCCTTGTCGGAGTTCAGTATCCGGGTCAGCCGTCCGGGTCAGCCGTCCAGGCCGCTCCAGACCGGACCTCTTTCATTAAGCCAGGGAGGTGACCCGGTGGGACGTCTATGTACTCAGCAGGCCACCCGCCACATGAGACCTCCGGCCGCTTCCATCTAGGCCCTCAGGTTGATCAGAAACACCTGCCTCTGGGGTGATGGTATCTCAAACATCTCTGTTCCCTCCAGAAGAGAAAAATAATAATTTAAAGAATTTCCTGTTGACCTGTGCATCCACATTTCAGAGAAAGGTTGTGTGTGTGTGTGTGTGTGTGTGTGTGTGTGTGTGTGTGTGTGTGTGTGTGTGTGTGTGTGTGTGTGTGTGTGTGTGTGTGTGTGCGTGCGTGCGTGCGTGCGTGCGTGCGTGCGTGCGTGCGTGCGTGCGTGTTACCTCATAGACATATGAGCTGCTCTATGCTGTTTTTCTCACACAGAGCAAAGGGAAACCATGAATCACCAACCAGTTGGATCCAGGACACGTTCTGTCCTCCTTCTCCTCTCCTCCCCCTCCTCTTCTCCTTCTCCTCCCCCTCTCCTCCTCCTTCTTCTCTCCTTTCCTCCCCCTCCTCCTCTCCTCCCTGAATATGGACTAAAAACTAGAAACAGAGAGGAATTATTTTCTCATACTTACCTCGGCAAGAGGTGTCTATCCAGAAAAGTTCGTAAGTCAAATTTGATAGCCGGCTGTAACTTTACATTCCTTAATGAAATGAGATAAAAAGTATTTTAAAGCATTTAATGTGTCATTTGCGTTTAAAGCGTTTAATGTGTCGCAGTTGGCAATAAATCAACGTGTTGCTTTAGTTGGACACTCAGTGCTCAGATCTGCATCTTGATGTGTTACTCTCAAAATACATTCAATATGTAAAATAAAAAAGGTATGCAAGGTATTTGAAGGTATTGGAATCTCAGTTGTGACATACAGGTGATTTAGTTTTGTAATACACTTGTTGTACAGTAACACATTGAGATAGTGAATCTGCTGACAGTTAGTGACTCATGATGGGCCAGTAACACTTAACAATCCACAGCAAAGAGGAGAATAAACACAAGAGGGCAATAGTTTACCAGAAATCTTAGCATACTGTCTTATATACCCAACCAGCAGTCCGGACTATAAAAAAGAAAAGCTATCCTAGTGTCCCCAATCAAAGTGACGTTTTTTTTATCCCTTTTTTTGCAGTTTCAATAATGGTCTTCAGCCAGACTTGCCCAGTAGGGTTCCCTGGGGACAGATTGCACGTTCTGGGAGTATGTAAAACGTCTGAAATCTGCTCTGAGAGAAAGATCAATGACAGCAGAGAGGATTATGGGATACCTTCCAGTCAGCGTGCTGTCACTCAAAAATGGCCTCAAAGCCCAGCAGGCACTGGAACCCTCTCAACTTTGCTAGAGTGTCTCGTAAAATATCCAGCCTGTCAGAAGTGTTTTTGGAATCTTAAATTGTTCCAGTTTCATATTTTACTATATGGCAGGCATACATCTATTAATCAATCAATCAGATTGTTTGCATATTTTACTGCTAATGAAAGAAGCCTAGATGAAAGGATGTAAGGGGGTTGTTATTCAAGCCGTTTTTTTCCACTTCAGAACTGATCTGACATTGGAAGACAATGTTTTGATACGGTAGTGCTGTGCTATAGCAGACTGCGGTGTACTGTGTCCTATGCTTTGTAGATTTCTACTCTGTGTTCTTCTTACCATGTACGTGCCTTTCCTCTGTAAAGCTAAGGTAAGTTTGCGGTGAAGAGAAGTTGATTTTAAATGCTCCTGGAACCGAGTAGGGGGATATCAGACAAATAACGTGAATAATTATTGCAAATAATATTCAGATACATGGAGTTATGCCAAATTATGAAATCATTGCTGCTCTTCTCTCCAGTACATCTACTCATTACTGTGGTCACGGTTGGAAAACAGGTGTTTCCAATAGAGCCCTGTCTCCACGGTCCCGGACCCCCTTCATTTTCTGATGATGGTTCAGATATGATATTTCATGGGTAGAACCGTACTCATGATAGGAAGTGATTGGGCAAGAACGTTCTCCTCTGAGGACATCTATGTAATGGATGCTGATTGGCCTGCTAAATCACTGTGGTCTGTAAGGCTCTAATGAGGGACAGCACAGATCAAGAATAGAATCATCATAAATACTGTATGGTTTCCTTCTCTCTCTCTCTCTCTCTCAAATGTTCAAATGATTACGAGCTACTTTTCTCTGGCAGACAGAACCAGCAGGACTGGGCTGTGTTTTTTCAGTTTGATAGATGTGCTGTTGAGTCATTGATTAAAACCAACGAGAGCAGATGTCTGTTTACAGGACCTTAAGCTTGTGAGAATAAGATCATTCTTGAATACTGTTTCTTAAATACATGATATACTGGTTAATCATTTTCTCCATCTTTACTGTTCCATACTTGAATAGTTATATAGTATTGCAGATTTCCAATGTTAAAGCCACAGTTAGTAAGATGTCCTGTTATTTCAACTAATGAAATAAACCTGCTTGATTTTGAATAATATATCATGCTGTATATTCAGTGCCTTCAGAAAGTATCCCTTGACTTTTTCCACATTTTGTTGTGTTACAGCCTGAATTTAAAATTGAATAAATTGAGATTTTGTGTCACTGGCCTACACACAATACCCCATAATTTAAAAGTGGAATTACGTTTAAGACATTTTTACAAATTGATTAAAATTGAACAGCTGAAATGTCTTGAGTCAATACGTATTCAAGCCCTTTGCTATGACAAGCCTAAATAAGTTCAGGAGTACAATTTTGGTCAACAAGTCACATATGCTGCATGGACTCACTCTGTGTGCAATAATATTGTTTAACATTATTTATGAATGACTACCTCATCTCTGTACCCCACACTTACAATTATCTGTAAGATCCCTCAGTCGGGCAGTGAATTTCAAACACAAATTCAACCACAAAGGCCAGGGAGGTTTTCCAATGCCTCACCCAAGAAGGGCACCTATTGGTAGATGGATACAAAAAAAAGAGTAGACAATGAATATCCCTTTGAGCATGGTGAAGTTATTAATTACACTTTGGATGGTGTACTGTGTCAATACACCCAGTCACCACAAAGATAAAGACATTATTCCTAACTCAGTTGCCCTTAGAGGAAGGAAACCACTCAGGGATTTCACCATTAGGCCAATGGTGACTTTAAAACAGTTACAGAGTTTAATAGCTGTGATAGGAGAAACTGAGGATGTATCAACAACATTGTAGTTACTCCACACTACTAACTTACATGACAGAATGAAAAGAAGGAAGCCTGTACAGCATTTAAAAAAAATCCAAAACATGCATCCTGTTTGCAATAAGGCACCAAAGTAAAACCGCAAAAAATGTGGCAAATAAATTAACTTTATGTCCTTTATGTTTGGGGCAAATCCAACAACTCCAAATGTGGCAAATCCAACACAACAAATCACTGAGTACCACTCTATTTTTTAGCATGGTGGTGGCTGCATCATGTTATGGGTATGCTTGTCATTGGCAAGGACTAGGGAGATTTTGGGGATAAAAAGAAACAGAATAGAGCTAAACACAGGCAAAATCCTATAGGAAAACCTGATTCAGTCTGCTTTCCAACAGACACTGGGATTTCAAATTCACCTTCCAGCAAGAAAATAACCTAGAACACAAGGCCAAATATACACTGGAGTTGCTTACCAAGACTATGTTGAATGTTCCTGGGTGACCTAGTTACAGTTTTTACTTAAATCGGCGTGAAAATCTATGGCAAGAATAAAAAATGTCTGCCTAGCAATGGTCAACAACCAACTTGACAGAGCTTGATGAATTAAAAAAAAAAAAAAAGTGCAAATTTTGTACAGGTGTGCAAAGCTCTTAGAGACTTACCCAGAAAGACTCACAGCTGTAATTGCTGTCAAATGTGATTCAAACACATATTGACTCAGGAGTTTGAATACTTATTTAAATGAGATACTGTATTTTTGTATTTCATTTTCAATCATTTGGAATACAAATTATAAAAACATGTTTTTGCTTTGTCATTATGGGGCATTATGTGTAGATGGGTGAGAAAAATATATATTTAATCAATTTTCAATTCAGGCTGTAACACAACAGCATGTGGAATAAGTCAAGGGGTATGAATACTTTCTGAAGGCACTGTATACCATATATATAGATATATGGTAGAATATCATAGTAATCAAGTTCTATTTGCATGGGAAAATGTCAGGGGATGCATTTACTCTATTGCTTGTGTTTTTGTTAATGGTCCACTTTTTTGAATATATGCACATCTTACAAAGAGTGACAGCTGTAAATGAATCAAAAACATGTAAATGAATTAAAATGTTTATTGAACTTTTGTGTGCTTGGCACCTGTATTTACAGTTTTTTAAAAGGCCTTTCAAAATAATAATTTTGCTATTTCCATTTTTTCTCACATTTGTTTTCATGATAGATTGGCCCATATAATTGTATTATTGCTTGGCACTTAAATACAATTATCTACAACACACCAAAACATACTATAATTACTCTGTTTCCTATTCTATCTTTATAACCTTTCACACAACAACTGTAAAGCTTATGGTTTTTGCTTGCATTCGCCATCTTATATATGCTTTTAAAAAGGTAATCCACTCAAAAATAGTGAAGCCATTCCAGTCTGTGAGGAAAGGAGTTGATAAGATTGTGGTGATTTCACTGTATTTCACTATATGTTCAGTGTCCACTTGAACAGAGCTTCTCGTCCAGCGTGTCCACTGAGAGGTGCAGGGCCAACAACTGGACCCCACTGTCAGACACACATAGTTCCTCCCTCACCCTGACCTTTAGTTTTTTGACTTCATCCTTCCAGCATGTGCTGTATTATATTATATTCACCCTCTGTGCCTCATCCATTATCCTCCCATCATCCCCGCTGAGTGGCCAGAGGGGAAAACCTTCATATTGAAGTCCTTCATATTGATCCGGCACTGTTAATATCCACAACCCTCTCAGTTCTCTCCCAATGTTGCCACAACGTTATGGCATAATGTTGCATAAATGTCTTGTTAAAACTAGAGCAGTGGAAGTGGAGGTGAAGTTTCTGGATCACACAGAGCCTCTGTCACATCCTGTCCGGGACTGGATAGAGTCCATAGCAACAAGGCTGAGTTACTGTAGAGACTGTCATTACTATTGCACCATAACAGATTCATGGGTTCACTCCTGAGAATCCCTCGACAGTAAGAGTATGTGGTCTCCTCTCTTTCACATATCCCCCTGTATGTCCCCATGGTTGGGGTTAGTGTTCTAAACAGCCACATGTGCACTGAGAGCACGGTATATGGTTCCACTTCCCCTTTTTAACACTATTGTGGTAATTAAATAACAGTTCCTCCTCCTTGTTTAAAGCATGTGAGGTGAAATTTAAAAAAAATTAAAAACACAATGAGATGAAAAGTCTGTTTTTTGAAAGATTCACTTTGTACCTCAGTATTACAAACAACGCTAAATGTAAAATGACTCATCAATAGCATATCTTAGTAGAAGAGACAGAACTTCTTGAAATAACAGGACAGTGAAAATTGGTGTCAGAAGTGGGATCTCAGTTTTTACACCATGTGCATTGACATCTGAGAGGAGGAGCCATACTGACGGCCATCACAGGAGCCAGCCCCCTGCTGGCCAGCGGAGGGATTGCCGATCATGTGCATGCTGTCCATGCCACCGTTGGACAGGTACTGGCGCTCAGCAAACACCCCGGCAGAGGAGGAGGAGCACAAGAGGCCGCCCTGGGTCTTCTCAGGGCTGGAAGCCAGGCGAGGGGAAGTGGGGAAGTTGTATCCATACAGGTTGTAGGGGTTGTGGAGTGAGAAGGCGTTGTAGGATCCCTGCTGCACGTGGTGGTGTCCCCCGCTGAACATGTGGGCAGAAGAGGGGGAGGAGCCTGAGGAGGAGGAGGAGCCAGAGGCAGAGCTAGCTCCACCCTGCATCACATACTGCAGCTGGGAGGCCGGAAATGAGGTCAGCTGACCTCCGTAGGCATCCATCTTCCCGCCACCGCTGCTTCCAGACAGAGGGCCATGGCCACCCCCTTGCATGCCTGCAGCGATCAGGGAGGATGTCCTCTGGGGCAGGAAGGATTCAGACTGCTGGGTGGAGGCCACAGCGCCTCCTGCTGCTTGGAGGCGTCCATAGGAGCTGTCGGACAGTCCCCCGTAGCCCTGCAGGGCCGCCATGTTGCTGCGTGCGCAGGCCGGATACTCAGACAGGCCCATGCTGCACAGCTGGCTCTCCCTGCAGCCCACGTTGAAGGTGTTGGGGGCCAGGTGGAAGGTGGGCGGGGAGCAGGAGGGGGACAGGAGGTGGGCCGTGCCAGAAGGGGAGGGGGCTCCTGTGCTGGAGGTGGTGGGAGAGGTGCCCGTACTTCCTCCTGAAAAACACACAGGGACACACACACACTCAACGCAAAGACAGTGAGACAGAGCCAATGCTACGGAGTGAAACAACAACAGAAGCATTGGCCAACAATCACACTCAGAGTATCTCTCATTTCAGCCATTCGACCTATCGCCGCCAGAATGTCTCATTCCAGTGACTGCTGCCGTTTGATCTTAACCGGTCAAATATGAGAGCTCTGTTTAAGGCTGGTGCATAAGCCACTTAATTCACATGTATTAAATAATTTGATATTACATTTACTGGTCAATTTCAGCTGACTTTACAACTTTCATATGCTCAACATCTGATTTTAAGGACTAATTGCATGACATCATTACTTCTTTGAAATAGTAGTATTTATTGGATCCTAAACCCTAAAATAACAGTACTTGTTTCTGAGCATAAATGTGGCTTCAGTTTGATACAGTACATGTCTGGTCAACAGAGCTCCGAGCTTGCCCCTTTTCTCAAAGAATCATGCATTCATAATTTAGACATGTATGGACATAAAAATATATATTTTTTTATCTTGGCACAGTTTAACATGCAATAAGTCAAGCTTTTGGAATTGAAGGATAGCTGTGGGATATCACTCACATATTTCTTTATTGATGAGAATTTGGCCCGCATTAATTTTAATGTTCGAGAAATTCAGTTTGAAACCAGCTAAAGAAAATAAAAAATTCATGACTCTCTCCTGGCCTGGGTTCTGATTCTGACTGCACCATATGCCTTCGATAATGTTCAGCTCAGTTCTGCAGGGTTCTGTTGGCCAGGAGAGGGGGATATCATAGTGATGTCATGTTTTCCTCTCTGGTCGGACAGGGGTTAGAGCAGCTTCAGCGTTGCTGAGGGGAACTGTTGATTACCCCACTGGAAGGGCTGTTGATTACCCCGCTGCCAGGGTATCTGGTGGCGCTGAGGGGAACTGCTGATTACCCCACTGGAAGGGCTGTTGATTACCCCGCTGGAAGGGCTGTTGATTACCCCGCTGGAAGGGCTGTTGATTACCCAGCTGGAAGGGCTGTTGATTACCCAGCTGGAAGGGCTGTTGATTACCCCGCTGGAAGGGCTGTTGATTACCCAGCTGGAAGGGCTGTTGATTACCCCGCTGCCAGGGTATCTGGTGGCGCTGAGGGGAACTGCTGATTACCCCACTGGAAGGGCTGTTGATTACCCTGCTGGAAGGGCATCTGGTGCCGCTGGGGGGGACAGGAGTGGAGGTGGGGGGACGACACACGCTCTAGCTCCGAGCACTTACGGAGCGTCCAAAGTTCATCAGCGGCGTGAGGACTCTAATTAACGTCTAATCGGTTTGGAGGAGTTTGTGATAACAAACAGATGTCGGCACAGACAAAATACTGAGTGGTGTAACGTCATCAATACCTCGGAAGAAGGAGCATTGAAGAAATTGGCTCACTTTAAAGCATCGGGGCCTGTGATACGAGCCATGACCAAGACGCTGAGCTATCACTGATTCTACTCATGTCACAAAGCCGTCCAAAAGCAACAGGGTTAATTTAATAAAAAGTTCAGCTGATTCCAAGTTAGGTGCCAAAACAGGTGGTGATGACCAGAGTGATGAAGAGAATTGATGTGTTGTGAGGTAAAGGAAAGATATGAAGTGACAGTGAAAGAGTGTATATTGTAGAAGATTGTAGAGATTAGGCCATAGTTTAGAGACAGTTGTACACACCTTGCTGTTTCTGCATGTTGGTGAAGTCCTCAAACGTGAGTGTCCTCACAGGCGGTCTCCAGAACGCATAGGTCTCCATGATCGCCTCTAGACCAGTCCTGTGTGAGAGAGAGAACGAGAGACTGAAACAGTGGAGAAAAAAAAAGAGGGTCAGTGTGAGGGACGGATACATAAAACATAACAAAGGCGGGGTAGGAGAAAGAGGAAGGAAGAGTTGTGATGGCAAAACAGATAGTCGAAGAGAGAGAGAGGGACATAGAGAAAGGAATGAGTGTAAGTGAGAATGAGAGAGGAGGGAGGAAGAGAAGGAGAAGTAGAGTCAGACTGGGAGGAAACTGGAGCCATTAAAATGCAGGTTTTTACTGTGATCATAAATCTGAGTGACGTTTCATCTAGAATCTGTACACGGTTCTCCTTACTGCATGATTTACTCCTGTGTGCGCCGCTGGGCCCTGTCCCAGGGAAATGAGGGCCTGTCCCGACCATGTTATTTTAGGGCCAGTAACTCCAGGGCCATTCCAGCTCATTTGCGCGCTACGCTAATCACACTGGCCCTGGCCATCAGTACGCTCATTCATAGCGCTCAGGACCAAAACCCAACAAATGAGCTCTGCCCTGTTTTACCTCATAAAGTCAAGTGTCACCAGTCAAAAAATCTGATTGACGACATTCATAATTTAATGCCTGAGAGAGCTCTATATTAAGATATAAATTCATAGAGGGGAAACAACTCAGTAGTTAATTAACGAATTAGCTTGTGTCATATGTCCTCGTTTTAATTCATTTCAGTTCGCTATAATGTGGAATAACTGACAGCTTAACAGTGATGTAGTAAATTACTATAATGCATTGGTATGAGTAGTTAGGGGGATATGTGTGAGGATAAATACATTTTCTGTCTATAAATATCTTATTTCTACATAATCTTTTCATCTGTAGTTTTCTGCAATGAAATTCTAATGCTAGTTCATAAATCATGCACTGTATTGTTTGAAAAATGAAAAAATATGTCTCAAATAACTGTGCCGATAATGCGCTCCAGATGGGAGGGGAGCTTTCATGTGCTGAGGGTCTGGTTCAGTGTTTCCCCTGTTACATATGATAATCCAGACTGAGAGACAGAGCGAGGAAGAGAGAGAGCTCTCCCCTACCCAGAACCTGTGGTTCTATCTCAGATCTAGTGGGGTTTTCTTGGATGGGGAGAGAGTGATTAATTTTATATGGAGCAGCATATGGGATTAGGAGGTATCTCCAGGGGATTATTTCCATATTAAAGGCCACGTTGGTTTGCAGCACACAGCATGGCGAACGTTGAGACAGGTTGCATTACACGGACCTCGGGTTAGTGGAGGAATGTATACCTGTTTCTACCTGAATCCCGAAATCCTTTAGCAAATGGGTTGCGATCAATCTTTAGTCTAGTTATCTGCCGGGAAAGAAAAACATGACAATCAAAACAAATGACATACATATGACCGATGCACATGTTGGAGAGGGGGAAAATGTATCAATATAAAGATTTCAAAGAAATCAAAGGAGAAATGAAGGGGAATAAATTAAATAAATTAAAGGGGAATAAAGGAATTCATGAAAATCTTTTTTTAAATAATAATAATAGGTCATTTTCCATTCATAAACAAACTGAATTTAAAGAGGAACTGACACCGTTTTAGCACCATACATTTCCTTAAAATATGTTTATATACTGTATACCCTCTGTAACAGTCCTGACCTATTTATGTTAGTTTTTATGTGTTTTTGGTCAGGGCATGTGTTTTGGGTGGGCAGTCTATGTTACCTGTTTCTATGTTGGTTTCGGTTTGCCTGGTATGGCTCTTGATTAGAGGCAGGTGGTTTGCATTTTCCTCTAATCAAGAGTCATATTTAGGTAGGGCATTATCACTGTGTGTTTGTGGGTGATTGTCTCCTGTGATGTCTTCGTTATGTTAGATGTATTCACTTTTGGAGCTGTTTGGCTGTTCGTTCGTTTCGATGTCCGTTCCTGTTCGTGAGTTTACGTTTGTCCATGTAAGTTTATGTTCAGGTCGCGTGTACGTCGTTTTCTTATTTTGTAGTTTGTTGAAAGTGTTTTGGTTGTTTTCGTGTCATCAGTTATCGTTGTAAATAAATAAAGATGGCATATTTCCCTGACTCCGCATTTTGGTCAGAAGATCCTTCTCTCCTCACCTCATCCGAGGATGAGGAAAGCGTCAGCTCTAACAGAATCACCCACCAAAATACAGAGACCAAGCGGTATGGGAATGCTCGACGGAGCAATAAGGATTTCTGGACTTGGGAGGAGATATTGGACGGTAGAGGACCTTGGGCTCAACCAGGGGAATATCGCCGTCCTAAGGAGGAGAAGAGGGCAGCCACAGCCCAGGAGCGCTGGTATGAGGAGGCAGCGCGACGACGCGGTTGGGAGCCCGTGAGTAAGACCCAAAAATTTCTTGGGGGGGGGCACACGAGGAGTGTGGCAAAGCCGGGTAGGATACCCGAGCCAACTCCCCGTGCTTACCGTGGAGGTAGAAGGCGTCGTACTGGTAAGACACCGTGTTATGCGGTAAAGCGCACGGTGTCCCCAGTACGCGTGCTTAGCCCAGTGCGGGCTATTCCACCTTGCCGCACTGGGAGGGCTAGGTTGGGCATCGAGCCGGGTGCCATGAAGCCGGCCCAACGTAGCTGGTCTCCAGTGCGTCTCCTCGGGCCGGTGTACATGGCACCAGCCTTACAGGTGGTGTCCCCGGTTCGCCTGCATAGCCCAGTGCGGGCTATTCCACCTCGCCGCACTGGCAGGGCTACGGGGTTCATTCAACCTGGTAGGGTTGGGGAGGCTCGGTGCTCAAGAGCACGTGTCCTCCTTCACGGTCCGGTATATCCGGTGCCACCTCCATGTACCAGTCCTCCGGTGGCAGCCCCCCGTACCAGGCTGTCTCTCCGGGTTCTCTCTCCTGCTGTTTCCTCCTCTCCAGCGCAGCCGGTGCCTAGACCACGCACCAGGCTGTCTCTCCTTCTCCTCCCTACAGAGCCATCCGTCTCCCCAGCGCCATCTGAGCCATCCGTCTCCCCAGCGCCATCTGAGCCATCCGTCTCCCCAGCGCCATCTGAGCCATCCGTCTCTCCAGCGCCATCTGAGCCATCCGTCTCCCCAGCGCCGTCTGAGCCATCCGTCTGCCATGAGCCTGCAAAGCCGCCCGTCTGCCATGAGCCTGCAAAGCCGCCCGTCTGCCATGAGCCTACAGAGCCATCCGCCAGACAGGAGCCGCTAGAGCCGTCAGCCAGACAGGAGCCGCTAGAGCCGTCAGCCAGACAGGATCTGCCAGAGCCGCCAACCAGACAGGATCTGCCAGAGCCGCCAACCAGACAGGATCTGCCAGAGCCGCCAACCAGACAGGATCTGCCAGAGCCGCCAACCAGACAGGATCTGCCAGAGCCGCCAACCAGACAGGATCTGCCAGAGCCGCCAGCGAGCCATGAGCAGCCAGAGCCGTCAGCGAGCCATGAGCAGCCAGAGCCGTCAAAGAGCCATGAGCAGCCAGAGCCGTCAGAGAGCCATGAGCAGCCAGAGCCGTCAGAGAGCCATGAGCAGCCAGAGCCGTCAGCCTGCCATGAGCGTCGAGAGCCGTCAGCCTGCCATGAGCGTCGAGAGCCGTCAGCCTGCCATGAGCGTCGAGAGCCGTCAGCCTGCCATGAGCGTCGAGAGCCGTCAGCCTGCCATGAGCGTCGAGAGCCGTCAGCCTGCCATGAGCGTCGAGAGCCGTCAGCCTGCCATGAGCGTCGAGAGCCGTCAGTCTGCCATGAGCGTCGAGAGCCGTCAGCCTGCATGGACCTGCCAGAGCCGTCCAAACAGGACCTGCCAGAGTCCTTCAGCCGGGATCTGCCCCTTGTCCCGGTGTTGCCCCTTGTCCCGGTGCTGCCCCTTGTCCCGGTGCTGCCCCTTGTCCCGGTGCTGCCCCTTGTCCCGGTGCTGCCCCTTGTCCCGGTGCTGCCCCTTGTCCCGGTGCTGCCCCTTGTCCCGGTGCTGCCCCTTGTCCCGGTGCTGCCCCTTATTCCAGTGATGGTCCTTATCCTGGTGCTGCCCCTTGTTTTTGTGCTGCCCCTTGTCCCGGTGCTACCCCTTGTCCCGGTGCTGCCCCTTGTTCCGGTGCTAGCTGATTATTTAGGGGAAGGTAATGTTTGGGTGGTCAGTGGTAGGGGTAGACAGAAGAGGGGAGTGACTATGGTGGTATGGGGACAGCGTCCGGAACCGGAACCACCACCGTGGTCAACTGCCCACCCGGACCCTCCCCTGGACTTTGTGCTGGTGCGCCCGGCGTTCGCACCTTGGGGGGGGGGTACTGTAACAGTCCTGACCTATTTATGTTAGTTTTTATGTGTTTTTGGTCAGGGCATGTGTTTTGGGTGGGCAGTCTATGTTACCTGTTTCTATGTTGGTTTCGGTTTGCCTGGTATGGCTCTTGATTAGAGGCAGGTGGTTTGCATTTTCCTCTAATCAAGAGTCATATTTAGGTAGGGCATTATCACTGTGTGTTTGTGGGTGATTGTCTCCTGTGATGTCTTCGTTATGTTAGATGTATTCACTTTTGGAGCTGTTTGGCTGTTCGTTCGTTTCGATGTCCGTTCCTGTTCGTGAGTTTACGTTTGTCCATGTAAGTTTATGTTCAGGTCGCGTGTACGTCGTTTTCTTATTTTGTAGTTTGTTGAAAGTGTTTTGGTTGTTTTCGTGTCATCAGTTATCGTTGTAAATAAATAAAGATGGCATATTTCCCTGACTCCGCATTTTGGTCAGAAGATCCTTCTCTCCTCACCTCATCCGAGGATGAGGAAAGCGTCAGCTCTAACACCCTCAGGAAGAATATGTTGAATTTTTTAAACATTTTGTGACAAGCGAGCATTTTACATTTGGATACATTCATAGAATGTTTGGGAATTTGTGAAAATGCTATAGCAATATGAGTGGGAAAGCTGCCGTGCATTTGGGCAATTAATAGACACCGCAGTAAATAAAAACAAATAAAAACGTATCTGTCTTGTCCAGGCCCAGACCCTACACAGACCGGTGCACCCTAACCAATCAGAGCTATAGTTGGTGTATATGCAAATAACTCATTGCCATACTGGGGTATGCCTTTCACTTTTAACTGTATGTTTACAGGCAGCTACAACAACATGACTTTAGAAAGAGCCAGATGAGCTAACATGAAATCTAGTAAGAGCTAAATGTACAGACAAAAGGGGAAACCAGTATCTTTGGATAAACTGTCAAATGTTTCAGCATGTAGTTGCACTGAGATGATGGGGAATAGTAGCCTGCTCGCTTGCCCTGTTGCAGCCTGCCTTCCAATACCTGCTTATGTCCCATAACCTATGTTTTTGACAACTGAATTGGATTTATCAGCTTGCTTGCGTGCCTGCCAATTTGATCGATGACAAATACATTTGATTGACAAATAAGAGTTTCCTGTGAATAACAGTTGTTCAAGTTCAGAAGCGAGTCACATTTCTTGTTAGTTAGCTAACCAAATAACACCTGCAACATAGCTATAGGCACCTAAGCTGCTAAAAACTTTTTGGGGAAAAGTCTGCCACTTACCCACTCGTCCGAATGATGACATTACATCCTCCCAGCAGCTAGCTAGCTACATCAAAGCTCTGTGTTTTTAGCTTGCTAAATATTAGCCACGTTATATAGCCACGTTATGACTTATGATCATTGCCAATGCTAGTTTGATTGTGTTGAGATATCCACCTAACTTTCACCCTTTTTGCATCAACCAAATGGCTTCAGGCTCCAAACAATGCATGAACTGTGATTTACAACCTGATAGCAATCTTTATTAGGCTGCCAAGCATTGCATTGGTTAATTACAGCTGAAGTCGGAAGTTTACATACACCTTAGCCAAATACATTTAAACTCAGTTTTCACAATTCCTGACCTTTAATCCTAGTAGAAATTCCCTGTCTTAGGTCAGTTAGGATCACCACTTTATTTTA
Source organism: Salvelinus alpinus (assembly GCF_045679555.1). NCBI lineage: Eukaryota > Metazoa > Chordata > Actinopteri > Salmoniformes > Salmonidae > Salvelinus > Salvelinus alpinus. The sequence goes on from NC_092099.1 coordinate 31,490,863, forward strand.
AGAATGTGAAATGTCTGAATAATAGTAGTGAGAATGATTTATTTCAGCATTTATTTCTTTCATCACATTCCCAGTGGGTCAGAAGTTTACATACACTCCATTAGCATTTGGTAGCATGCCCTTTAAATTGTTGGACTTGGGTCAAATGTTTCGGGTAGCCTTCCACAAGCTTCCCACAATAAGTTGGGTGAATTTTGGCCCATTCCTCCTGACATAGCTGGTGTAACTGAGTCAGGTTTGTAGACCTCCTTGCTCAAACACGCTTTTTCAGTTCTGCCCTGAAATGTTCTATAGGATTGAGGTCAGGGCTTTGTGATGGCCACTCCAATACCTTGACTTTGTTGTCCTTAAGCCATTTTGCCACAACTTTGGAAGTATGCTGGGGTCATTGTCCATTTGGAAGACCCATTTGCGACCAAGCTTTAACTTCCTGACTGACGTCTTGAGATGTTGCTTCAATATATCCACATAAATTTCCATCCTCATGATGCCATCTATTTTGTGAAGTGCACCAGTCCCTCCTGCAGCAAAGCACTCCCACAACATGATGCTGCCACCCCCGTGCTTCGCGGTTGGGATGGAGTTCTTCGGCTTGCAAGCCTCCCTCTTTTCCTCCAAACAAAACGATGGTCATTATGTCCAAACAGTTCTATTTTTGTTTCATCATCTCCAAAAAGTATGATCTTTGTCCCCATGTGCAGTTGCAAACCGTAGTCTGGCTTTTTTATGGCGGTTTTGGAGCAGTGGCTTCTTCCTTGCTGAGCGGCCTTTCAGATCATGTCGATATAGGACTCGTTTTACTGTGGATATAGATACTTGTACCTGTTTCCTCCAGCATCTTCACAAGGTCCTTTGCTGTTGTTCTGGGATTGATTTGCACTTTTCGCACCAAAGTACGTTCATCTCTAGGAGACAGAACATGTCTCCTTCCTGAGCAGTATGACGGCTGCGTGGTCCCATGGTGTTTATACTTGTGTACTATTGTTTGTACAGATGAACGTGGTACCTTCAGGTGTTTTGAAATTGCTCCCATGGATGAACTAGTCTTGTGGAGGTCTCCAATTTCTTGGCTGATTTCCTTTGATTTTCCCATGATGTCAAGCAAAGAGGCACTGTGTTTGAAGGTAGGCCTTGAAATACATCGACAGGAACAGCTCCAATTGACTCAAATTATGTCAATTAGCCTATCAGAAGCTTCTAAAGCCATGACATCATTTTCTGGACTTTTACAAGCTGTTAAAGGCACAGTCAACTTAGTGTATGTAAACTTCTGACCCACTGGAATTGTGATACAGTGAATTATAAGTGAAATAATCTGTCTGTAAATAATTGTTGGAAAAATTACTTGTGTCATGCACAAAGTAGATGTCCTAACCGACTTGCCAAAACTATAGTTTGTTAACAAGAAATTTGTAGAGTGGTTGAAAAATTTGTTTTAATGACTCCAACCTAAGTGTATGTAAACTTCCGACTTCAACTGTATATGAATCATGCATTGATTCCATCCATCCATTCTGCAAACAATACCTGACTATATGTAATGGAATTTTGAGTCAAATATAACCTTTTTGTTTAAACCTCTTACAAAGTATATTTTGAGGCATAAACTGTGAATTTGATATTTTGGACTGATATTATGATTGTCTGTTTATTTCATTCATATCTGCAAAGTAGTTAAAACGGTGTCAGTTCCGCTTTAAGTTCACTTCCAGAATTGACTCAAATTAAACTTGAATTGACCCTAAGGCTGGTGCAGAAAAACCAATTGAGTGGCAACAGCATCGTAGCAACAAAGAGAAAAGTGTCTGGCCTCAGACCTGTTGGTTCTGGTAGGCGGTGACGGTGGTGAAGACAGTCTCAGGGAAGCTGAAGGTCTTCACTCCCTCTCCGCTGGGAACAGGCTTTGTGGGGGACAGGTCACTGCTGAAGTCCTTCCTGATCACATGGACACGAGGCTGGTACTTATGCATGGAGTGGAGGATGATCTGAAACCACAGAGATCGTAATGGTTACATTGTGTGTGAATGTGTGTGCATGTGCCATGCGTGTCTAAGCAAGTCTGAGTTAATATCAGGGCTGTATGATTAAGAGGAACACAAGTCCACACTTATGATAAGAGAGGTGGTAAGGTAAGTATTTAACACCAGAGAGCAGAGCCGAGGCTTCAGGTTACGACGGCCCAGCCTTCCCTCCGGCTCTCTGTCTGCTCTTGATTACAGCCCGAGTGAGAAAGCCTCCCTGGAGCCACAAACAACTAAGGGGGTCATTTCAAAAAGATTGGGGAAACAGTAACAAATAACATTGACAACAAATGTAATATTCCAGCCCCCCATCCTCTTCACCTTGCCCCTTGCTCAGCCCAGGGGACCCCAAGTCAGGGCCAGGGTTCTGGGTCAGGTCAAACCCTCCCCAGTCACACATACACACACTGAGCTCACAACAACACAGAGCAGACAAGGGACTTATCTGACGGATCTGTTATCAAAACAATACATCTAGTAGTGTCCTTAAAATAAGAGGCCTACTGTAGCAATAAAGTGATTTCAGTTACATATTTATTACTTATTTATATGAATAACAAGCAAAAGCCAATCAGCTTGGTTAATCACCCGTGCGTCAATCTAAGTAACATAATAAAAAAATCCCCATCCAAATCCGTCAGTTTAAACTAGAGATATCTTTTTGCATGGGCTGGTCTCAACCCACCACATCCACCTATGTCGGCCTTCTGCATCTGCGGTGGAAGGTGGGTGAGCTACAGCGGTGTTTGTCAGACCATGAGACATCCCGAAAATCGGTCTTCTCACAAAAACATCTATACTATTATGACCACTATATGGAAAGGGGAGACTCTCTCCGTTTTGGTCTACAACCCCCACAAGTGTCACGGGACTCGTCTGAAGGTAACCCATACAAATGAATGGAAGTATGGAGGTAGTTTTGGAACAACAAAAATAAGGGGTTAAACTAAAATATTTCCTGAGCTTTCTTATATCTCTTAGAGACATAGAACAGACACTTCAAAACCTTATGATACATTTATTGTCTATCTTTTTTGACATTTATTAACATGTTATTCAATGCGTTTCTATGGGCTATAGCAGTAAGGCCAAATTCAATATTTTATCCCCAAATAATGTATACATAAAGAGGTCCTAAAGTTCTAAATCAAATAGCTAAATGATCCATGGTATGACCATCTTAAAACAATTCCATATGTTAGCCCCCCCCAACAGCTTAGGCTTTTAGAGTTTTTTAAGAACCAATAGCCCTGCTTATGTGATTCAGAGGCGTTGGGTTAAATGCGGAAGACACATTTCAGTTGAATGCATTCAGTTGCACAATTGACTAGGTATCCCCCTTTCCCTTTCCCTTTATTATAGCAACCACTGTTAATGGAGAGGTTTGATACTATGGTAAGACGGAGGAAGAAGAGAAGAGTGATGGGACAGATACCCGCCTATTTGCAGTGAGGTTTCCCACACATGAAGTTCCAAAGTTAATTTCCTCTCGCCTCGATGCCTCCAGCGGAACAAAGGCCTTATAACGCGGCTGTGGGAGAGAAAGGGGCATTGCCTGACTCCCCCCCCAAAATACGTGCCCACTGCTGCATTTAACACCCATCTGTTATTACATTTGTCAGAAGAACGGAGCTGCGATAGCATCAGCTGGCCGGTTGGAAAACAGGCCCATATGAGGACCAGAATGTGCCGGCCCATCAGTGCCTCACTAAGCTACATGAAGCCACTGGCATCCATTTTGAGAGAGGATTCCAAAAATGATGTATCTCTCCGTCATGGCTAGGGAGGTTGGGTCCATCTTGAGTAATTACATTACCTGGCATCCCTAAATCAGGACCTCTATGGAGAAATGGATTTGCACTGGCTCCTCTGACTGTTTCAACAACGTCAAGCCCCCGTAATAAAAGCAATCTGGCCTGTAACAGCACGGAGTTCATGTCATAAGGAGATCCATCTTGTGCCATAACTACATCAATGCCGATCAACTATTTCAGCATCAGTCGATAAAGGCCGCAGTCTTCTTCTCTAAGAATAGTCTTATCTACACATGGGTGGGATGAAGTAAATTCCCATATTACAATGTGAAACACTTTGAGAAATACTGAAACAGTACAATTACTTATATGTCTTTGTATTAGTGTACAGGTGTAACAGTGTACAGGTGTTGGAGGGAGGCGAGAGTATGGTATGTCAAGTTAAGCCGGCTCACCGGCTCACTCACATGGCCCTGATCGTCCAGCTCATTGTTGGTGAGTTTGAGTTTGTCGAAGCTGACCACCTGCCTCATCCAGGTGTCTCCAGAGGCCAGGGAGTCTGGGTGGATGTAGACCCGCGGGGGCACTGGGGAGTCCGCGTTCCCCGCCACCATCCACTTGGAGCTGTGGTACACATACCTGGAGGACAGACACACAGTGACAGACGTATCAGCACCAAACCTTATTTCACATTTGATTCTCTGTGTTTTTCCCACAGGTTTTGCACATGTTATTGTGAAGCATTGAAGTCAGGGAGTTCATGTGTTGCAGATGCAGAGCTTGCTCACAATGGAGACATCAAATATCCCCACACATACTACATATGCTTTTAACAACATATTCACAACTAAGCTCAGTCATAATATTTTATGTTGCATTGCGAGTTAGGGTACAATATGACTGCCCCGCCCAGCACAGAGCATTCCCCTCACTGACTGACTGAAGCAAGAAAGGGACTCAAATCCACTGTAGCCCCAAGCACAGCTGTTTGCCTTTAGTTCTGGCCATGCGCACAGTTGAAAGTGCTTAGCTGCAACGCCTCCATAGTCATCACTCAGTGGTAAAACATGGACAAAACTCTAATTTGGCCTCTTTGTTATTGTCTAGCAGCGTTACACCACCCTCTCGGTCTCTCTCTCTCTCTCTCACACGCACAGCCTTGAGCCCCCTGTAGACACATGCACACTCTCTCACCTCTTTAGCACACAAGAACACACTCACAAACACACCAGACCAAACACACACACAGAATGCCAGGCGTTTGTGTAATTTCCTGTTTGGAGTGCTGTTTAGGGTTAAGTTCCGTGTAACAGGGAAAGTGTTGAAGAAGAGAGAGACCTTAGCCCCAAACAGGACTGGAAATTTGATTAGCCCCCTTTCATCTTCCATAAATCTGCCATCTGGCTCCAGCACAATCAATAAAGATCTGACTTTATGTGACACCATTCGGACAGATGGGGCTAGCCTAGCCCGCTCACCCAACATCACACACTTTACACACTTTACACACTTTACACACTTTACACACTTTACACACTTTACACAATTCACACACACACACACACACACACACACACACACACACACACACACACACACACACACACACACACACACACACACACACACACACACACACACACACACACACACACACACAAACCACGGACCACAGACAACATATGTATGCATGCAACTCATCAAACAGATATATACTTTTATGGACACAGAAATTCAGACAGACACACGTTAAAGTACTCACACACACTTGCCAAACCCAGGCTGTACTGTATATTGGGTTACCTTAACTGACAAAGTAAGTATCACTATTACATTTCCCTACAGCAGGGTTCCCCAACTGGTGGTCTGCGGGCCGAATTTGGCCCACAAGTGGTTTTATTTGGCCCCCCAAGTTTTCTGAGCAAAAATATGTATTATTATTTTTATTTTTGGGGGGACATAAAAGACTGTAAAAACACCAGGTAATCACCTCCAAGTGATTTTAATGTTTGGAATATTCCCAAATATTCCCTCGCATAATAGCGAGACACGAGATCGTTTACAAATGTAAGCAAGGTTTGAAATGATAATATTTTAGTCAAATGTTATATATGTTTGGGCTTCTTGCAGTCAATTTGCAGTCTAGAAATTATTTATAATTATGTTCTGGCCCCCCGACCATCCGCTCAAAACAAAACGACCCGTGGTTGAATCTAGTTGATCATCCCTGCCCTACAGGGTTGACTGGTGTGTGTTCAGAGTTTACATCATTAAGTTAAGTCCTTGAATGTGAACGTGTTTTTGTATGTGTGTGTGTGTGTGTGTGTGTGTGTGTGTGTGTGTGTGTGTGTGTGTGTGTGTGTGTGTGTGTGTGTGTGTGTGTGTGTGTGTGTGTGTGTGTGTGTGTGTGTGTGAGTGAGAGAGTGAGTGAGTGTTTTCAAATATAGAGGACAAAGTCAATTTGAAGAGCTAGACAGTGCTGGTGTCTGCACTTGTCTTTTGTGATTCAAATTTAGAACATACCAACTGTCCACATAAAAGACAAGTAAAATATGGAGATTTAACGAGCTCAGTATAAATGAGACACTCCTGAAGAGAGGCAGAGAGCCTAAGTAAAGCAAGTACATTTCAATAAAGACTATTTCCAGACACCAACTCTATGAGAACTATGAGACATTCCAGTGACAGCTCGGAGCTCAGTTTGCAAAGCCCTGTGGTGGTCCCCAGCCAGGAAGAAAATCCTATTTAATTTTACAAGATCTTTTGGCTTCTAAAAATACTCCATAATATGTTGGTTCTCTAGACCGTCCCCTCGTAGACAAACACTTCAGTCAGTGAGAGAGCCAGGGTTCTACGATCCTTCAATGACACATTTACATAAATAAACAACTGGGCGAAATAATATGAATGCATTGTTAAAGTGGTTCCTCAGTGTTCCATTCAAGAAAGCCAAGTCCTGTTTCTCAAATAAAATGTAAACATAGTAAAAATATCTGTAACAATAATATAACATTAATGCATGTTAATGATATATAAACTGAAGATGTACACTGTAAAATTAGAAAATGAATTTAACAAATGCATTGTAACCCATCTGTAGCGCTGCTATAACATTAATGCAACTATGACACTTTTCCACTTAATCTGTCGTCTGCCACGTCACCAATGTATGACACATTGAACTGCGTCCTTCAGCTGAGGTAGTACATTAAAACAATATCTTACGGCATAAAAGTTGTATTCCGCCATGGTTAAAGAACCAGGTTTAGGGTAGAAAGATGTTTTGCCATTTCCATAGTGAATAAAGCTATCAATATTATGGTCTCACTCTAACCATACACACATATGATAAATAATTTTCATTCTCCTCTCCTATGGTCTCTTTCTCTCCAGACATTGTGCTCTATGCCAGAAATTCATTCAGATACTTTGGCAGGAGATATCCATCATAAAAACCTATCCCCAAGATGGACAACTGTAAAGGTCATTGTTTCAGGTTTCATTCAGATTTATGTGCATATCAGCATACCATTTGAAATTTGCAATGATCTGTGTATGTTTTTTGGGGTTCATGGGGACTACTCTCCATCTTAAAATACACAACAACTATTTATCGGCTATGTTGTCCAAATTGGGGGTAGAGCCTATTTTGGTTTGACTGAATAAGAACATCAATCTCAGACATGGAGAGTGTAATGTTCCAATAGCACATGTTGTGTATATATCTGTACATCACCGTGCACACACGATAGTACACACCCATCTGAATGAGTGACGGGAAGTTAGGAAATGTTAGGAAGCGCTAATAAGTGTGAGCATACCTTAGGAAGATAGGAGCATACCTGTATCTCTTATTGTCCACAGGAACAATGTCCATGGCTATGTAATACTGCTGATGGGGGTCCAGACCCACAATTTTTACTCTCATTGCAGGGAACATCCGCCTGAGAGAGAGCGAGAGAGAGAGATTAGCAATATAGCTTAAGTTTAATATTATATTATGAGTATCAGCATTACAAACGGAACCCTGCACCATGTAGACATTAAGTATAATTCCACTCATGCCACTAGAAATATATTCTAGTGCGCCACTGGGCATGGTTTAAAGTTTGACCAATGTCTTGCCAGTCATATAGCTAATTTCCACCCCTCATCCACTCATAACAGCGCCTAGACACATCATTTTATGATAATTCCTTAAAATGTCTGTATCAACATTCCATGTCTTCATTAAATAAATATTATTCAGATTAAAGAAAGTAGGTCATTTCATCCTCAAAGAAGATTAAAACTGTTTTAATGCACGAGCTGGCAACAAACTCAATCTTCCTTGAAAATATGCACCCAATCATGAGAAGTTTTTTGGTAATTCGATGCAAACCAAACCAGGAAAAACAAAAAAAGCCATATTAAAAGTAGGACTACATACACAGAGACATTTTCAAGTTAATTCCTCGTTTTACACTTCAAAAGCTGCATTTTTCTTTTCATTTAAACATCATAAATCTTTGCCCTCATAATGACAAATGAGTTCTGTTTTCTTACTTTCTTTCTCCTCTGAATTTATAGGGTTATTATTAGCAGAGGCATGAAATACACGCAGCTAGTCGTTTAAGCTCTACTGCATTTAAACAGACACTGATTATATATATGGGGCTGTTAACAACGTAAATCTGATTCATGAATATCACGAAAACAACGTTGATCATATATTGTTTAGGTAAGTCAGATGTATAGGTTAACTGTAAAGTTGGTGTACATGTGTTATTAAAACAGAAGAAAAACGCGAAAATATAAACCTAAAACTTTACAATACAACTTTAAAATATTGTTATGTAGTTTGATAGAGGCCTACCAAAAGAAAATTAAACACGCAAACAACTTGGCCCTTGCCATTTCTCCATAAAAACATGGTTTTTGGTCAACTAATTGGTCAGCTTTAAATAAATGAAGATACATTGACGAAAATAATCAGTGGATAGCCAATCTAGTCTAACGAAATGGAAAGCATGCTTTTCAAATTAGAAAATTAAGAGAAATATGCCGCATCCCCGTGTTAGGCCATATATAGCCTATACTGCTCTGCCCTCACTCCCTTCTAATGCATGACACATATACAGAGGAATCATCATAGGCCTATGTTTGTTAAATGTGATTAATATCATACTATTTTCTGTTGTTAAACTTCATAATATGTTCTGTTATTACAGGTAGTAGGCCGATATTAGCCTAAAAGTAATAATAATAATAATATATGCCATTTAGCAGACGCTTTGTCCAAAACGTCATGCGTGCATACATTTTACGTATGGGTGGCCCCGGGAATCGAACTCCCGGCCCTGGTGGTGCAAGCGAGATGCTCTATCAACTTAGCAATACAGGACCATACATGGTTACAAATGTGGAAAAATCAAAAGGCTTGATGCTGATTGACATTAAATGGGAGCCTGAAACATAACTAATATTCCTAATTAATTACAATTATTTTGAAATGGGCAACTGGCTAAGTCGAATTTCGCAATCCAGAGTAAAATAAAGTGGCCTTTAAAACTAAAACCTGTTAGGTTAGATATAAGATGAACACCTTGACCTATATTAAACATAGTTTTGAAATCAACATATTATGCATTATAAACTATAGGCCTACAGATGACCATATGCTTTCACAGTGTTTTTCGTTTGTTTTATGGAGGAAAAAGTCATAACCTCGACCGCTTTATTGCTAGGCCTACTTGACTACATAAATTCGTCGTCCGCCTATTGCATGATCGTTAAATTCAAAATGAACGGGAAATACCTGGTGTTCCTGGCGAGGGGGAAAAGTTTTCATGAGAACAGTGTAGGTTAAGTTATATGCTCGGTTTCGATTGTAATTGCTGCCTGTTACGTTCACCAGTACGTAACACTGCCCAAAAGAGCAAGAACCGAAAACATGTTTCAAAGAGATTAATTAGAAACAGTTCCTTTCTTCCCCGGCTATTCTCTGACATCAGCCATGGAATACCCTCATACGTCATTTATGGCCTGTGATTACAGAGCGGCCCTCGCGCGTCCGGAGCCCTTGCCCCCATGTGCAACACATTAGCACCCCTCAAAAACATGCGTGCTACAGGGGTAATGCATAGCGCACGGGGGGGTATTTTGCGCAAAAGTAGGCTACATGTGTGTCACCTTAGAAAAAAAGATGATATCAAACCTAAAAGGGTTATTCGGCTGTCCCCATAGGAGAACCCTTTGAATAACCCTGTTTACAGGTAGAACCCTTTTGGTTCGAGGTAGAACTCTTTTGGGTTTCATGTAGAAACCTTTCCACAGAGGAACTAAAAATGGTTCCACCATGAGCCAAAAATAGTTATCCTATGGGGACAGCCGAATGAGCCCTTTGGAACCATTTTTTCTAAGAGTGCATGGTAGGTGCCAGAAGAAAATATATTAATCAGCGGAGTCCTTTAAATCATAAATATGCAGCAGCTGCTTTACCTCCCGGCTTTAGTGATGATCATCTCCGTGCCAATTTCATGGAAGCGCTTCCAGAGGTCCGCGCACTGCAGCTCCACCTGAATCTCCTCCATGGAGGCAGCGGGAGACAGCTCGCAGGCCGCCGGGGCTAGGTCCTCAGGGGAGCCGAAGGAGCACGACGTCCTCTCCGCCAGACCCTCGCCATCTGAACCTGGGCTCGCCTCCGAATCTGTGGAGATTTACAGGATTATGAAAAAATGTAGCCCGGGTAAAGCGGAGAACTCAGGAAGATTAGTTGAGTATTGACCGTTGAGGCCAAATCATCTGTAGCATGAACTCCGAGAAAGCACCGAATCTGACTCACTCAAATAATTTGGGTTTGGTTGGATTTCAAATAATAAAAAAGAAATCTGACTAAAACTATTCCATTTACGTTTGAAATGTCATAAAGTGTCCACAAGGGTAACGCTTGCATCAAACGAAATGTGCATTTTACATGAAAAAACGCCAACCAACAAAATTCTAAAAGCTATATTTAGCCCAACTGATTGTCATGCCAACTACAAACTAGCATTCATATCTGTCACGTTCTGACCTTAGTTCCTTTGTTTTGTCTTTTGTTTTGTATGGTCAGGGCGTGAGTTGGGGTGGGCAGTCTATATTTGTATTTCTATGTTGTCTATTTCTATGTGTTTGGCCTGATATGGTTCTCAATCAGAGACAGGTGTTTTGCGTTGTCTCTGATTGGGAACCATATTTAGGTAGCCTGTATAGTATTGTGGGTTGTGGGTTATTGTCTATGTTATGTTGCATGTTTGCACAGTGTTTATATAGCGGTCACGGTCGTCTTATTCGTTTTGTTGTTTTTGTGTAAGTGTTCTTCATTAAACTTAGAAGAATGTGTTCAAACCACGCTGCGCTTTGGTCCGCTTCTTACGACGATCGTGACAATATCACTATGTCTACAAATATAATATATTACTATGTCACATAGGCTATGAAAACAGCCCACAACAAAGTTAGAAAAAAAGTTATATTTTCCCCAATGGTATCTCTGGCAACACAATAAAAACAACTACAATAGCAAAATAAATGTATAGCCTGCATATAGAACTTGAATAGTCAAGGAAATTTTCCAGAATAACTGTTCCAGATCTTAGCTTCCAAATAAACCTATAGGCTTACATTACTACTGGCTGCAGCATTTTATGTTCAACATTGACAACACTATGTAGTGAAAAAAACATTTTGCCATGTAGCAGCTCATAAATATATATATTTTTATTCTATACAGCACACAGTAAAGTTATGGATTGTATATTTCAATTTCTTATTAATGTACTTGTCTCTGTTATTATGTGCCAATATGTAATATGATATGATTTATTGAGGGACCTGACATGAGTAGGTTGCTTTGGCAGGACACACCATGCAAACAGGCTTTTATGCAGATTCAGGACTGCTGAGAGACTGGAGTGTGGCCCAGGACTAACCACCAAGTGATCACGACCCCAAAACAAGAGACAAGAGCAATAAGTGGAGACATGAAGACAATGCAGGCAGGACAACTCCACCACAGAAACAGAGAGGGAGATGAGAGAGGTCCAGAGAAGGGGAGCGAAAGAGTGAGAGGAGAAAAAATTATTTTCATCATCCTCTTGAGAGATCCTTTCAGTATGATGGCAGTGATGACTCTCTCTGTGTTAGCCAAGGAACATGGTAAGACAGTGCAACTGTTGATTGGCCCATACAGCCATCATGCATCCAGCAGCCATCAGCCACACAGCGGGCCAGGCCAGAGATCTGGGCCTGCTCAGAGCCATCATGGCTGCTGTTGCTGCTGTTGTCTAGGCGCTTTACTGTCATCAAGCTACACCACGTCCATCCACTAGCACTCAGAGTCACCATGCTGTCCCTCACATGTCACCAGACCAGTCCCTGTCCTCCACCGCTATCCCACTGTCCCCCTCCACACGGACAGCCTGCTCTCAGTCACACCCACTATAAACAGCAGGAACAGAGCAGAGCTACAAAAGTGTGAGAAGAACTATACACATCTGTCCCACATTACACAGGATATTGCTGGGAAGAAAGATGCATGTCTCGAGAGAAGGGGAAAGAATGAGAGAGATGGAGTGAGGGACAAATAAATAAATATATTGAAGGAAGTAGCACCTCATGGCAGCTTACAGATAGAAAGGTGGAAGCAGAGTCAGAAATCTGGTGCTAACCTTAAGTGCATGACTAATGCTGACTAACTAGCCAATCATAGACAGTAGCCAACCTCTGCTAAACGGTGGAGAGCAGCAACCACTTTTTCAAAACCCAAATGAACTATCTTGTGGTTAGGCACAGAGAAATCAACTTGCGGTGAGCCTCAATGGAGAACATAGATCTTCTCAACTGATATGTCTACCAAGTCTAAAAAAATAACAATAATGCCATCTTCTGTTTGTCAAAGCTTGGGTAAACACAAGAAATTCAGCTAGTTGAATGTGAATATTAACAGCTTGTAGGTGCAAAGAATATGGATTTCAGCTAATTATTCTTACACAAACTTATTCACTATGTGATTATCTAATTTGGACAAAAATGTTACGAATAAAATCGCAAAGACCTTTCTATGGAAACAAGTTTATGAATAGAAAATGCATTTAATACAGTTGTAACCGAGTGGGTAAGTAGCAATCTACCAACCTTGAAATTGCAGAGTAACCCAATCCACAAGAATCAGAACCACCTGTTTCCGCCTGTAATTAATGCAGGCCCATGTTAGGGAGAGGCAATAAAATAAGGATTAAACCCTTTTAATAGTACAAACATCTGTTGGCTTGGAGTTAAGCTTTTCTCAGAGGCATCATTTTAAAAGTTGGGTTTCTAACATACAAAATTATTTAGAGATGATCAGCAGCAATTTGCATTTTGTGAAAGAGGAATCATCACCCCAGAAGTACCAAGTGACAATTTATATATCATATATTAGGCTTTATCATATATTATTATATAGAATAGGTTAACAATATTGAAACCTCAGAGCTATATGAAGTACGGACAGAATAAGATTAAACATTCTGTCACTTAAAAATCAGTGTCACTCCATAGACTAAAAACATAAAACAGTCTACATGGTTATCCATAATATAATTACAGATTCCTAGTGAGACAGACTACTGTCCAAACCATATAGGCCAGTAATAGGTTTAAGAGTGAGATTAAAGATCATCTGTAGTGATATATTTCACAGTCTGGATGTTTACATTTATTTGTAAATCCATAAAAGAAAAGCAGTCTCTCTCTCTCTCTGACACAAGCTCGCGCGCGCACACACACAAACTGCTAACAGTGCTGATGTTTACATTTAAGGCAGGCAATTTAATATTGGAGGGGTTAATTCTGCAGATAGGCCTACATGTGCTTGTCTGGAACAAAGGTAATGTGTCATACATGCTGGCTCTCTGGGAAACGGGATTGTTATTAATCCAATTGAAACTATTGTGTGGAGGTGGTTTTCTTGACATTTTTTCCCATGACGTGTCTTTCAATGAGAATGTTATTTGACCATGTCGGTTTGAAAGCCTCACATGGAGGCAAAATCATTATGTAAAAAATCTAAACCGCACAAACTGACCACAAAGACTAGCTGTTATCGGTGATGGCTGGTCTATACGTGTCAACTGGAGGCTAGTCAAGGTTGGATACTCAGACTACTTGCGACTCTGCCAGGAATATGGCTCCTAAATTACTTGGAGCTAGCGAGACAACGTTCCTTTTCAATCAACGACGACTCTAACTTAATGTGAAACCGTGGAGGATATATAACATTTCCTTAACTGACTGAATCGCAGTCAATGGTAGTACTGAAACCCTGCATCTCAGCTGTGAACAAATTCAGTTCGGTCCTCCGCATTTGTGAGGCATCCCCCAAACCCACAACACTTGCTGCTGCACTTCACGCGTCAGACAAGAGCCTCTGTGCATGAGGTTCAAGTCATGTTGCTGAAGGCAAACCACAAAGCTTTGCAGCTTCTAAAATGAACTGTACAATTAGAAAATAAATGTGTAGGCCTAGATTATTAAACCATGCACGTGACGCTAAATTAGGTTCTAATGAACCAAATAAGATATATATTTTCTATGTATAGGCATATAGTTTATAATACGGGTAGGCTATTAGTTTGAGATCCTTTTAGATACAAAAAAAATGTTGGCCTATATCCTATTTGATAAAAAGCAGGTGGGACTTCGCTACTAGGCCTATTGTGAATCCAATTGTAATGGAGATTGTAATATTGAGATGTTGGTTTACGTGTCTGTTGAAATTCAATGTAGGGTATACTGAGCTGAGAGGAGATATCAATTCATATTAGGATTATGATTCATATTTGCGGCCTGGGAGGGTTAGAATGGGATATAGAATATATCCATCATCATTCATTGATGTATAAAGTAAGGATATTCAAACTCAAAGCCTCGAGATTGAGTCATTCATGCTAGCTTTGACATCAGTCTCTCTTCGATGAGTTCAATGTTCTTAAATTCAAACCTACCCCAAATCCCCCAAGATTTAGAAAAGACGAGTCAATTGATTTTGTGACATATAGCCTATTAAATAACTTATTAGTTCGTTTTAAATTTGTATAAAAATTAAGTCCTAGACGTCTTTGTAAATAATTTGGAAAAATCTAGAATTTAAAATGATAGGATATGCCCATCTTGAATCTAATGTGACTTGCGTCATAGGCATGCAATAACTTTGGCCTATTGAAAATCGGGATAGCCCAGGCTACTTATTATTACAACATTTGCAACAAAGAAAAGCGAAAACAAATGGTTTACCTAAATATAATTGCGATTTAGGAATTTCAAGTGTTTTGACAGTAATAAAAAGGCTGCGTGATTCATAGGCCTTAAATATTAGCCTGAGCCTTTTGATTTTGCGATTTCAGATTTACAAAATGAATATTATCAATTTGAATTAAATAAAAATTGATATCCAATTTTACTTTAGACTATCTTTATAGGTGATTGCTTAAATTGTCAAGAATTGACTGAGAGCTGAGTTGATATTTTCCTTAGCCTTAAGGCAGAGGTTGCGTGTCCATTCCATTTCATATAGATAAATAGTTTAGCCTATATTATTGGAAAAATAAAGTACTAAAACATAATAATAAAAATAGTTTAAACGTAGGTCTACGTTTTATTGGCCTATTGTTTCCCAGATAGGAAAAATTATGGCGTTAGCCTATAGGCCTATAGATATGCTTCACGAAATTAGAATAGAAAATACAGGGCACACAGGCAAACCAGGTGAAAACAACAAGCACACAACAGCTCTACATTCAAACAAACTCTCTTCACACGAAAACACACGCATTGTCTCATTATATTTGGACTCACACAAAAACAGGTATAAGTAACCCAGGTGTGGCTTGTGATGGCAAATTTTGTATATTGTGCCATGCTCCAAACATGCATAATTTGCATTGAATCACAGAAACCAATGTAGGCCTTTATAATCGCAGTAAAACATTTCATCCAATTCAAAACCATCTTAATTGAATATGAATTACAACTGACCATGTCTCCCCTTGAGTCACTGGCATGGACAATTGTATTGTATCAAGAGAGGCACGCGTGAAAGAGAGACGGGGCAATTTTATGCAGCTAGGCTTCTGCAAATGGAGAAGGGACAATGGCCCCACACGCAACCTTCATTTTGTACCAATGTGTAGTAATTTGTGAAAAAATGGTAATATAACTTTTAACGTAACCGCTTATGATATTTATGATCATAGGCTGTATCACATCCGGCCGTGATTGGGAGTCCCATAGGGCGGAGCACAATTGGACCAGCGTCGTCCAGGTTTGGCCGGGGTAGGCAGTCATTGTAAATAGGAATATGTTCTTAACTGACTTGCCTAGTTAAATAAAGGATACATTAAAATAAATTAAAAATTAAGGAATATAACTGCGCAAAAAGAATATGAACCGTGCTCTGCTGCAATAGGCTACTGCGTTTTTCTGCGTGCGTCATGGTCTAGTGACGCCTCGATCAGACCGACAGTGATCTTGCATTCTGATACACCAGAAGAACATTCAGTTCCATTTATCCAAATATGCATCAAATTGCATGCGTAGATGTGACAGAAGTACACTGAACAAAAATATGAATGCAACATGTAAAGTGTTGGTCTCATGTTTCATGAGCCGAAAGAAAATATCCCAGAAATTGTCCATATGCACAAAAAGCTTATTTATCTCAGATTGTGCGCACAAATTTGTTTACATCCCGATTAGTAAGCATTTCCCCCTTGCCAAGATAATCCATCCACCTGACAGGTTTGGCATAACAAAAAGCTGATTATAACAGCATGATCATTACACAGGTTCACCTTGTGCTGTGTACAATAAAAGGCCACTCTAACATGTGCAGTTTTGTCACACAACACAATGCCATAGATGTCTCAAGTTGAGGGAGCATGCAATTGGCATGCTGACTACAGGAATGTCCAACAGAGCTGTTGTCAGAGAATTTAATGTCCATTTCTCTACCATAAGCCACCTACAACATCGTTTTAGAGAATTTGGCAGTATGTCTAATTGTCCTTACAAACGCAGACCACGTTTGCTGGTGTCAACGTTGTGAACAGAGTGCCCCATGGTGGCGGTGGGGTTACGGTATGGGCAGCCATAAGCTCTGAACAATGAACACAATTGCATTTTATTGATGGCAATTTGAATGCACAAAAATTGTGATGAGATCCTGAGGATCATTGTGAAGTTCATTTTTAATTTTTATTATCTGTGACCAACAGATGCATATCTGTATTCCCATTCTGTGAAATCCACAGATTAGGGCCTAGTGAATTTATTTCAATTGACTGACTTCCTCATATGTACTGTAACTTAGTAAAATCTTTGAAATTCTTGCATGTTGCGTTTATATTTTTGTTTAGTATAGCAGCAAGAGGTGAATGTTGAACTTTTGTTGCTCACATATCCAGTAAAAAATGGGTATTTATGAATAAAGTTTGACTGCAGAATTTATTATGCATTGATACATTGTCCCTGTCAATCTGACCGAGGTGTGACAGGCCTATTCATTTGTTAAAGTGATGGCATTTATACAAAATCAATAATTTGGGGTTGGTTAACTCCTTTGATAATTTATGCAAAGTTAAAACTCCACTATTACGGTATGGTACATACATATTATTTATGGACACTATTAGCCTACAGATGTTATTATTCCACATTAGTAGGTCTATCTGAGGAAAAGGTTATAACTAGTTATCTTTGAAATGGTGATGAAATAGTAGCCTTTTCTGTATTCCTCTTTTCCGTGAGATAGGCCAATCCGTAGTTTTGTTTTGGAAGCATAACAATATTAAAAAAAAAAAAAAATGAAGTGATGGTGGTTATGCACTGACCGGGGTCGATATCCAGACAATGCACAGGGTCGTCGCCGTCTCCTAATTGTCCGTTGTTGGCGAGGCTCTCCATAGACAACTCCAGATCCTTTTCCTCCCAGCCCCGGAGCTTTCTCTTCTTGTTTGACCCGATCAGGGCTTCCACCGAAAAGGCGTGCGCTCTTGAGCTCAGAGCAGCAGCAGATCGCCTTCTGTCACTCATTTCTCTCAAGGCAAATCCACCAGAGGGAAAACAAAAACTCCGTCCACGCAGCGAGCACAAGGAAAATGCACACGTCAATGTTTAAAACGGTGCAAAAGTCGCCAATGACGAAAGTAATCCAAAAACTATGACTAGAAATGGTGTTTCAAACCTCTAAAGATATGATACGCCATCCCCACGGCGCTTTTAATTGCTCGAAAGTTAGCATTAAATATATTCCTGGCTATCTATTGCTTTTTGTCTCCCCGTCCTGCTTTCCTGCCTCTTTCTCTTCCCCTTTCTGTCCTTCTCCCCTCTCTCTGATTGATACTCACTTCTGGATAACTTTTTTTTTGAAGCGTTAAGGGCAACCCCTTCGCTCACTGTCAAATCGCACACGTCCAATGAGAAGTTTGGAAAGAGAGAGAACCAAAATGTGTTAACCAATAGCAAATGAGAGAAACACCAACTCCTGAAGCAAGAATCCTAAACCCGACCCTTGTAACTGACCATCCAACACTGAATTAACATCGTCAGGGCTTTATGGGGGAAAATAGAACTAAACGTATTTTATAAATGTTATGGTCAGCTACCTGCTCCACCGCGCCCCCCTCCTGCCCCCCCCCCCCATCCGAACCTCCTACCCCCCTCTACAAATATGTTACTAAGATTTACTTGAATTACCTGTATGAAATCATTGTGCAATGATAAACTGTCACTGGAAGCCTCCATGCACAGCTATTGAATGTGCGAAGACATGCATAAAGGGCCCAGAACAAGTGATGTTTCCAACTAACCACATTTATAATGCGGTATTATACAAAGGTTGGCTATGTTTCCGAATTTGTATTAGGATCCATACAATGTCGGAACACTGTCCAATTACTTCTTATCACCACGTATCATAGTCTACTCTAATGCATAAATAGGGCTTCATTGATTTCAATATTACCAGATTTAATTAAGTTACATTACAGCTTCATGAACAGCTGAAAAACAGAGCGAGCTCAAAGACCGTGACAGGTGGCCTGGTCAGAACCAAGGTTAGCCTATTTGATTGAGGGAAAAATATAGACGACAATAATTATCTTTATTAGGTAATTGAAACCGGTTATATGTAGCCTCTAGCTGTGCACTGTGCACTAGATTGTAGAAGACACTGAAAACAAGGTTTTGTTTATAGTTTTATTTGCCTTGATTGTTTTAATCCTAACGCTTGCATGTTGCTGGTGCGGTCAGTGCGCAGTCGAGGGTAGCCTAAATATTAAAACCAGTTCAGTAAAGCAACCTAAATAGCTTATTTAATGAATAACGTTTACACACTCACATGTTTAAAACGAAGCATAGTCAATATTTTCTTATCATATCTTTCAATGTGGAGAAGATGTAACAAAACGGAATAGAAAATGTAATTATTGAGTTATACAAGGTTTTTATGGTAGACCTACTCATCCGAAACATATATGTCCTATGATATACATAGGCCATGATCTAAATAAAATGTTGAACTAAGTGATATACAGTATCTTTCTCTAGATGTAGGTCTACGCTATACAGCATTTGTGCAAACGTTAAGTATGAAATAAAACCACAGCGCACAAAATGTACCATGAATTAACACTTTTAGATTACTGTTTTTTATTAGGAAAGATGTAGTATTAGACCCCTTGACTTGAATCAAACGAGCGTTCCCTGGGCCAAGTCCGCACTACAGAAAATACCAAGTCGCTTGGTAAACCATTAATTTTCAAACAAGCATAACCTTTATTTTATTATTAGAATTAATGTAGGACTATGTATTTTGTATTTTTCTGCATATAGTAGCCTATTGAGATGCCTCTGTAAGGAAAAGTGCTGTAGAAATTAAATTACTTATTCTAAAACGTAGTCTATATCAAAATGTTAACAACAGTCTTCGAGTTGTGGTAAAACTATGATTTCATATACTTACAAAATTAGCTACTTTTGGCTGCATATTATCGTTTGATTATGAAATCATCCTAGCCTAAATGCAAACCTGGTGCATCAACGAAACAAACTGAACTACTTGTGTCAGGCTAAATAAACTGAATTTCAATCACCACCTGAGCTTGACCCATTATTGATGCATGAATATAGCTACTAATTCAGAGTAAATAATAATTAATAAGCAGTCTAAATGATCCTTAACGACAACAAGATGGAAACAGTTTAATTAATCATGAAATTCATTAGAAAATAAAAGTAGTAAACGAAGATCATTCTAATTCAAGATGTGATTGCTGAATGCCTATCAATGTAGAACTTGAAGTTCATAATCCATTAACTTTGAAAATACAAAATTACAAATGAACAAAAATACCATAAAAACAGTCAATCGCCGTGGTCCTTTCTCATCCAAATAAGAATTTATCGCATAGGCTACAGTCCTATTGAGCTACACGTGAAATTAAAATTATTTGCCAATAATAATTAAAAACGGGAACGAGGTTAAGTAAATAATAGCTACCCTAATATTTGCGAGGAAAGGTTTGTAATAGGAGTATAACAAATCGGTGGGTGTAGCAGCATCAATTGTGATGAACATGGTCATATAGGCTAACAATATTGAAATGATACCATCAAACAAACTTTGAGATAGGAATATTAACAACATTAGGCAATGTGCAAACGCTTATACCTAAAATGTGGTAAGCATGTTGCCATCATGTCTGGATTTTTAGTGTCTCCCGCCCTACGGTGGCCATGTAGAGTATTTCACACCTATAGCTCTAAAATTGCACAAGGCAAATGTGTGCATAATGTCCAATATTCCAGGACAAAGAGTGTAAATCCCTCAGAGCCTCAGGGAAGAATTCGGACTATAATATCAAAATACTCGAGCACTGTTTCCCATTCTAAAACCATTTAGATCCCAATTTCTGTTACTGGAAAATGTAAAATGTCTCACTAGAAAGTATGCAGGATTTCCATTTCAGATGATCATGAGGGTTTTTCATAACGGCCCTATTTGAGCTAATCAGCGGAATAAGATATGGGTTACTTTTCACTTTTCACTGTAGCCGGATATCATTTTGTTGATTATGAAGTGGCTAAAGACTTCAACACCCACCGTTCACATTCAATTTGTGCAAGAAGTCGTTTGACCCCGTGACCTCGGGGAAATAAACCATGCAACAGAGGAAACATGTCCGGGCGCAGTAAACCATCCAAAATGACGACACATCGGCTGTTTATAAAACTTCCAAATGAACTGGCAGTTCAGGCTATAGGCGACTCGGTCTCCTCTACGTCAACTGACAGGTCAGGTATTTCCAAACACTGAACGCAAAATTCTGAATTAAGGGCCAAATCCTAGAAATCACGCAGATCTCTTCAGTGGATTCGGTGTTTACACAGTGAGCTGCTGCAGGGTATAACAAATGAAAACCCGATCGGGAGAAGTTCAAGGCTATTATCTGGTTTCAACCTATGCCTTCAGATAACACAGCAGAATGGCCTATACAAATACTATTTTGAGTTGACCATGCATGGGAATTTTAAGGAGCGTGGAAATAATCAGTTTATTTTCTGAACGTGATTGTTTGCTCCGACAAATATTTCCGATTGGGAAGAAAATGCAATTGCACGGACGTCAGTTACATATCTAGTTTTGATGTACTTTGATTGCGTCGTCAACTAACGTGAAATACAACAAACAATTTCACCATGTAATTGGATTTAGGTTAAAAGTTGGGTAAAAAAAAAAAATCCCTTACCTTGATGCAGTTAGTTTTCCACATTGATTCAATGTCATCGTTTTTTTTTTGGTTGAAATGACGTGGAAACAACGTTGATTCAAGTAGTTTTTGCCCAGTGGGTTATTTCAGGGTTATGTTATTTCAAACTTCTGAGTAAATCAATAAATATATTACCAATAGGACTATAGTACAAAAGTCAAACACAAATTCAAAAATACATATAAAACCCTCAATGTTTGTTTTTGTTTCATTGACTAACGTCAAATAAAAATGTACATTAAATAGGCTACATTTCCTAAACTTTGTATTCTACTTGCACATCATCATCTGCACATCTATCACTCCAGTGTTAATGCTAAATTGTAATTATTTCGCCTCTATGGCCTATTTATTGCCTTGCCTCCCTAATCTTACTACACTTGCACACACTGTACATATACTTTTTATATTGTGTTATTGACTGTATGTTTGTTTATCCCATGTGTAACACTGTGTTGTTGTTTTTGTCGCACTGCTTTGCTTTATCTTGTTCAGGTCGCAGTTGTAAATGAGTACTTGTTCTCAACTGGCCCACCTGGTTAAATAAAGGTGAAATAAAAATACATTTTGAAAGTGCATTTGCCTCCGTTACGTTTTTCAATTTAAATTAAATGAATCTAACACTTCATAAAGTATCTGAGTCCGGCTACATGTGTTGCGAATGAAAGTGCCTTATAGTCCAGTCAGAGTACTTCAGCGGCTCTGGGGGTGCAGGCTTTTTCCAAGTTTTGGCCTATGCTCTGATGGAATATAGCCTCCATTGAGATACATGTACAGCTTTTCAGGTGAGCAAATTGGGCATACACTCCATTTCACAGTGTATTATACATATGCCTATAAACCGGACATATTTCGGCTACATATGAAGTCTGGACAGAATATAAGACCGAGAGGAGAGATTCAGCCGAGGCAGGCAAAAAAAACTAAAAAACGAAATAGGCCTATATATTTTTAAATAAATCAAGTCGACCTGTGTAAAAACGTTAGAAATTAGAATCGAGACCTTTATATGTGTACTCAAGTACGCTCGATTCCATTAGGCCTACATTTATATTCAAATTACCTTGACATATATGAAATGTTTTATAGCCTACTGAAAGATCCTGCAAGTTAATATTCTATAAAAATAGCATATCATACTGTATGTCTTAAAGGTAGAGTCAGCCATGTGATGGAGATCAGGTTTCCTCTATTAGCGGCCCACGTGCTGAATTTGGCCCGCAGGTGGTTTTATTTGGCTCCCAAAGTTCTGAGCAATTTGTTTTTATTATCATCATTATTATTAAAAAAAAAAATCATTGTTGGACATAAAATACTGAACACCAGGAAATCAGCTCCAATTGATTTACATTTTGAATATTGTTTCACAAGTATTCCCACACACATTAGAGACATACAAATGTAAGCAAGGTTTGAAATGATTGATTTAGTCAAATATTACAGTGCCTTCAGAAAGTATTCACACCCCTTTTCCACTGTTGTTGTTACAACCTGAATTTGAAATGGATTACTTTGAGTTTTGTTGTCACTAGCCTAGACCCAATACCCCAAAATGTCAGTGGAATTATATATATATATATATATATATATATTTGTTTAAACGGATTTAAAAAAAAAGCTGAAATGTCTTGAGACAATAAGTATTCAACCCCTTTGGTCATGTCTACATTTGACACTTACATGCGACTTCTGCTATCAGAATATGAAGATATCATTGAAAAGACGAAGATGCGCCAAAGTCGCTTTGCGGTCTGATTGTGTCCAGATCTGGCTGACCACTTCCGGTCAGGGATGCATTGTGTGCAGATTTCTTCTCAGTCTGGACGCAATCAGGCTACTGACACCACATACTGTGTGCGACATCATCAGCACTCCTCCCACAAGTCTCCAGAAAATGTGTGTTTTGAGACCGAGAGGCACCTTTTCATTATAACGTTGGAGGAAATTACATTCCTAGCTTGTGAGGAACGTGTTTGCTGGCCTCATAAATGCTAGCCAGCTTGCTAATATTTAGAAGAAAAACAATGTTTCTTAGGCTCGAGTTATGCTAACCCATTTGCAATCCCTTTAGCAGGCTACAGAGGTAAGCTGGCTAATTAGCTACAGTAGTTAGCTACTGCCACCCGTTGTTGTTGTGTTATCATATTTAGCCTATTCCACCGTTTGTAGAATGCATACTGACATTTGAATATAGTGCGGGAAAAGGGAATCCGGACACACTGTGGACACGGTAGACACATTTAAATGTAGGGTTAGACGCATGACGTGTACGGAATTCCATGATCAGAACTCTATGATCAGAATACTAAAGCTGCATGAACTGTCAAGTCTAGACACAGCCTTTGTTATGGCAAGCCAAAATAATTTCAGGAGTAAGTAAAAATGTATCAAGTAACATAAGTTGCAATAATAGTGTTTAACTCATCTTTTTAAACCACACATACAATTATCTGCAAAGTCGAGCAGTGAATTTCAAACACAGATTCAACGACAAAGACCAGAGGTTTTCCAGTGCCTCACAAAGAAGAGCACCTTTTTAGTAGATTGGTTTAAAAAAAAAAGCAGACATCGAATATCCCTTTGAGCATGGTGAAGTTATAAACTACACTTTGGCTGGTGTATCAGTACACCCAGTCACTAAAAATATACAGGTGTCCTTCCTAACTCAGTTGCCGGAGAGAAAGGAAATCGCTCAGGGATTTCACCATAATTTCTTAATTTATTTAACTAGGCAAGTCAGTTAAGAACAAATCCTTATTTACAATGACGGCCTATCCCGGCCAAACCCGGACAATGCTGGGCCAATTGTGCGCCGCCCTATGGGACACCCAATCATGTCCGGATGTGATGCAGCCTGGATTCAAATCAGGGACTGCAGTGATGCCTCTTGCACTGAGATGCAGTGCATTAGACTGCTGCGCCACTCGGGAGCCCGTTCATGCCACTGTTGACTTTAAAACAGTTAGAGTTTAATGGCTGTGATAGGGGAAAACTGAGGATGGATCAACAACATAGTTACTCCACAATACTCACCTAATTGACAGTGAAAAGGAGAAACCCTGTACAGAATAAAAATATTCCAAAACATGCATCCTGTTTGCAATAAGGCACTAAAGTAAAACTGCAAAAAATGTGGCAAAGCAATTCCGTTTTTGTACTGAATACAAAGTGTTATGTTTAGGGCAAATTTCAATACATCGCTGAGTACCACTCATCATATTTTCAAGCATGGTGGTGGCTGTATCATGTTATGGGTATGCTTGTCATCGGCAAGGACTAGGGAGTTTTTTTTAGGGTAAAAAGAAACGGAATAGAGCTAAGCACAGGCAAAATCCTACAGGAAAACCTGGTTCAGTCTGCTTTCTAACAGACACTGGGAGACAAATTCACCTTTCAGCAGGACAATAACCTAAAACACAAGGCCAAATATACACTGGAGTTGCTTACCAAGATGACATTGAATGTTCCTGAGTGGCCTAGTTACAGTTTGGAGTTAAATCTGCTTGAAAATCTATGGCAAGATCTGAAAATGTTTGTTTAGCAATGATCAACAACCAAAGCTCTTACACTCACCCAGAAAGACTCACAGCTGTAATCACTGCCAAAGGTGATTCCAACATTTATAGACTCAGGGGATTGAATAGGCCAACTTATCTAAATCAAGATATTCCCGTTTTATTTTTCATATTTAAAAAAAATTAATGTTTGAATTTTTCTTCCATTTTGACATTATTATGAGGGTTTTGTGTAGATCGTTGACAAAAAAATAAATGCAAATGAAAGTCCTGTGGCTACCATGCTGTAACAGCGTGAAGCAAATCTCTGAACATGCACAGATACTGCGTGAGAGCAATGTGTTGCATCTCGCTGATCTCAATATCTGCGGTGCTGCTCCTGCCAACGTCATTTCGCTGAGTCTAGAATTAAATCAAATTTGGTAGCTTATAGTTCTTAGTCATTGTAGGCTATTATTGGCTCATATGAATAGGCTGTATTTTCAGTCTGCTGCTTATGCCACTGCAAATACTAAAGTTGAAATAACTGCAGTTGGATGTGATCTGACTAGTTAGTTCCCAGGTAAATATGGATCTGGAAAACTACATCAGAGTCCAGCTCCCACAGATGGTCTGCTCCATCACCAGGATGGTGGGAGCAAAGAGGGTGAAAATATTATCCTAAGCAGTCAGGATCCCAGGTTAGTCTATCCAAGTATCACAGGGAGGCTGTGCTCTTCTTTATGTTCCATCTGCAGACAAGAGCCCAGAACTGAACAGGCAGAATGACTACTATTGACAGGGCATTGGCCTACTCATTACTCACTGCCCACAGACTGTGTCTGATGACATGCATGTGTGTCTGTTTATTGTATTAGAGCTTGAAAGTTCTCATTGGACTTTCCACAGAAAACCCATAGCATATCCTATACATATATTTATTGTTTAAGTAAAAAATATATTGCCATTAATTTGAAGCAAGGCATAGAGATGAATAAATGACAACAACAATATACGTAACTCAAGCAAACGTAGTCAAGCACCAGTAGAATCTTCCATTCCCCATACACAGAGTGCAAGTCTCTACTTTTTTAAACAGTTTAACAAGTCCCCCCCCTCCTTTAGCAAAAGTCTACTCTGTGGCGGACCTCCTTGAGGATGGGTGCAGCCAGTTCCGGGCCCCTGTGGGCTCCCTGGGCCAGCAGCCTCTCCAGGTGCCTCCTGTCCCCCCTCAGCCTCTCAATCTCCTCCCTGATCGGTGTGAGTCGCACCACCATGGCCTCCGCGACCAGCTGTTTGTACTTCCCCATGTCTAGCCCCACCGCCTCCTCCACCGTGCAACATGCTGCGTGCGTCAGCACCAGGTTGGACACACCCAGGCGCGCCGCAGGGTCAAAGGTCACCACGGAGGTGAAGTCTGACGGTACAGCGGATTTTGAGGACGATGTTGTCGGGCGAGTCAAGGAGGTTGACGGTGGCCATCTTCTGGGGGTCTGACTTGGACATCTTGGAGGAGGGGTCGCGGAGGGATTTGACCTTCCGTGTGGAGCTTGATTGGGATGAAAAGAGAATATGCCTTGTTAAGGCTGGGTTGTGTTTGGCAACGATATGGCTATTATTGTTATTAAGGTGAATGTACGCATGGGATATCATTACATCAGTTAATCATATCCCGATAAGAAGAACCAGGTCCTGGCAGTATGCTGTCAGCAGAGAAGTCAGGGGTGCATGGGGGGTGGCACTGGAGGATGAAAGGGGGAGGGTCTCTTTCCTGATGAGCTCTTTGTTTCAGGGTGATTTAAGAGGACATCTTTGATTGGGTTTCAAAGTGGTGGCGGGTGACTGGCAGTTCTGCCAGAAGCTGTTGCTCTGGTCTCTTTCCCACAAAACGTCCATCGGTAAACAGCCAAAGACAGCATAAAAAGGCAGCATCAATCAGCCTGAGCCAACCACTGTCCCTAACCCGCCCCTGTAATACACACACACTTTTATCTATCCATCTCAACACGCGGGCGCACACACACATCTCTGAAGTCGTCTTGAGGACATACCCCCTCCCGCCTCCCGCCTCCCCAAATCTATTATCACTTTATTTCTCAGATATATGAGGAAGGGAACGGTCCTTTAATCAAAGCTCCATTGCACGCATGGCTGGTTACATCTTGTGCTTTCATGACGGCGATAAGGAGTATAAAACGGAGTATATCAGAGTGGGGTTATTAAGTATCCATCAGTAGAACATGCTGGCCATGTGTCTTTGTGCATGTGCATCTGGACGTATGTGTATGTATCCATATGGGTATATCTATGTGTATGAGAGAGAGAAAAAGAGAAAGAGAGAGTTGGATTTTGAGTATGTTTACATATGAGTGAGTGTCTGAGTAAGAGAAAATGTACTACACTGCCTGCATCCATAGATGTAACCCCTGTGTGGTACACAGTAACTTACTGAGCAGAACACGTGGCTCAGGGAATAAGTCTCCGTATGTGATCTTGAAGATGCGGGCTAGGTCCTGAGCCAACTCCAGATGTTGGACCTGATCTTATCCTACTGGGACGTGAGTGGACCTGTAACAACATAGAAAACCTCACACTCAGTGAATTTGTTTTTAAATATTAATTTAATTTATTTGCTGCAGCACACCCACACTTAATAGAGACTGAGCTCACTTGTAAAGGAGAATATCCGCAGCCTGCAGGACGTGGAAAGACCACAGCCCCACACTCCCCTCATTCTTCTGTTTACTTTTCATCTGGAGAGAGAGCAAGAGAAATAGGGGAGAGGGGTGTAGCAAGAAGAAAGAGAAAGAAACATTGCAAGGAGAGAAAAGTAGAAAATGAAAGACAAAAAGAAGAAAAAGAAAACAGGTTAGCTTCTCTTTAAGGCGGCATGTTCTCTTTACGAATGAAGAGCACTCGCTCATACAAACTCAACATGGCTGAATCACAGGACATTTTCCACCACGTTTGACGTGAAGTCAGCTGTTGAGTAAACAAAAGGTGTTTTCAGTGTAGAACCAGAACACTGCTGGCCGTCCTTTCCTTCCCTCTGGCCTCCTAGTAAAACTGCATGTGGCCAAGGAAATCACTGTCATTATGAGAACATTTAAACAGATCTGGCAAGTGAGGTGCTGCTATGAGAAACAAACAGGACTAACAATAGTCAGGATGCTGAACATGAGAAAGGAAATGGAGGAAAATGGAAGGATACCATTGAACTTTCCACCATTTGTAACTTGACTAACAATTTAACTGATCATCAACTCAATTGTGCAGCCATTGATATTAATGCATAATTTATACAAAAAGCAGGATTTGTCTCCATGTAAACTCATTCAGTGGTTGTATCACTGCATTTCAAATCCTACAGTATTCCCAAGCTGTTATGTACCTTTCACTGAGGCAGGTGTCAGAGTCGGGGGAATACTGGAGGCAGCCCAGGATCCAGGACAGTTCAGCGTGTTCAGAGACCTGTGGAAGGGAGGGAGACACCACAACCAGTCACTCAACATGGTCCAAGCCTAAAAATTATTATTGGTTTTAAACTAAGCCCACATGTAAAATAAAAAATCAAGTCTCTTCTCCACCACCTCAAATAAATATAACTAAAAACCTTTCAGATCCTCACATGGTGGGACTCCTCAGCTCCACCATGTGGCAGAGAAAGGAACTATACTGGATCTTCCCTGTGCCCTAACAACCAGGTGCTCTGTTGCCCAGATGCATAGCCAATAGCCATACTCCATTATACTACATAAGTGACAAGGCATTAGAGCCATTAAATAACTCCAATCTCCTGGACATTAGCAGGGCTGGATTTAACGACTCCCTCTCTGCATCACGCTACAGCCATCCCATACTTTTCTCTCTCTCTCAACATGGGTCTCTCTAAAACCTATGGGCCTTGCCAACAACTCTCATTAGTGGGAAAAAAGGCGCAAAATCCTTCTGCTTCAGAGACTTAGAGTTTATGGGTGCTGGTGAAGTGACTGCCATCCCTCTCCGCTTAAAACGGATTCTAAAGAGTGTGACATAAACTCAAAACAGCACGGACATAAACAAAATGTTTACAATGAATACTTGTAGCTAGAGAGGGGGGGATTAGTTACAGACAGACTATGAACGTGAAATAGGACAGATGTTGATGACAGCAGAGTGAGGAAGGAGACACTGATATAGATGTAGGTGCAATAAAATACATTTTAGAATGAACATCAACTCCATTCATATTGAATGTGATCTGTCTTCGTAGTATCTGAAACAAACACACTACTAGTAATGTTATGGATTATGTGATTATAGGACTCTTTTTTTTTTTTTTTAGGAGAAAGCCAAGATATTCCTATTAACCTCAGAGCTTTGTGGATCTGCTGCTGTTATTTCAGTAAGAAACGGTGTAACTCAGTGGCGACCAGTGGCGTTTTAAGACTAGGGAAGACAGTTTTTATTTCATTTTTATGTGCATGTCCTTATTTCTTTTACAGCTTATTGAATGACTGTCATTCATATTCCATTCACCTAGCTCAATATAACATCGATGAGATTTAGGCTACTACATGATACTCCAATTTGACCTACACCCATCATGAGGTTGCTACAACGTAGTCTATAAATTAAAGTTTATGACGTAGATGCACAGATTGAGAGACAAATTGGAGTAATCAAGGTGACAGACAGTGATTGTGTCCGAATACCCATACTTGCATCCTAAATAGTAGGCCGTTTGCGTATGCAAAAAAAAAATGTTTTATAGTATGTGACATTTCGAAAATCGAGTATACTTTCGATGCCCAGATGTCATAATCATTTCTCCTTTGACAACAGCTGATAAGAAGATGTCAATTAGATATGGAGATGCATTACCAAAATTAACCAAAAGCGGGAAACAAAACAATCACACATGACACATTCTCAGTATACAAAAATATAATGTTTTATTGTATGTAACTTTTTAATAAAAAAAAAATAGAGTATGCTGTAAATGCCAGGATGTTATACTCATTTTGGCTTTGTAGCTGATTTGTAGTTGCCTGCCGTGCCTTTAACTATCTATGTGCTTTAGTAGCTAGCTAGGACTAGAAGTTATAACTGTTCAATCAGTAACGTTTGCTAGCTACATGGTTACTTGCTGTTCACCGTCATCTTCCAATTTAACTTTAGCCTAGTTAGCTAGCTGGTTAGTTTCATTGCACATATGGGTGTAATCATTACCCCAAACAGTTGCAAAATATTCTGTTTTGCAACAAAAACGAGTGTTTCTATTGGACAGATTCAGGCAGGTTCCCTCCTCGTTTGCTGAACCTTTCCAATAGAAACGCTAGTTTTTGTTGTAAAACGTTTTACAAATGTTTGGAGTATACATCCCTGTTAAGGTAAAAGTAATGGTAAGCTGCACTCATTACTGTTTCACCTTGGCACTCCAATTTTATAAAGTATGTGGCCATCTAGCTACATAAAGTTCAAACAACTCTACTTTACTCATGTTTTGGTTAATGTACTTAATCTCATGTCTTTCAGGATCTAGATAAAGGAGTGTGAGCTGGAGGGGCAGCTGTCACCTGCATGGGTGAAAAATAAGTGGAAGAACCATAGACTTAAGCAAAAATACATTGCAGATGTGGGCTCCTCTTTCTCCCCAAAGGGTCCAGATGGGGAGGTGGGAGAAGGAGGTGACCGCCTGTGAGGCACTCCTTATGGTCATTTTAGAGGCCATGATTAAGAAGTCGTTTTATTTATTTTGTATGCATTTTATTTATAGCTGTTAATGTATTCATTTCTTTACTGTTTTTGGTGAAGTTAGTTTTTTTTTAAACCCAAAGTGGATTTCTGTTCTCATTGAAAGTGTTTTTTGCTTGTAATATTTTTTATTTATTTGATACCGTTACATTTACTGTTGGTGTGTTTTACTTTCAACATCAAAAAATGCACTCGCACATCTGAGCTATCTTGTTGCAGGTGGATGGTAACAATTAGAGAAGTGCCGGGCGTGATGGCTCCTTGCTGTCCCCAGTCCACCTGGCCTTGCTGCTATTCCAGTTTCAGCTGTTCTGCCTGCGGTTATGGAACCGCCACCTGTCCCGGACCTGCTATTTTCAACTCTTGATGATCGGCTATGAAAAGCCAACTGAAAATTATTCATGATTATTATTTGACCATGCTTGTCACTTATGAACATTTTGAACATCTTGGCATAGTTCTGTTATAATCTCCACCCAGCACAGCCAGAAGAGGACTGGCCACCCCTCATAGCCTGGTTCCTCTCTAGGTTTCTTCCTAGGTTTTGGCCTTTCTAGGGAGTTTAGCCACCGTGCTTCTACACCTGCATTGCTTGCTGTTTGGGGTTTTAGGCTGGGTGTCTGTACAGCACTTCGAGATATTAGCTGATGTACGAAGGGCTATATAAAATAAACTTGATTGATTGATTGATTGATTCAAAGTAAAAAGAAACCCTGCACACTGCTGTCGCTTTGGTATAGTAATAAATTGCATTTCTATAATACTTTTCATAACAATCTCAAAGCGCATCAAAAGCAAAAAACAAACAAGCAATATCAGGAGTAGCCTAGGTATAGTTAGGTCAACCAATAGAGGCCAAGTCTTTGAGTGCATGCATCCTCCAAAGCTGGAGAGGGACAGTTCCTGGCTTGATCAGAGGAAGGTGGTCAGGGAGACGGGTGATGAAGATGGAGTCTGGTGACGATCTTTTAGAGGAATAGCTACTCTGGGAACCAGCTTGAGTCATGTAGCCACTAGCATCCTTCACAATGTATGGCACCCACCCAGCTCTGGGCGCCAGAAATCTCAGCACACAGTTCAGAGTAGTAGCCAGTTGTCCTCATTATGAGCCCTTTGCCTCACCACTGCACTCCTCTACTGCTTTACCCACTCCTCTCAAGCTCCAGGTGACTGCAATTGATACATGTGTAGGCCTACGGTACATTCAAGTTCACTCCAAATACGTCATTCCAAATTCTAGCCACTTAGCCCACAACAATAACACGAAAGGTCACTGGGTTGGGCTACAGACCATCCTTTCCGGTTCATATGTGAAGCCGACACTGATGGACCTTGGAAAAAACCTGCTACGACTGGGAAAAATTGTTTTGAACGGTCATCCAAAAAGTCAGAAACTCAGGCAATTCTTCGACCTGAAGATCACCGACATCCTGATTTTACACAGTCTGAGCTAATTTTGTTGCCGAATTCCGAGTTGTCGTGAATGCACCAAAAGTAGGACATTTCGGGAATGGCATACTGCATACTTTTTCTAAACAGTACATGCTAAATAGTATGTAGTACAATTAGTACACAGTATGCAGTTTAAGTAAGTAGTAGGCAAACAGATTTCAAACACGGCCAGTGACACATTCAATACGGCCTTGCACACAAAGTAAGTAGCATACTGTATTCAGGAAATATTTAAAAAGTCAGTTCCACTACCATATTTACATGTGCAGGGATACTGGAGTGATGTAGGTAGATATTGATAGGGGTAAGGGGACTAGGCAACAGGATATAAGATAAACAGAGAAGTAGCAGCTTGTATGTGAATGGGTGTGCGTGTGTATAGAGTGTAGAGTCAGATGGAAGAATGGCGCCGGAGGGGATGGCTGCCGTTTTACGGGCTCCCAACCAGTTGTGCCATTTTGTGTGTTTTTTCGCACTTATTTTGTGCATAATGTTGATGCTACCATCTCCGAAAATAGCTTCTGGATATCAGAACAGCGATTACACACCTCGAACTGGACAAAGATTTTTTCTATAATGAGTCTGACGCAAAGGATATAATATTGCTCCCAGGCAAGGCCCAAATCCCTGTCATTCACATGAAGAAAATAAGGAAATACAGGGGGTGTAGATCAGGGTGTCTTGTGAGAATTAGTCGGCGAGTGGTTAACCTGCCTCTACCATACGTTCTATTAGATAACGTGCAATCACTGGAGAATAAACTGGAGGAGCTCCATTCGAGACTATACTACTAACGGGACATTAAAAACTGTAATATCTTATGTTTCACAGAGTCGTGGCTGAATGATGACGGATAATATACAGTTAGCTGGGTTTTCGGTGCATCGGCAGGACAGAACATCTACGTCTGGTAAGACGAGGGTTGGGGGTGTGTGTCCATTTGTCAATAACAACTTATGCGCGATGTGTAATATTAAAACTTCTTAGGGCTAGGGGGCAGTATTCAGAAGTTCGGATGACTGACGTGCCCAAAGTAAACTGCCTGTTACTCAGGCCCAGAAGCTAGGATATGCATATAATTGGTAGTATTGGATAGAAGACACTCTGATGTATAACAGAACTGATATGTATAACGGAACTGATATGGCAGGCGAAAACCAGAGGATAATTTTTTGAGGTCACCACCCATTCAAACACTTGTCTATGGGATATTCAAAGGAAATCTTCCCAGATTGCAGTTCCTATGGCTTCCACTAGATGTAACCAGTCTTTAGAAAGGGTTTCAGGCTTGTTTATTGAAAATGGAGCTAGAATTTGTAGTTTTTCAAGGTGGCTCTCATTTGGACTGTAGTCTTGTGGCGCGCGTGGATGAGGGCGCGCCCTTCGTTATTTATCTCCGGTATTGAAAATACTATTCTCTGTCTTAAATTTGATTGTTTATTTACATATTAGGGTACCTGAGGATTGATTAGAAACGTTGCTTGACTTGTTTGGACAAAGTTTATTGGTAACTTTTGGGATTGCTATGTCTGCATGTTGAACGACTGGAACGGGTGGATTACTGAATCAAACGCGCCAACTAAACGGACTTTTTTGGGATATAAAGAAGGACTTTATCGAACAAATCAACCATTTGTTGTGTAGCTGGGACCCTTGGGATTGCAAACAGAGGAAGATCCTCAAAGGTAAGTGATTTATTTTATCGCTATTTCTGACTTTTGTGACGCCTCTGCTGCTTGGAAAATGTTTTTAATGATTTTGTATGCGAGGCGCTTTCCTCAGATAATTGCATGGTATGCTTTCGCCGTAAAGCCTTTTTGAAATCTGACAAAGCAGCTGGATTAACAAGAACTTAAGCTTTTAAATGATGTATGACACTTGAATGTTTAAATGTTTTGAATGTTTAATATTACGATTTTTGTATTTTGAATTTCGCGCTCTGCAATTTCACCGATGTTGTCGAGATGGGGCGCTAGCGTCCCACCTAGCCTTAAGAAGTTTTTAAGGTAGTCTCGAGGTATTGCTCGCCTGAGGTAGTGTGGTCTACAGCTTATCATGAGGTACTCTATCTACCAAGAGTTATCTATATTTTTCGTAGCCGTCTATTTACTACCACAAACCAACCCTGGCACTACAGGCCTGTTTTGCTAGCACAGACTGAAATATGTTCAGGGATTCATCCAATGGCATTGAGGAGTATAACACCTTAGTCACCGTCTTCATCAAGAAGTGCATCAAAGCTGGTACAGAGAGATTGAGAAACAGCTTCTATCTCAAGGCCATAGACTGTTAAATAGCCATCACTAACTCAGAGAGGCTGCTGCCTACACTGAGACCCAATCACTGGACACTTTAATAAATGGCTCACTAGTCACTTTAAACAACGCCACATTTAATGCCACTTTAATAATGTTACATATCTTACATTACTCATATCACATGTATATACTGTATTGAGACCCAATCACTGGACACTTTAATAAATAGATCACTAGTCACTTTAAACAATGCCACTTTAAATAATACCACTTTAATAATGTTTGCATATCTTACATTACTCATATCACATGTATATACTGTATTTTATACCATCTACTGCACCTTGCCTATGCCGCTCGGCCATCGCTCATCCATATACTTATATGTACATATTCTCATTCACCCCTTTAGATTTGTGTGTATTAGGTAGTTGTTGGGGAATTGTTAGATTACTTGTTAGATTTGTGTGTATTAGGTAGTTGTTGGGGAATTGTTTGATTACTTGTTAGATATTACTGCACTTTTGGAACTAGAAGCACAAGCATTTCGCTACACTCGCATTAACATCTGCTAACCAAGTGTATGTGACCCAAAAAATAAATAAATTTGATTTGGTAAGCTGCCTAAATGACTACTACGTCGGTAGCCATGAAGTGCTTTGAAAGACTGGTGACGGCTCACAACACCATCATCCCGGAAACCCTAGACCCACTCCAATCCACATACCGCCTTAACAGATCCACAGATAACGCAATCTCAATCGCACTCCACACTGTCCCTTTCCCACCTGGACAAAAGGAACACCTATGTGAGAATGCTGTTCATTGACTACAGCTCAGCGTTCAACACCATAGCGCCCACAAAGCTCATCACTAAGCTAAGGACCCTGGGACTAAACACCTCCCTCTGCAACTGGATCCTGGACTTCCTGACGGGCCGCCCCCAGGTGGTAAGGGTAGGCAACAACACAACTGCCACGCTGATCCTCAACACTGGGGCCCCTCAGGAGTGTGTGCTTAGTCCCCTCCTGTACTACCTGTTCACCCACGACTGCGTGACCATGATTAAGTTTTCTGACGACACAACGGTGGTAGGCCTGATTACTGACAACGATGAGACAGCCTATAAGGAGGAAGTCAGAGACCTGGTAGTGTAGTGCCAGGACAACAACCTCTCCCTCAACGTGAGCAAGACAAAGGAGATGATCGTGGACCACAGGAAAAAGAAGGCCGAACACACCCCCATTCACGTGACGGGGCTGTAGTGAAGGGGGTCGAGAGTTCCTTGGTGTCCACATCACCAAACTATCGTGGTCCAAACACACCAATAATGTCGTGAAGAGGGCACAACCACGCCTTTTCCCCTCAAGAGACTGAAAAGACTTGGCATGGGTCCCCAGATCCTCAAAAAGTTCTACAGCTGCACCATCGAGAGCATCCTGACCAGTTGCATCACCGTCTGGTATGGCAACTGCTCGGCATCCAACCGTAAGGCGCTACAGAGTAGTGGGTACAGCCCAGTACATCACTGGGGCTAAGCTTCCTGCCATCCAGGACCTATATACAAGGCGGTGTCAGAGGAAGGCCTAAAAAATTGTCAGAGACTCCAGTCACCCAAGTCATAGACTGTTCTCTCAGCTACCGTATGGCAAGTGGTACCGGAGCGCCAAGTTTAGGTCCAAAAGGCTCCTTAACAGCTTCTATCCCCAAGCCATAAGACTGCTGAACAATTAATCAAATGGCCAGCTAGACGATTTCCCCCCACCCCCCCGTTTTTACACTGCTGCTACTCGCTGTTTATTATCTATGCATAGTCACTTTACCCCTACCTACATGTACAAATTACCTTGTTTAACCTGTACCCCCACACATTGGCTCAGTACCGGTACCCCCTGTACATAGCCTTATTATTGTAACTTTTTTATTTTGTAAATATTTTCTTAACTCTATTTCTTGAACTGCATTGTTGGTTAACGACTTGTAAGTAAGCATTTCACGGTGAGTTCTTCACCTGTTGTTTTTAGCACGTGACAATTACAATTTGATTTGATTGAGTATAAATATATGTGTGAGTGAGCAAATTATGGACTGAGTGTTTGTATGTGTGTTGGGGTGACAGTGTGTCACAACAGTGCAAAGATTGAAATAAAAGGTCAATAAAGATGCAAGGTTAATGCAGATAGTCCGTGTAGCTATTTTGGTAGTTATTTAACAGTCATATTGCTTGGGGATAGAAGCTGTTTAAGAGATTGTTGGTGTCAGATTTGATGACCGGTACGTCTTGCCGTGCGGCACCGGTACCTCTTGCCTGCATCTAGCTGATCTGGGGAGTAATCATTAGTCCAAAATGTGTTTATTTTGGACAAATTCAGGTAGGTCCATCCAGAATCGGCAGAATGAATACACTTCTGATCATCAGTCACACACAGTTCACTTTCATAGCAGCCACGTACAGCATCATCACTTTGCTCATTGTATAATTTCTTATCGCATCTGCGCGCTCTCCTCCGCTCACCTTTTCCCTTAGCTGTTGTGTTGTGGAGTGAAGTCCACAAGCAATCTGTGACAAGGCACAAAAACCTCTCCAAGCCAAACATTCAAACCATAAATGCTAACCTCTACAGAGTCTCCATCATTGTAACCATATTAGCTAATGTAATAGTCAACAAACTCAAAATCAAATAAAATTGTATTTGTCACATGCGCCGAATACAACAGGTGTAGACTTACAAGCCCTTAACCAACAATGCAGTTTTAAGAAAAAAATGAAATGTTAAGAAAGTATTTACTAAAATAAACTGAAGTAAAACTAACGCTTTAGTAAACCCACAATCAAATCCATGTGCACAATCAGGCATAACAGTGTACAGTAAGCAGTTTGCAATTACACCGGTGGCAATACATTTATAAAACCAAAAGCTTACCTTGACTTGGAAGAGATGCAGTGTTGGATGGCCTTAGCCAGCTAGCTAACAGAAATAGCATTCCTCTCTGTTTGAGTCAGGTTGTTGAGTAGGCTAAATTAGCTGTATTAGCTAAGTAAGTGAAAGGTTAACTAAGAAGAAGAAAAAAAAGGAAAAAAATAAATATATATAGCCAGCTCTCCCCCTCTGCTGCTTCTCCATTTAAGAAATTAATTTGTTCAAAACTCTTCAACTATTGTCTTTCTCTCTCTGAGTCAACTACTCACCACATGTTATGCACTGCAGTGCTAGCTAGCTGCAGCTTATGCGTTCAGTACTATATTCATGCTCTGATCCTTTGATTGTATGAACAACATGTCAGTTTATGCGGCAAGAGCTCTGATGGGTCGGAGGGTGTCCTCTGGAAGTCGTCATAATTACTGTGTCTATGGAAGTGGGTGAGAACCATGAGCCTCCTAGGTTTTGTATTGAAGTCTGTGCTACCCTACAGGGTGCTGTTGAGGCTACTGTAGACCTTCATTGCAAAACATTGTGTTTTAATTAATTATTTGGTGACGTGAATATATTTAGTATAGTTTTATCTAAAAAGGATAACAGACGTTTCACTATTTTTATATTTTATGAAGTTCACTGAGTAGGATGGTTTTCCCCTTCCTCCTCTGAGGAGCTTCCATTGGTGTAACTTTACTATGGTCTTTCTCTCGGACACACATATGCCCACGCACACACACTCGCGCCAATCTTTTCAAGCTGAAGGCCCTTCACTTAAGACACTATTGATTTCAACTGGTCACCATTTTTTCAATGAAGTCAAGTGTTTTCTTTGGCCGTAGTGGTATTTGTACATGTGGAACAGACTCTGGTTAGTTTGTTCAATAGGAGATCCCCTTCGCTGCCAAGATATGTGGCATGAAGCTAAATGGGAATAAAAATAGGCCTTGGTGCGTGTGTGAGAGAAATATCACAGATGGACCACACTATCAAAACACATATGTCACTTGCAGAGATAGTCTGACACATATAAACACACATTTTAAGTGTCCAGGGAGAAAATGTCTATTCGGATTACACTTCCTTTCCTAACTCAGGAGTTTACCCCAAAAAATAATTATCCCCTTCATGTGGCTTCCTCTGAAGTAAATGGTGGTATGTGTTTTCATAATCCCTGTGAATTTGCAGAGCACACAGTGAAGATAAGGATTGGAGTGATAAAAGAAGCATTTTAAACTGCCTGCATTAGGTAACCATTCAGAGCTTGCCATGATAAAATAAACATTCCAATATGGCCACCACTTCAGCTGACTTTCTTGATGACATGCTGGGAAACAAATCCAAAGCAGCCTGCTCAGACCGCCAAGTCACAAACACACTCTCAGCTTTTCCAACTGTTTGCAACACCACATTAGAAAATAGGCTCAAACTCTTTTAATAGAGCAGTGATTATGTGTGTGTGTGTATGCATGAGTGTGTACCTGCCTGCATGTGTCTGACTAATCTGTGACTGTTGGAAGAGGATAGATGTCTCTGGGTCGATGCCACAGGCCAGCAGGCTGGCAACCATGACCAGTATGTTGACCCGCAGAAGGGCGGGGTCCTGAGACTGGGTGATGGAGTGCAGGTCCACTATGCTGTAGAGCACTGAGGGGTACTGGCTCTGCAGGGACACCCAGCTCTCCAGAGCCCCAAGGTATTTCCCTAGGTGGGGCACAGATGTGGGCTGGATCCCAGAGAACACATACCCTCCTGGAGGCTCCTGTTGAGGAGCGGAGGAGAGAGAAGAGTTTGAAAAGAGATCAAACTTGAGAGGGAGAAGCAACTTCCTGATGGGCCGCCCCCAGGTGGTAAGGGTAGGCAACAACATGTCTGCCACGCTGATCCTCAACACCGGGGGCCCTCAGGGGTGTGTACTTAGTCCCCTCCTGTACTCCCTGTTCACCCACGACTGCGTGGCCAAGCACGACTCCAACACCATCATTAAGTTTGCTGACGACACAACAGTGGTAGGCCTGATCACCGACAACGATGAGACAGCCTATAGGGAGAAGGTCAGAGAACTGGCAGTGTGGTACCAGGACAACAACCTCTCCCTCAATGTGAGCAAGACAAAGGAGCTGATCCTGGACCACAGGAAAAGGCAGGCCGAACAGGCCCCCATTAACATCAACGGGGCTGTAGTGGAGCGGGTCGAGAGTTTCAAGTTCCTTGGTGTCCACATCACCAACAAACTATCATGGTCCAAACACACCAAGACAGTCGTGAAGAGGGCACGACAACACCTTTTCCCCCTCAGGAGACTGAAAAGATTTGGCATGGGTCCTCAGATCCTCTAAAGTTATACAGCAGCACCATCGAGAGCATCCTGACCAGTTGCATCACCGCCTGGTATGGCGGGGCCAAGCTTCTATGGGGCCAAGCTTCCTGTAATCCAGGACCTATATAATAGGTGGTGTCAGAGGAAAGCCCATAAAATTGTCAGAGACTCCAGTCACCCACGTCATAGACTGTTTTCTCTGCTACCGCACAGCAAGCGTTACCGGAGTGCCAAGTCTAGGTCCAAAAGGCTCCTTAACAGCTTCTACCCCCAAGCCATAAGACTGCTGAACAATTAATCAAATGGCCACCGGACAATTACATTGACCCCCCTTCCATTTGTTGTGTACACTGCTGCTACTCGCTGTTTATTATCTATGCATAGTCACTTCACTCCTACCTACATGTACAAATTACCTCAACTAACCTGCAGCCCCACACACTGACTCGGTACCGGTACCCCCTGTATATAGCCTCGTTATTGTTATGTTATTGTGTTACTTTTTATTTAAATTTTATTTTTTACTTTAGTAAATTTGGTAAATATTTTCTTAACTCTTCTTGAACTGCACTGTTGGTTAAGGGCCTGTAAGTAAGCATTTCACGGTAAGGTCTACACTTGTGTTATTCGGTGCATGTGACAAATAAAGTTTGACTGGATTTGAACAAGAGTAATAAAAGTAACACACTTCAAGACAACATCAAGAGAAAAAAAATAAGAAATTAAGGAGAGAAAGAAAAAGTGAAGTCACCTGCAGAGGTGTTTGTACTGTATGCAGCCAACTGGCAGATTGGGAGGCAGTGGTCATGGTTGTATTGCTGTTATGGAGATGCTTAATAAAATTCATACCTAGCACCTCTGTAACAGTCAATGGGAGAACGTAACCAGCATATGTCCAATAAAAATATAGAACACTCTCCAGCCAGCCAATGAGGCCAGAGCAACAACTACAAATGGCCAATGAAAGCAGGGCAGAGTGGAAAATAAACCAATAAGAGTTGAAAAAAAATGTAGGTATATAGTCAGAGCAGAAATCAAGTGGGGTGTGTGTGAATGAGAGTCTATACTCAAGAGCATCATAAACCACAGCTATCAGACACAATTACATGAAGACCTTATTTTAAAGCCTTGGTCGGAGTTGAGGAATAGGCTCTTTTCAAAATTGGGATCCTTAACGTTAAGAAAAATCCCTAACCGATTTCAATTGTTGTTGTTTTTTTAAACAAAATTTAAAATCACAGTGCAGTTATCACGGAATGTTATTCTCCGTTTTATAGCCTACTTAGACGATAGGCTATAAGGGCCAGGGGAAAGTTGTGTCATTTAAATTAAACCAAGAGAAAAAGGCAAACTTTAGGCTACTTTGCTAGACATACAAAAGAAGACGTTGCGATACAGATTACCAAGACATTCTTTCTGTCTGCCCCATCTTCTCTCTCCCTCACGCTTGCTCGCCTGCCTTTGCTCATCGCTAATGATGCGAGCGTGTTCAGACTTCAGTCTGTTGCGTGTAGAATATCCTAGCCTATTCATTGATGACAGGCCCTGCTTTACAGAAATTGCGAGACATTGCAAGCCAATAAATTGCAATATACAACATTCCATTGTAAGATACAGCTTTTGATTGCCAATAGATAGGCCTAGTGCACGGTTTTGACTCCGTCTGCCTGGTGGCCGAACCTGCCCTTACTGTGCCCCTCCGCTCTCTCTCTGTCCCTTGCTAGCTCACTATGAAAGATGCGAGTGTTTGTGTTCTCGGAAGTACGGCAACTAAATCAGTCTCCTCCATTTCAAAAATACTGAATCTTAGGAGGCGATTATTAGCGGAATGTACATATGTACATACTACCTCAATTGGCCCGACCAACCAGTGCTCCCACACATTGGCTAACCGGGCTATCTGCATTGTGTCCCGCCACCCGCCACCCACCACCCGCCAACCCCTCTTTACGCTACTGCTACTCTCTGTTCATCATATATGCATAGTCACTTTAACCATATCTACATGTACATACTACCTCAGTCAGCCTGACTAACCGGTGTCTGTATGTAGCCTCGCTACTTTTATAGCCTCGTTACTGTATATAGCATCGCTAATGTTTTTCACTGTCTTTTTACTGTTGTTTTTATTTCTTTACTTACCTATTGTTCACCTAATACCTTTTTTGCACTATTGGTTAGAGTCTGTAAGTAAGCATTTCACTGTAAGGTTGAATACCTGTTGTATTCGGCGCACGTGACAAATAAACTTTGATTTGGTTTGATTTGAATTTAATCCTGACACCATAGAGGAAGAGGTGAAGCGAGAGGTTTCACTCTCGCCAAAATAAGCCCAATGCATTTCTATGGACTTGTTTCGGACCTAAGCTTGTCACCTGCCTTCTCTCCTTTAGGACGACTCCCATTGTTAGGGCAGAGACATGAGCATCTCGTCATCATATACAGATCTCTGTTGACACTCAGAAATGGCAGTGGACATGCAAGGAGTCGAGGAATCAATTATTTTGGAGTCGACTCTCAATCACCAAGTCATCGTCAGTAACTTTGGAAAAATGCAAGCGACAGCACCAACAATACTTTTGAGAAGTTAAATGAGAAGGAAATGCAAACATTGCGAGGTCGAATTGGGGTACAGTAATGGCAGTACGGGTGCAATGCTTAACCATCTAAAAAGGGACACATCGTGAGACCCAAACCATTGCTGGCAGCAGCATTGTGAATTCACATGGAATTTTAACGGAAAACCAATATGAAAATGGTTGTTTAAATGTTACATCCCTATGTCCTTTCGACTCTAAAAGAGGGATCACTTTTCGCATTCTGATCTGTGGGCAAATATTGTGTTTCTGGTTCTGCTGGGTTCTGGCAGGCTTGGGTCTGGCATTGACCTACTCCATTGAGCCTTGGCATCGATAAAGTATACTGATTCTGGCCTTGGTCCATTCCTACTAGTAATGGCATTTTGCTCGGCCTGTACTAAAATACTGTGTTACTGAGGGGGCAAGGGGAGTGGCATGAAAGGGGACCTGGAACTTTACTAATGACTAGAGAGGTTTCTTAGTGTCACGCCCTGACTTTAGTTATATTTGCCTTCTTTATTATTTGGTTAGGTCAGGGTGTGACAAGGGTGGTTTGTTTAGTTTTTGTATTGTCTAGGGGTTTTTGTCTTGTCTAGGGTTTTTGTTATCTATGGGGATTTTGTATTGTCTAGGGGTATGTAGGTTGATGGTGGCCTGGATGGGTTCCCAATCAGAGACAGCTGTTTTTCGTTGTCTCTGATTGGGGAGCCTATTTAGGTTGCCATTTTCCAAGTTGGTTTTGTGGGTAGTTGTCCTTGCTAGTTGCCTGGATGCACTACGTTGGCGTCACGTGTCGTTGTGATGTTTTTGTTGGTGACATGGGTAAATAAATAAGTATGTACGCTCCAAACGCTGCGCCTTGGTCCACTCCTTTAAATGGCCGTGACACTTAGCTAAATATATTAAACAGCAGCGCAAGGCTTCTGTTATTAAGCAGCACAAACAAAAAGCGTAAACAATTGTCAATTGGAACCATTTTAATATGTTAGAAGAGACTGTCAGCAATACCTGTCTGAAAATGTTCTCTAAAGCCAGTTATACACCGTGCTTGAAATTGTATCGACACAATACCCTCCACAACACAAGCAAAAACAGCTGTCATAAAATGCTGTAGAAGTCGGGATACCTTACAACCATGGCTCTAAAGTGTGACCAAAGCATTCGCTCCTAAATATTTTGCTATGTGACCTGACATTTATTCTGGGAGCACCAGTGCGACTAGAAAAAAAATACACCCACATGCCGTGCGCCTCCCAAATTTTGTAACAATGTGGAGGGCTCTGCATAGCTCCGCAATGACATGATTGGTTGATGGTAGGTGGGGGAGATACATCCTGTATAAATCCTCTCTGGGATAGGGTCTAGTTTGCTGAATTTCCGCCTGACTGACGTGCCCAAAGTAAACTGCCTGTTACTTAGGCCCAAAAGCCAGAATATGCATATAATTGGTAGCATTGGATAGAAAACACTTTGAAGTTTCTAAAACTGTTAAAATAATGTCTGAGACTATAACAGAATTGATATTGCAGGCAAAAATCTGAAGAAAAACCAACCATAATTAATTTTTGGAGGTCCCAGGCTCTTCTAATTCAAACCTATTGTTCTTAAGTAAATCAGTCTCCCAGATTGCAATTCCTATGGCTTCCACTAGATGTCAACAGTCTTTATTCAAGGTTTAAGGCTTGCTTTTTGAAAGACAAGCAAGAAATTTGAGTTTTGGTTAGGAGAGCACTGGCAAAATATCAGTCTTTCGGCGTGCGAGAGAGAGGGTGCACGCTTACTAATTTTGATTTCCTATTGAACATACTACTTTCCCTATGAAATATATAGTTTAATTACATTTTAGAGTACCTGA
The DNA here is from genome assembly GCF_045679555.1 of Salvelinus alpinus. Lineage (NCBI taxonomy): Eukaryota > Metazoa > Chordata > Actinopteri > Salmoniformes > Salmonidae > Salvelinus > Salvelinus alpinus. The sequence goes on from NC_092099.1 coordinate 31,535,075, forward strand.
GGATTAAATAGAAATGTTGTTTGACTTGTTTGGACGAAGTTTAGCAGTAGCTTTTTGGACTCCTTTGTCTGCATGTTGAACGAGTGGATTACTGAAATCGATGGCGCCAACTAAACAGAATTTTTGGAATATAAAGAAGGATTTTATCTAACAAAACGACCATTCATGTTGTAGCTGGGACCCTTGGGATTACAAACAGAGGAAGATCTTCAAAAGTAAGTGATTTATTTAATCGCTATTTGTGACTTTATGAAGCCTGTGCTGGTTGAAAAATATGTTGATGTGGGGCGCCGTCCTCAGACAATCACATGGTATGCTTTTGCCGTAAAGCCTATTGTAAATCGGACAACGCAGTTAGATTAACAAGAATTGAAGCTTTTAAATTATATAAGATACTTGTATGTTCATGAATGTTTAATATTACGATTATTTATTTGAATTGCGCCCTCCAATTCCACCGGATGTTGTTGGCTAGTGTCCCGCTAGCGGGATGCCTATCCCTAAACACAAACTCAATTCCTTGAAAAAAAATATGGAGAACTTTGATGAAAGGCGGTCAGAACAAATTCACAAATAAAATTAATCTTTATGATACGTTGTTTAGAAATTTCGAAGACACGAAAATGAGCTTGTACTCCTAGAAAGAGATTGGGGAGGTAATGGGGAAGATGCAGTAAAGAGGTCGATGGAATGAGGACCGTGGTGGATTGAAGGACGCTGGGTTGGCGCAGATTCAACAAATCTGATCTAACAAAGTGGATATTTATCAAATTCGTTATGATCGATGCATTGTAACAGGCCCACAAATGTGGTTACCAAAACACGATTTGGATATTTGGCTGTTTTCGCTGCATAACATTTAGAAGTTGTTCCTGTTCCGGATTAGAAGAAGTGACTGCTAAATGCTAACTCCCGTTTGTATAAACTAGTAGCATAGTTAGCATACAGAAATCGTTCATTTTTAACTGTAATGCAGATGACTGATGACCATGACATGAACATGCATTGGGGTTGACATCAGAACAAGCATTATACTCCGATTCTTTCCTCAACATAGTGTGAAATACACATAAATAGTAGGCAAATTTTCCTGGGGGGCAATGAGGAGATTCGGGATGGAGATGCAGGTGAGAAAATGGTGCAGCCTTTTTACTTCATGCTATCATGGCAGAGCACCGGGAAACGGACTCCCCAACATCTCACAAGAAGTAAGGTCTTTTCATTTAGCCAGTTGCTCGCAATTAGCTGGATGGCTATAGAGATTAACCCTGAATCACTACGAGTGGTGCAGTGAAAACCAATTTATTGGATGCGTATGTCAGCGCCCCGAAGCACAAGAAGTATGAATGCTCTGACTTCTGTGGAGGTCGCATCCCCGTAATTGAAACACGAAGCAGACCAAACTCTTTGGTCCTTTAAAAACCTACTGTATGTAAAATAGTGTGTATCCGGAAAGTATTCAGACCCCTTGACTTTTTCCACATTTTGTTACAGCCTAATTCTAAAATGTATTAAATAAAACATTTTCCTCACCAATCTACACACAATACCCCATAATGACAAAGCAATTTTTTTTTTTTTAATATATATATTAAAAAAACAAACAGAAACACCTTATTTACAAAAGTATTCAGACACTTTGCTATGAGACTCGAAATTGAGCTCTGGTGCATCCTGTTTCCATTGATCATCATTGAGATCTTTCTACAACTTGATTGGAGTCCACCTGTGGTAAATTCAATTGATTAGACACGATTTGGAAAGGCACACACCTGTCTATATAAGGTCCTGCAGTTGACAGTACATGTCAGAGCAAAAACCAAGACATAAGGTGGAAGGAATTGTCCATAGAGCTCCGAGGACAGGATTGTGTTGAGGCACAGATCTGGGGAAGGGTACCAAAAGATTTCTGTAGCATTGAAGGTCCCCAAGAACACAGTGGCCTCCATCATTCTTAAATGGAAGATGTTTGAAACCACCAAGACTCTTCCTAGAGCTGGCTGCCCGGCCAAACTGAGCAATCGGGGGAGAAGGGCTTTGGTCAGGGAGGTGACCAAGAACCCGATGGTCACTCTGACAGAGCTCCAGAGTTCCTCTGTGAGGATGGAAGAACCTTCCAGAAGGACAACCATCTCTGCAGCACTCCAGCAATCATGCCTTTATGGTAGTGGCCAGACGGAAGCCACTCCTCAGTAAAAGGCACAAGACAGCCTGCTTGGATTTTGCCAAAAAGGCACCTAAAAGACTCTCAGACCATGAGAAACAAGATTCTCTGGTCTGATGAAACCAAGATTGAGCTCTTTGGCCTGAATGGCAAGCGTCACATCTGGAGGAAACCTGGCACCATCCCTACGGTGAAGCATGGTGGTGGCAGCATCATGCTGTGGGGATGTTTTTCAGCGGTAGGGACTGGGAGACTAGTCAGGATCAAGGCAAAGATGAATGGAGCAAAGTTCAGGGAGATCCTTGATGAAAACCTGCTCCAGAGTGCTCAGGACCTCAGACTGCGGCGAAGGTTCACCTTCCAACAGTACAGCGACCCTAAGCACACAGCCAAGACAACGCAGGAGTGGCTTCGCGACAAGCCTCTGAATGTCCTTGAGAGGCCCAGCCAGAGCCCGGACTTGAACCTGATCGAACATCTCTGGAGAGACCTGAAAATAGCTGTGCAGCAATGCTCCCCATCCAACCTGACAGAGCTTGAGAGGATCTGCAGAGAGAAATAGGATAAACTCCCCAAATACAGTTGTGCCAAGCTTGTAGCGTCATACCCAAGAAGACTTGAGGCTGTAAGCCAAAGGTGCTTCAACAAAGTACCGAGTAAGGGTCTGAATACTTATGTAAATGTGATCTGTTTTTTATTTGTAATAAATTAGCAAATATTTCCAAAAACCTGTTTTTGCTCTGTCATTAAGGGGTATTGTTTGTAGATTCATGAGAAAAAACAAACAATTGAATACATTTTAGAATATGGCTGTAACCTAACAAAATGTGGAAAAAGTCAAGGGGTCTGAATACTTTCTGAATGCACTGTATTTACAGGGGTACAAAAATTCAAAATCAATAGCTAAATGATCCTCGGTATGACTATCTTAAAAACAATTCCATTTGTTAGCCAAGTAGAAACCCAACCCCCGGACCCTTAGACCTTATTTTTTTTTTTTTAAGTACTACAAGTTTGATGGTTGTATCCATCAATTGTCCCATTAACAATCACACATATTAGTAAACTAATTCCATTTCAAACTTCACATTTCTCTAGTATAGGCTACTTACCGTAATGAATGATATCAGCAAAATGCCTACGATAAATGATCGGTGTGGTCGGTGTCGATAATTTTTGGTTTATCTGTTAATCGTGGTTACTTTACCTATATCCCACAATTTCGGGGCACAGAAAGAGAGAAAAAGGGATAGCTTATACAGGAGATCAATATCATTAGCAATGAATGAATGACTGATGCCGTTAGCACTATTAAATACATTTTATAAAGCAAACATTATCCATTAGGTCTTGCACAGCAAATACTTCAATAGTTTAAGCATATGTTGCAGAACAGTGATTAAAATATTTTATCAGAATATTAAGGTCTTAAGGGTAAGCTATAATTGACTGAGTTGACAAGCCACAGAAAACGATTCATCATTTGAAAATCCCCAATAAAAACAACCATTCTATCAGATCTTTAAGCATTGGTTGAGTTGACGTTAGACAAAAATCTAACGAAGTTGGTTGTCACGGAGTTGACAAAATGTTTATATTTCATTCAAGTTGTATACACAGTAGCAATGTTGTTTTCCTCATAATCAGTCATTAATTTGACTAAAACCTAAAGAAATGTAGGCCTAACATATTGGATCCAAAATTCTAATTCTATCAGGCAGATGGAGTTATACGTATGGTTGTGACCAAGGTGATTCCAATATTGTTTGATAAAAAGTAGAGAACTTTACAGACAATGAGTGGTCTTGTTGCACTACATGTAATGAGGACATGAATAAGGTATGGTATAGCTGACCCTGCTCATTCCTGATTAATTTAGGATTTTATAAAAATCTGACATCTTTTAGTTATCACAGTTTTGAGATAAATATTATTTAAAGTCACAGAGGGCTATTGCAAGAAGCTACATAATATAATTGTTCATATAATATCCATTATTGTCATTTTTTGGAGAGTTTGAAATGTAGATCCTTTGCTCCGGACAAGGGCATGGGCCATCGAATGAAGAGGACCAAAGCGCAGCGTGGTAAGTGTACATATTCCTTTTATTTAGGATGACGCCGACAAAAACAATAAACAATACAAAAACAACCGTGAAGCTTAAGGCAATGTGCCACAAACAAAGTTAACTTCCCACAAAGAAAGGAGGGAAAAGGGCTACCTAAGTATGGTTTCCAATCAGAGACAACGATAGACAGCTGTCCCTGATTGAGAACCATACCCGGCCAAAACATAGAAATACAAAATCATAGAAAAACAAAACATAGAATGCGCACCCCAAATCACACCCTGACCAAACCAAAATAGAGACATAAAAAGACTCTCTAAGGTCAGAGCGTGACAGTCCAGGCATAGAGCCTATTAAATTCATCATATTTAAAACATTTAGAAAATTCCCCAAACAAATATTTTCTCAAAATCTTTTCCTTTAAATTCCCCAAAATATAAATTGTAAACTCAAATAATGCAACAAAATCGAATTAAAAATAAAAGTTTCCTTGCCGGACAAGGATTGTCCCGACTTTCATGAATCCCTGAGCTAATTTCCTGCTATTCTACACATTTTGTCATGAGGCTGAGAGAATTGTTTTTAAAGCTAATTCCCTGTTATTCAAAATATATTTTCATGGCTTATGGCGTGTTCATATGCTATCTGGGGGGCCCAACCTCTAGGTGGACCCCAACCCCAATTAAAAAAAAAATAATACCATTGTGATTATTATATTTTTTTCTTGGGTTCGGGGCTCCCAAAACTCGTGGGCCCCCCACCTTGAGGGGGTTGCAGGAGTGTGTGCTACGCCAGTGGTGCCACGTACAAGACAACTCAGAAACTGAGAGGTAACATGTACATACTTTTTTTTGCATAGAGCTTTCTATTGGTTGATTCTGATACTTTCCAAGTGGGAAACTCATACCTCATTTTTCTACAAGTTTCCAAGTCGGACATATGCGAGTTTCCGAGTTGTCTTGAAGGTGGGACGATCTCTTGCATGTCTTCACTCACAAACTTGATGCTCTTAAAGAAACTGTGTACAATTTCCAATGTAATGCATCTCAGTAGGTACTGCTTTTACACAATGTAGAAACCTAATATTTTGACAAATGACTTTGTAATACCGGTTTTTGTATCAATATTTTAGCTTTTTATAATAAACAAATGTCTTTACACTGTTAAATATTAGGGTTTAGGTTTCTAGTGCACAACATGTGCTTGTGCTTCATAGCTATAATTCATATAGGCTAGGCCCAATATAGGCTATCTCTCAATCAATAAAAAAAACATCTTCTGGTGCTCCTACATTTTGTTATGTTGTGTTTGTAACTTTTAAGTTGGGAGCACCAGTGCTACCAATGAAAAGTGTTCATTTAGAGCCCTGCTTGCAACCAAGAAAATCATGTTGAAATCCCTGCTGTGTAACTTGGGCTGCCATCTTTGAAATTCTTTATCTTTACAAATCTTTAGAAACTTAATCTCAAAGTTTGTGCAGGAAATTGTACAGTATTTTCTTTTTTAGGTTATCATAACTAATTAGAAAACACTTAGAGGATACTCTCACTCTTGTAAATTTGGCAAAAAGCAATAGTACTCTGAATCACAATCAGTTTATCTGAGGAACCAACAGCCTTCTACGGCCTCTGGGATCAGATAACCACTGTTCTGAGAACAGTCCTGTCTGTCTCGGTTTTTTGGGCTTAAAGGATCAGATAACTACCCTTCGGTATCAGATTTCAGGTCAGTAAAAGGCGATGGCAGGAAGGAACTGGGTGCTTATGTCATTATTACTGAGGGGGTAATTGTAGCAGAGAGCCATTGATGCTGAGGGCCCCTTAAGAGGTGTCAGGAGTGATTTGGGTGCGGACGGCCTGAATCTGGCTCATGTGTGTTCTCACCTCGTGTTGACACGCCAAACGCATGTTCCCCCCTTGCCCCGGGGGAGGCTTTTAGCCATGCAGACATGGTAATGGTGTCATTTGAGACAATAACAGGCTAACTGAGTCAGCGCTAACTCTTAACGAGCCACTGGGTAATCAGGCTATCACACGTCACAGCGCCTGCCTGACACATCTGCTCTGCGTTGCATTTGGTCAGAGAAAATACACTTATTTTTAACTTGTGCCACTACAGTTATGAGAATAGAGACAGAGAATTTGGAAAATCTGATAAATGTTGGCAGCACGACCGTATTGGTGTAGTTTTAAGGCAAACATTGAATGTGAATGCGGCGTTATTTGAGGGTTCGCCGTTGCCATTAACTGAAAAGAAAAGATAAAAAGACGATGCAGAATCTCTTCCATTCATGACCAAACCCCCTCAACCTGTCCAACTGTATCTCACTCCCCCACTCGCTCTTCCTGCACTCTCTCCTTACTCATTTGTGTCTCTCCATTTTCCCTTATTCCATCTCTCCCACCAAATGTGGGCCTGTTGATGACACGTAGCAGCAGCGGTAACTTTGGGTGTTCTCTCCTCATATTTTACTCTGACAGGTGCGTCGTGGTCCTACCACAGTGTAGCCTAGGTGACGAAAGGTTTCTTCATCCACATCTAGCATATGGTGAATACATTACACACTGTGTGCGAGTGTGACATTAACGCCAACAGCTAGAAGGGTTACGTACACTTTCAGGCCATGTTTTCACACTTGCAGACACTTTCCGGGAATGTGTGTTCATATAACATGTGTGTGTATATATATGTGTCCTTACATGTAGGAGGGTATGCAGGAGTGTGTGTGTGTGTGTGTGTCTGATCAACCTGAGTGAAGCAGGAATGACAGAACTCATCACAGGTGGGAAAAGCCAATCACATCTGACATCAAAACAGCACGGATGACATTACACAGGAATGTAACGCAAGGCTTCTATTAAGCATACTTTTAAAAAATCATTTAGCAGACGCTCTTCTACAGAGCGGCTTAAAAACAAACAATCGTTGATTGGACATTTTGAAACTGATTCAGTTAGTTGGGAAAACAACAGTGTTTTCTTTATTATGAGAAGACCTCAGGCCAAAATTCCATGAAGGAGCACAAGTCTCTTCTCTTTCCGCACTCTCCTAGATCTTTGAAACACATGTGGATCATAGCATATGGATGAAGAGGAATGCCAGAAATCTTTAACTCAGTGCAAAGTAAAGTGCTGTGACATCTTTCCACTAGAATGTGTAAAGATGTCAAATATATTGCTATACAATGGGAGGATCTGCCAGGACAGAGAGTGAAAAGATTTCTCACTAACCAGGTTTCCATCCAACGTTTTATGCGAGTAAAGTACATGTCGGATAAAAAGAAATGTAATGACAGGCCTGATGGAAACCGAAAATGTGTTGGTAAACCAAATGTTGCCAAAACAAATTACGCTAGACAAGGTGGGATCTTTTTGTGTCTGTAAAATTAATTATGCGAGGAATGTCGGTGGTAACGCTTTCATGTGCCAATATTGATATAACCATCATATCGACGTAAACTTGCACGTGTGCAATCCTCCAACCACGACTCGTCTGGAAAGCATGCAGTTTATTAGGCTACAGATGAAATAAGTTATGATGAATTCACAGGGTGGTAAAAGTGCACGATAATGCTCCTTCTTTTCCAATACATATTTTGGGTCTTATTTTGGTGACATGATCATCGACGGTTGGCTGCAGTTCGACAAATTAAAATAATCTTGCTCTTTTGTCCATAATAATCTCATCATGTAGACAATACCCGCATTGTATCCGCAAACTGTTGGCTAGAGCATATGTGCCAATACCAGAATGGACACACTCGCTATATAACGCAATATATTTTATGAGTTAAAAATGCGATAGAAACCCATTTAACTTGTATTTTTTATTGGGTACATGGGAATTTAACCGCAAAAGGTATTTTTTATGTGCACTACATCATCATGCACAGCCTTTTTGTCAATTTGATGGAAACACATCACTGGTGGGAAAATGTACACATTGTTTTTATGCAGATTTTAGAATAATCGCATGAAATTCTGGTCGCCAGTTGGTTGGAAACCTAGCTACTGAATGATGGATATTGTGCTCTTAAGTTACCACAAAAATATAAGTCTGTTTTCTTAACAGTTTCCCAAGCATGTTGTGTAGGCCTACATTGCAAGATCTAGACTTCCAATGTCATTTGAGTTGACTGGCTGCTGTCCCAGCCAGCCAACACCATAAATCACTGGTGTCATTGGATTGGGCAAGAGGCAGTTTCTCTTCTCAGGGATTTTCTCCTCATACATCATATCAGAGTGGCTCACTGACATCCCCCTCACAGGGCTTCCAGAAGACCAGCCGCTGCAGTGGCCACCACTCCAGTATGCCAATTTCAACACTTCTCAGAGTTGCCACCGGGGGAACCAGCCACCCCTGCAGGGTACAATCAGCCTCTCGTGAGCCCAGGGAAGCTATCCAGATCAGACCCAGCATGGGGAGCACTGAGCTGGGCCTAAGCAGAGTGGATTAGGCCCTCTCTGGTTCTTGTGTACGTCCGCCTGTGGCTCTCTCTCTCTCTCTCTCTCTCTCTCTCTCTCTCTCTCTCTCTCTCTCTCTCTCTCTCTCTCTCTCTCTCTCTCTCTCTCTCCAACTGAGACACACACACACACACAGGTTCAAGTGTTCCCCCTCAAACCCGCACACCCCATTAAAACACAGACACCATGCTGAACCAACCCCTAAAACAGGCCTTGGTCTAGCTGCTTCTGCAGCTATCACTACTCCTTCCTCATCTCCCCCCTCCATCCCTCTTTCTCTCTATCGTGCATCGGGACCTGTTAAGGCAGGCGATCAACAGAGCCCCACTTCAGTGAGCTATTGAGCAGGAAATGGTGTTTAATGTACATCCTCCCTTTTAGAGGGTGATAGAGCAGTGTGTGTGTGTGTGTAGGTGTAGCCTGTTTCAGATCACACCCCAGCTTGAAACAAAGTGTGAATGACCACAGAGAAAACACAGGAGCAAAATGAAAGAGAGCAATGGAGAAACTAGAGGGAAAGAAAGAGTGAGTAGGTCAGGGTGAGCGAGAGAGAGAGAGAGTTTATTTTTCTCTGAAAAGTTGGTGTGACTGGTATGGATGCAGGAGCGGGGGGCCCAAACGGAGCGTTTGATTAAATCTGTGGTTGACGTGTGAGACAGGTGAGATTGATGAGGTTCCTCTGTGCTTCACACTGTGCAGAGAGCGGGGATGGGGGGGGGGGGGGGGGTAGGAACAGAACGTGGCAGTGTGGCGAGCCAGGGAACAGGGCCCGCTCACGCCGTGGGGTCCCCTGGCTGATTAATGGGACTGGAGGCCCTTCAAAAACAGTACTCCCTGCAGACAGACCGATAGCACTCCAAAAATAACCAGGAGGCAGCCCAGCCCGGGCCTAGCTAACCCAATACAGAGCTATACTGCTAAAGCCCAGGCCCAGGACAACCCCAAATACATCTACAGCTACTGCTAGAGCCTAGGCCCAGGACTACCCCAATATATATCTACAGCTACGGCTAAAGCCCGGGCCCAGGACTACCCCAATATACAGTTGAAGTCGGAAGTTTACACACACTTAGGTTGGAGTCATTAAAACTCGTTTTCAACCACTCCACAAATTTCTTGTTAACAAACTATAGTTTTGGCAAGTTCGTTAGGACATCTACTTTGTGCATGACACAAGTAATTTTTCCTACAATTGTTTACAGACAGATTATTTCACTTATAATTCACTGTATCACAATTCCAGTAGGTCAGAAGTTTACATACACGAAGTTGACTGTGCCTTTAAACAGCTTGGAAAATTCCAGAAAATTATGTCATGGCTTCAGAAGCTTCTGATTGGCTAATTTACATAATTTGAGTCAATTGGAGGTGTACCTGTGGATATATTTCAAGGCCTAGCTTCAAACTCAGGGCCTCTTTGCTTGACATCATGGGAAAATCCAAAGAAATCAGCCAAGATTGTAAACCTCCACAAGTCTGGTTCATCCTTGGAAACAACTTACAAACGGCTGAAGGTACCACGTTCATCTGTACAAACAATAGTACGCAAGTATAAAGACTATGGGGACCACACAGCCATCATACCGCTCAGGAAGGAGACGCGTTCTGTCTCCTAGAGATGAACGTACTTTGGTGCGAAAAGTGCAAATCAATCCCAGAACAACAGCAAAGGACCTTGTGAAGATGGTACAAAAGTATCTTTATCCACAGTAAAACGAGTCCAATATCGACATAACCTGAAAGGCTGCTCAGCAAGGAAGAAGCCACTGCTCCAAAACCCCCATAAAAAAAGCCAGACTACGGTTTGCAACTGCACATGGGGACAAAGATCGTACTTTTTGGAGAAATGTCCTCTGGTCTGATGAAACAAAAATAGAACTGTTTGGCCATAATGACCGTCGTTATGTTTGGAGGAAAAAGGGGGAGGCTTGCAAGCCGAAGAACTCCATCCCAACCGTAAAGCACGGGGGTGGCAGCATCATGTTGTGGGAGTGCTTTGCTGCAGGAGGGACTGGTGCACTTCACAAAATAGATGGCATCATGAGGATATATTGAAGTAACATCTCAAGACATCAGTCAGGAAGTTAAAGCTTGGTCGCAAACGGGTCTTCCAAATGGACAATGACCCCAAGCATACTTCCAAAGTTGTGGCAAAATGGCTTAAGGACAACAAAGTCAAGGTATTGGAGTGGCCATCACAAAGCCCTGATCTCAATCCCATAGAAAATGTGTGGGCAGAACTGAAAAAGCGTGTGCGAGCAAGGAGGCCTACTAACCTGACTCAGTTATACAAGCTCTGCCACGAGGAATGGGCCAATATTCACCCAACTTATTGTGGGAAGCTACCCGAAACATTTGACCCAATTTAAACAATTTAAAGGAAATGCTACCAAATACTAATTGAGTGTATGTAAACTTCTGACCCACTGGGAATGTGATGAAATAAATAAAAGCTGAAATAAATCATTCTCTCTTCTATTATTCTGACATTTCACATTCTTAAAATAAAGTGGTGACCCTAACTGACCTAAGACAGGGAATTTTTACTAGGATTAAATGTCACATATTGTGAAACTGAGTTTAAATGTATTTGGCTATGGTGTATGTAAACTTCCGACTTCAACTGTATATATACAGCTACTGCTAAAGCCTATGCCCATGTAACGGATGTGAAATGGCTAGCTAGTCGGTGGTGCGCGCTAATAGCGTTTCAATCGGTTACGTCACTCGCTTTGAGACCTTGAATTGAAGTAGTGGTTCCCCTTGCTCTGCAAGGGCTGTGGCTTTTGTGGAGCGATGGGTAACGATGCTTCGTGGGTGACTGTTGTTGATGTGTGCAGAGGGTCCCTGGTTCGCGCCCGTGTCGGGGCCAGGGGACGGTCTAAAGTTATATTGTTACACCCAGGACTACCCCAATACATATGTAGAGCTACTGCTAATGCCCAGGCCCAGGACTACCCCAATATATATCTACAGCTATGGCTAAAGCCCGGGCCCAGGACTACCCCAATATATATCTACAGCTACGGCTAAAGCCTAGGCCCAAGACTACCGCGATACAAAGCTATAGCTACAGTCTGAGCTCAGGCCTAACCGTATGCCTACCCAATACTGCCAGAACTAGAGCCCTGGTCTAACAAACCCAATACCGCTACGGCCTAGGCCTAGCTAACCCGCTACAGCTACGGCCCAGGCCTAGCTAACCCGCTACAACTATGGCCCAAGCCTAGCTAACCTTATACAGCTACAGCCCAGGCCTAGCTAACCTTATACAGCTACAGCCCAGGCCTAGCTGACCCAATACAGCTACAGCCCAGGTCTAGCTAACCTGATACAGCCCAGGCTTAGCTAACCTGATACAGCCCAGGCCTAGCTTACCTGATACAGCTACAGCACAGGCCTAGCTAACCTTATACAGCTACAGCCTAGGCCTAGCTAACCTAATACAGCCCAGGCCTAGCTAACCTGATACAGCCCAGGCCTAGCTGACCTGATACAGCCCAGGGCTAGTTTACCTGGTACAGCTACAGCCCAGGTCTAGCTAACCTGATACAGCCCAGGCTTAGCTAACCTGATACAGCCCAGGCCTAGCTAACCTGATACAGCCCAGGCCTAGCTTACCTGATACAGCTACAGCACAGGCCTAGCTAACCTTATACAGCTACAGCCCAGGCCTAGCTAACCTGATACAGCTACAGCCCAGGCCTAGCTAACCTTATACAGCTACAGCCCAGGCCTAGCTAACCTTATACAGCTACAGCCCAGGCCTAGCTAACCCGATACACCTACAGCCCAGGCCTAGCTAACCTTATACAGCTACAGCTTTGTTGGGCACAACGTGTACAAATCAAGACATTGGACAAATGAAGTCCTTTCCAATAGCATTTGGTAACATTAATAGGCCTTTGCATTAAATAAGGAAGGTTTAGAATTTCTCTATAAAAATATTTCCTCCCTCAATGACTTAATGATGGAGTTGTTTAATTTTACTCCACAGACTGGAGGGAAAACGAAAGTGGAACTAATAATACCATAAGCACATAAGTCACAACACAGCAAAAATAACCTTCACACACTTCATCAATTATTCAATCTATAATTATGGTAACACTCAGGCCAGGGCCAACCACTGTCAGCTGTCTCTCCCCATCCCTCTCTCTTTCTCTAAAGAGTCCAGTAATTTCCTCCTGCACAGGCAGCATCTGTTGACTTGAGCTCGACCCAAAAGTGCGATACCAGATACTTGGTACATTTTAATTAAAAGTGTCAGACCTTCTGTCCAACCTCTGGGTCTCCACAGTGTAAGACATGGGATTGGGAAACGTGTAAGGCTCCCTTGGTATTAAGATGGACATATTACAGAGACAGACTTATTCTGTAATTCAGCTTAGGTATGTCAAAAAATGAAATTTGGACAAATGGCTAATGTGCAAAGCATTTGTGGGCCTAGCAGGACTGTGACATACCTAATTATCCTGTATGGAGGGGACTGGTGAGAATTAGTGGGCTTTTCTGACTGTTTAAAATAAATAGGGCAATTAATGAATATACTCAACCTAAAGTCCATGATGTTTCCCTGTTCCCCTCTCCCTCCCATGTGGGTTGAGATGACTGATATCAGCCACTGGGACCACAGTCAAGTTAAGGAGCGGACAGAGAGGAATGGATGGAGCACCATGTTACACAGAGCTGTGAGGAATCATGTCTACCCAAAGCTGCTGCAAGTTTGCACTCAGGTTAGTCTTTCTGCCCCTATCAACTGATTTAATATCAGTTCTGCATACATCACATCCTGACAAAAATAGATTCACCATTATGGCTCTCTCAGGCCAGTTATACACTGCTCAAAAAAATAAAGGGAACACTAAAATAACACATCCTAGATCTGAATGAATGACATTTTTTCTTTACATAGTTGAATGTGCTGACAACAAAATCACACAAAAATTATCAATGGAAATCAAATTTATCAACCCATGGAGGTCTGGATTTGGAGTCACACTCAAAATGAAAGTGGAAAACCACACTACAGGCTGATCCAACTTTGATGTAATGTCCTTAAAACAAGTCAAAATGAGGCTCAGTAGTGTGTGTGGCCTCCACGTGCCTGTATGACCTCCCTACAATGCCTGGGCATGCTCCTGATGAGGTGGCGGATGGTCTCCTGAGGGATCTCCTCCCAGACCTGGACTAAAGCATCTGCCAACTCCTGGACAGTCTGTGGTGGAACGTGGCGTTGGTGGATGGAGCGAGACATGATGTCCCAGATGTGCTCAATTGGATTCAGGTCTGGGGAACGGGCGGGCTAGTCCATAGCATCAATGCCTTCCTCTTGCAGGAACTGCTGATACACTCCAGCCACATGAGGTCTAGCATTGTCTTGCATTAGGAGGAACCCAGGGCCAACCGCACCAGCATATGGTCTCACAAGGGGTCTGAGGATCTCATCTCGGTACCTAATGGCAGTCAGGCTACCTCTGGCGAGCACATGGAGGGCTGTGCGGCCCCCCAAAGAAATGCCACCCCACACCATGACTGACCCACCGCCAAACCGGTCATGCTGGAGGATGTTGCAGGCAGCAGAACGTTCCTCCACTTCCATCTAGCCTCCCGCCTCGGCGTACACCTCTCAACATCTCAAGAGATATCGCCTTAACAAAACACAGACGCACCGGCGGTGAGCGCGCATTCCTTTCCTCGGCACCACCAGGCAGTCATTAAGGCGGGCAGTTCGTACATCACCGAGTGAGAAGTGGATCGTGTAGTAGGCTTATATATCGGTATACGGGGGTTTTAACTGGATCGTAGTAATTAGCGTCCTTGCTGTGCCAAAAGGCTCAATATATGAATATTGTCCCGGGGGCTCGTTCCTTGGCCGGAAACCCTGGGTTGAGGAGGTCAGTATTTACAGGTGTTGCATTGACTCTACCGAGTCAAGGTTGGCCACTCTAGGTAATATTCTAGTGACCTGAAATTAATGACAAAATGTATTATCAAAAATCTCATATTTTCTGAGGACATGTCCTTATGCAACAACAGTCCAAATCATTACTATATAAGCAGATTGAGCATACCAACACAAGCTAAGTGGGCCATGCTGTTCAAAACTCCATACTCCAGTGTGCAGGATTTTGTTCCAGCCTAGTACTAATACACATACACCTGAGGGTTTGCATCAGGTGTGGTACTGGTAGATTAGAAGCATGCATGACCAGCACCAAGGTTGGTGACTGACCACTGTTCAAGCAAATACACTAAAATAACTGTTATTTGAGAGTATCCATTAAATATGACATTGAAGACATGTTCCGGAACGTTGGCGACTACTATGTATTTTTAAGGTTGGTGACTGACCACTGTTCAAGCAAATACACTAAAATAACTGTTATATGAGAGTATCCATTAAATATGACATTGAAGACATGTTCCGGAACGTTGGCGACTACTATGTATTTTTTTAAACCTGCTTTGGGATGGACGTGTCAATGTGTAGCTTAGTTCATACATGCATAATTATTCTCGTACCTCAAGTAGCCATGAAATCCCTAGTTTGAAAGCAACTTTTTCTGGAAGCTATGCTGCACCAGTTCCCCTAAATTTTCCCCCACATGGGCCAGCCCCTTAGCAATTCGATTTCAATCAATGAACTTCAGCCCCTCACCATATGAGTGTTTATAAATTACATTATAGATTCTAAGTGCTGGTTTCCCAGGCACTGATTAGGCCTAGTCCTGGGGGGGCCTTCTGGGGGGGCCTTCAGTACTTCGTGGAGTGGGAGGTGCTGGGTTCCGGTTGCGGATTTTTTGGATCCTGAACTGCTGCGGGAGTTTCACCGTCGCCGGCTGGATCGCCCTGCGCCTCGTCCTCCGAGTCGTCCCCGAGGCCAGTGTCGGCGTGCCTCTGGAGCCGCGCGTCACGGGGGGGTACTGTCACGACTTCCGCCGAAGTCGGCTCCTCTCCTTGTTTTGTCTTGTCCCATACACACCTGGTTTTCATTCCCTAATCAATCTACATGTATTTAGCCCTCTGTTTCCCATCATGTCTTTGTGTGTAATTGTTTGTTTGGTATTGTGGATTATTGCCAGGCACTTTACTTTTGTCATGTTCCGTGTTTTTGGCACGTTATTGTTTATATGTGCTGTGTATTTTGGAATGGAATTACCGAACGGAAGTGCGCCTGTTCACTACACTCTGCTCTCCTGCACCTGACTTCGCCTCCCGTACACACCTTTGACATCAACCCCCCCCCCCCCCCCCCTAGAGTTCCCAGTTGTCTTGAAAGCACTGTAAATCCAGAGAATGCCAGACTTTGATGACAAATTTTGATGAAAAAATGTGCCCACAAAGGACCGCCGTGCCACCTTTCTGTTCATGTGAGCACAGCATAACAAGGTGAGTCCAAAATTGATTGTATGCTGCTGCATAAATGATGTAATATGCCAGGGAGATATGTATACTGTAGTTAAGAAAGTAATACCAAGTGTATGTTGTGTAGTAACCTGTTAGTAGCCCATGTGCCTCACCCTAATAATTTGGTCTATTTTCACCTCTTAACTTCGCCTATTGTTCTGACTTGGGGGTGCACATGTAGCCTATAACCTGTTTTTGAGAAATGTAATCATTGAATATTGTAAGAGTTTTCATTATCTGCTTTTATGCCCCCTTTATTTATCCTATGGTTCTGACTTGGTGCACAGGGAGAACACTGTAAGAATGGCCCATGTTCTGAATTCTGTCGCTGTACAATTCAAAAGTGCTGAACAAATAGTTGTATTGACTACATCCATCCTAACTCGGTCATGAAAGTCTTAATCGAAATTACGGATTGCCTCTTATCCGCTTGTCGTCCCCTTATGCCGTAGTTTGTACATCTCAATTGTCAGCAGAAGCCACATTTGTTTAACTTCGTCGGGATAGGGGGCAGCATTTCGACTTTGAACAAATTGCGTGCCCAAACGGAATTTCCTCCTACTCTGTCCCAGAAGGTAATACATGCATATTATTATTACTATTGTATAGAAAACACTCTGAAGTTTCTAAAACTGTTTGAATTATGTCTGTAAGTATAACAGAACTCATTTGGCAGACAAAAACCTGAGAAGAGGTCAAAACAGGAAGTGAGAACTCGATTTTCAAAACAGTGTCAAATGATACCCCTTCTAGTTATGGATAAGCAAACACTTCCTAGGGCTTCCACTAGATGTCACTGTCTTTAGATTTTAGTTATATGATTCTACTATAAAGGAGGGGCTCATAGGAGCTATTTTACTCAGTGGTCGTCAGAAACTTACTCAGTGGTCGTCAGTCTCTTTTGGCGCGCTCACGAGAGAGAGTGCTCTCGTTCCAATGCTCTTTCTTCAGACAATGAAATTCTCCGGTTGGATCCTTATTGATGATTAATGTAAAACACATACTAAATATGGATTGCATACATCATTTGACCTGTTTCTACGACCTGTAACGGAACTTTTTGAGTTTTTGTCTGGAGGGATTGCTCGTGCGTCATGAAAATGGATTCCTGGGCTGAACATGCTAACAACAAGTGGCTAAATGATGGGCTTTATGGAACTTTTCAGTCATTTATTGTTGATCTGGGAATCCTGGGAGTGCCTTCTGATGAAGTTATTCGAAGGTAAGTGCATATTTATAGTGTTTTTGTAGCTTTTGTTGACGCCAAAATGGCGACTATTTCTTTGGCTGGATTGTGCTCTGAGCGCCGTTCTCAGATTAATATTTTTCCGTAAAGTTTATTTTGAAATCTGACACAGCGGTTGCATAGAGGATAAGTTTATCTTTAATTATGTGAATAACACTTGCATCTTTTATCAATGTTTATTATGAGTATTTATGCAAAATCACCGGATGTTTTGGAATCAAAACATTACTGCACGTAACGCGCCAATGTAAACTGAGATTTTTTAAATATATATATATGCACATTATCGAACAAAACATAAATGTATTGTGTAACATGATGTTATATGACTCATCTGATGAAGATGTTCAAAGGTTAGTGATTAATTGTATCTCTATTTGTGGGTTTTGTGAAAGCTACCTTTGCTGAACCCCAGCGGAACCCCAGTCCTAGACAGGTTAAGCAAGTCAGCCATATCAGCTATGTTTTTTAAAGGCAGTAAATGAGGCTGAATTAACTGTTTTGCAGCCAGACAAGGCTTCGCTGATAGCCAGGTGTAGCAGTGAGTGTTAAGGTGTTGGGACTTTTGTTGGGACAGCAGTTTTTGTAAACAGTTTGTGGGCACCGTTTATCACCGTTATAGTGCAATTAATGTATTGTTTGTGTTGTGTTGTGGCTTTCAGGCATGCATTCCCACTTTTTTTCCCCCACCAAGATTGACATGCTAAAATCGCCACTGGTTGGTTGTACACTTGAACAAATCAATAATGATACCTTTCGTTTAGAAATCAGAGCTACATTTCCCCAACAAGCCAGGAATGCTTGTATCAGCTAGCAGTGACTGTTTTATGAACCTGAGCTGTTAACATTAGCACCCTACTCTTTTCTCCTGGTCTAAGAACAATAAAACACATAGCTACAGTAAATGTGCATTTGAAACACAATACCTTTCTCTACACACATTCTCCAGCGCAGAATATTCTTCTTGGAGAATGATGCTTTTGAATGAATTTAAGGAGATATTTCACGTTATCCCTGATGGGCAGAGCCATCTTGGAACGTGACAGGAACTACGGGGCTCCCACTGGCCATTGATTAGCAAGATTGATTAGCAAGATTGCGCCGACAGAGATGGTCGCCTCGATTCAGGTCCTTAGGAAACTATGAAGTAATTCGTTTTTCTATGTATTATTTCTTACATTGTTCGCCCAGAAAATCTCATGTGTTATTACATACAGCCGGGAAGAACTATTGGATATAAAAGTGACGTCAACTTACCAACATTACGACCAAGAATACGACTTTCCCGAAGCGGGTCCTTTGTTCGGACCTCCACCCTGGACATGGGATCTAATCCCAGAGGCCAATCCTGAACAACGCGGTCAGAGGCATACGGAACGGCCTACTGGTCAGATTTAGAAGGCGAGCACACCATCCGCCGCTTCCGAGCATATTACTCACCAATGTCCAATCTCTAGACAACAAGGTGGACCAAATGAGGGCAGAAGCTGGCTTTCAGGGAGACATCAGAGATTGTAACATTCTCTGTTTCACTGGCTTACTCGGGATATGTTGTCAGAGTCGGTACAGCCACCCGGTTTCTTCATGCATCGCGCCGACAGAAACAAACATCTCTCTGGTAAGAAGAAGGGCTGGAGTGCATGCCTTATTATTAATGACTCATGGTGTAATCGTAACAACATACAGGAACCCAAGTCCTTTTGTTCACCTGACCTAGAATTCCTTACAATCAAATGCCGACCGCATTATCTCCCAAGATAATTCTCTCCAATTATAGTCACAGCCATGTATATCCCCCCCAAGTAGATATCTCGACGGCCCTGAAAGAACTTCACTGGACTCTATGTAAACTGGAAACCATATATCCTGAGGCTGCATTTATTGTAGGTGGGGATTTTAACAAAACTAATCTGAGAACAAGGCTTCCTAAATTCTATCAGCATATCAAATGCACGACATGAGCTGGTAGCATTCTGGACAATTGCTACTCTAACTTCCGTGACGCATACAAAGTCCTCCCCTGTCACGCCGTTCGTCTGAGGAAGAGGACCAAGGTGCAGCGTGGTACGTATTCATGATTTTTATTAATAACCTGAACACTGAAACAAAAACCAAAAGTGGAACAAAACGAAACAGTCCTGTATGGTGCAGACACAAAACAGAAAACAACTACCCACAAAACCCATGTGGGCAAGAGCTACCTAAGTATGGTTCTCAATCAGAGACAACGATAGACAGCTGCCTCTGATTGAGAACCACACCCGGCCAAACAACAAAGAAATACAACACATAGAATGCAAAACATAGAATGCCTACCCCAACTCACGCCCTGACCAAACCAAAATAGAGACATAAAAAAGGAACTAAGGTCAGGGCGTGACATCCCTCGCCCTCCCTTCAGCAAATCTGACCATGATTTTTTTGCTCCCATCCTATAGGCAAAGCTAAAACAGGAAACGCCTGTGCTCAGGTCTATCCAATGCTGCTCTGACCAATCGGATTCCACGTTTCAAGATTGCTTCGATCACGTGGACTGGGATATGTTCCGGGTAGCCTCAGACAACAATATTGATGTATACACTGACTCGGTGAGCGAGTTTATTAGCAAGTGCATCGGAGACGTTGTACCCACTGTGACTATTAAACCCTTCCCAAAACTAGAAACCGTGGATTGACGGCAGCATTCGCACAAAACTGAAAGCGTGAACCACCGCTTTTAATCATGGCAAGGTGACTGGAAACATGACCGAATACAAACAGTGTAGTTATT
This sequence comes from Salvelinus alpinus, assembly GCF_045679555.1. NCBI lineage: Eukaryota > Metazoa > Chordata > Actinopteri > Salmoniformes > Salmonidae > Salvelinus > Salvelinus alpinus. The sequence continues at coordinate 31,555,196 of NC_092099.1, forward strand.
CCCTCCGCAAGGCAATCAAACAAGCAAAGCGTCAGTATAGAGACAATTCAACGGCTCAAACACGAGTCTTATGTGGCAGGGTCTACAGTAAATCACGGGTTACAAAAAGAAGACCAGAGCAGAGTCCTCAGAGCATGCGCAGACCAGCTGCCTGGTGTGTTTAAGGACATATTCAATCAATCCCTCTATACCATTGTTCCTGTTCCCAAGAAAGCTAAGGTAACTGAAATAAATGACTATCGTCCCGTAGTACTCACTTCTGTCATCATCAAATCAAATCAAATGTATTTATATAGCCCTTCTTACATCAGCTGATATCTCAAAGTGCTGTACAGAAACCCAGCCTAAAACCCCAAACAGCAAGCAATGCAGGTGTAGAAGCACGGTGGCTAGGAAAAACTCCCTAGAAAGGCCAAAACCTAGGAAGAAACCTAGAGAGGAACCAGGCTATGAGGGGTGGCCAGTCCTCTTCTGGCTGTGCCGGGTGGAGATTATAACAGAACATGGCCAAGATGTTCAAATGTTCATAAATGACCAGCATGGTCAAATAATAATAATCACAGTAGTTGTCGAGGGTGCAGCAAGTCAGCACCTCAGGAGTAAATGTCAGTTGGCTTTTCATAGCCGATCATTAAGAGTATCTCTACCGCTCCTGCGGTCTATAGAGAGTTGAAAACAGCAGGTCTGGGACAGGTAGCACGTCCGGTGGACAGGTCAGGGTTCCATAGCCGCAGGCAGAACAGTTGAAACTGGAACAGCAGCAAGGCCAGGTGGACTGGGGACAGCAAGGAGTCATCATGCCCGGTAGTCCTGACGCATGGTCCTAGGGCTCAGGTCCTCCGAGAGAGAGAAAGAAAGAGAGAAGGAGAGAATTAGAGAGAGCATACTTAAATTCACACAGGACACCGGATAAGACAGGAGAAGTACTCCAGATATAACCAACTGACCCTAGCCCCCCGACACAAACTACTGCAGCATAAATACTGGAGGCTGAGACAGGAGGGGTCAGGAGACACTGTGGCCCCATCCGATGATACCCCCGGACAGGGCCAAACAGGAAGGATATAACCCCACCCACTTTGCCAAAGCACAGCCCCCACACCACTAGAGGGATATCTTCAACCACCAACTTACCATCCTGAGACAAGGCCGAGTATAGACCACAAAGATCTCCACCACAGCACAAACCAAGGGGGGGCCATCCACTTCCTTATGTCTGAAACACAGGCTTCTAGCGAGGGCAATTTTGGGGCTTCACCATGTTTCATTGAAATGTACAGCTGTGTGTCATCCGCTACAGTGGTAGGCTTGATTACCAACAACGACGAGACGGCCTACAGGGAGAAGTTGAGGGCCCTTGGAGTGTGGTGTCAGGAAAATAACCTCTCACTCAACGTCAACAAAGCAAAGGAGATGATCATGGACTTCAGGAAACAGCAGAGGGAGCACCCCCCCACCCCATCCACATCGATGGGACAGTAGTGGAGAAGGTGGAAAGTTTTAAGTTCCTCGGCGTACACATCACGGACAAACTGAAATAGTCCACCCAAACAGACAGCGTGGTGAAGAAGGAGCAACAGCGCCTCTTCAACCTCAGGAGGCTGAAGAAATTTGGCTTGTCACCTAAAACACTCACAAACTTTTACAGATTCACAATTGAGAGCATCCTGCCGGGCTGTATCATCGCCTGGTACGGCAACTGTACCACCCTCAACCGCAAGGCTCTCCAGAGACTGGTGCGGTCTGCACAACGTATCACCAGGGACAAGTTACCTGCCCTCCAGGACACCTACAGCACCCGATGTCACAGGAAGGCCAAAAAGATCATCAAGGACAACAACCACCCTAGCCACTGCCTGTTCACCCCGCTATCATCCAGAAGACGAGGTCAGTACAGGTGCATCACACCTGGGACCGAGAGACTGAAAAACAGCTTCTATCTCAAGGCCATCAGACTGTTAAACAGCCATCACTAACATCGAGTGGCTGCTGCCAACATACAGACTCAAATCTCTGGCCACTTTAATAAATGGATTTAATAAAGGTATCACTAGTCACTTTAAATAACGCCACTTTTATAATGTGTACATTTCCTACATTACTTATCTCATATGTACCGTATATACTGTATTGTATACCATCTACTGCATCTTGCCTATGCCGCACGGCCATCACTCATCCATATATTTATATGTACATTTTCTTATTTATCCCTTTACATTTGTGTGTATAAGGTAGTCGTTGGGAATTTGTTAGATTACTTGTTAGATATTATTGCAGTCGGAACTAGAAGCGTAAGCATTTTGCTACACTCGCATTAACATCTGCTAACCATGTGTTTGTGACCAATCATTTTGATTTGATTTGATGATTTGAACAGCGCTGTAACGTTCGTCTTGCGGAGAGAGATTGGACCAAGGCGCAGCGGGTGATGAAGACATGAATGAATTTATTTAACAAGACGTAAACGAACACTAACACGAAAATATACTTGAAAAATTACAAAACAACAAAACGACGTAGACAGACCTGAACTTGAGCACTTACATAAACACGAAGAACGCACGAACAGGAACAGACTACACAAACGAAACAGTCCCGTGTGGTAACACATACAGACACGAGATACAATCACCCACAAACAAACAGTGAGAACATCCTACCTTAATATGGTTCTCAATCAGAGGAAATGTCAAACACCTGCCTCTAATTGAGAACCATATCAGGCAACCCATTTAAACAAACATAGAAACACATAACATAGAATGCCCACCCCAACTCACGCCCTGACCAACTAAACACATACAAAAATAAGAGAAAACAGGTCAGGAACGTGACAAGCGCAATAAAAATAATACTCAGCTACTGTAGCCTAGCTTCTTCTTCTTCTTTGGTGGGGTTTAACTGCGGTTGGCATCCAATATGTTGCATTACCGCCCCCAGCTGAACTATAATATAGATCCATTGCACTTTGTTATACAAAACGGGAAAAGGGAACCGGGAAAAATAAAAAAATATACACAACTTAAGTAGTTTTTTGGAGTATCTGTACTTTACTATGTATGTTTTTCACAACTTTTACGTCACAACATTCCTAAAGAGAATATTGTACTTTTTGCTCCTTACATTTTACCTGACTACCCAAATTAGTCATTACATTTTGAATGCTTAGCAGGAAATTTATGAAGAGAAAATGTGGTCATTCCTATTGCCTATGTTCTAGTGGACTTACTAAACACAAATGCATCTTCTGTAAATAATGTCTGAATGTTGGAGTGTGCCCCTGGCTATTTGTAAATTTTAAAAACAAGAAAATGGTGCTGTCTGCTTTGCTTAATATAAGGAATTTGAAATTATTTATACTTTTACATTTAGTGTTGATACTATATTTTAGCAATTACATTTGGCTTTGATACTTAAGTATATTTAAAACCAAATACTTTTAGACTTACTCAATAAGTGTTTAACTAGGTGACTTTCACTTTTACTTAAGTTATTTTCTATTAAAGTGTCTATACTTTTACTCAAGAATGACAATTGGATACTTTTTCCACCACTTACGTTCCATCTTTGTGGTACAGTTAATAATCATTGCTATGAACGCTAAGAAGTCAACCTTACTGAAACATTGGCCAATCCCTCTGTTTTGGCACAGATCTACTATTCACAGGGATCCTCTCAGAATCCCTCACCCTTGATCCACCATCTTCTACTTTCTTCACTGCCTCAGCCTCGGTACCTTCTTCACTACTCTGACCCTTGCCACCTCAACCTGTCTCTCTCGCACCGGACACCTCCGATCCACAGCAACATAGGTAGCCCTACAGTTGAAACACACAACTTTTTCGCTGAAACGACACATTCCTCTGTCCCATGTCCTCCTGCAAACTTTCCACATCTTGGAATCTCCCTCCTACACACTGCTGTGACATGCCCATAAACGTGACACCTATAACATCCCAGTGGATTCGGCACAAAAGCTCTAACAGTATAACTAATTTATCCTAACATTACTTTGTCAGGTAAAGCCTTAAAAAAAAGTGTTTTTCCATTAAAAAAAATATGAGCTCAAAATAACAAAATGTGCCACCCCCGTTTCACCACTCCCTCCGCCGGGTCTGCGTCGCACCAAACGACAAGCTTCACAGGAATCTTCCATTTCAATTGCTCCACCTCCACACCTAATGCTACCCCAGAAATCACTCCCTTCAATGGTCCCCTGCACCTAAGCGCAAGGCAAGACAAAGATCTTTCCCCAATTTGCGTCGTTCCGAGTGCCTGCTCTCTCTGATCTGAAGAAACACAAACAAAAATCACAAGTCCACTTCATGTTACCTTTACCAACTGAACAGGACCCACCCAACCTGGGTTTTCCACCCAACCTAAAACCACCCGTGGATCAGCCAAAAGGCCTGGATCCACCCTCTTCAAAAATCTCACTCCCACTGGACCAAAGTTATCTCTATTATAACCATGTCCATCAATGCAAGGCTCAGGCTCCGAGCTCCTCACCACACCTTCCTCCTCATTTTACCTCCAGAACTCGAACTGGTGTCTGGCTCACTCTGTTTGAACTTGACACCAATCTTGCTCAACATACACTCTCCCTTGTTATTGCTAGCTTCAACAAATTCACACCCATCCTCTGCCTCGCTCAGTCTTTTCAACCTCATCTCTCTTTCCCTCAATCCACCTCCCTTAACCAATTACCCGACTCCTTCTGAAAATATTCCACTTTTCCCATTCAAAATCTCTTTCTTGCCTTCTCGAGGGACATTCTACGCCCTGTGGTGTAATTATTCCCGGATCTCTGGTCTATACTCCATTTTCAAACCATGTGCTTGATCACAAAGGCATGAAGACTCAAACCCAGTATACTTAAAACAGTGAATCCGCATTCATCGCTCAGAAAAGCTAACCTACGCTCAATTTGTCTATCCCTTTGATATGGGGAGACAGCAAATGTTTGTAGACAATAATATAATTATTTCTGTGCCATTAAATTATTTCATGGTTAAAAAATACAATTGAGCCCTTTAATGATAAACGTTTTAATAAACACAGGCTATTTGTATGATTCCTATGACTGTGGTAAAAAATATTTGATAATGAACAAAAACCGTGTATTATGTAAAAACCCTATGATATTTTCAATTACTTTGAATGTTGTTTGTCTTTTGCATGCATTTTTCTTGTGTATTGGGTAGGCACAGTATAGGCTATGCTTTAGTTTACGCTATCCTCCTACCATATTTACACACATGAATAGCTGTGTGACAGACGTGTGGTTTCCTCTCTGTCTGAAACCTATGTCTAATTGGTTGGTGTTGTGTCTGGCCAGCTCCTAAACCTTCCCCAGCAGCTGCAGCTGAAGAACTCTGCTCCATACCTCCCTCATTACCAGGGCGATATGATTATACACCGAGGCGGATTGGATTTCACATGTTTGGAGGGCACGCTCGGTCCTCTGAGTCCTCAGAGTTCACTTCAGACCCCTTGTTTTGTCCCCATAACCAACATCTGCTCCTGGTTTTCCCCACCTTTGCATCTGGTTGTATTTGCACAAATATCATTCCATATTCATTATTAGTTCCTGAGGCGCGGAGCTCCTAATGCACAAGGTCTCTGTGGGGATCCTCTCCCATCTGGGTTTGAGGTTTGTGTGGCTAGCAGCATATGTGTGTATAGCAATGGTCATCAAAATGGTTAAAAGGTTTTAAAAACAATTCTAATAAATGCAGCAGTTGGACAATGGATGCAGATACTTTAAACCAATGTTCCCTCAAATTTTTTCTGGCACTGGGGAAAATTTCAGGTCTGCTGAGCACAAACTTAAATGTTGTGAAAGTTCTGTGCAACTTCCAGCGCGTGTTTACTGTGAACACTGAAGATCTAGGCTTTAAGTTACAGTTTTAACAGTGGCCATGTAGGCTACTGTGGCTATTTGATCACAATCTAGGCCTACCAGAATTGCCTACTATCAAAAACAATGGAGAAAATGCATCCCATAACATTTTAACATGGGAATAGTTGTTCTATCATTCAGCCAATCGTAGCAGCCAATGTGTGGTGTTCAACGTAGGCCTACAATCCATGAGACCTTTGAAAAAAAACATGCATGGCTTGACATTAACCTTTTTATCCACTTGTCCTTCAGACAAGGAAGTGACTGAAAATGTGGTTGCGTTGTTTGATGCAAGAAACCACTTTACAAAATAAAATGCATTGTTTTTCCCATACAATTATTATAGAGAATCATTCAAATTATGCTACCCTCTGACTATTGGTCACTTAGTTTATTCAAACCTGTCTCAAAATACAACACTACCCCTTTAAGACATAAAAGCTCTTTACCTGACTCGCTTTTCAAAGATGTCTAGAAATATACATGTTTTGTGCTCTTGTAGGAAGCAATCACTCCCTTATTGCTGACTACAAATGATCTATAACTGGGCTAATAACTGACTAACTAGCGAAGGATATGAACAAAATGTGCACACGTGGCTACATGCAGCCTTCGTTTTGACCTCATAACAAGCGCATCTACAGTACTCATGACTGCTCATGCTGTAAACACAGTCCATTTCAAAGTAAATGGCACAGATCCATATATGGTAGTGGTCTGTTGGTTTATGCCACATCGGTCTATGTAAAGTTTTGTTTTGGTATGTTGCATTGAAAGTGGCTAATATTGCGTTGATTCGATCCTAATTGCCACAGTAAAGGGAAGCGTTGATAGTGTTAACAGGGAAACTCTAGAACAGTGGTCACCAACCTTTTCTGAGTCCAAATCACTTTGAGTCAAAATACATGCCCGAGATCTGCCGCTCAGATTTTTTTTTTTAAACGTAAGCCTGTGCAACATTAACCAATTAAAAACAGCATTGTAGCAATGAGGTTTGTGCAGTAAGCTATAGGCCCAATACATTATCACCGCATATTGGCCTTGCTTGAATTGCCCTGCCAATGAATTCATTGTTGTTTGGGCCATTTTGAGGTAGGCTATATGATCACACCGGTAGTAGATCCGTTGTTGTATTACTTGTGAAGCACAGCTGAGTGAGCATGCATTCAAATACTTTTGCTGGGCTGATGGTGCCTTCATCTGATGGTCAGTCTCAGTGGAGGGAGAGAGCAGCAGAGTGAGGGTCCGCCTCTCAACATCCCTCCACTCTCTCTTTCCTCCACTGACACTGACCAAAAAGGGACACCATCCTCCAGCTGATGGCGAAACTCAAGTCGCACCGCATTATTTCTGCCTCATGCACAAATTCATGTTGTTACTCCTATGAACAGAGAAAGTGAAATATTCATTGATATTAAAAAAGACACAAGCCGCTAATAATAACAACAATACAAGCCTAGAGATACACTTTCCTACTCATTCATTACTGCTGCAGTGCTGCTTGTAGCGCTGAGTGGAAATAGGAAGAACGCGCATTGTATGCCTTATAAAAGTGTTGAATACAAAGTGTTGACAGTGCTGAGTAAGAACTTAAACATAAACTCACTCATAAAACCACCATATTTTTGCTGTATTCATTGACAGTCTCTCTCTAGTCATGGTTTTGAGATCTAAACTTTGCTGTAGCTTTCTTTTATGCCCGCTACATTCCTGCAGACATGGTCATCTGAGCCATCCAATTGGCCAGCGGTAGGCCTATAGTAGATTTTAAAGATTTTTATCTTAGAAATTTCTCATGTATACATTTTCTAATGGTATAAGTATTTAAAACATATATTTTGTATTAAAATATAGCTACAGTTGAAGTCGGAAGTTGACATACACTTAGGTTGGAGTCATTAAAACTCGTTTTTCAACCACTCCACAAATTTCTTGTTAACAAACTATAGTTTTGGCAAGTCTACTTTGTGAATGACAAGTAATTTTTCCACAATTGTTTACAGACAGATTATTTCACTTATAATTCACTGTATCACAATTCCAGTGGGTCAGAAGTTTACATACACTAAGTTGACTGTGCCTTTAAACAGCTTGGAAAAGTCCAGAAAATGATGTCATGGCTTTAGAAGCTTCTGATAGGCTAATTGACATCACTTGAGTCAATTGGAGGTGTACCTGTGGATGTATTTCAAGGCCTACCTTCAAACTCATTGCCTCTGTGCTTGACATCATGGTAAAATCAAAAGAAATCAGCCAGGACCTCTGAATTGTTTTTTTGAGACCTCCACAAGTCTGGTTCATCCTTGGGAGCAATTTCCAAACGCCTGAAGGTACCACGTTCATCTGTACAAACAATAGTACGCAAGTATAAACACCATGGGACCACGCAGCCATCATACCGCTCAGGAAGGAGACGCCTTCTGTCTCCTAGAGATGAAGGTACTTTGGTGCGAAAGTGCAAATCAATCCCAGAACAACATCAAAGGACTTTGTGAAGATGCTGGAGGAAACAGGTACAAAAGTATCTATTTCCACAGTAAAACGAGTCCTATATCGACATAACCTGAAAGGCCGCTCAGCAAGGAAGAAGCTACTGCTCCAAAACCGCCATAAAAAAAGCCAGACTACGGTTTGCAACTGCACATGGGGACGAAGATTGTACTTTTTGGAGAAATGTCCTCTGGTCTGATGAAACAAAAATAGAACTGTTTGGCCATAACGACCATTGTTATGTTTAGAGGAAAAAGGGAGGGCTTGCAAGCCAAAGAACACCATCCCAACTGTGAAGCATGGGGGTGGCAGCATCATAGTGTGGGTGTGCTTTGCTGCAGGAGGGACTGGTGCACTTAACAAAATAGATAGCGTCATGGGGAATGAAAAGTATGTGGATATATTGAAGCAACATCTCCAGACATCAGTCAGGAAGTTAAAGCTTGGTCGCAAATGGGTCTTCCAAATGGACAATGACCCCAAGCATACTTCCAAATTTGTGGCAAAATAGCTTAAGGACAACAAAGTCAAGGTATTGGAGTGGCCATCACAAAGCCCTGACCTCAATCCTATATAAAATTTGTGGGCAGAACTGAAAAAGCGCATGTGAGCAAGGAGGCCTACTAACCTGACTCGGTTACACCAGCTCTGTCAGGAGGAATGGGCCAAAATTCACCCAACTTATTGTGGGAAGCTTGTGGAAGGCTACCCGAAACGTTTGACCCAAGTTAAACAATTTAAAGGCAATGCTACCAAATACTAATTGAGTGTATGTAAACTTCTGACCCACTGGGGATGTGATGAAAGAAATAAAAGCTGAAATAATGTCACTGTAACGGTTGTCGTCTGGAGGAGAAGAAGAAGACCAAGGTGCAGCGTGGTAATTGTTCATCTTGTTTAATGAAGGTGAACACTCAAAATACAAAAACAACAAATGTGAAAAACCAAAACAGAACTGTCTGGTGCAGACACACAAAGACAGAAAACAACCACCCACAAAACCCAACACAAAACAGGCTACCTAAATATGGTGCCCAATCAGAGACAATGACTAACACCTGCCTCTGATTGAGAACCATATCAGGCCAAACACAGAAATAGAAAAACATAGATAAACAAACATAGACTGCCCACCCCAACTCACGCCCTGACCATACTAAATAAAGACAAAAACAAAGGAAATAAAGGTCAGAACGTGACAGTCACGCCCTGACCATAGTTTGCTTTGTATGTTTATATGTTTTGTTTGGTCAGGGTGTTCGTTTTTGGAAGTTGCTTTAATTTCAGAGCATATACATTTTAAACATTTCAACTGTATTAAATGATTACTTTCACAATAAATTAACTTCCATCAAAATCTTCTCATTTCAGCCATTACCAGGATGTTTGACATTAAAACAATTTTCGCAGTCGTCACGTAAACGGGAAAAAACGACAGGCACCACAGGAGCATGAAAGAGTTGCAAGAGTGAAATGAAAGCAATCAATCCAGCGAGATTTAAGTGACAAGTGGATTTTGCAACCCTCAAACACAGGAAATAGATGACTGATCCTCAGGTGGGCGGGGCATGCGCTTTGCTAGAGTATATGTGTTTGTGTGTGTGTGATGGGCCCGGTGTAGGTCAGCTGGTTTCTCCTGCTCTACCATTTCTCCCGCTCTAGCCCCCGTTTCCTGGCCACCCACATGAGGTTGGTCTCTCCTCCTCTACTCTTCTCTCCTCCTCCCTCACGCAATAAGAATTTCATCCCCTTGTATCAACGTGTGTCTGCAGGTTCTTCCACTTCATCTCTGTTGGTACAGGGAAGGAGGGTTTTGTTTTATCCCCTCTTTTTGTTATTGCCCTCCTCTTTTCTTCTAACACATGGTTTGTTAAATTAGCACCCAAGTCAAATTTGAGTTTAAGTAAATGTATGGAGGTTGGGCCTTCCTTCATTGACTGTGTACTGTACATTGCCATCTACAGAATTTTTGCTGACTTTTCAATTTAATTCTGAAAGACAGTCCATCTGTGGAAAATGGAGGGAAAAACAACAAGGACCATTTTGTGCTGGAGTCAGCGGATCTCCTGAGGCCCCTCCTGCCTGTCCAACAGCCTGCTGAAAAGCGGTGAGAAGCTGCCTGCTCGATGAGTGACAGCCTCACCCTTTCATCACTCTCCACAGATCACTAATTGTCTGTCCTTTCACCACACAACCATTTGGGGGATTTATTTTTGATCCTCCACGACTCGACTCCTCACCCTCCTCCATGACCATCACCAACTTTTCAATAGGCAACGTTGGGGCACTATCTCCTTCCAAAAGGCTATGTATTTGGGCCTACCCCCTTGTCCAGGCATATGTATTGGGCCAGAGACCTGTTGACCACCCCTCCTGAGCTGAGGAAAGAATGGGCAGGGTGGTGGCGACCGACGGCCCACCTGTGATAATAGAGCCAGGCAGGGGGCAGTGGCCCACCGTGGGACTGGGCTGGGAGGCCTGGGGCCTGGGGCTCTGCAGCGCTGTGTATTGGCCTCAGTGTGGATCAACGGATCCCTGACACGGCTGTATCCTGACACTGAAAGACAGGCCCTCCCCTCTGACACTGTGGCCGGCTGAGACCACGGGGTATCCGCCACCCAAGTGGATGGACAGATGAGTGGAGGGATGGATGGATGGATTGAGGAAAAGGAGGGGGCTGGGAAGGTCAGAAAAAAAAATGAATATCACTGCTTTATTTAATGGAAGGTTCCTCTATGGGCCGGCCGCGTAAGGCCTGCAGGAACATTCCCCAAACTCCTTCTATTATTTTCTTAGAGTGAAAGTCTCTGGAAGGATAATAAACATTTTTTGCACGAAAGTATTTTGTGTAAAGCAATGTTTTCTTCCCTGAGGAGGGTCTGGCTTTTATTAAAGCAGCAGCATGTCTGTCTGTCTGTTGTAGCCTGCAGGCAGGCAGCAGAGAGAGACAGGCAGAGCAGAGCAACTGGGCTAGAACCCCCCAGGCCTGACAGAGAGGGGCTTAAAGTGAATTATCTCTGTCACAGGCAGCATCGGATGTGACTGACACCAGAACACCAACCACACGACCAGGGGTCACCTGGGCCTGGACATCAACCAACCGCCATGAAGCAAGAGAGATAGTCATAGTCTCTCTTTCTCTTACTCTCTGGCTCTTTCTTTTTCTCTCTCACTTGTGTTGTGTTGTGTGTGTGTGTGTGCGAGCGAGCGAGCGAGCGAGCGACAGAGAGAGAGAGAGAGAGAACGAAAAGAGGGAGGGGGGTATGGGGTCCCTGAGGGGGGTCTATTTCAGCACCTTGTCTTGTTGTCTGTTGTAGTGCTGACAGAGCGGCGGGGGGGGGGGGGGGGGGGGCACTCACTGCTACTCAGTCCAGAGTACTAGAACCCTGCTAGACAGCACCGTAACATCTCTTTTGTATAGGTATATATTAATTATACAATGAGTGAGCAGGTACTTTAATGTTAGCATGTCTACACCGAAAATGAAACATACAACCTGTTTTGCATTGTGTTCGAAAAATGGGTTACATTGGTGACATTTCGTGAATCCAAAGACCTTTCCTCGTTGATATATCGTCCTTAGGTATATTTCGTTGTTGAAATATTGTGAAAATAGCATTGATTCAACCAGTTTGTGTCCAGTAGGTTTTCTCTAGTGGGATTTTAAGACTATGAGCCTATCTAATAGATGTGAATTTCCATGAAAGCTATTTCTACAAGAGAGGAAGTGTCAAGTCGGATCAAGACAACACACAAGAGTGTGTGTTCGCTACTCATCTCCACAATATCAAAGGTCTGGGGATGACTCCATGTCAGTTAGCGCGTAATCAAAGCCAGCCTCCTGCATAAATCAATGCTCGGGTTTATCAGAAAACGACTGATGCTAGTAGAACGAGACTTCTCCTGATTTGACCACAATTGAGGACCAGGATTAGTCAGACTGACATTATTAATTTAGTGTCCATGCAGTAAAATAATGACTGTCTCTTTAGATGTGAAGTCTCCCTGAATCCACGCTGAGACTGGTTTCCACAGAGCCAAACTCAATTTGGGTGACAGTGGGTTCAATAATGTGGGAGGAAAAATAAAATAGTTTTTACAAGATTGTAGCTAAACAGCCTTGCATGGAACGCACACACACACAAACACACACACAGTGAATGAACTCTGCATGGAGCGAGGGACTGTGGTCGAGCCCAGCTAGAGAATGGGGTTTACTTTGGCTCAGCCTATATGTCTCTGATGATTAAATCATTACCCTGTATTAACACATGGTGGAGGGCGGCAATGACGACAGCATCGCCCGCCTCTCTCACAACCTGATGACTGATGAAGCGTCAGAACACTGCAAACACTGTTCCCTCAAGTGTCAGTAATCCAGTGTGTACTAGCAGTAGTGTGTGTGTGTGTATGTGTATGTTCAAGGGTTGCTAAAAACAAACACCCTCAACATTATAACATCTCATTTTCTCTAGTTTAAAAGTCAGAGAGGGAGTGAAGGAAAGTTCAGACGTTTTTTCACTATACAGATGTTCAAAACACTCCGTCAGTTTACAGAAAAGTCTCAGCTGCAATTATCTAGATTAATTAGTGATGGTTAATTCATGATTAATTAACAACTAATTAACAAGATTATGATATCTACATTAATTTAACTGGTCCCTAGAACGTTACCTGCTCCAAGCTCTCCTGGTGAAAAAGTCTGGCATCATCTGGTTCATGGTTCACGTTCATGAGTAAGCACAAATCAAGATGGAGACTGTTTTAAGGTAGTAACATTTGTGTGTATTTCCGTGTGTTTGTCTGTGCACGTGTGCATGCGTGTGTTTACATGTGTTTGTGCGACCCTATATGTAATATATGCTGTGGGGCCCATCGCTGTCAGCACGTTGCTCTTCAGTCTAGGAAGGGTATCGCTTTACACTGAAGTCCTCATAGCCCTGGAACCTCCTCCCTCTCTCTGCACCAAACCCTGTAATTTCAATTTGCATTTAATTTTGGTGTAATCTCTTTACATTCTCCATGTTGAAAACAGACCTGGTGTTAGTGTGTGGAGGGGAGTAGAGTGAGGGGGACCAGTGAGGACCGACCAGCTGTCAGATGGATGCCCAGCTGCAGTCATGGCTCAGGGATTTGGGGCCAGATGGTTGTTGGGTCAAGTCCTAGGAGACTGCTGCATGGAGCACAGGTGATTAATGTCAAGTGACATCGTAATGATCAGATTCTTGCGGGAGTAAAGTGTGTTAAGTATTTTGACTTTGCCGAGAACCAAACACACAGTCTCTTATCTGCCTTTGTGGTAATGTTTGTTAAGGTCTGACGTCCTGCTGGGCTAGTATAGGAGACAGCAAATACAGTGAGTCGCATTAAGGCCCGAACACATGATTAACACTGGATATGAGGTCAATAATCTCTGTCTAATTTCAGGTCACTGTCTGGACACTTATTTGTCGCTCTCTGCAATTGCCTCTGCTTCTCTCTCTCAAGGTTTCTAATGTGCCCAATCACTAATAAAACTCTCATAGAAAATTAGTAGGCTTAGGCCCGACAAACACTGCCACCAACAGAAAGAGTCCTACAGTCCTCCAGCACTGGCATGTAATTAGCTGCAAAATTACAGCACACAACAGATGGCTCTGAGACACAGGATCTGCTGGCTGCTTTTACAGGCTGCTTAGTTTATGGTTCTCTCTCTAATAATGAAGCGTAGAGGAGCCCAGGCATACCTGCCCCAGCTGGAGTCTCTACTCATACCCTAAATATGACTGCTCCCAGATTAACAGGTTTTTAAAACAACTGTAAACATTTCAGATAACACGATCATTAGTTAACACGATCATCAACTCAAGTGTTGTTGTTTATGTTTCTGTCTAAAAGTCACAAGTTCACAGGTTGTTGTTCTTTCAATTAAAATTCAGTCTGAAGCTTTGACTTTGTTAGTTTTCTGTTCAATTTTGCTCTAAATATTTCTTTTGAAAATAAAACATCTCAAATTAGTAAAATGGACACAACATTTGAGCAAATTTGTATTTGCACTAATATTTTTGCAAAGATAATATTAATTTTCAGAAATTACTTGTGCAAAATATAGATACCAAACTGAAATTGTCTAATCAAAAAGCATGATCACACTAAACATATATTTTTCTATTGCTATGTTCTTAGCAAAGTTGTCACGCCCTGACCATAGTTTGCGTTGTATGTTTCTATGTTTTGTTTGGTCAGGGTGTGATCTGAGTGGGCATTCTTTGTTGTATGTCTAGTTTGTCTGTTTCTATGTGTTTGGTCTGATATGGTTCTCAATCAGAGGCAGGTGTTAGTCGTTGTCTCTGATTGGGAGCCATATTTAGGTAGCCTGTTTTGTATTGTGGGTTGTGGGTGATTGTTCCTGTTCGTGTGTTCCTGTGTTTAGTGTTCACTATTTCGGGACTGGTGTGTCTTCGTTTATTTTGTCAGTTTATTGTTTTTGTTCTTTATTGAAAGTATTCTAATAAATATGAATACTAACCACGCTGCGTATTGGTCCGATATCTCCTACTCCTCCTCAGACGAGGAGGACGAAGAACGTGACAAAAGTATTTAATATGTTGACTGAATACTTGATTAACAACTACATTATGGTCTCAGATAAGTGAATGAAAATGTATTCATAATTTATATAATAATTATATAATTTAGATTTGTCTATCAATCATAACTGGCCACGGTCCCTCTCTTTAAAACCAGGAAAGTGTCAGCTAGCGGAAGAAACCAGCCCTTTTACATTTCAAAACGACTGACGGATAGGGGGATCGTGTTCTCACAGAAAGGGAAACAGAGAAATGGATCCTATACATCTGCCTGGTCTCAGCAGTGGTGCTTCCTAACAGCCTGCCTGCCTTTGTAACCCACATCCTCTAATGTGACTATATGTTACCCATTGACTCTATTCACTTAGTATTTCAGACATCTCCCACATTCCTCCAGCCGTTTGTTCAGCTGGGTCCTACCTCAGGTTAAACAGCTTCTCACCTCACAAGGGATTCACACCCACAACCCTCTGGCCCGAGGATCAGAACAGACTGCCTTTGCTTACTGTCCACCTTGCCCACAGCAGCCTGAGCAAAAACGTTAACAATAATTACATTTCCTGATTTTCCCAATTAATCGAGTCACTTCATGTCTTACGGCTGAATAATGTATTTGTCTTTAGAGTGGTGATTTATTTGATTCATGGAGGTATGACATTTAATAATGTTATAGTTTAATTCGTTTAAAGAGGAGAGAGAGGTTGGGACCTCTACTGGTTCTGATTGGTCAGCTGGTCTCTCCTGACACTACTGGCTGGGGTTGTCCGAATGTTGTAGTCCTACACTAATGCTGTGTTCACGTGCTAGTCGGAACTAGGAAACACAGACATTTCCGACTTGCTAACTGGTTGAATGCTGTACTTGTATATCTACAACCAGTTAGCAAGTCAGACGTTTCTGAGTTTCCTAGTTCCAAATGGCAAGTGAACACAGCATCAATCCCAAATCCAACCACCTCCACCCCTAAACTTTAAAGGTTAGGTTCTATCAGCCTGTCAGAGGGCAAGGTAAAGATATTACCCATTTAATATTTCAATATACACAAACAAACACACACATCTTTTTCAGATATATTCTCTGGCAGCATGAGTAAGATAGAGATAGTCAGGTCATAAAAGCAGAGACATATTGTAGGCCTACCAGACTTCTACAACCTAAGTCCTCTCTGCTTGTCTTCTCTTCAGTAATGTCACATTTCCTCTGCAGGTTTCCTCTCTAGGAGGGATGCATGTGCCAGCAGGCTGAAGCCTTGACTCCATGCCAGAGGCAGAGAGCAAGCCTTGGCAGAACACTACTGCAACTATAGCAATGTCAAACAATCATCCACTTCAGATAGTGAAAAATAACAGCTTTTATCAATTCCCAAATAGTGCAGAAGATATACTGTATATATTGTAATGCACCATATATTCAAGTGGTATTCACATTTTACAAAATCATTATTTTCACAAAAATATTAAATGTGATTACTGAACAGAGTAAACACATCACGAGTAAAACCTTTACACAATATGTGGCGTTCCCAATACATGTAGGCCTATGTACTGGACAAGCAGACGGTATCTTTCCTGCGTGAAGGCCTCCGCCTAGTGGCCAGACTGAGAAGTGCCTCAGAGAGCAGGGCCCGATCCACCGGGCTCTTCCCTGAGCAGAAGAGACAGAGAGAAACAATTAAGTGTCATGAAGAGAGTTCACCATCCATGGCAGCTCTGAGAGAGCGATAGGGTAATGAGTTCCAACGTTGACCACAGTTTACGGGTGAGCGAAGCAGAGGCATGCTACGCTAATGGAAACGATACAGAATGATCAGGCTTTAATGTGTTCTCAACTCAG
Organism: Salvelinus alpinus; assembly: GCF_045679555.1. Classification (NCBI taxonomy): domain Eukaryota; kingdom Metazoa; phylum Chordata; class Actinopteri; order Salmoniformes; family Salmonidae; genus Salvelinus; species Salvelinus alpinus. Next base: position 31,571,993 of record NC_092099.1, read on the forward strand.
GGGGATTGAATATCATAGGGAGGGAAAGTGTGTGTGTGTGTGTGTGTGTGTGTGTGTGTGTGTGTGTGTGTGTGTGTGTGTGTGTGTGTGTGTGTGTGTGTGTGTGTGTGTGTGTGTGTGTGTGTGTGTGTGTGTGTGTGTGTGTGTGTGTGTGTGTGTGTGTGTGTGTGTGTGAGGGAAGGAGGGGTGTACTGTATTCGAGAGAAGGTGCGTCCGTGTGACACTACATCTGCGCATCAGCAGTCCCATCCCTCCATGAAAACCATCTTCGATCCCGCTAATCAAGGGCCCTTGAAGAAGAGGAATCGGGTCAGCAGCCATCTAAATGGAGCCGAGTTGCCGTGGAAACCGAATACAGTACATGTAAATAATGCGATCTATTGGTGCCATCTGGAATAGATTGGACCATGGTGCCGTCGCTGCCTTCCTCTCTCTATATGATGGGATCCATTACGGTATTTATTTGTGCAGCTAACCCTGGTCGGCGAATGAGATTATGTAGTGGGGGATTGAGAGTATATCTTAAACAAACAGAGCTATTAAAGATGGATCTCAGTTATATCCCGAACAATAATGGATTTACAAGCCATGAGTTTGTCCTTTTCACAACCTCTTCATTTTCCAGAAATGTAAACCAGACCTAGAGAAAGAGAGGGAGAGTTCTCTGCTTTGTGCACAGCGAGGGGGAGGGACCTGGCCAAAGTATTTATCATAGCTTTAAAAATCTGATGTGAGAGAGAAAAATAGATAGAGAGAGAAAGAATACTTACAGCATATATGTATGCCCCCATACAAGCAAGTTCTGAGTCAGTCCAACTTTTTCTGAGAGTGAAGCTTTCAAGCATTCTACATTCCTTATTTTTCCTCCTCCCTTCTCTACCTCACTCCTGCTCTCAGAAAAACGCCATTCTCTCTCTCTTCTCATTCTTTAGCATTCTCTCTTCCTCTTATCATATGTGGTCAATAACTCTACCAGTCTATCTTCAGGTTGACTCTGTTTTTCTGTGTTCCTCTCGTACCAACTGATCAGTGTCATTGTTACTGATTAAAAACACTCAGGCAAGCAAACTCGTGTTACACCCAATCACCTTTCAGTCAGCCATAGCAAGAGCTTCCCCCAGTGGGAGCTGTAGTTGGGGAAGACTGGCTCTGGCCTCTCCATCAACAGAACAGGAGGAATCTTTATCTACTGTTAGTTGCTCACTGCATGCTTTTTCCATCTGAGCCATGTCCAGAGGCCTGCTGTGCTGTACTGTACCTCTTCTGTGTAGCCTCCTCTGGGGCCTCTGCTGCTCTTTCTGACTCTTCAGACTGCTCTGGTTTAATGTTCAATCCTCTCCCCGAGCAGATCAGTAGGCCAAATGTTCTTTGCAGTCCTGCGTTAGTCTTGGGAGAGTAGGTCAGCTCTGTGTTTGTTGCTGATTGTAGTGGACCGCCAACCTCAAAGCCCCCATGTGTGTGTCAGCGCCAGGAAAGACCAATCAGGGCATTGATGGGGAGCGAGGGGAAAACTGCCAGCTATCACACACACACTCGAGATGACAGGCCCAGATCGTAGACAGGAGATAAGAAAGTGAGACCAAAAACTGGACCGAGTCATCTACACCCCCATCCTATCTACACCTCCACCCCTCCACAGCTTCTGCTCTACCTCTCCAATCAACACCAGAGGAACAGAGACAGAAATGGAGAGAGAGAGTCAGCACAGTGTCTTTGGAACCTGTCCACAACACAGCTCAGTGGATCAGCATGTCACCACCATCAGTGTAACATCTAAACTAAGCCCTAAACTGGTATTCTCCAAAAAGCAGGCTGGATTTGTGTGGGCTGATGTTTCAATTATCAATCTCTACTAAACAAAAATATAAACGCAACATGTAAAGTATTGGTCTCATGAGCTGAAATAAAAGATCCCAGAAATGTGCCATATGCACAAAAGCTTATTTCTCTCATATTGTCACGCCCTGGCCTTAGTATTCTTTGTTTTCTTTATTGTTTTAGTTAGGTCAGGGTGTGACATGGGTTATGTTTGTGTTTTTGTCTTGTCTTGGGTGGTTGTAGTGTCTAGGGGGATTTTGTTAGAGTGTATGGGTTTGTGTTGAGTGAATGTTTCTAGGGAAGTCTATGGTTGAGTGAATGTGTCTAGCTATGTCTATGGTTGCCTGAGTGGTTCTCAATCAGAGACAGATGTTTTTCATTGTCTCTGATTGGGAGCCATATTTAAGGTGGCCATAGGCATCATGTATTTGTGGGTAATTGTCTATGTTGAACGTTTGTAGCCTGTGTGTGTGCACTACGTTATTTAGCGTCACGATCGTTTGTTGTTTTGTATAGTTTGTGTAAGTGTTTTCGTTTCGTTTTCATCTTCGTCGTTATAAATAAAGAAGATGGCTTATTTTCCAAATGCTGCGTTTTGGTCCGTCTCTCCTCCACACGATCGTGACAGAATTACCCACCAAAGGACCAAGCAGCGTGTGAAACGGCAACAGGACCCACCTACACAGGATTTCTGGAGATGGGAGGACGAATTGGATGGAAAGGGACCTTGGGCTCAACCTGGAGAATATCGCCGTCCCAAAGCTGAGCTGGAGGCAGCGAAAGCAGAGAGGCGGCGATATGAGGAGGCAGCACGGAGGCAAGGCTGGAAGCCCGTGAGTACTACCCAAACATTTCTTGGGGGGGGCTAGGAGGTAGTGGGCCGAGGGCAGGTAGGAGACCTGCGCCCACTTCCCAGGCTTACCATGGAGAGCGGGAGTACGGGCAGACACCGTGTTACGCAGTAGAGCGCACGGTGTCTCCTGTACGTGTGCATAGCCCAGTGCGGGTTATTCCACCTCCCCGCACTGGTAGGGCTAGATTGAGCATTGTGCCATGAAGCCGGCTCTACCTATCTGGCCACCAGTACATCTCCTCGGGCCGGCTTACATGGCACCAGCCTTACGCATGGTGTCCCCGGTTCGCCTACATAGCCCGGTGCGGGTTATTCCACCTCCCCGCACTGGTCGGGCGACGGGGAGCATTCAACCAGGTAAGGTTGGGCAGGCTCAATGCTCAAGGGAGCCATTACGCCTGCACGGTCCGGTATTTCCGGCGCCACCTTCCCGCCCCAGTCCTGTTCCACCAGTGCCAACACCACGCACCAGGCTTCCAGTGTGTCTCCAGAGCCCTCTGAGCCATCCGTCTCCCCAGCGCCATCTGAGCCATCCGTCTCCCCAGCGCCATCTGAGCCATCCGTCTCCCCAGCGCCATCTGAGCCATCCGTCTCCCCAGCGCCATCTGAGCCATCCGTCTCCCCAGCGCCATCTGAGCCATCCGTCTGCCCAGTGCCAATAGAGCCGCCCGTCTGTCCCGAGCCGTCAGAGCCGATCGTCAGTCAGGAGCCGCTAGAGCCGATCGTCAGACAGGATCTGCCAGAGCCGCCAACCAGACAGGATCTGCCAGAGCCGCCAACCAGACAGGATCTGCCAGAGCCGCCAACCAGACAGGATCTGCCAGAGCCGCCAACCAGACAGGATCTGCCAGAGCCGCCAACCAGACAGGATCTGCCAGAGCCGCCAACCAGACAGGATCTGCCAGAGCCGCCAACCAGACAGGATCTGCCAGAGCCGCCAACCAGACAGGATCTGCCAGGGCCGCCAACCAGACAGGATCTGCCAGGGCCGCCAACCAGATATGAGCAGCCAGATCCGTCAGCCAGCCATGAGCAGCCAGATCCGTCAGCCAGCCATGAGCAGCCAGATCCGTCAGCCAGCCATGAGCAGCCAGATCCGTCAGCCAGCCATGAGCAGCCAGATCCGTCAGCCAGCCATGAGCAGCCAGATCCGTCAGCCAGCCATGAGCAGCCAGATCCGTCAGCCAGCCATGAGCAGCCAGATCCGTCAGCCAGACATGAGCAGCCAGATCCGTCAGCCAGCCAGGATCCGCCAGAGCCGTCCAGCCAGGATCCGCCAGAGCCGTCCAGCCAGGATCCGCCAGAGCCGTCCAGCCAGGATCCGCCAGAGCCGTCCAGCCAGGATCCGCCATTTAGTCTGGTGCTGCCCCTTATCCTGGTACTGCCCCTTATCCTGGTACTGCCCCTTATCCTGGTACTGCCTCTTATCCTGGTGCTGTCCCTTATCCTGGTGCTGTCCCTTATCCTGGTGCTGTCCCTTATCCTGGTGCTGTCCCTTATCCTGGTGCTGTCCCTTAGTCCGGTACTGCCCCTTAGTCCGGTACTGCCCCTTAGTCCGGTGCTGCCTCTTATTCCAGTAGGTTTAGGAAAGCGGGTAGTGACTATGGTGGGGTGGGGACCACGACCAGTGCCGGAGCCGCCGCCGTAGACGGAGGCCCACCCAGACCCTCCCCTAGACTATGTGCTGGTGCGCCCGGAGTTCGCACCTTAAGGGGGGGGGTTATGTCACGCCCTGGCCTTAGTATTCTTTGTTTTCTTTATTGTTTTAGTTAGGTCAGGGTGTGACATGGGTTATGTTTGTGTTTTTGTCTTGTCTTGGGTGGTTGTAGTGTCTAGGGGGATTTTGTTAGAGTGTATGGGTTTGTGTTGAGTGAATGTTTCTAGGGAAGTCTATGGTTGAGTGAATGTGTCTAGCTATGTCTATGGTTGCCTGAGTGGTTCTCAATCAGAGACAGATGTTTTTCATTGTCTCTGATTGGGAGCCATATTTAAGGTGGCCATAGGCATCATGTATTTGTGGGTAATTGTCTATGTTGAACGTTTGTAGCCTGTGTGTGTGCACTACGTTATTTAGCTTCACGATCGTTTGTTGTTTTGTATAGTTTGTGTAAGTGTTTTCGTTTCGTTTTCATCTTCGTCGTTATAAATAAAGAAGATGGCTTATTTTCCAAATGCTGCGTTTTGGTCCGTCTCTCCTCCACACGATCGTGACACATATTTTGTGCATAAATAGTTTTACATCCCTGTTAGTGAGTATTTCTCCTTTGCCAAGATAATCCATCCACCTGACAGGTGTGGCATATCAAGAAGCTGATTAAACAGCATGATCATTACACAGGTGCATCTTGTGCTGGGCACAATAAAAAGCCGCCACAGTTAGCCTAGCTGTTAGAGCGTTGGGCCAATAATGGAAAGGTTGCTGGTTCGAATCCCCGAGCCGACAAGGCTATGTTTATGTGCCCTTGAGCAAGGCACCCTAATTGCTCCTGTATGTTGCTCTGGAGCATCTTCAAAATTGTCTCATGCCAATTGCACGCAATTGGCATGCTGACTGCAGGAATATCCACCAGAGCTGTTGCCAAAGAATTTGATGTCCATTTCTCTAACATTTGACAGATTTTCTTATGTGAACTGTAACTGAGTAAAATTGTTGAAATTGTTGAATTTACATTTATGTTCAGCATAAAATGCTGACAGAGACCAGTTAGGGAGTGTCTGTTGCGAATAGATACAGATTATCAGCGCTGATGATATTTGTTGTCTCCCTCTCCTCCTTGGTTCTCATCTGGTTTTAATTTCTCTCTCTGCATCCTCCTCGTCAGTCTCTTAGTGCTGCAGCATCTTCCCAGCCATCAATCCAGCCAGGCCAGATCCGAGGAAAGCTGAGAGTAGGCTCTGCACTAATTAGGCCTCCTCCACAGAGCCAAGAGGAAGTGGAGCTGCCAGGTCCCCTTTCCCCCACAATCGCTAACCCTTACTGGGCACAGACCGCCCGGGGCAGGGCCTCTTCCCCGTGGAGCTCTCGCAGTGTGTGAGGTGCCAGCTCCAATCTTCACAGTTTCTCCTCACCACTGGTGGGTCACCCCCTTGGGAGAGGGGGGACAGTAGGGGAGGGAAGGGAGGGGCAAGGTGTTACAGTAGGGGAGGATAGAGGGGGACACTGGGGAGAGAGAGGGGTTCTCACGGTGGTTCTCCTTCGCTCTCTGTCTAAATTATTTGGGATTGGTCTCCTGTCTTAGGTTACGTGTTGACTTGTTAATTTGACCTTTTTTTTTACAAAAACAGAGAGATGCCTGGGAGTAGGAATGCAGCTGCATCTCAACAGTTGAACAAAACACACACACACCGTTTTGTATTGCTATCCTTGTGGGGACCATAGAATTGATTCCCATCCAAAATCCTATTTTCCCTAACCCCTAAATCTAACCCTAACCCTGACCTTAACCAAACCATAACCCTAACCCTAACCCTGAACCCCTAACCCTAAAACTATGCCTAACCCTAATCTTAATTCTAACCCTAACCCTAACCCAAAACCTAACCCCTAAACCTAAATATAATTTTTGCTTGTGGGGACTGGCAAAATGTTCCCACTTGTCTTAATTTTCCTTGTTTTACTATCCTTGTGAGGACTTCTGGTACCCACAAGGATAGTTAAACAAAAAAACACACACACACACAGCACATTCCCAAATACAGTTCACACACTGACACACACATGCCTGACAGGCTCCTGAGGCAGATCGATGTCCACACGCAGCCGAGCACCCCGATACTCAATGTGCTCTACAGATGTGTGTTACCAGAGTTACCAATTCAGCACAGCATGAGGTGTTCACATTTATATCTGAGAATACTGAAAAAAACTCAAATGTGAAGCTGCCAGATTTTACTGGCGTATCAAACACTTTTGTGAGGTTTACCGTCAAGGTTTCAGACTGAGATGGAGCCCAAGATAAGGAGAGGATCAGAGAGAGAGAGAGAGGATCAAAATATGAAACAAGTCTGAAGTCTGGTAGATACCCTCGCATACCCTCTCTGGTCCAGTCCACAGCACCTCTCACTCTTTAGAGAACGTCCCCATTAGGTCATTACCTAAGGTTTACATAGGAATGTTCCAGTGATGTGTTAGGTCTGTTTCCAAGAGACCATTCCCTTAATGTCAAACAGAACTTACCAGAACGTGGTTACCATGTTCTCAGAATATTCAGTAGTAATGTTCTAGACATGTTTCATTTGAACTGCAAAAACATTCCAGTGTCCAGTTTACTGAGGGTTAGGAGAATATTCCAACAACGTTACACCAAACATACAAAGAACATGGTTACAATGTTCTCCGAATATAAGATATTCATGTTCTAGACACGTTTCATGGGAACATTGAAAGAACATTCATGTCAGGGTTTCCGATAGGAAAATATGGCACCGGACATTTGACCGGCAGCATTTCCCATATGCATTGGGTGCGTACCCTGATTAGGGTGTCCACCCACGATGCTCAGAATGACAGAAATCACATTTAGATTATTGTTATTAATCTTAACAAAACGTACAACTCGAGGTTGCAATGGCATGTGTCCGTCCTTATTACTGAATTCTAATGTACACTTTGAAGATGTTAGAATAACTGTCCACATTTACTTTTCCTCATCAACAAGACCAGTAACCAACAGCAACATCACCAGCCTGTCAATCTACTATCCCCCATAGCAGAAAAGTTTACCCATTTTACTGGTCAGCTTGTCATTCTGTGCGAGAAAGGACAGTTGTGGGATGATAGATCGTAAACTCATAGAACCAGTAGGTCTAGGCTACATTTCTTTTAAATGTTTTAAAGCAATGAGTCTGATGCAACACATCAGAACGATTAGCTTAAAAGGCTGCGCACAAATGTTCATTCCATAATGTAATTAACGGGAAACACTGTTGTCAAAATCACACCCCACCTGCGAGAGGTTTCATATGACAGAGATTAAAATATCAGTTAGAAATGTAGAAAGAGGGAAGATCTAAAGATGCAACAACTAGCATGGGTTGCTAATATGACTAGGATTGTGCCTTTGGCTACTGTACAATGAAAGAATGTTGATTTGTAAACCAATAGAACATGAGAGAAATAGGCAACTGGTTCAATGGCATGTGGAAGTCTTTATAAAATAAATGCCTCCATGTTTCTATCGTTGGATTTTACTTTGAAGCAAGGTAAATCATGCCTCATAATTTGATGTAAAACGTTCAGGTTTCAAACAATTAAGTATTTGTTTGCATACTGCCTAAACGTCACACCAAACATACACAGAACATGGTTGTATGTTAAAAGCACTGTGTGTGTGGATGTCCCTAACCTTGCCAACAGGCAAAGAGCTGTGAATGGATCTGTGGTTCACCAATCAGGGCCTTGATGGGCTCGGCAAAAGTAACAAGGGGTGATGTGTACTTTTTTGGGAGGGAGAACGTTTCTTTGGGTCCATCAGGCAACATAAAAACATCTTTATGGACGTCCCCGGAACAAGCCAGGAACTAGACAAAAACCTCTAGGGGACCAGGACAGAATGTTCTTGCAACCTTCCAATGAAACGTGTCTAGAACATTAATATCTTATATTGTTAGAACATGGCAACCATGTTCTGTGTATGTTTGGTGTGCCGTTGATAAAATATTTTCCTAACCCTCAGAAAACTAGACTTATTAATGTTTTTGCAACGTCCCATGAAACGTGTCTTGAACATTTATATTGTACTATCTGAGAACATGGTAACCACATTCTGGGTAAGTTCTGTTTGACATTAAAGGAATTCTAACGCTAAAACATGCTAAATAGGTTCGCCTAACTAACGGAAAACTGGACGCTTAAACATAACGGGAACATTACGGGTAACTAGTGCTGAGCTACTACTGCTTTCTGAGGTCGGTTTCGGATAGATTTTAGAAAAATAATCATGGTTTTCAATTTTGGTTTAGATTTTTTTTAAACAATAAATGCATTATGGGGGTTCAATGCTGTAAAAACCCAGAATAAAACAATTGATGGTAGTCACTGCCCATTACTATCACTTATTAGGCTCTAACCATCATTTATTCACATTACTTTACTTTAATAAAATATTTTGGTTCTTGTGTATATCATTTTTTTTAAAATTTGATTACTTAATATTTAATTCCAAGTCATCTTCTCATCTCTGCTCAGGCAGTAGCAGTCAGCCAGCCAGCCAGCCAGCAATCTATATCTGCTCTCCCCAAAGAGTCATCCTTCAGGCTAGTAGGCTAGTCTAGCTGACTAGCTGCCAGCCATCTGACGAAATCACTACTTCAGAAGTTCTTCAAATTAGATAAGGCACACTTTTAAGACTGCTAAATAACAATTATCAATCAATTAGATGCAGTGGTGAATTTAGCATGTCAATCTTGGTGGGGAAAACTAAACATATATCTTTTTAGATGCATGCCAGCAAAGCCACTACACAACACAATACTAAACAATACATGAATTGCACTAAAACAGTTGTAAATGAGAACTTGTTCTCAACTAGCCTACCGGGTTATATAAAGTTTTTTTTTTTTTTTTTACGGTGACAAACGGTGCCCACAAACTGTTAGGGCCTACATAAAGCTGTCCCAACAGCAGTGCTTTCTTTTCAGCACCATGGAGTGAATCCTTACCACTGCAACACCTGGCTATCAGCAGAGCCTTGTCTGGCAGCAAAAAAGTTACTGCCTTTTTTTTTTAACTAACTGATATGGCTGACTTGCTCTCTTAAGGATTGGAACCTTTTTCGCCTAAAATGACATCCCCAAGTCTAACTGCCTTTAGCCCAGGACCTGAAGCATGGATATGCATATTCTTGATACCATTTGAATGTAAACAGCTTGAAGTTTGTGGAAATGTGAAAATAATGTCAGAGAATATATATAGATCAGGTAAAACATAATACAATCCAAAAAACATGCCTTTATTTTATTTAACGTCATCTTTGAAATGCAAGAGAAAGGCCATAATGTAATATTGCAGTTGAGGCGCTATTTAGATTTTGGCCACTAGATGGCATCAGTGTGTGTGCAGAGTTTCAGATTGTTCCAGTGAAGCATTGCAATACTGGACAATATTTTGTATCAAGTCTGCCCAAATGTGCCGAATTGGTCGATTGATACATTTTAAGTACATAGCTATAGAGAACATACAAAAATTATATGGTAATACTAAATTTAAGTTTACACACTCCCAGGAATGTCAGACATGATGGATCATTAGCTTATACACTAACTTTCACACATCTAGATGGCCGGGCGGGGGGGGGGGGGTGAGGAGTCAGACACAGCAGGGGTTCAAACTGTAGAACCCAGTTCCTAAATTTGAAAATAAAAATGGATTTTATCAAACAAAACTATGCTACATTTTATCTCTGGGACCCTCAGGATGAGTTTTTTTGTTGTTGTTGTGCACTCTCCTCAAACAATAGCATGGTATTTCTTGACTGTAATAGCTACTGTAAATTGGACAGTGCCGTTAGATTAACAATAATATAAGCTTTCTTCCCATATAAGACATGTCTATGTCCTGGGAAATGTTCTTGTTACTTACAACGTCATGCTAATCACATTAGCACACATTAGCTCAACCATCCCGGTGGATGGACACCAATCCCATAGAGGTTAAACAAATGTGGTTTCTACTGACAATTGAGATGTACAAACTATGGCATAAGGGGGCAATGAGCGGATAAGAGGCAATCCGTAATTTCTATTAAGACATTAATGAGTGAGCTAGGATGGACGTAGTCAATATAACTATTTGTTCAGCACAGAATTCAGAACATGGGCCGTTCTTAAAGTATTCTCCCTGTACACCAAGTCAGGGCTGTAGGATAAATTAAGGGTGCATATAAGCAGACAATGAAAGCTCTTACAATATTAAATTATTGCATTTATCTAAAACAGGCTATAGGCTACATGTGCACCATCAAGTCAGAACAGTAGGCTAAGTTATGAGGGGGAAAGGGACCAAATTATTAGGGTGAGGCACATGGGCTACTAACAGATTACTACACAACATACACTTAGTATTACTTTCTTAGCTACAGTGTACATATCTCCTTGGCATATTAGATAATTTATTCAGCAGCATACAATACATTTTTGGACTCACCTTATTGTGCTGTGCTCACATGAACAGAAGGTGGCATGGCGGTTCTTCTTGTGGGCACATTTTGTCATCAAACTTTGTCATCAAATAATGTAATTCTCTGGATTTATGGTGCTTTCATGACAACTGGGAACTCTGAAAAAAACAAGGTCGAATCATGATGTCAGTGATCTTCAGGTCGGAGCTCTGGAAAGAGGCCAGAGTTACCGACTTGGAATTCTGAGTTGGATGACCGTTCAAAACGTATTTTCCCAGTCGAAAATAGTTTTTTTCAGAATTCCCAGTTGTCTTGAACTCACTGAAGTCTGAGATTTCCAAGTTCTGAGTTTCCAGTTGTTTTGAATGCAGCAGCAATCATGCTGGATTGACAGCATGGTCAATGTATTCAACCTTTTCAGGCCCATGGTGTTGAATGTTTAGAATTTTAAGCTTGGAAAGAGACCCTTAAACCCAGACTTGGACCACACACACCCACTCCGCTGAATAGCAGGCTAGTGATTTATTTGCAACACTTGCAGTTAGCCGACGATTCCTTCCAAACCACATATTGTTGAATTTGCGATTTCCAACTTGTTGTGTAATGTTTATGTCCAACGGCTGATGAGCACTGATATGTTTTATCTGTAATTTCTCTTCATATGATTTGCCAGTAGACTGTAGAAGTGATTCATGATGATGACTGCTTGTCTAGCTTTCTAGCTAATTTTTGGAATTAAAATAATTGAACCGACTTTGGTCAATTAGTTATGAAAAACCGAAAAGAAACCAACATTTTGGTTAATTGCTCAGCACTACAGGTAAAAACAAAAACGTTCCCTCTCCCTACAATTGTTAGCTGGGTAACCAAGTGTTTAATGAAAATAAAGATAGAGGGGAAGAGCCAGGAGGTTCAGGACATGAGTATCTCTGCTCTAGAGGAGCAGTAAAGAAGCTCTCTATCAAAGACGCTTTCCTTCTCCTCATAAATACCAATCCAATGGAAAACCTCAGATCTGGTCAACACATGAGCTCCCCACTCCCTCCTAACGAGACTGAAGTCCAGTTATTTGATTAAGCATGAAGACATTCAACATTTACCCACAGTATAAAAATGGACTAGCTAGATTGGTGCTGATTATCAAGAACTAAATGCATAGTAAGAAGGAATCTGTCGAAGAGCAACAGTGAAAGTTAGTGACTCATCTAGCGACTCTATTTCTATGATAATGACATAACCTTGATGTGGGCTCTGACAGACGGAAGCTGAGGTCACACCTGACTTACTGCAGCGTTGAACCCCGGAGGGCTCCAACCAACCACCCAACGTCTGTCTGTTTATCTGATCTCTGTGTGTTCTGAGTCTGAGGAGGGGAATCTTCCAAGACATCTTAACCAGACAAAGAGCCCAGTGGCCTTAAACACTTCATCTGAGGATTACCCCAGTATCCTCTCTGCCTGAGCCAAGACCAGGCCAGGCTGAATATGAGGAGTAAATTAGATTTTTTTTCTTCATGTCTCCGCTCTCCTCTTCTTTGGAAAAACAGGGAGGAGTTGATGTGAGCTTTCCTTCCTTCCACCAAAGATGCAGCGCTGAGGACGTTTGCCAGCGAGCAGCGCTTTGAAAGTGAAACACTAGAGTGGCAGATCACAGAGGCCAAGAAAAATGATATTCCTCTCGTTACGACTCCCCCGGCCGATTCCTTTGTTGTGGGAGCTTCTGATTTTAACTGGAAACAGGTCTCCCTCCACTCTCCTGTGTTCTGGAGCATCCCACACACACACACACACCCAAACACACACACACACACACCATCATCATCATTTTTCCATCTTCTAAGGCCTAGTGACAGCTTGTTAAACCTGATGCCACGTGCACACTCTTTCTCTCTGCAGGAACTATGTCCTCACCTGTCAGTGAGACATGGGGTGGTGAGGTGGAGGGGTGAGGAACATTGACTGAACTGTACTGTATGAGACCTAGGGGAGTTTTGACCAGGTAGATCTGCTTAACACAGAGGGAGAAGAGAAGGAAACCCCAGAGAGAGAGAGAGAGAGAGAGAACAAGAGAGAAAGAGAGAGAATATCCCTACTGAGTATGTTAACCTGTCAGCGCCATCTTTCGCTATCCAGCTGTTACACACCAGACCACTGACAGGGGACTGATATTTAATCAAATACAGATACCAATTTTTCTGGGATAAGTCAAGAATATATACAGTATATTTTTACACTGCATTAATGCACAGGGTACGAATTACGGTTGATCCAGGGGGGGCTCAGCTCCCCTGAATGAGACATTAGCTCCCCTAAATGCAACAAAAGTACAACTTGGGGGGGTGTCTCTAAATAATGCTAATTTAACCAATCTTCTGTTTGTTTAAATGCAGTGGTAAATATATTTTACTGTGCTAAATATGAAAATAAAAGCTTCCAAATGAAACGAACACCCCCACCGTTCTGCCATGGTTTAAACCATTTATTCTATGTGGCTGCACAAACCGTCTCCCTGTCCAAAGCGCTGTCCACTCAGTAGTGCTGGATTTCAGCTGAGTTCCTTTAAACGCATAGATGTTCTTTTGTACCTGATCGTTTTTCCAGTTGTTTGCCTTGCGCCCTTGATACAAAAATAGCCTTTATTCCAATGCATTAGATGTATCTGTTGATTTATCATTGTTTGCTTTTGTCAGTCAGCTGTTTAGAGAACTCACTGCTTTGTTTTTCAGGTGTGAGGGCGTATTGGTGTTCTCTGTGATGTCCGTGGCCACAAGAAGTAGACCATTTATTTAGCTTTATTATTTTCTATCAATCTTTGTTTTCTTTGCTGGATCAGCTGATGATGGTCGCCAATATCACTAGACAACTAGCCTATAGCCAGACACCAATTTGCATCCAATCCATCCATCATGAATGACAGTAGTCCTATAGTTGACTCTTTCGGTTAGATGGATTCGATTCTGCAATGGCATAGGCCTATATTATTTTGGATTTGTGTGCCCATGAGAATAGTTTTCACAGCAAAATATAATGACGTAGGCATACTTACACTTACAGAGCACTTTCCGAGATCGCCAAGATTCAGGAATCATACAGTGTCACGCCTACTCCCACTCCCTCTCTCCAGCGCTCGACGTTGCCGGTTGACTAAACACCGGCCCTGCAACCATTATTACACACACCTGCTCCCCATCATTACGCACACATGGACTTCAACATCACCTTGATTACTTTCCCTTTATTTAGCCCTCAGTAGCCTCACTCATCAGGCAGTATTAGTTTGTTTTCATGTTCAGTACGCATCTCCTGTTTTGTTCATTTGCCTTGCACCTTTGTTATTAAACTCTCCTTCTGCACCTGCTTCCTGACTCCCTGTGTATACGTGACATACAGGGTTTAAGTTCAATGTTCTAATTCAATTGTCAAATGCTTAATAATGACAAATAACACTGTCATGAATGTAATTAATGTAAGGAAAGAAAGGTGGTGTTTTATGTCACACGATCTGGGAAGACTCCAAGCATTCAACTCGTGAATTATGGACAACTCTAAAACTAGGATGTAAACATGTTTTGATTCAACTCATGTATTATATTGAATGTAAGCTACCTGTTCTGTGTGTCTTCATGTGTGTAAAATTGCCTTGGCTGAGAGGGTAGGCTACCGACAGTGGTGTAGGCATAGTAAAGGGTAAACCCAAGCCAACGCAGTTTACCCACCTTTTTCAGAAAAAAATCATTAAAAGTATAGGGAGCATAACTTTTTCCACTGTGACCGGCAATCAGAGTTTACCCACCAATTTTTGTACCACTACATCACTGGCTATCGGTAGGCTTATTTGAAGTTCAAGGTAATAGGCCTACACATTGTAGTCTAGTAAATTGACCATGTGTGTTAGGGTGACCATCCTGTTTTTCCCGGGACAGTTGCAGTGGTGTCCCTACTTTCAGGCTACAAAAAAAGGTCAATTTGTCAGCAAGACGCATCAATTAATGTAGCATTAATGTAGGTCTAATCAATGGCAATCACTGAATGTCGTTAGGCACATTGTTTGGTATTTTGTAAACAGATGTATATTTCCATTCATCAGATGGTGCGAGCGTACATGCATTGCACTGTTAGGATTATTTTGGAGTGGGATGAACATGCACAGGTAACCTACTTTTTAAAGTGATTTGTTTGATACGCTGATGAAAACATCATGACTGGTTGTTCTCAGGGTTGGAAAATACATGGTGTCATGTCTACTCTCGCTCCTCCCCTCTGGCGTTCAACGTCGTCAGTTTACTAACCACTGGTCCTGGCAACCATCATTACACGCACCTGCGCTTCATCATGAGGCACACCTGAACTCCATTAACTCACTTATTACCTCCCCCTTTTTTTTGGCACTCCCTTAGGTTCCTTCCCCAGGCAGTATTGCTTCTGTGTGTCATGTCAAGACGCTACTCCTACGTTGTATCATTCCATGTTCGTTGTTATATTAAACTTACCACCTGCACCTGCTTCTCGACTCCCAGCATGTACGTTACATAATACTGCCTTACAAAATGGAAGTAGCAGGAAATCAGAACATCTCCCAGACGGTCGATAAGCAGGGATACCTTCTTCGTCAACACCACGACCAGCTAGCACAACTAGGGACAACTAGTACGCATTCACCTTCCAGACAGTAGCACCGTGGACAGATGCCCACCCAGACCCTCCCCTAGGCTTTAGGTGGTGCGCCCGGAGTTCGCACCTTGAGGGGGGGGTTCTGTCACGTTCCTGACCTGTTTTCCTTGTTTTTGTATGTGTTTAGTTGGTCAGGGCGTGAGTTGGGGTGGGCATTCTATGTTATGTGTTTCTATGTTTAGGTTATTTGTCTATTGGCCTGATATGGTTCTCAATCAGGGACAGGTGTTTTACGTTTCCTCTGATTGAGAACCATATTTAGGTAGGCTGTTCTCACTGTTTGTTTGTGGGTGATTGTTCCTGTGTCTGTGTCTGTCGCACCACACGGGACTGTTTCGTTTTCGTTCGTTTGGTTAGTCTGTTCCTGTTCGTGCGTTCTTCGTGTTTATGTAAGTTCACATGTTCAGGTCTGTCTACGTCGTTTTGTTGTTTTGTAATTTTCCAAGTGTTTTTTCGTGTTCGTCTTTGCTTTAATAAATATTCATTATGTCTTCACAACACGCTGCATTTTGGTCTGATCCCTACTCCTCCTCTTCAGACGAAGAGGAGGAGAGAAACCGTTACAGAATCACCCACCAACCAAGGACCAAGCGGTGTGGGAGAAAGCAACAGCGCACGAAGGAGGAATGGACATGGGAGGATGTTTTGGACGGCAAGGGTTGCTACACATGGGAGGAGATCCTGGCTGGAAAAGATCGCCTCCCATGGGAACAGCTGGAGGCAATTAGGAGAGCAGAGGCAACCGGAGAGAGGAACCGGCGTTATGAGGGTACGCGGCTAGCACGGAAGCCTGTGAGTCAAGCCCAAACATTTCTTGGGGGGGAGGCTACAAGGGAGTGTGGCGAAGTCAGGTAGGAGACCTGCGCCAACTCCCCGAGCTTACCGTGGAGAGCGAGAGTACGGGCAGACACCGTGTTATGCGGTAAAGCGCACGGTGTCTCCTGTACGTGTGCTTAGCCCGGTGCGGGTTATTCCACCTCCCCGCACTGGTAAGGCTAGATTGAGTATTGAGCCGGATGTCATGAAGCCGGACCAACGCATCTGGCCACCAGTGCGTCTCCTCGGGCCGGCATACATGGCACCAGCCTTACGCATGGTGTCCCCGGTTCGCCTACATAGCCCGGGTTATTCCACCTCCCCGCACTGGTCGGGCTACGGGGAGCATACAACCAGGTAAGGTTGGGCAGGCTCAGTGCTCAAGGGAGCCAGTACGCCTGCATGGTCCGGTATATCCGGCGCCACCTCCCCGCCCCAGCCCAGTACCACCAGTGCTTACACCACGCACCAGGCTTCCTGTGCGTCTCCAGAGCCCTGTTCCTCCTCCACGCACTAGCCCTATGGTGCGTGTCTTCAGCCCGGTACCACCAGTTCCGGCACCACGCACCAAGCCTCCTGTGCGTCTCCAGAGCCCTGTTCCTCCTCCACGCACTAGCCCTGTGGTGCGGGTCTCCAGCCCAGTACCTCCAGTTCCGGTACCACGCACCAAGCCTCCTGTGCGGCTCCAGAGTCCTGTGCTTCCTGTTGCTGCTCCCCTTACTAGCCTGAAGGTGCGTGTCCTTAGCCCGGTACCTCCAGTTCCGGCACCACGCACCAGGCCGACAGTGGGCCTCAGCCGGCCAGAGTCTGCCGTCTGCCCAGCGGCGCCTGAACTGCCCGTCTGCCCAACGCCGTCTGAACTGTCCGTCTGCCAAGCGCCGCCTGAACTGCCCGTCTGTTCTGAGCCTTCAAAGCCACCCGTCTGTACTGAGCCTTCAAAGCCGCCCGTCTGTACTGAGCCTTCAAAGCCGCCCGTCTGTACTGAGCCTTCAAAGCCGCCCGTCTGTACTGAGCCTTCAAAGCCGCCCGTCAGTACTGAGCCTTCAAAGCCGCCCGCCCGTCTGAGCCTTCAGAGCCGTCTGCCAGACAGGAGCCGCTAGAGCCGTCCGCCAGACAGGAGCCTTCAGAGCCGTCTGCCAGACAGGAGCCGCTAGAGCCGTCCGCCAGACAGGAGCCGCTAGAGCCGTCCGCCAGACAGGAGCCGCTAGAGCCTTCCGCCAGACAGGAGCCGCTAGAGCCTTCCGCCAGACAGGAGCAGCCAGAGCCTTCCGCCAGACAGGAGCAGCCAGAGCCTTCCGCCAGCCATGAGCAGCCAGAGCCGCCAGCCAGCCATGAGCAGCCAGAGTCACCAGCCAGCCATGAGCAGCCAGAGCCGCCAGCCAGCCATGAGCAGCCAGATCCGCCAGCCAGCCATGAGCAGCCAGAGCCGCCAGCCAGCCATGAGCAGCCAGAGCCGCCAGCCAACCATGAGCAGCCAGAGCCGCCAGCCAGCCAGGATCCGCCAGAGCCAGCCAGCCAGGATCCGCCAGAGCCAGCCAGCCAGGATCCGCCAGAGCCAGCCAGCCAGGATCCGCCAGCCAGTCCGGTGTTGCCCCTCATTCCGGTGTTGCCCCTCATTCCGGTGTTGCCCCTTAGTCCGGTGCTGCCCCTAAATCCAGTGGGGTTCATTTGGAGGGTGGCCATTTGGAGGAGGCTACGGAAGCGGGGTTTGACTATGGTGGAGTGGGGACCACGTCCGGAGCCGCCACCGTGGACAGATGCCCACCCAGACCCTCCCCTAGGCTTTAGGTGGTGCGCTCGGAGTTCACACCTTGAGGGGGGGGTTCTGTCACGTTCCTGACCTGTTTTCCTTGTTTTTGTATGTGTTTAGTTGGTCAGGGCGTGAGTTGGGGTGGGCATTCTATGTTATGTGTTTCTATGTTTAGGTTATTTGTCTAAAATGCAACACGCTGCATTTTGGTCTGATCCCTACTCCTCCTCTTCAGATGAAGAGGAGGAGAGAAACCGTTACACAGATGGAATGGGCCGGCGGTTCATACGTTATTCAGAAGAGGACTGCGAAAGGGGGTCCAGACAGAACTGGCCTGTCGAGATGACAACCTCTCCTTGGATGCACTAATGGCGATGACCATCCATCTCGAGAACCTACTTCGGGAGCGTCGGCATCTCATCACTTCTTTCCCTCCCTTAGTGAACACTCCCCCCCCCCCCCCCCCCTAGTGAACACTGTTTCAAGGACAGCTTTTTTCCATCTACGTAACATTGCAAAAATCAAACTTTGTGCCCAAAAATGATGCAGAAAAATGTATCCATGCTTTTGTTACTTCTAGGTTAGACTACTGCAATGCTCTACTTTCCGGCTACCCGGATAAAGCACTAAATAAACTTCAGTTAGTGCTAAATACGGCTGCTAGAATCCTGACTAGAACCAAAATATTTGATCATATTACTCCAGTGCTAGCCTCCCTACACTGGCTTGCTGATTTCAAAGTTTTACTGCTAACCTACAAAGCATGACATTGGCTTGCTCCTACCTATCTTTCCGATTTGGTCCTGCCGTACATACCTACACGTACGCTACGGTCACAAGACGCAGGCCTCCTAATTGTTCCTAGAATTTCTAAGCAAACAGCTGGAGGCAGGGCTTTCTCCTATAGAGCTCCATTTTTATGGAATGGTCTGCCTACCCATGTGAGAGACGCAGACTCGGTCTCAACTTTTAAGTCTTTACTGAAGACTCATGTCTTCAGTGGGTCATATGATTGAGTGTAGTCTGGCCCAGGAGTGTGAAGGTGAACGGAAAGGCTCTGGAGCAACGAACCGCCCTTGCTGTCTCTGCCTGGCCGGTTCCCCTCTCTCCACTGGGATTCTCTGTCTCTAACCCTAAGGCTGAGTGACTGGCTTACTGGTGCTCTTTCATGCTGCCCCTAGGAGGGGTGCGTCACTTGGGTGGGTTGAGTCACTGACGTGATCTTCCTGTCTGGGTTGGCGCCCCCCCTTGGGTTGTGCCGTGGCGGAGATCTTTGTGGGCTTTACTTGGCTTTGTCTCAGGATGGTAAGTTGGTGGTTGAAGATATCCCTCTAGTGGTTTGGGGGCTGTGCTTTGGCAAAGTGGGTGGGGTTATATCCTTCCTGTTTGGCCCTGTCTGGGGGTATCATCGGATGGGGCCACAGTGTCTCCTGACCCCTCCTGTCTCAGCTTCCAGTATTTATGCTGCATTGGTTTATGTGTCGGGGGGCTAGGGTCAGTTTGTTATATCTGGAGTACTTCTCCTGTCTTATCCGGTGTCCTGTGTGAATTTAAGTATGCTCTCTCTAATTCTCTCTTTCTCTCTTTCTTTCTCTCTCTCGGAGGACCTGAGCCCTAGGACCATGCCTCAGGACTACCTGGCATGATGACTCCTTGCTGTCCCCAGTCGACCTGGCCGTGCTGCTGCTCCAGTTTCAACTGTTCTGCCTGCTGCTATGGAACCCTGACCTGTTCACCGGACGTGCTACCTCTCTAGAGACAGCAGGAGCGGTAGAGATACTCTTAATGATCGGCTATGAAAAGCCAACTGACATTTACTCCTGAGGTGCTGACTTGCTGCAACCTCGACAACTACTGTGATTATTATTATTTGACCATGCTGGTCATTTATGAACATTTGAACATCTTGGCCATGTTCTGTTATAATCGCCACCCGGCACAGCCAGAAGAGGACTGGCCACCCCTCATAGCCTGGTTCCTCTCTAGGTTTCTTCCTAGGTTTTGGCCTTTCTAGGGAGTTTTTCCTAGCCACCGTGCTTCTACACCTGCATTGCTTGCTGTTTGGGGTTTTAGGCTGGGTTTCTGTACAGCACTTTGAGATATCAGCTGATGTAAGAAGGGCTATATAAATACATTTGATTTTGATTTAGATCAGAGCCTGAACCCATGGAGGTAGAGGTCACACACCAACCCGCAGTGGAGCGACGCAGACTTAGACAGCTGGGGCTATGTCTCGATTGTGGTCATGTAGGGCTCCAGCAGTGTCCGGTACGTCCCAGCTCGGGATCCACGAGAGCAGAGAGACGATCACGTGATCTTCCACCTCCTGGGGCAGGTGTGAGTATCCCTTCATCACTTTCTGCCAAACGCTTTTTGGTGTCGATCACACTAGTTGACTGTCCCTCATGTACTGTTTCTACAGCATTAGTGGATTCCAGTGCCGCGGGGGAACTTTATTGACCCGACCCTTGCCTCGTCTCTTAACATCACCTCATACCCGCTCTCCTCTCCTTTCCCGGTTCAAGCACTCGATACTCGGCCATTAGGTTCCGGGACCATCACAAACATCACCAAACCATTCACCCTCAACATGGAGTCCATCCATCAGGAGAACATTCCCTTCATCTCTAGTGCACCAGCTCACAAGATCATCCTCTGCCTCCTTTGGCTTCAACGCCATAACCCCACCATCTCATGGTCGAGGATAAAAATCAAGGACTGGGCACCCGAATGCCAGAGGACCTGCCTTCCCATCCACTGTGGTTCCATGTCGGTTGAGAGTCCTGTGGTTGCCCTTCAGCCCAACATCCTGGATGTATACCAGGACCTGCGGGAGGTATTTTCCAAAACCCGCGCTACCTGTCTCCCTCCTTATCGCCCCTGGGACTGTGCCATCGACCTGCTTGCAGGCTCTGCGCTCCCGCACAGATGCATCTACCCTCTATCGGTGACTGAAACCAAGGCCATGGAGGAGTACATCCATGAGGTTCTCCAACGAGGTTTCATCCGCACGTTCACTTCTCCTGCGTCTGCAGGCTTCTTCTTCGTGGTCAAGAAGGATGGAGGGTTACGCCTGTGTATTGATTACAGAGGACTCAATGAGAGCACCACCAAGTACAGTTATTCTTTCCTGCCGGCAGCCATCAAACAGCTCCACAGGGCCCGGTTCTTTACCAAATTAAACCTGCGGAGTGCTTACAATCTCATCCGCATCCGGGGGGGATAAATGGAAGACCATTTTTAGCACGATGTCTGGTCACTACGAGTACTTGGTGATGCCATTTGTCTTAGCCAATGCGCCATCAGTGTTCCAGGCATTCGTCAAAGGTCTTCCAGGACATGCTCAGACGCCAGGTGCTCGTGTATATCGACGACATCCTGATCTATTCAGCTACCTTGGAGGATCACATCGCTCACATCCGAGTAGTCCTCGAACGCCTCCTGGATAACCAACTGTTTGTCAAGGCTGGGAAGTGCCAGTTTCATCAGTTGACGAGGCCTTCCACCTCACATGCTAGGTTATTTCTCAATGTTAGTTTGAGTTTGCTGCAACTTTCTGCTGCTAAGAAGACATCAGATAGAACAATGAGACAGATACTTCACCGGATGTATAAATGTGAAACATCCAGTTGGCATTTCCACTCACTACCAAATTTGGTAATGAGAGGAAGCCCAGTGTTCGGCAGTGGGAGAGTGAAGCGAGATGGATTTTGGCCGACATGCTGCTAATTTACTCATCAATGAAACATTTGAACTCCATACAGTTTTCTGCTTTCAAAACTAGAATCTGTAACAAACTGATTCTAGTTCTAGACTTTACCCTTTGCCAAAGTTTCAAAAAATGGTGTTGTTTAGGAGTGCAAGGGCGAATTGAGTTATTGCACACGCATACTTCACAGAGAAGTCGTTCCCTAACGGCAATATGCTAGAACATGCCAATACGATCTCACTAGCTTGTGCTTGGCTCTGCCCACCTCCTTGATTGTTCTGCCCACCATAATTAATTTGCTCCCATTGGAATTGACAGGCTCTGTTGTATCTTGGGCTAGTTATAAAAATATTTGTCATGGCAGTCTGAGATTTTTTTCATCACAGACAGCCCAAGTTACCACGGTAATGGCATGTCCCTTAAAACTTCTTGTCAATAGGGGGGCGCTGTTTTCACTTTGGAAAAAATCGTGCCTAAATGAAACGGCCTCGTACTCTTTTCTAGATCATCCAATATGCATATTTTTAGAAATAGAAAACACTCAGAAGTTTCTAAAAATGTTTGAATTATGTCTGTGAGTAAAACATAACTCATTTTGCAGCAAACTTCCATGCAGGAAGTGAAAAATCTGAAAACGAGGCTCTGTTTCAGGGCCTGCCTATTCAATTGCCTTATATTTATCGATATGCATGCACTGCATACGCCTTCCACTAGATGTCAACAGGCAGTGGAAGGTGGAATGGGGTGTCTAGCTTGATCTGAGGTCGAATGAGAGCTTTTGGAGTGGCAGGTCAGGAATTTTCTTTGTCTACCAAGGCGCGCGAAGTACCTCGACATTGTCTTCTGATAAGCGTTCGGTTTACACGGCGAATATCTCCGGCTCTGATTTTATTTGATACATGTGATAATAACATCGTAAAGTAGGTTTTTTCAACCGAGTTTTATCAGTTTATTCAACGTTTATTGGGACTTTTGGAGTTTTCCGTTCTTTGCGTCGAGAGAAGATGGGAACGTTATCAACCTTGGCTAGCATTGTGGCGCAAATTCGACAGAAGAAAAGGACATTCTAAAAACCAAACAACGATTTATTCTGGACCAAGGACTCCTTGTACAACATTCTGATGGAAGCTCAGCAAAAGTAAGAACAATTTATGATGTTATTTCGTATTTCTGTGGAAAATGTTGATTCCTATTCTCCGCCGTTTTGGTGAGCGCTGTCTCGTAATAACGCAAACTGTATGTTATGGTAAAGTTATTTTTTTAAATCTAACACGGCGGTTGCATTAAGAACCAGTGTATCTTTCATTTGCCATACAACAAGTATTTTTATGTAAAGTTTATGATGAGTTCTTTGGTCAGATTAGGTGAGTGTCCAAAATAGCTCTGGACATTCTGGGGAAATGTTGCTACATATTCACAATGTATAACCACGGTTTGCAGCTCTAAATATGCACATTTTCGAACAAAACATAAGTGTATTGTATAACATGATGTTATAAGACTGTCATCTGATGAAGTTGTTCAAGGTTAGTGATTAATTTTATATCTTTTGCTGGTTTTTGCGAAAGCTATCTTTGCGGTGAATAAATGCGTTTGTGTGTTTGGCTATTATGGTAAGCTAATATAATTCTATATTGTGTTTTCGCTGTAAAACACTTAAAAAATCGGAAATATTGGCTGGATTCACAAGATGTTTATCTTTCATTTGCTGTACACCATGTATTTTTCATTAATGTTTTATGATGAGTATTTATCTATTTCACGTTGCTCTCTGTAATTATTCTGGCTGCTTCGGTGCTATTTGTGATGGTAGCTGCAATGTAAAACTATGATTTATACCTCAAATATGCACATTTTTCGAACAAAACATAAATGTATTGTATAACATGTTATAAGACTGTCATCTGATGAAGTTGTTTCTTGGTTAGTGACTAATTATATCTCTATTTGGTCGGTTTTGTGATAGCTACCTATGCGGTAGAAACATGGTGAAAATATGCGGTTGAGTCTTTGGCTATTGTGGTTAGCTAATAGAAATACATATTGTGTTTTCGCTGTAAAACATTTTAAAAATCGGAAATGATGGCTGGATTCACAAGATGTTTATCTTTCATTTGCTGTATTGGACTTGTGATTTCATGAAAATTATATTATATGATATCCCTGTCCCGTTAGGCTAGGCTATGCTAGTCAGCTTTTTTGATGAGGATGCTCACGGATCCGGGATGGTTCTTGCAACTATAGGGGGTGCTGTTCCGCATTAGCATATTTGGGTCTCCAAATTAAACTGCCTCGTGCTAAATTCTTGATCGTACAATATGCATATTATTGTTATTATTGGATAGAAAACACCTTCTAGTTTCTATAGAAGTTGGAATTTTGTCTCTGAGTGGTACAGAACAATATCTACAGCACTTTTCATGACAGGGGTCAGATTTCAGAAATTTTTACCCCTGATCTGGAGTCTGTTTTTAAGGCGACAGTGAATGCTATGAAGAAACCGACACTGCCTACGTCTTCCTCTGGGTGTCTGTACGTCATCACGTTTTGAATGGAGTCTATTGCACAATCCCAGCCCATATAAAACCACAAAACGTGGGATGACCTCTCTCTCTTCTCCGCGCGCCACAAGCAAGATGGACATCGGACCTGCCTCATTCCAAATCGTTGTTTAACTAGTTATATTTCTCCGGTCATGTTTTCAGTCGTTATAGTTGTTAAAAACATCATAATGTAGTTAATTTGAACCGTTTTATAGCAATTTATATCCGTTTAGTGCGATTTTGAGGAATTTCTTTGTTGTGCACTCTGAAACTTTGGACACGTTTTGGGGTCCCGTTCGATCGTTAGTGGATATTTCGAAGGACAGAGGACATCTATCGACCAAAAGACGTTTATAACATAGAAAGGATACATTGCCCAAGAATCTGATGGAAGAACAGCTCAAAGTAAGCAATATTTAATATGATAAATCGTTGTTCTGTCGAAATATTTTAAACGCATATTTCGCCATTTTGTTTGGTATAGCTTCACTTGGCGAACCCTGTATTGAAAAGGAAGGATAATTTTAAAAATGTAAATCAGCGGTTGCATTAAGAACTAATTTGTCTTTCGATTCCTGTCAACCCTGTATTTTTTAGTCAAGTATATGATTAGCTTTCGATTAAACTAGATCACTCTGAAAGCTGACGTTCCTCATTTTGAGGCTTGAGTTGTGACTATTTCCATTGTATAACCACGGTTTTGTATGGCTAAATATGCACCTTTTCGAACAAACTGTATATGTATGTTGTAAAATGATGTTACAGGAGTGTCATCGGAAGAATTCTGAGAAGGTTAGTGAAAAAATTAATATATTTTGGCGGTGATTACGTTATAGCGCTCTTTGGCTGGAATCGATGCTCTGGTAACGTTTGCACATGTGGTATGCTAACTTATCGATTTATTGTGTTTTCGCTGAAAAACGCTTAGAAAATCTGAAATATGGTCTGAAATCACAAGAACTGGGTCTTTCCATTGCTATGCTTTGTCTATTTTTATGAAATGTTTTATGATGAGTAAATTGGTCATACACGTTGCTCTATCTAGTAATTCTAGTCGATTTGTGATGGTCGGTGCAATTGTAAACTGTGATTTCTACCTGAAATATGCACTTTTTTCTAACAAAAACTATCCTATACCATGAATATGTTATCAGACTGTCATCTGAAGAGGTTTTTTCTTGGTTAGTGGCTATCAATATCTTAGTTGAGCCGAATTGGTGATAGCACCTGAAGGAGTAAGAAACTGATGGAGTTAGAATAGTGGTGTATTTTGCTAACGTGTTTAGCTAATAGATTTACATATTTTGTCTTCCCTGTAAAACATTTTAAAAATCTGAAATGGTGGCTTTATTCACAAGATCTGTATCTTTCATCTGGTGTCTTGGACTTGTGATTTAATGATATTTAGATGCTACTATCTACTTGTGAAGCTATGCTAGCTATGCTAATCAGTGTGTGGGGGGGTGGGGGGTGATCCCGGACCCGGGGTAGAGGCTCGTTAGAGGTTAAGTAAAGGGGCAGCTGAACATTTTTGTCTCACCCAATGATGGTGCTTGATTGAGCATGGGTCACACCCCAAAAAAATTATTCATGAACTTTTAGTAATTTCTTATCATTAAAACACTCAAATACTTGAATTGTTCTACTAGATTTGTGTGCTTTGACATTTCTACTTTGGAGCACATCGTGTAGTCTACTCTTTGTAAAACATGTCAGCTTAGAGCCCTGAACTATAATAATAAATAAGCCCTCAGCATTTTGTGGCTGGGAAGGCACTTTGATGATTCTTGATGCTCAGTTGTAGAACTGTTGATCTGTTTTTACTATTGTATCTAAATTATTTATTTTAACATATTGTTCATTGGTAAAAAGATGCAGGACACAAAAATGAAATGAAATTAAGCAATATGCCCTATTTACTTGTTTTAAAAACATTAGAAAGCATACTCATTTGTTTTGTTTTGTTTTTTGTTGTTGTAATTATGGCGAAAACATTAAAAAAAATTATCTACCTGCCACAGTGGCTGTTGTACCAAAAAGTTTATTTCCTTTCCTGGTTGTGTTCACACCACATTAAAAGGTAATTCACCGTTAAATTCTGTCTTCATTATTAAACCTCTTCAGGCTAGGGGGCACTATTTTCATGTCCGGATGAAAAGCGTGACCAAAGTAAATTGCCTGCTACTCAGGCACAGAAGCTAGGATATGCATTTGGAATTTGGATAAAAAACACTCTAAAGTTTCTAAAACTTAAAATTATGTCTGTGAGTATAACAGAACTTATTTGTCAGGAAGAACTCTGAGGACAAACCATCCAGGAATTTTTGTTGTTGTTGAGGTGACTGTGTTTTCAATTGGTTTTCTATGGGAATCTAGATTTCTGAGGCATCTGGTTGCAGTTCCCATGGCTTCCACTAGATGTCAACAGTCTTTAGAAATTGGTTGATGTTTTTCTTTTGAGTAATGAAGTAGCCCTTTCCTTTCTGAGGGTCGAGCCAAGTGTACTGTTTTGTTTGGAGTGTGCGACTTGGCGCTCGCTCCACTTTCATTTTATCCGCTATTGAACACAGTATATTCCGTCTTAAATTTTATTGATTATTTACGTTTTAAAATACCTAAAGTTGTATTAGGGAAGTTGTTTGAAATGTTTGGACCAAGTTTACAGGTAACTTATTAGCTCATTTGTAGTCATGTTGGGCGAGTTGGAACCAGTGTTTTTCTGAATCAAACGCAACAAAAATAAATTGACATTTTGGGGATATAACAACGGAATTTATCGAACAAAAGGACCATTTGTGATGTTTATGGGACATTTTGGAGTGCCAACAGAAGAAGATCTTCAAAGGTAAGGCATGAATTATATCGTTATTTCTGAGTTTTGTGTTGCGCCTGGCGGGTTGAAGTATGATGGGGTGCTGTCCTCAGATAATCGCATGGTTTGCTTTCGCCGTAAAGCCTTTTTGAAATCTGACATGGTGGCTGGATTAACAAGAAGTTACGCTTTATTTTGGTGTATTGCACTTGGGATTTTATGAAAGTTAAATATTTCTAATAATTTTATTTGAATTTCGCGCTCTGCAATTTCACCGGATGTTGTCGAAACGCTAGCGGAACGTCTAGCCGTAACTTAAGCCCATAAAAATGTTTTGAGACCCCCCTGAATGTCACGGTGTAATTCTCACTCTGCTAATGCACATGTGGGTTCATGTACTCATCAATACCATGTTTAGAGTGTGAAACTCAAAACAAGCTCAAATTCATATTCATTCCAAGAGTGCTGATGTGTTTCAACAAAGCAACGTGGCATAGCCTTGCTAAATCTCTCCCACTCTCATTTGCACCCCCAGTGGTCCTGACGCAGGCTGCTGCTGGCTGCCTGTTTTACGGTGAAGGCTGAGGGTGAGCCTTCCTTCCTGGCTGTGTGACAGCGTTGGGAAGCCTGTTCCTAACCCAGTGGTTAAATGAAACACCCCTTCTCTGTCTGGGTACGGTAAACCATACCACAACACTTCATCCTTCCACAGGTCCCTCCTCCAACACTCTTTAACGCTCATGTTTTCGATTTGCCATCTGATATTGCTGATTTGGGGGATTTTATGCTTTGTTGAATAAAACAGAAAATTGTGTAAAGCTAATCCGGCGCCACTTTTTATTTGGCAAATATGCTTTTGTCTCTGTCACCCTGGTTCTATTTTCCGGAGGGGAGAGATCGGTGGGTTTCCGAGGCTGTACCGAGGCCTGTAGCGTGTGAGTGAGTAGCGTGCAGCATGTGAGCACTCATCTTTTTAGCATTAAAGGTGATTGACAGCTTTCGGGTGAAAGCTGGAGTGTGGGATTTGGGCACATTTTGGTTCACACACACACAAAAACATCGACTCCACCACTGAACCCAAAGCAGCACAACAGATTTGTCTTCATAACAAAACAGTTGTTGTCTAATTTATTTTGAAAGTTAGAGGGGACAAAACTCTAAACCCCCCCCCCCCCCCAATGAGACACCCTCGGAGAGTGGGCTCATGGCCTCTATGACCCGTCAGCAAAGGTCACAGGTCATAGTTGGTTCATTCTCATTAGTTTGTCACTAACAAGGCCATCAGGAAAGCTGGGGTTCCCATGCATCCCGCCTCCCCTCCCTTCCACATCTGCTGCGTATCGTTAAACGGAGAAAGAAACCCAGTAAAAATATTTACTTCCCTTTGCCTCTTTGAGCTAAATATACTTTTGGAGACGTGGGTGTGATTGGGCTCTGAAAAATGGTGTTTCTCTGTCTCTGTGTGCAGCTGTAACAAATTGACTGGCGGATTTTCATCATTTGTGTTTTTGCTCAGCCCTGCGATGAATTACTGTCACACAACATCACATCGCAACACGTGAACTGTGCTGGAGATTTATGCGTTTGTACCTCCACCCTTTTCCTGCTGTCAAATGATCAAATCGCCCTCTAATGGCCTCATGGGTGGAATGTTATTAATATTTTTCATAATTTCATAGTTATATATATATATTTTAAATGAAACTCTGGTGTTTCTATGTCAAACGGTTTTGTTATATTTCAGTCTTCTGTGATGTATATAAAGTGTAATATTGGGATACAAACTCAATGTAATACTTTTCAACTATATATCTGACATGGTGCAGGTTTATTCTTCTTTGTAAGACCATAACCATGTCTGTGAGGCATATACTTTTGTTTCACAGTAGATTTGTTTAATACTACCAAGAAACACTCTTTGTGACCCTGATCTAGCCCACTGCAGTAAAAGGTTATTAATACAGTATAAAGCCAAAGAAATACAAATACTAGACTATGACAGAATGAAAGGACAATGTGCTCTGTGCTTAGAAAAGGACTAAACTCAATCAAGGTCAGATTGTTTTATCCCAGATGACTGTGTTCTCTCAGATGTAGTCAGAGTTTAGAAAATATTGGCAGCTCCAGCTTAAGCACTAAAGATCCAAGACTAGCCAAGATACTGAGCCAAATAAACTAAAGTTGATGCAGTCAAACCTTGACTCGAGACTGCGTCAATGGTCAAGACCAAAAAAGACAGATTCAGACAAACGGAGCACATCACATGTCACCTGTACAAGTACATCTGGGATATAACAATCTGACCTTGATTGAGTTTTTAGTCCTTTTCTAAGCACAGAGCACATTGTCCTTGAAGAGGGCATGACTAAACCTATTCCCCCTCAGGAGACTGACAAGATTTGTCATGGGTCCTCAGATCCTCAAAAGGTTTTGCAGCTGCACCATCGAGAGCATCCTGACGGGTTGCATCACTGCCTGGTACGGCAACTGCTCAGCCTCCAAGGGTACTGCGTATGGCCCAGTACATCACTGGGGCCGAGCTTCCTGCCATCCAGGACTTCTATACCAGGCGGTGTCAGAGGAAGGCCCTAAAAATTGTCAAAGACTCCAGCCACCTTAGTCATAGACTGTTCTCTCTGCTACCGCACGGCAAGCGGTACCGGAGCGCCAAGTCTAGGTCCAAGAGGCTCCTAAATAGCTTCTACCCCCAAGCCATAAGACTCCTGAACAGCTAATCAAATAGCTACCCAGACTATTTGCATTGCCCCTCCCCCCTCTGGAACGCTGCTGCTACTCTTTGTTATTATCTATGAATAGTCACTTTAATAACTCTACCTACATGCACATATTACCTCAATTACCTTGACACCGGTGCCCCCTCACATTGACTCTGTACCGGTCCACCCTGTATACAGAAGTTGGGTTTGATTCTAATTGGCCAGTATAGCGTATAGTAATTTGCATAATATGTGAGTGGAGTGGAGAGGTACACAGAGAGTTGATTAGAGGAGATGTCACAGTAGATTCTGATTTCAGCAGCAACTGATTGACCTTGAAGCTCCTAAATTAGCCCGAACAACATGAAAAGTCTTGGAAAGTTGAAGAGAAAAAGAGAGAGAAAGAGTTGGAGTGCTGTTATCGTGCTCTTATTTCATAGGCATACTAAATAAAATAATGTTGAAATTTGATTGATTTTGGATGATCTGACAGATTCATTCCAGGATATTTACAACAAATGACAAAGTTATAATGAGTCACGTGTCGTCATGTCTTTTCCATGTCTTTCATGTCTGCTTTGATTTTGTCTGTCTCTAGAAGCAAGCAAAAATATTCACCCCAGTAAAAAAAATGGACTAAGGTAAGAAGTCCTGTGAGGTTTATGGTTGGCTTTAGACTTTCACTTTGAAAGGGAGAAGCAGACAAATAGATCTTCATTGAATACAATGAGGGAGATCTGG
Source organism: Salvelinus alpinus (assembly GCF_045679555.1). Classification (NCBI taxonomy): domain Eukaryota; kingdom Metazoa; phylum Chordata; class Actinopteri; order Salmoniformes; family Salmonidae; genus Salvelinus; species Salvelinus alpinus. The sequence continues at coordinate 31,602,539 of NC_092099.1, forward strand.
TCTATACAGTGCCTTCGGAAAGTATTCAGACCCCTTGACCTTTTGCATATTTTGTTACGTTACAGCCCCTATTCTAAAATGGATAAAATAAAAACCTAAGCAATCTACATACATTATCCCATAAAGACCAAGCGAAAAACAGGTTTTAAACATAAATACCTTATTTACATAAGTATTCAGACCCTTTGCTATGACACTCGAAATTTAGCTCTGGTGCATCCTGTTTCCATTGATCATCCTTGAGATCTTTCGACAACTTGATTGGAGTCCACCTGTGGTGAATTCAACTGATTGGACATGATTTGTAAAGGCACACACCTGTCTATATAAGGTCCCACAGTTGACAGTGCATTTCAGAGTAAAAACCAAGGCATAAGGTCAAAGGAATTGTCCGTAGAGCTCCGAGGCAGGATTGTGTCAAGGCACAGATCTGGGGAAGGGTACCAAAACCTTTCTGCAGCATTGACGGTCCCCAAGAACACGGTGGCCTCCATCATTCTTAAATGGAAGATGTTTGGTACCACCAAGACTCTTCCTAGACCTGCCCCCCCCCCGGCCAAACTGAGCAATCGGGGGAGAAGGGCCTTGGTCAGGGAGGTGACCAAGAATCTGATGGTCACTCTGACAGAGATCTATAGTTACAGTTATCGTTATAGTTATCTATAGGACAAGCATCTCTGCAGCACTCCACCAATCATGCCTTTATGGTAGAGTGGCCAGGCTGAAGCCTGGAGTTTGCCAAAAGGCACCTAAAGGCACCTAAAGATTCTCTGGTCTGATGAAAGCAAGATTGAACTATTTGGTCTGAATGCCAAGCGTCACATCTGGAGGAAACCTGGAAGCATGGTGGTGGCAGCATCATGCTGAGGGGATGTTTTTCAGCGGCAGGGACTGGGAGACTAGTCAGGATCGAGGCAAAGATGAACGGAGCAATGTACAGTGAGATCGTTGATGAAAACCTACTCCAGAGAGCTCAGGACCTCAGACTGGGGCAAAGGTTCACATTCCAACAGGGCAACGACCCTAAGCACACAGCCAAGACAACGCAGGAGTGGCTTCGGGACAAGTCTCTGAATGTCCTTGAGTAGCCCAGCCAGAGCCCGGACTTGAACTCGATCGAACATCTCTGGAGAGACCTGAAAATAGCTGTGCAGCGATACTCCCCATCCAACCTGACAGAGCTTGAGAGGATGTGCTCAGAAAAATGTGAGAAACTCCCCAAATACAGTTGTGCCAAGCTTGTAGCATCATACTCAAGAAGACTTGAGGCTGTAAGCACTGCCAAAGGTGCTTCAACAAAGTACTGAGTTAAGGGTCTGAATTCTTATGTAAATGTGGTATTTCAGTTTTTTATTTGTAATAAATTAGTCAACATTTCTAAAAACCTGTTTTTGCATTGTCATTATGGGATATTGTGTGTAGATTGAAGAGCGGAAAAAATAATTGAATCAATTGTAAAATAAAGCAGTAACGTAACAAAATGTGGAAAAAGTTAAGGGGTTTGAAAACTTTCCGAAAGCACTGTATATCCAGTATAGAGACTGGAGTGGTGGGGTAGAGAGATTCTGGCCCTGACTGTGGTCTTCTGGCTCTCGTGTAAAACTACCCGAAGTAACAAGGAAGCCTCCACAGACGGCATTAACACACAGGACACAAACTGACCAGACAGACAGTCCTGAGAAAACACACACACACACACAGATACACACACACACACACACACACTACGACATACTGTATGCTGTACTACTTTTGTCCAGAGCAATTGTTTTGTTTCCCCTTGTCCCACATGAGAGCTGTCCATAGTGCTGAACACCACTGATGAACCTTTCTCAGCACAAGAACATGAAAAGAATCCTGAAACCAACCTGAACCAACCTTAAAAAATGGTGACAGCTTAGGGAGCAGTATAAAGTCTCCCCTGCAGTAAGATAATGATAATACAGTAGAGAATTAATTGAATCATGAAGGCTCATTGTCAGTTAAACTGTGAGTTTCGCTCCCAGTTGCTCCCAAATGTCAAACACTGGAGACATCCGTCACTCATCCACTACATTACATGAACAGCCATTCATGTGTTCATATTAGGGTTTCTTCACGCTACTGTTCACAGTAGAAAAAAGAGAAACAACACATACTGTATATCTGTGCCTGTGTAACAGATGCATTACACCTTTTGTCAATGCATTGTGGATTTCTGTATAACGTGTTTGTTTTGATTGATGCCTTCTGAAAACAGGAATCCCATTTGATTTACTTTATTAAAGTAAAACTTGTAGGAACTTTTATTGTCCTGCAATTTCACCATCATTTGTTCCAACTTTTCCCCTCACAATTTACACTGAACAAAAATATAAACAAAAATGGAAATAAATTAATTAGGCCCTAATCCATATGACTGGTACTAAAGATATGCATCTGTCGGTCACTGATACCTTAAAGGTTGGGGCAGAAAATGGATCAGAAAACCAGTCAGTATCTGGTGTAACTACCATTTGCCTCATGGAGTGCGGCACATCTCCTTCGCATAGAGTTGATCAGGCTGCTGATTGTGGCCTGTGAATGTTGTTCCACACCACTTTAATGGCTGTGCGAAGTTGCTGGATATTGGCAGGAACTGGAACACGATCCAGAGCATCCCAAACATGCTCAATGGGTGACATGTCTGATGAGTATGCAGGCCATGGAAGAACTGGGACATTTTCAGCTTCCAGGAATTGTGTACAGATTCTTGCGAAATGGGGCCGTGCATTATCATGCTGAAACATGATGTTGGGGGATGAATTGCATAACAATGGGCCTTAGGATCTCGTCACGGTATCTCTGTGCATTCAAATTGCCATCAATAAAGTGCAATTGTGTTTGTTGTCCGTAGCTTATGCCTGCCCATACCATAACCCCACAACTACGATGGGGTATTGTTCACAACGTTGACATCAGCAAACCGCTCGCCCACACAATGTCTGCCATCTGCCCAGTACAGTTGAAAGCGGGATTCACTCCTCCAGCGTGCCAGTGGCCCTTGAAGTTGTGCATTTGCCCACTTAAGTCGGTTATGACGCAGAACTGCAGTCAGGTGAAGACCCTGGTGAAGACGATAAAGTACGCAGATGAGCTTCCCTGAGACGGTTTCTGACAGTTTGTGCAGAAATTCTTTGGTTGTGCAAACCCACAGTTTCATCAGCTGTCTAGGTGACTGGTCTCAGACGAACCCGCAGGTGAAGAAGCGAGGTGTGGAGGTCCTGGGCTGGCATGGTTACACGTGGTCTGCAGTTGTGAGGCCGGTTGGACGTACTGCCAAATTCTCTAAAACAACATTGGAGGCGGCTTATGGTAGAGAAATGAACAATTCTCTGGCAATAGCTCTGGTGGACATTCCTGCAGTCACCATGCCAATTGAGTGTGATGTACAGTACCAGTCAAAAGTTTGGACACACCTACTCATTCAAGGGTTTTTCTTTATTGTTCAGAGTCTCATCACCTCTGAACAACTGAAACCCCTGAAAGGAAGAACAACATTAATTTTACATCTATGGTTTGGATCCCCTTCAATGTCTAATGGTGTTGGCCACCATATTTTTTCTCTCTTAATGATATACAGTACCAGTCAAAAGTTTGGATACACCTACTCATTCAAGGGTTTCTAGAATAATAGTGAAGACATTAAAACTATGAAACAGCACATATGGAATCATGTAGTAACCAAAAAAGTGTTAAACAAATCAACAAATATTTTATATTTGAGATTCTTCAAAGCAGCCACCCTTTGCCTTGATGACAGCTTTGCAAACTCTTGGCATTCTCTCAACCAGCTTCATGAGGTAGTCACCTGGAATGCATTTCAATTAACAGGTGTGGCTTATTAAAAGTTAATTTATGGAATTTCTTTCCTTCTTAATGCGTTTGAGCCAATCAGTTGTGTTGTGACAAGGTAGGGGTGGTATACAGAAGATAGCCCTATTTGGTAAAAGCCCAAGTAGGGTCTTTTACCAAATAGGGCTAGACCACTCGGCCTCCCGAGGGTGCCACTTGGCCTCCCGGGAGGCAGTATTAGCTGTGCCACTAGAGATTCTGGGTTCGAGTCCAGGCTCTGTCGCAGCCGGCCCGCAACCGGGAGACCCATGGGGCGGTGCACAATTGGCCCAGCGTCGTCCGGTTTAGGGAGGGTTTGGCTAGCAGGGATGTCCTTGTCCCATCGTGCACTAGCAACTCCTGTGGCGGGCCGGGCGCAGTGCACGCTGACATGGTCGCCAGGTGTACGGTGTTTCCTCCTACACATTGGTGTGGCTGGCTTCCGGGTTAAGTCGGCATTGTGTCAAGAAGCAGTGCGGCTTGGTTGGGTTGTGTTCCGGAGGATGCACGGCTCTCAACCTTCGCCTCTCCTGAGTCCGTACGGGAGTTGCAGCGATGAGACAAGACTGTAACTACCAATTGGATACTACGAAATTGGGGAGAAAAAGGGGTAAAAAAGACTATATAAATATATTATATTATGAAAAGAACAGCTGAAATAAGCAAAGAGAAATGATAGTCGAACATTACTTTAAGACATGAAGGTCAGTCAATACGGAAAATTTTAAGTGCAGTCTTCAAGTGTGGTCGCAAAAACCATCAAGCCCTATGATGAAACTGGCTCTCATGAGAACCACCACAGGAAAGGAAGACCCAGAGTTACCTCTGCTGCAGAAGATAAGTTCATTAGAGTTGCCAGCCTCAGAAATTTCAGCCCAAATAAACACTTCACAGAGTTCAAGTAACAGACACATCTCAACATCAACTGTTCAGAGCAGACTGCGTGAATCAGGCCTTCATGGTCGAATTGCTGCAAAGAAACCACTACTAAAGGACACCAATAAGAAGAATAGATTTGCATGAGCCAAGAAACACGAGCAATGGACATTAGACCGGTGGAAATCTGTCCTTTGGTCTGATGAGTCCAAACGTGAGATTTTTTGATCCAACCGCCGTGTCTTTGTGAGACGAGTAGGTAAACGGATGATCTCCGCATGTGTGGTTCCCACCGTGAAGCATAGAGTAGGAGGTGTGATGGTGTAATGGTGTGGGGGTGCTTTGCCGGTGACACTGTCTGTGATTTATTTAGAATTCAAGGCACACCTAAGCAGCATGGCTACCACAGCATTCCGCAGCGATAAGCCATCCCATCTGGTTTGCACTTAGTGTGACTATCATTTGTTTTTCAACAGGACAATGACCCAACACTCCTCCAGGCTGTGTAAGGGCTATTTGACCAAGAAGGAGAGTGATGGAGTGCTGCATCAGATGACCTGGCCTCCACAATCACCCGACCTCCACCCAATTGAGATGGTTTGAGTTGAGTTGGACCGCAGAGTGAAGAAAAAGCAGCATATGTGGGAATTCTTCAAGACTGTTGGAAAAGTATCTCCAGGTGAAACTGTTTGAGAGCATGCCAGAAGTGTGCAAAGCTGTCATCAAGGCAAAGGGTGGTTACTTTGAAGAATCTAAAATCTAAAATATGTTTTGATATGTTTAACACTTTTTTGGTTACTATATGATTCCATATGTGTTATTTAATAGTTTTGATGTCTTTACTATTATTCTACAATGTAGAAATAGTAAAAATAAATAAAAACCTTTGAATGAGTAGGTGTGTCCAAACTTTTGACTGGTACTGTATGTTGTTTAACGCTGAACGAGAGACCTCGGTTTATTGTTTTTGTAAAGATTTTATATACTTTTTTTTGGAGGGGGGGGAATCCCGCGGCTCAGTTGGGCTCAGTTGCTGTGAACACTAGATTCCATGTAAAGAGAGAGACATGGAAACCCAGCTAGCCTAGCTGGCTCGGCAGTCTCAAATGCAGGGCGCTATTGAACATTTTCAACACTGCAGGAGCTGTGTTTACTTTTCTTCATTCCGGGACAATGTGGACCGCCCGGAATATTAATGTAGCAACTATTTGCTTGTAGAGGACTACAGGGGTGAAGTGGCTACTCTTAGCAAACAAGTAGCAAACCTACACAAGCTACTGGGAAATCCACGCCTGCCTACTTTTCTTTTTCTTCTACCCCAGTAGCCGGACGCCGCTCTGGTCTGGTGGAAGTGTCGCCGCCGTTTCGGCTCTCCACAGCCGACTGGCTGGTACTCTGCAGGGATCCCTTCCCGAAGGGGTCTCCACCTTCCCTGGAGAATGGAGGTAGTAGGATGCTGCTGGATGATTTGGGGGATGTTCCTGTTCTCGACTCAACAAACCAGCCATGGAGATATGTAATTTGCGGTGGAAGTCAAAGAAAGCGTCCTCTGGTAACAGGTGCCTCCTTGGAGATGTTAAGCCCGGATCAGACATAGACCAGAAATGGCTTTGCAGCCCTGAATACAGAGGTTTCGGCACCTTCTTCCTTAGGGGCTTCCAATTCGAGATTGGATCCGGAGGTACCTACGCCTTTGTCCTCTGTTTTGTCTCAGTCTATGACTTGGGTGGCTGGAGTCTTTGACAATTTTTAGGGCCTTCCTCTGACACTGCCTGATATAGAGGTCCTGGATTGCAGGAAGCTTGGCCCCAGTGATGTACTGGGCCATACACATTACCCTCTGTAGTGCCTTGCGGTCGGAGGCCGAGCAGTTGCCATACCAGGCAGTGATGCAACCAGTCAGGATGCTCTCGATGGTGCAGCTGTAGAACCTTTTGAGGATCTGAGGACCCATGCCAAATCTTTTCAGTCTCCTGAGGGGGAATATGCTTTGTCGTGCCCTGTTCACGACTGTCTTAGTGTGTTTGTACGTCGGAAGTCCACTGTGTGCAGCTCACCGCGCACTATCAGCTCCAATATAAATAACATGAGCTAGTCTACATCTGATGAGCTTCCCAGTAAATCATTAAAAACAATCAAGCAACCCAGAAAAGTGTTAAAAATAGCCATATTAACATATGTAGCCTGAGAAATAAGGTTAATGAAGTCAATAACAGATTACATTCATATTCTGACTATCTCTGAAACTCATTTAGATGATACCTTTGATGATACAGTGGTAGCAATACATGGTTATAACATCTACCGAAAAGACAGAAATGCCAACGAGGGTGGTGTTGCGCTCTATTTTCAGAACCACATTCCTGTAAAGCTTAGAGAGGATCTCATGTTAAATACTGTTTAAGTAATATGGCTATGAGTTCATCTGCCTCACCTAAAGCCCATTCTTGTGGGAAGCTGCTATAGACCACCGAGTGCTAACAGTCAGTATCTGGATAATATGTGTGAAAGGCTGGATAATGTATGTGAAATCAACAGAGACGTTTATTTTCTGGGTGATTAAAATATTGACTGGCTTTCATCAAGCTGCCCACTCAAACTTCAAACTGTAACCAGTGCCTGCAACCTGGTTCAGGTTGTCAGTTAACCTACCAGGGTAGTTACAAACAGCACAGGAATGAAATCATCAACATGTATTGATCACATCTTTACTAATGCTATAGAAATTTGCTTTAAAGCAGTATCCAAATCTATAGGACGTAATGATCACAATTTAGTAGCCATATCTAGGAAAACCGAAGTTCTAATATAGCGTATAAGAGGTCATACAATAAGTTTTGTAGTGATTCTTATGTTGATGATGTAAAGAATATTTGCTGGTCTGTAGTGTGTAATGAGGAGCAACCAGACACTGCACTTGACACATTTATGAAACTACTTTATTCCAGTTACTAATAAGCACGCACCCATTAAGAAAATGACTGTAAAAACTGATAAAACCCCTTTGATTGATGAGGAATTGAAAAATTGTATGGTTGAGAGGGATGAGGCAAGAAGTATGGAAAGTATGTCTGGCAGCCCAACCGATTGGCAAACGTACTGCAAATTGAGAAATCATGTGACTAAACTAAATAAAAATAAACTATACTATGAAACAGAAATAAATTATATAAGGAGTGATAGTAAAAAGCTTTGTAGCACCTTACATTTAATTTTGGGAGAAAAGGCAAACTCGGCTCCATCATTCATTGAATTAGATTGCTCATTCATCACAAAACCCACTGATATGGGCAACTACTGTAAGGATTTTTTTCAATGGCAAGATTAGCAAATTTAGGCATGACATGCCAGCAACAAACGCTGACACTACACATCCAAGTATATCTGACCAAATTATGAAAGATAAGTACTTTTGAATTCCGTAAATGTGTGTTTGACCAGATACTACAATGTTATTCTACAGTAAACAAATTGACAACAGACATTCAGCACGCTCATAGGGAAGGATATTCAACAAGCACAGCACGTACACAAATAACTACTTTTTTGGCTGAGAGAAATTGATGATAAAAAGATTGTAGGGGCTGTTTTCTTAGATTTCAGTGCAGCTTTTGACATTATCGATCAACGTCTGCTGCTGGAAAAATGTATGTATTATGGCTTTACACCCCCTGCTATATTGTGGATAGATAGTTACTTGTCTAACAGAACACAGAGGGTGTTCTTTAATGGAAGCCTCTCCAACATAATCCAGGTAGAATCATTTATGGATTCCTGAGTGGTGCAGTGATCTAAGGCACTGCATCTCAGTGCTAGAGGCATCACTACCGACCCTGGTTCGATTCCAGGCTGTATCACATCCGGCCGAGATTGGGAGGCCCATAGGGCGGCTCACAATTGGCCCAGGGACATCTGGGTTAGGGTTTGGCCGGTGTAGGCCATCATTGTAAATAAGAATTTGTTCTTTACTGACTTGAATAGTTAAATAAAAAAACTAATCAGGAATTCCCCAGGGAAGCTGTTTAGGCCCCTTGCTTTTTTCAATCTTTACTAACGACATGCCACTGGCTTTGAGTTAAGCCAGTGTGTCTATGTATGCGGGTGACTCAACATTATACACGTCAGCTACTACAGCAACTGACATGACAGCAACACTTAACAAAGAGTTGCAGTTAGTTTCAGAATGGGTGTCAAGGAATAAGTTAGTCTTAAATATTTCAGAAACTAGAAACATTGTATTTGGGACACATCATTCACTAAACCCTCAACCTCAACTAAATATTTTTATGAATAATGTGGAAATTGGGCAATTTGAGTTGACTAAACGACTTGGAGTAACTCTGGACTGTAAACTGTCATGGTCAAAACATATTGATACAACAGCAGCTAAGATGGGGAGAAGTCTGTCCATAATAAAGCGCTGCTCTGTTTTCTTAACAACACTATCAACAAGGCAGGTCCTACAGGCCCTAGTTTTGTCGCACCTGGACTACTGTTCAGTAGAGTGGTCAGGCGCCACAAAGAGGGACTTAGGAAAATTACAATTGGCTCAGAACAGGGTAGCATGGCTGGCCCTTAAAAGTACACAGGGAGCTAACATTAATGATATGCATGTCAATCTCTCATGGCTCAAAGTGGAAGAGAGATTGACTTCATCACTACTTGTTTTTGTCAGAAGTGTTGGCAAGCTGAATGTACCGAGTCGTCTGTTTAAACTACTAGCTCACAGCTCAGACACCCATGCATACCCCACAAGACATGCCACCAGAGGTCTCTTCACAATCCCCAAGTCCAAAACAGACTATGGGAGGCACACATTACTACATAGAGCCATGACTACATGGAACTCTATTCTACATCAGGTAAATGATGCAAGCAGTAGAATCAGATAAGAAAACAAGTAAAAATACACTTTATGGAACAGCGGGGACTGTGAAGAGACACACACAAAGGTACAGACACACGCATACGCACACAAGCGCTAGCACACTCACTCTACAAACACAAACACATACATTGTAAGATTGTTGTATGGTGGTATTATACATTTTGCATTATAGTGTAATCATGTTATATGATGTACGGTTTTAGCTTTTGTTTTATATGTAATGTAAGTGCCTTAATGGTTTCGGACCGCAGGAAGAGTACCTGCTGCAGGAAGAGCAGCTAATGGGGATCACTAATAAATACAAATACAAATAGAAATTGTCCGCTCCATTAAAACTTGAGACATCTGTGGCATTGTGTTGTGTGACAAAACTGCACATTTTAGAGTGGCCTTTTATTGTCCCCAGCACAAGGTGCACCTGTGTAATTATCATGCTGTTCAGCTTCTTGATATGCCACACCTGTCAGGTGGATGGATTATCTTAGCAAAGGAGAAATGCTCACTAACAGGGATGTTAACAAACGTGTGATATTTTTGTTCAGTGTAGTAAGCAACAAGTACAGTTCATAATCTGTTGGATGGGAACTCTGCCACACATTGTTTTTGTAAGCTTTATTTACCTAGGCAAGTCAGTTAAGAACATATTCTTATTTACAATGACGGTCTACCCCGGCCAATTGCTCGCCGCCCTATGGGACTCTCCATCACGGCCAGATGTGAAACAGCCTGGATTTGAACCAGGTACTGCAGTGACACCACTTGTACTGAGATGCAGTGTCTTAGACCACTGCGCCACTCGGGAGCCCAAACATACAGGTTCCTCCTCCCTGTTCTAAGGACTGGGATCAGCAGCCAGCGTTATGGCCTCAATGCAAGGTGGAACGAAACAGTGAGACCCAAACACCTGAGACTACACACCTATGTAATTTATTTAGTCTCAGAATGAGAAAAAGAGAGCCTTAGATATAAAAAGAGTAGTGAATGCTAGCCAGGGCAGGATAACACCCTAACAATCCAACACACATGTTCTGGGCTAGCCGAGCCGTAGCCTGAGGGAGAAGCAGCATGTGGTAGAGGTTTTCTCCCGTCCTCTACTAACAAGTCTGAGGAGTGGGAGTGAGATAGACACAGTGATAGGCATCAGAGCCAGCTGTGGATTAACACAATTCACACTTCACTTAGAGTAGGTAACAGAGCCACCTCCCCATGGCCCTTGGAAGGGTCTCCAGTCTCCAGTCCCAGTCTCAGCCTCAACTCAAGCCCCTGGCCTGCACCTTCAGTCTTTGAGTTTAAACCAAATAAAACACTACAAAGAGCTGTTTTAAGAGGCCTAGCTCTGTTACTGCAGCAGATAAATTTACTAGGAGTAAATCAAATTCCAAAGTAGTAATGGAATAGAGAGACAAAATCTAATTTAGCAACACTGCACCCACGTCTGTTTTAGAACGCTTGAACAACGTTTCATGGCATTTTGTTACGTTCGTGGCAAGTTCAGACGCTGTGACATTTATTGAATTCACTCTCTATCTATCTATCTCTCTCTCTCTCGCTCTCTATCAATAAAAAGAATTCTCTCTCTCTCTGTCTCTCTACTCCATCCTTTTTATGTAATGAAAATGAAAAGATGTATGTGTGGGTGTACAAAGTCCTTTGGAAAATAAGTTGGACATTTCCACAGGACTTTGACAGTAATGATTTAGAGTCAATGGGTTATTGTACACATGACAAGACGAAGATTATAATTAATCAAGAATACAAAAAGCGGTAAACATTCGACTGTATCCAGGATACACATGCACACACACCGTTCAGTGAGCAATATGACTGTCGCCTTACTCACTCCTACATTTTTACATTATTTAGCAGACAGTCTTATCCAGAGCAACTTACAGGAGCAATTAGGGTTAAGTGCCTTGCTCAAGGACAGATACTGCTGACAGGGGAGGCTAGTGTTGAGCCAGTGTGTGTGAGTGGGCAGTGGGGGGCGGTATCAAAGGGATTCTCCCAATGGGAGGGTGTGGAGCTAGAGTTGCCCTGCCCCTGACACTGTCCTGCCCTGCACAGGTGTCACATGAGAGTTGACAGGCTACGAGAGAAAACCAGGTCAGGGTAAAGGACAAGGTAAGACACCTCACATATTTTCCTCGTTTGTGGTTGCCCCCAGGGCCTTTTTATATCAGTTAGGCCTACAGCCAATTAACACAGCAGAGCTAGGGAGAGAGAGGAGAGGGAGTGAGCGAGAGAGAGAGACTGTAAATCAAATCAAATCAAATCAAATGTTATTAGTCACATACACATGGTTAGCAGATGTTAATGCGAGTGTAGCGAAATGCTTGTGCTTCTAGTTCCGACAATGCAGTAATAACCAACAGTAATCTAACCTAACAATTCCACACTACTACCTTACACACACACACAAGTGTAAAGGGATAAAGAATATGTACATAAAGATATATGAATGAGTGGTGGTACAGAACGGCATGGCAGATGCAGTAGATGGTATAGAGTACGGTATATACATATGAGATGAGTACTGTAGGGTATGTAAACATAAAGTGGCATAGTTTAAAGTGGCTAGTGGTACATGTATTGCATAAAGATGGCAAGATGCAGTAGATGATATAGAGTACAGTATATATACATATGAGATGGGTAATGTAGGGTATGTAAACATTGTATTAAGTGGCATTGCTTAAAGTGGCTAGTGGTACATTTTTACATAATTTCCATCAATTCCCATTTTTAAAGTGGCTGGAGTTGAGTCAGTATGTTGGCAGCGGCCGCTAAATGTTAGTGGTGGCTGTTTAACAGTCTGATGGCCTTGAGATAGAAGCTGTTTTTCAGTCTCTCGGTCCCTGCTTTGATGCACCTGTACTGACCTCGCCTTCTGGATGATAGCGGGGTGAACAGGCAGTGGCTTGGGTGGTTGTTGTCCTTGATGATCTTTATGGCCTTCCTGTGACATCGGGTGGTGTAGGTGTCCTGGAGGGCAGGTAGTTTGCCCCTGGTGATGCGTTCTGCAGACCTCACTACCCTCTGGAGAGCCTTACGGTTGTGGGCGGAGCAGTTGCCGTACCAGGCGGTGATACAGCCCGACAGGATGCTCTCGATTGTGCATCTGTAGAAGTTTGTGAGTGCTTTTGGTGACAAGCCGAATTTCTTCAGCCTCCTGAGGTTGAAGAGGCGCTGCTGCGCCTTCTTCACAACGCTGTCTGTGTGGGTGGACCAGTTCAGTTTGTCCGTGATGTGTACACCGAGGAACTTAAAACTTTCCACCTTCTCCACTACTGACCCGTCGATGTGGATAGGGGGGTGCTCCCTCTGCTGTTTCCTGAAGTCCACAATCATCTCCTTTGTTTTGTTGACGTTGAGTATGAGGTTATTTTCCTGACACCACACTCCGAGGGCCCTCACCTCCTCCCTGTAGGCCGTCTCGTCGTTGTTGGTGATCAAGCCTACCACTGTAGTGTCATCCGCAAACTTGATGATTGAGTTGGAGGCGTGCATGGCCACGCAGTCGTGGGTGAACAGGGAGTACAGGAGAGGGCTCAGAACGCACCCTTGTGGGGCCCCAGTGTTGAGGATCAGCGGGGTGGAGATGTTGTTACCTACCCTCACCACCTGGGGGCGGCCCGTCAGGAAGTCCAGGACCCAGTTGCACAGGGCGGGGTCGAGACCCAGGGTCTCGAGCTTGATGACGAGTTTGGAGGGTACTATGGTGTTAAATGCTGAGCTGTAATCGATGAACAGCATTCTCACATGGGTATTCCTCTTGTCCAGATGGGTTAGGGCAGTGTGCAGTGTGGTTGCGATTGCGTCGTCTGTGGACCTATTGGGTCGGTAAGCAAATTGGAGTGGGTCTAGGGTGTCCGGTAGGGTGGAGGTGATATGGTCCTTGACTAGTCTCTCAAAGCACTTCATGATGACGGAAGTGAGTGCTACGGGGCGGTAGTCGTTTAGCTCAGTTACCTTAGCTTTCTTGGGAACAGGAACAATGGTGGCCCTCTTGAAGCATGTGGGAACAGCAGACTGGGATAAGGATTGATTGAATATGTCCGTAAACACACCAGCCAGCTGGTCTGCGCATGCTCTGAGGACGCGGCTGGGAATGCCGTCTGGGCCTGCAGCCTTGCGAGGGTTAACACGTTTAAATGTTTTACTCACCTCGGCTGCAGTGAAGGAGAGCCCGCAGGTTTTGGTAGGGGGCCGTGTCAGTGGCACTGTATTGTCCTCAAAGCGGGCAAAAAAGTTGTTTAGCCTGTCTGGGAGCAAGACATCCTGGTCCTCGACGGGGCTGGTTTTCTTTTTGTAATCCGTGATTGACTGTAGACCCTGCCACATACCTCTTGTGTCTGAGCTGTTGAATTTCGACTCGATTTTGTCTCTGTACTGAGACTTAGCCTGTTTGATTGCCTTGCGGAGAGAATAGCTACACTGTTTGTATTCGGTCATGCTTCCGGTCACCTTGCCCTGGTTAAAAGCAGTGGTTCGCGCTTTCAGTTTCACGCGAATGCTGCCGTCAATCCACGGTTTCTGGTTTGGGAATGTTTTTATCGTTGCTGTGGGTACGACATCGTCAATGCACTTCCTAATGAACTCGCTCACCGAATCAGCATATTCGTCAATATTGTTGTTGGACGCGATGCGGAACATATTCCAATCCGCGTGATCGAAGCAGTCTTGAAGCGTGGATTCAGATTGGTCGGACCAGCGTTGAACAGACCTGAGCGCGGGAGCTTGTTGTTTGAGTTTTTGTTTGTAGGCTGGAATCAACAAAATGGAGTCGTGGTCAGCTTTTCCGAAAGGGGGGCGGGGGAGGGCCTTATAAGCGTCGCGGAAATTAGTATAACAATGGTCTAGTGTTTTTCCAGCCCTGGTAGCACAATCGATATGCTGATAGAATTTAGGGAGTTAGGCATAATTCCGATGTACATTACTCAATAACACCATCACTGCCTATTTATTTTTGGAAACTGATATGTAGCTTTGCTTTCTTTGATTAATATCAAAACATCTGAAGTCATAATAATTTACATTGTGTGATCTTCAGTAAACCAAATCTTGAAATAAATAGTCAAAATGTAATTTTATTTTAGATTTTATTTTAGCTGCTTTTCTAGAAATGTATCGTAACAATGTTGAGACCGCATAAATGACCGACATTGACAGAGAGGTACTGTAGGTAGTTTAACGTTCATCATCTATAGGACAAAGGCTAAAATGTATTTAACATAGTGTTCATCTTACTTCAACTGTTATTTGTGGAGAAACGTTAACATAGGCCTGGTCGGATATGAACATTACATGCAAGTCTATCTTGCACATTCTAAAGAAGACAGAATTGATCAGAAATAGTTTGATCATTGTTTGAACAACTAATCTAAACTAATCTAAATTCAACACAATGCATTTTACAGTAGGCCCCTATGCATCTGACATATAGTATTATGTCAATGGCCATTTTCATTTGAATGGAAATTCAGTATACTTGCTGAGCATTAGGTACTGTACATGTCATGTTCTCTCACTGAATGTGTGATGGCCTGGGATATTATACAGGTTGAGATTGAACAGTTCTGTGTATAATACCTTTATTCAGTATTGCACTGCCCTCAAGTGTTCATAGATCACATTGTTATCAACCATAGCATTGGAGACGTACAGGCCAAAAGATAAACACTCTGCACAACAACAAAAACATGAATGAGTTTTATGATTTGCGTTTTTTGGAATTGTTATTTTTGAGGTTGACTTTATTTTAGAGCTATCGAATCCATTCAGAGACTACGAGCACCAGCTGTAATCGGTGAGTGGTTCTCCATGGATGGCTGCTCAGGTCAGCGGGTCAGATACAGTCACATACAGTATACTCAGAAAAAACTGTAGAATAATAATCTCAGTCAGGCAAACTCAAAGATAAACCTATGGCAGTTTTATATCTGAGGTGTCACTGACAACCCTGTGATCATTTGGTATGTAGGCTACAGTGACGCTGCAAGTTTTTGTGTGTGATGTGTGGTCTATAGAAGTCATTGACCACCCTGCTGTTACAGTACTATTACTGTAGTGCTTTGTGTTACTGACCATGCTGCTGTTTGCCACATTCTGTGTGTTTTAAATGTAGGCCTAGTATGTATTTCCCCATCTGTGCTGTAGTATGTAATGTGCAACCCCCCCCCCCCCTCCCCTCTCTATGGATCACTGTGGCATCAGCACATTTCTAGCCTCTGTGGGGTCACACTCACTGTCAGTGTTAATCTCTGTGATAGTTTTATTGAAGTCACACAAAAGCATACAATCACACAATAGGAATAGAACTAACTATGAGCTGCATCATCAGACACCAGACATTTCAGAATGGAGTTGATGTCATAAGGACTAGAGTGGTGAGTAATACAGAATGATATTAGTAGATCCTTCAAACTCAATACCTAAATGTATTTTGAAGCAAGTGGGATTGATGAAATGTTGTTGACATCTACTAAAATTACAATCCGTTATGATGTTATGAGGTTCATTCTCAGGTTAGGCCAATTAAAATGTGTTTGGGTGCGTTGGTGTTTTCAAATGGACTAAGATGGCCTTAGTCTCTTGAAAATGGTTAATATTTAATGGAGTTCATAGTACAACACTGCCAAGATGAGAGATGCACTGTTAACCATTTGTTAACACTTTTACAGAGCTCTTTTCAGAATAAGCAGTTGCCTGGTTTTTAGGGCTCGCTAGGGTTGCAATTTGTGTTATCATTCACCATAGCCTATGTGTGAGAAGGTAGGCCTATATTTTCCCCTAATACTTTTGTAGCATCGATAAATTATGTTTCTTTTTTGGAGTTTTTTTACCCCGCCCTCTGTCTGTCTGTGTTCAGTCGTTACCGCGTGTGTTGCATTTTTTGCTGTCATTTCGTGAAATGACAACTACTAGGTGAATACATAGTCTGTTAACGTGGTAAACTAGTTACGCTACTCAACTGAAGGAAAGGAGATTTATAGGCTACTGTAATAATTTTGTTTGATAAGGAAAAAATATGAAAGTGACTGCACTGTTATGTTTTCTGGATAACAAATGTATTGTGTAGATTTCTTGCTCTGTCGTGGTAATTGTTTAGTATTGTGCTAGTCCAGTAGACATTTTTACAAATGAAAAAAAAAACTGGTGTTGACAAGTAGGCTAGTTTTGCATTTTGTCCTTAATTTTCTTTGGGTAATTTGAGGTCCTCCATGTGCGCAAAGAGCCAAGCCCAGCTGTATTTCCAATGCAGTTTGTAATGCAGTGTAGCCTAGTTTTATTGAGAAGGGTTAATTGCAATCCACAATTCAGGGTGTTCCTGCATGTGGGCATTCCTGCATCTGCAGGAACCCCTCTTTATACATATTTTTGGTCCATTTTTAAGCTAGGACTCCGGTACACAGACGGGAGGTGTGGACGCTCCAGTACAGTAGGTGGAGTTAATGCACAATAACGTTGGTTGCCAACCGCCGATAAACCTTACAGAAGAAAAATAGGCAGGGATGACAACGGTAGCTAGTTAGCTAGGACACAGGTATGTCGTAACAACAGTGAGGTCAGGTGTTGGCAGACAGGAGTGAAGGACACCATGTGCTAGCTAGCTAGGACGCCGGAACACAGCAGGCTGATAACAAATAATCACATAGACAATCAGGGAAAATCCAGAACATCAAAGTGTCACACAAGTATGAAGATGGCATGTTCGGGGAGTGGGGGGAATGAAGGGGATGCTCAAGGGGGGGTGTTCATGCAGTAACCAATGGGATGCTCGGGGTGTTCCCACATGCAGGAACATCCCAATCCCAAAATCATTTGGGTTTAATGCAGCGTTCGTAGCCAAGTGGGAGGTGGGACTTTACCAGTTGTGAAGTCGTAAATACCAGTTGGATGCATTCACATGCTTTGAACTCGTTGAGAAACGCGGATTGGCTAATGGCCAAAAAGCTGCGTAAACCATAAACTAAAAGTACAACTATCATGCTTGTAATTAATATTAATAGATTGTTTTTTATACATAATGTTTTGTTGTTACATTTGTTATCGAGTTAATTTCCTTAGTAGGTGAAATCACAGGTCAGCATGTGGGAGAAGTGGGAGTTCAGGATGATAGACGAGTTGTCTACATGGAGGACCATTCAAGTGGATTTTTACCAGTCGTATGTGTTACATTTCCACTTTCTTCTTGGTTACGAACACAGCATTAGCCCTCTGGGAGTCAGGAATCAAGTTCAGGGAGTGAATCATTTAATAAATAAACTAAACATAATACAAAACAAGAAACACGAACAACGCACAGACATGAAAATGAAACAGAACCAATAACGCCTGGGGAAGGAACCAAAGGGAGTGACATATATAGGGAAGGTAATCAGGCAAGTGATGGAGTCCAGGTAAGTCTGATGACGTCGCTGGTGCGCATAACGATGGTGACAGGTGTGCGTAAAGAGCAGCCTCGTGACCTAGAGCGCCGGAGAGGGAGTATACGTGACACCCCCAGGTTCTGGTGACGCCACTGAATGTATTGCTGTATTTGTGTAAAATATGCACCAGAAGATGTTTGCAGTTATTGTATGCGTTTAAATTGCACAATTTACAACTCAGCTTACAACAAAGAACAGTATTTTTACTATGTTAAATCTCTACAAATGCCATAAGTATTTATCCATTCTGCTTTTAATACAGGATTACCTGATAGTGTAATTGACATATTGATAGCATTTCTTTACAATTGCTGTCCCTGACAGTGATCATATATCCTACAGAGAGGGGACCTGCTGTGCTGAGATGGCTATGGTATGTCTCACAGACTTTGAGGAGTATGCGAAGGAGCACCTCTCCAAGGCCACATGGGACTACTACGCAGCCGGAGCAGACGAGTGCTGCACCAGGGATGACAATCTGCTGGCCTACAAACGGTAAGTACCTCTCCCCATCCTGCAAACTACAGTACCCACGATTCAATGTCAGTCACTAACATCACTCAATAACAGCACACCTCAAACAGTAGTGCTTGGAAGATCCAAAATAATCACTTTGTCTCGGTCCCAGGATCCGTCTGCGGCCACGGATTCTACGGGACGTGTCAGTGAGTGACACCAGGACCACGGTGCAGGGCACAGAGATCAGCTTCCCTGTGGGCATCGCCCCCACTGCCTTCCACTGCCTGGCCTGGCATGAGGGAGAGATGGCCACCGCCAGGGGTGAGGACTAGGAGGGGTTTAACAGCTGTAGAGGTTGAGCTCTTTAGGCCAATAGCTTTGTTGTCACTGAGTATCCTAGGGGTGGTCCACTCAAAGTCTCTTTCTCTTGTTTACTATTGCTAATACTGCACAATTTAAACACTTGCCCCCCAATCCCCCCTTCCCTGATGCATGTGTAAATAAATTGTGCCTTCCTGTATTATACTTGTGCAAAAAAAAATGTATGTTCTACTTGAAACTCTCTCTCTCCTCAGCTACGGAGGCAGTGAACACATGTTACATCACTAGTACCTACTCCACCTGCTCTGTGGAGGAGATCGCAGCTGCAGCACCTAACGGCTACCGCTGGTTCCAGCTCTATGTGTACCGGGACAGAAAGCTTTCTGAATCAATCATTCACCGTGTGGAGGCCCTAGGCTACAAGGCCTTGGTCCTCACCGTCGACGTGCCCTACACCGGGAAGCGCCGCAACGATATACGCAACCAGTTCAAGCTCCCGCCACACCTCAAGGTCAAGAACTTTGACGGTGTCTTCCAGGTCAATATTTTTAACAGTAATGATTTTTACCATAAAATCATATAGGGATGGTTTCCTGGACAAAGATTAAGTCTAGTCTTGGACTAAAAAACACTGTCAATGGAGAATCTTAATCTGTGTCTGGGAAACCAGCCCATAGTGCCATAGTAGAGAGACAGTAGCTGCTCTAGAATTATTTAAGAATAATCCAACTAATGTATTTCCCATGAGGCCTCCTTCTGTGTGTATGTGTTTTGTTCTGTACTGTACTGTCTCCTGTATTGTATTGTGTTCTGTATTGTATGCGTCTGTCGTGTCTGGGTGGGTGTCCCTCTGACTACCTCTGTAGGAGGCTGCCGGTCCTGCGGGTGAGGAGTATGGAGTCCCTGCCAACACCCTGGACCCCTCCATCAGCTGGAAGGATGTGTACTGGCTGCAGTCTCTCACCCGCCTGCCCATCATCATCAAAGGCATCCTGACGAAGGAGGACGCTGAGCTGGCCGTGGAGCATG
This sequence comes from Salvelinus alpinus, assembly GCF_045679555.1. Lineage (NCBI taxonomy): Eukaryota > Metazoa > Chordata > Actinopteri > Salmoniformes > Salmonidae > Salvelinus > Salvelinus alpinus. Next base: position 31,622,393 of record NC_092099.1, read on the forward strand.
GCGTCCAGGGCATCATCGTGTCCAACCATGGAGGACGCCAGCTGGACGGAGGGCCCGCCACAGTAAGAATGGGCACAGAGTATATCACTTCATCATCATCTCACCTCTATTTGATCCTACAATCAGCAAGCCAAACACCATTTTGTTTATGAAATGTTGATTTTAAAGGACAGGGTCATTCCATTTGATTTCAATCACTTTTCATCACACCCCTTTTCATACATGTGGTCAGAAGTGAAATTTTGGACCTGAATGTCAACACATTCAAGAGATAGATGTGCTCAAAGTTGACCCTTTTTGCAAAACCCACCATACCATGAGACGTCCGTGTCCTCATCACTGGAAAAGATAAACAGTTGAGTTTGTTATCATTGAAAATCTTAGAAACAGGGTTGTCAAACTGTTCTATACTTTTTTTTATTTCCTAGCCTAGAACCTATTTTACATAATCTGAAGTGTTTGTGTTGTGCCAGCCATCGGTTTAGATACAGCATGCTCTTGAATACAGGGTGGGTGTCATGTTTTGGCTGATAAATGTACTAAAAGGGAATACAATATAAATATTCACTTTCAAATGGTACCACAAAGATGGTTGGAGGTCCACACATCATAGAATGTTGATTTGAATATCAGTTGTTTTAAATGATACTGTTAATATTCCATAGGAAGTTTCCTCTGCTTTCTTCTCTACCACCCAGATTGATGCCCTGTCTGAGATTGTGGACACAGTGCAGGGGCGGATCGAGGTATATCTGGACGGGGGTGTCCGCACTGGTAGTGATGTGCTGAAGGCTGTAGCTCTGGGAGCCAAGTGTGTGTTCATCGGCAGGCCGGCCGTGTGGGGCCTCGCCTATAAGGTAACAATTAACATTGTGTGTGATCAAACTATTAACTTGAGATACTGAGAATAACAAACTGTCTTGCTGCCTGTGTTTGTTCCTTCAGGGTGAAGAGGGGTTGAAGGAGGTACTACATATCCTCAACGATGAGTTCCGTCTGTCAATGGCTCTGTCTGGTGAGTAAGGAACCAAACTTCTTACATAATCATATATTTTCCAGTCTGAGATTAAAACCCCTTGCTTAGCTATCATTACCTCAACCTCATAACATTGCAACACTAATGTTTTGTTGGTCTTTCCTCCCTTAGGGTGCAGGAACGTGGCTGAGATCAACAGGAACCTCATCCAGTTCTCCAAACTGTGACTTAACAGCAGGGGGCGCCAGAACCAGCTTGACGAATAACGACGAAAGCAATACAGCGCTATCCATTCAATCAATAGAACTTCCAATTAAACCAGAATTTGGGACAACAAAACGAAACATCTCATGTGAATCATAATGAACTGAAACTGAATCTGACATCAATCAAATAAATCCTGAAATCATAATAAATTTGAATAGTTTTATCCAATATGGCTACCTTAGTTCTTGTGAAAAAATAACCAGACATGTTTAAATATAAGCATCTTCCATATGATATAACCAACAAAATATGTTTTTCACTCAGATATTCCTAACTTTCAATGGCTGCCAGCCCCCTGTCAACCCATCTATGAGTGAGAGAGGCCTGATATTGTGTCTCTGATGAGAATATGGTGACTAAAGTACAGTGACTAAAGTACAGTGCCTTCAGAAAATATTCATACCCCTTGACTTATTACACATTTTGTTGTGTTACATCCTGAATTCAAAATGGAATAAATATATTTTCTCTCACCCATCTACACAATAATAACAAAGTGAAATCATGCCTTTAGATTTCTTTTTGAAAATGTATTGAAAACTAAATAAAGAAATTTAGAACGACGCTGCAGAAGAGAAGCAGGTACGGGGAGTTGACATTTAATTAGGAGCGGACATGTAACAGGAAAGGAACAGCGTCAGAACTGGGAAACACAAAGACAGATGACAGTCAATGCAGCACCGGGGAACTGACAAATATAAGGGAGGTGATAAACAGGTGATTGAGTCCAGGTGAGTCCAATAATCGCTGATGCGCGTGACGAGGGAAGGCAGGTGTGCGTAATGATGGTGGCAGGAGTGCATAATGCAGGGCATCCTGGCCCCTTGAGCGCCAGGGGAGGAAGAGCGGGAGCAGGTGTGACAGTACCCCCCCCCCCCCTCCTCTAGGGGCACCACTCATCGTTCCACCTGGGCGAGCCTGACGGGCTGGCCGAGACACAGGGGCTGGACAAGCCGGCTGGGGGTAGAATCCCGATGAACCAGCAGAGGTGTGGGAGCCTGGCGGGCCGGCTGAGGCATAGGAGCCTGTCTATCCCGCTGAGGCGTAGGAGCCCGATGATCCGGCTGAAGCGTGACGTGGGATATGCGCCTTCCGAGCCAACCTGGGCAAGGATACCTCTCGAGCCGGCTAGGGCATGGAAGCCCAACGACCCAGCTAAAGCACCCCCGGTTCCATCAGCGCCAACCCCCGGACCCAACGTCACCACCAACCGAACCGCCAGCACTCACCGATGCTTCAGTTGATGGCGGCTGCATTCTGTAAGGACCGACGCTGCAGAAGAGAAGCAGGTACGGGGAGTTGGCATTTAATTAGGAGCGGACATGTAACAGGACAGGAACAGCGTCAGAACTGGGAGACACAAAGACAGATGACAGTCAATGCAGCACCGGGGAACTGACAAATATAAGGGAGGTGATAAACAGGTGATCGAGTCCAAGTGAGTACAGTAATCGCTGGTGCGCGTGACGAGGGAAGGCAGGTGTGCGTAATGATGGTGGCAGGAGTGCATAATGCAGGGCAGCCTGGCCCCTTGAGCGCCAGGGGAGGAAGAGCGGGAGCAGGCGTGACAGAAATATCAAATGTACATAAATATTCACACGCACATCTCTGAGTAAATACATGTTAGAATCACCTTTGGCAGCGATTACAGCTGTGAGTCTTTCTAGGTAAGTCTGTAAGAGCTTGGCACACCTGAATTGTACAATATTTACCCATTATTCTTATCAAAATTCTTCAAGATCTGTCAAGTCTTGCCTAAGATTTTCAGGCAGATTTAAGTCAAAACTGTAACTTGCCCACTCAGGAACATTCACTGTCTTCTTGGTAAGCAACTCCAGTATATATTTGGCCTTGTGTTTTAGGTTATTGTCCAGCTGAAAGGTGAATAAATATCCCAGTGTCTGGTGGAAAGCAGACTGAACCAGGTTTTCCTCTAGGATTTTGACTTTGCTTAGCTCCATTCCGTAAATCTTTTATCCTGAAAAACGCTGAATGTGTTGTATTGGATTTTCCCCACACATAACATTTTGTATTCGGGGGAAATTTTTTTTTGCTTTGCAACATTTTTTGCAGTATTACTTTAGTGCCTTGTTGCAAACAGGATGTATGTTTTGGAATATTTTTATTCTGTACAGTCTTCCTTCTTTTCACTCTGTCAATTAGGTTAGCATTGTGTAGTAACTACAATGTTGTTAATCCATCCTCCAGTTTCCAGTTTTCTCCTATCACAACCATTAAACTGTTTTAAAGTCACCATTGGCCTCAGAGTGAAATCCCTGAGCAATATCCTTCCTCTCCGGCAACTGAGTTCGGAAGGACGCCTGTGTCTTTGTAATGACTGGGTGTATTGATACACCATCCAAAGTGTAATTAATAACTTCACCATGCTTAATTTGTAAAAAATTCTACAAATATGATTCCACTTTGATATTATGTGGTATGGTGTGGAGGCCAGTGACCAAAAAATCGAATTAATTTAAATTCAGGCTGTAACACAACAAAATTTGGAAAATGTCAAGGGTTGTGAATACTTTCTGAAGGCACTGTAAGTGAATTGTGAAGGTGAATTTGCTTTTAAATCAGTGGCCAACAGAGATCCATCAGTCAAAAAAGGTTGAGGGTGAAATGATTGATCCCTTCTGGTTTGATTGTAATAACTGTTCTGGCTGGTGAGGTGGAAGCGAGAGGAGTGTAGTTGATAGAGTGATGTAACAGGGCTGTTTGGCATTCCAGTTCCTAATCCTCTGAGAACAACAGCGTGATTTGATTCAGAACCCTGGAGACACAATGAGATGAGAACTACTGTAAAACCACTTTGAGAATCAAATATATTTAAAAAAAACTTTCTGCCTCCTGTCATTCATTTAGTTTTATTTGATGCTAAAATATTTGATGGTGTATGTTATTTGTTTCCTCTTACAATTTAATTGACATTTCTTTAGATATGACATCTTAGTACCATGAGATTATTATGGGATTCTAAAAAATAATTGTAAGAAACTGTAGTGCCACATTTTACACTAGAGAAGTATAGCAGACTCAAGGGACTGAAAGGATGAGCAAAAACCCACTAGGCACACGCTGGTTGAATCAAAGTTGTTTCCATGTCATTTCAATGAAATTACGTTGGACCAACGTGGTATAGATGTTTATTTGAAGTCTGTGCCCAGTGGGAAGTCATTGTATGCTTCTGTCTTTACAACAACTAATGTGTAAAAATAAGATTGTTGAGAACAAAAAGAGAACAAAAAGAGAGAGAAAGAGAACTGACACAGGAAGTGGCTGAGGTCTTGGTTAGCTGTGAGAAACTGACTGTGTTGCTGCTTACCCCATTCTACATAACGGTTCCACTCTGCATCCAGCTGCTGCAAGGAGACATTTAGTGGTCTGTAAAGAATTTAATAGATTGCTGTATGTTGGTTATATGTCAGAAGAAGGCCTTTCGGTTAAGGAGAACCTGTTGAAAAGAATAGCTTCGAGGTAGGTTCCTTCCTTTCCTATCATTTATGTTAATGCGGGTGTAAAGTTTGTAAACTTGATATAGAGTACAGTCTTGCACAGAAACTAACTGCCATGACCCAAAATAAAGAATATAAATACAAATGATGAATACGAAGTGAAGCATAAGTTCAGTGTTCAGAGGCTACTGAGTTAGATCTTATAAACACTACTGTTATCCACTTGAAACATCAACCAATGTGGAAGTATTGAAACAACACTATATCACGATAAATCAAATAACATTGTATTGGTCACGTACACGTATTATGGAAATGTTATCACAGGTGGAGCGAAATGCTTCTGTTTGTAGCTCCAACAATGCAGTATACTTAACAATACAAAACAATACACACAAATCCCCAAAATTAAAGAAATTAAGAAATATGAGATGCTGCAACATAATCAAGTTGAGGACAACACCATTAAAATAGAGAAGTTAATGAGTTAAGTTACAGGAGTTCAATGTATTAACATTTACAGCAAATACACATAGTATAGTAACAATGTTATCAGGAAAGCCCCACATCTGCATATGTTCCCTGGGCTTGTTGATTAAGTGAGTCATACTGCCTACCAGACAACCTACATATAAAACAAAGACATACTCAACAGTTTCATTTCCCATTTTGTAGCTTGTTCAGAGTGAAGAGGCTCTGAAAAAGAAAACAGCAAATGATTTGGTACTGACAGACCAGACATCAATTTAATCCTGCCCTGTTTTAATGCTGTCTTATGCATCCGTTTAGGAACCTTTCACAGAGGTGCAACAGGAAATCCAGCGACACACCAACTGATATGGGGTAGGCTGATCCAATTTTTGGGGTCATTTTTAGGTAATTTAATAGTAGATTATAGTGACTAAATACTGTATATTTCATAACAATCAATATTAGAATGTACTTGCTTCAGTAAACTGCAATGTGAGCTGCCAAGCAGTGGACTAAACTACTACAGTAGCTGAAGATGATACAGCAACGACCCCTATTATTTTGTGTTCCAGTGGCAGTGGTGAGGAGAAGGAGAGTGGGCCGGGAAGGCTTCACAGGAGACTGTCTCGTCTGGGGAGCAGAGGCTCTCTTAGAGAGCCCCCCAGACTTCCACCCCAACATGTCCAACCCCCAGCACCATCTCCTGCCCCAGCTCCGGCCCCAGCCCCAGCTCCGGCCCCAGTTGACAGACCCACTCCCACTCCCCCAACACCAAACCCTCCAACCCCTCCAGACCCAGCACCTAAACCATTGGAGCTTCCCCCGAAACCCCCTGATATCAACCTGAAGCCAAGCCTCCCTCCAAGGCCTCTAACCAGGATGTTCAGCAGCAATGAGCATGGCACCGCAGTCCTACAGGTACAACCCAACCACACCGCTCATACACCAGCCAGAGTTATGAAAGGTTCATTGGGGTTATTACTTAGCTGGGAAAGTTGTCAAGATGTATTAGGATCCTAGGCCGATTATTTTTGTAATCTATCTGAATGGTGTCCAACAAATGCATATATCAATAGGATACATGTGGAGATAGTTATTCTATTTTGTACCATCAAAACTGTGATTATATGTAGAAGCCAGACAGCATAGTTTAAATTAAGCCTTTAAAATCGATAGATCAAGAATATCCCTAAACAAACGGGAGAGAGTGAGCGGCCTGTAATACACAACAGCGAACCAATCTGTGAGTAAAGTGACGCTGAGACTCGAATCCGACAAACCTTGGCTTCCCTTAGAGGTATCGACAAAGAACAACTTGGAGATGCAAATTAGAGCAACGAACAGCTGAAGGATATCCAGGAAAACATAGCTAAAATGCTCTCAATGCTCACCAAAAAAATTAAGTAGATTTGCTTGAAATGAAAGTAGATTCTATCGTGTCAGATATGCATATACAGGAGAGGCACATGGACGAACAAGACAACAAAATTGGCCTTCTGGAAACAAAGGTGTAAACTTTAGAAGATGAACTGGTTCAGCTCGAAAACAGATAGAGACAAAATAATATGATAATGTTGTCCCTACTGGAAGATGAGGAAAAAGGGGACCTTTCCAGCTACGTGATCAAGCTGATATTGGAGGAGCTTGGTGTGGATGAATCACCGAAAGATCTGGAGCGATGCCATCGGATCTGCATGAAGCAGAAGAACTCTAAATACCCTCGCATGGTAATCTTTAAGCTGTGGAACTATCATACCAAAGTCAACATTCTGCGGGCACAGGGAGGAAAGGAGATCAAGGTTCAGGGCCAGTCCATTCGATTCGCCCAGGACGTGTCTGCTAGGCTTAGGAAAAAACACAGGCAATTCATTCCAATCAGACAGTCACTGGAGGAAAAAAGAAATCAAGTCTCAACTCCGATTCCCGGCAGTACCGTGAACAGGCTGCAGGAAACATTTCCAGTTGAAGAGAGAGAGACCAGTCCTGAGGAGAAGCAGAAGCGGAATAAACAGATAAGCACATACATGTGTGTGTGTGTGTGTGTGTGTGTGTGTGTGTGTGTGTGTGTGTGTGTGTGTGTGTGTGTGTGTGTGTGTGTGTGTGTGTGTGTGTGTGTGTGTGTGTGTGTGTGTGTGTGTGTGTGTGTGTGTGTGTGTGTGTGTGTGTGTGTGTGTGTGTGTGTGTCTGTGTGTGTGTGTGTGCAAGAGGGTGTGAGTGGGTGTATGTGTGGGTATGTGTTTGTCAGTGGAGGCTGCTGAGTGGAGAACGGCTCATAATAATGGCTGAAATGGAGTAAATGTAATGGTATCAAAAACATATTTTTTATGTGTTTGATACCATTCCATTCACTCCATTCCATCCATTACACGCCATTCCAGCCATTATTATGAGCCGTCTTCCCCTCAGCAGCCTCAACTGGTGTCCCATATGAATGGGAGAGTGAAGGAGGGTGAATATGAATATGTGTAGGAAGGATGGGTATGCGGAGGCATCGAATATATGTTGTGTGTTGTGTTGGATTTGGATTGGGAGAAAGAGAAGAAAGGAATTATACTACAATGTCATTGTATTTGTTTTTTTATAACTTGTAAACCTGTTGTAAAATTAATAAGAGTTCTGGATAGATTAGGAAAGGATGTCGAATCATTATTATTCCTTGTTTGTAATTACAACTAAGATTTAATGATGGTTATTGGTGAGAATGTAGAGGGGCCATATCCAGGGGATTGGGTGACTGGGAGGGCATCAGATACTTCTCTGAGGTGTGTGTGGGGCCTCCACTCATCCCATTTCAGTCTCTCGGAGGACCCACTCACCCTAAGTAGACCCCCACCAACCACTATCATTTAATTTATAACGTAATACAAACCAACCACAGTACTTAAGTGGCAGTCTTTATTCAAATGTATGTACAATGTATGTATCCACAGTTTTTGGGGGGTAACATTAGGAGAGGAGTCTGCGCAAAAAATACATACTTTGCAGGGTTTATTTCTTTTTTTTCTGCACAGCCCACATGCCCACACACTGTATATGTAATGTATACAATAACTATGTATTTATACTATGATCCTCCCATTCTATGGAATGCCCACCGCCCTCATATGTCATGTATGCTAAAATGTTTTAATTGGTTCTTAAATGATAGACAGAAAAGATAAGGTTAACTTTGATTCTATACTAGTAAAGAGCAGCATGTAATGTCCACGGGCTCCATGATGGGGAAAAAAGCATATGGTTCTCCAACACCGTTTGTTGCGTCCGTTTGCTGTTTACTCCTGCATAAATAAAGTGTACGCCTGTTCACAACTCTCTGCCCTCCTGCACCTGACTTCGCTACAGGTACGCACACCCGTGACAGTCTGATTAATTTGTTTTAGAAAGGGGCACAAGATAGGGATGTCCCCTCTCCCACCTCCTGTTTGACTGGCATTTGAACCGCTTGCAGAAAGAATTAGACAGGACCCAAACGTAGCAAGTGTCAGTATTGGTAAATATAAATTAATATAAACTATCTTATTTGCAGATGATCTCCTGATATACCTGACCAATATTGAAAACTCAATGCACCCTTTGCTGAAGATATTTTCAGACGACTCAAAAATCTCAGAATATAAAATGAACGTCGATAAAACAAAATAATGGCAGTAGGAAAAAGAAACTAACGATCTACAGTTATTCTTTAAGTGGACCACAAAAAAATATTAAATACTTAGGATGCTTAATAAGTGACAACAAACAACAAATATATAAAGATAACTTTATTGCATTACTCAACAATATGAAAGCAGATCTAATTAAATGGAATAAACTTCCCAGAAATCTTACAGGTAGAATAAAACTCTTTAGAATGGCATGGCTACCAAATTTTTTGTTTTTATTTTCAGTAATACCAATTACCCCACTGAAGACATTCTTTAAAAAAGTACACTCGGTCATAAACATACTTTATATGTGCAACTAAAATTCATAGAATAAAAAGGAAAGTTTTACATCTTCCTAAGTCTGAAGGTGGTTTTAACCTTCCAGACTTGGAATTGTATCAATTTGCTACCCAACTATTCTACTTGCGACATATAGTTAAAGAGGAACAAGTGGTACATAATTAAGATACGCATGCTCATCCCCAGAACCTTTTTCCTATCTATTTTCAAAGGATAAAGCTAAGAAGATTAACAAATTTGTAGTTAAGAACATTATAACAATATGGAAGAAAATTTAAAGTATTCTACAGGAACAATATCACTCCCTAAAAACACAACCTTATGGAACAATCCTTGGATAGCTTTTCACAATTCACCGATAAATTGGTCCACCTGGAAATTACTTGGTAATAGGAAATACATTTATTTTCATGGCAGAAGTAAAAAGTAGTTTCAAATAAAAGTTAAAAGTTACATATCAGAGCAACCTGGAGGGAATCTTAGTTGAGTCAGAAAAGAATGTCCATATGATAGGGAAGATATACAAAACCTTGCAGGGAGCTCATCCAACTACAATCTCTTAGAAAAAAATATAATCTATTGGAACCAAGATTTAAGAAGAACGGATGTTGGCACAAGATGGAGGGAAAGTTGGAGCATAACTAACTAAGTTACAGAAATGTACACTTAATCCAGTATAAACTAATGTGTATAATTTATTATGCAAGAGACAAAATTCACAAATTCTAAATTGGCTGTCAGAAGTATTACAATGTAAACTTACTTGTAATCCATCTGTCTGCATATTTCAAGACATGGCATATGAGGGTGTAGTGAGATACCCAATGGCGTGGACGATTCTCTTCTCATCACTCGTCTAAAAACGTGGAAATCAACCAATCTGCTATCCTTAATTAACACAATGGAAAAATATAATGATTTATTATTGAAATATTGAAATAGCATGGGCAACCGAGAAAAACAAATTGTTACAATTTAAGGCCAAGTGGCAAACAATAACTAGGGATGGGGATGGAGGTGTGAGCATCCGGGTCAGGGCAGATAAGATGTAGTCATTGTTTGTGTGTGTCTATATGCTGTTGTACTTATGTATAATTTTGTATCTGAAGTGAAAAAGATATATACAGTACTAGTCAAAAGTTTGGACACACATACTCATTCAAGGGTTTTTCTTAATTTGTACTATTTTCTACATTAATAGAAAATAGAATAATAGTGAAGACATCAACTCTATGAAATAACACAGATGGAATCATGTAACCAAAAAAGTGTTAAACAAATCAAAATAGATTTTATATTTGAGATTCTTCAAAGTAGCCACCCTTTGCCTTGATGACAGCTTTGCACACTCTTGGCATTCTCTCAACCAGCTACATGAGGTAGTCACATGGAATGCATTTCAATTAACAGGTGTGCTTTGTTAAAAGTTAATTTGTGCAATTTCTTTCCTTCTTAATGCGTTTGAGCCAATCAGTTAGGGGTTGTAGGGGTGGTATACAGAAGATAGCCCTATTTGGTAAAAGACCAAGTTCATATTATGGCAAGAACAGCTCAAATAAGCAAAGAGAAACGACAGTCCATCATTACTTTAGGACATGAAGATCAGTCAATACGGAAAATTTCAAGAACTTTGAAAGTTTCTTCAAGTGCAGTCGCAAAAACTATCAAGCGCTATGACGAAACTAGCTCTCATGAGGACCGCCACAGAAAAGAAAGACGCAGAGTTACCTCTGCTGCAGAGGATAAGTTCATTAGTCACCAGCCTCAGAAATTGCGGCCCAAATAAATGCTTCACAGAGTTCAAGTAACAGACACATCTCAACATCAACTGTTCAGAGGAGACTGCGTGAATCAGGCCTTCATGGTCGAATTTCTGCAAAGAAACCACTACTAAAGGACACCAGTGAGAAGAAGAGACTTGCTTGGGCCAAGAAACATGAGCAATGGACATTAGACCGGTGGAAATCTGTCCTTTGGTCTGATGAGTCCAAATTTGAGATTTTTTGTTCAAACCGCCATGTCTTTGTGAGACGCAGAGTAGGTGAACGGATTATCTTTGCATGTGTAGTTCCCACCGTGAAGCTTTGAGGAGTAGGTCTGATGGTGTGGGGGTGCTTTGCTGGTGACACTGTCTGTGATTGCTGGCACACAACCAGCATGGCTACCACAGCATTCTGCAGTGATACACCATCCCATCTGGTTTGCACTTAGTGGGACTATCATTTGTTTTCAACAGGACAATGACCCAACACTCCTCCAGGCTGTGTAAGGGCTATTTGACCTAGAAGGAGAGTGATGTAGTGCTGCATCAGATGACCTGGCCTCCACAATCACCCGACCTCAACCCAATTGAGATGGTTTGGGATGAGTTGGACAGCAGAGTGAAGGAAAAGCATCCAACAAGTGCTCAGCATATGTGGGAACTATTTCAAGACTGTTGGAAAAGCATTACAGGTGAAGCTGGTTGAGAGAATGCCAAGAGTGTACAAAGCTGTCATCGAGGCAAAGGGTGGCGGCTACTTTGAAGAATCTCAAATATAACATATATCTTGATTTGTTTAACAATTTTTGGGTTACTACATGATTCCATATGTGCTGTTTCATAGTTTTAATGTCTTCACTATTATTCTAGAAACCCTTGAATGAGTAGGTGTATCCAAACTTTTGACTGGTACTGTATATCATTAAGAGAGAAAAAATATGGTGGCCAACACCATTAGACATTGAAGGGGATCCAAACCATAGATGTAAAATTAATGTTGTTCTTCCTTTCAGGGGTTTCAGTTGTTCAGAGGTGATGAGACTCTGTGTGATGTCATCCTAGTGCCTGGGGACAGCAGTGACACCTTCCCAGTACACAGAGTCCTTATGGCCTCCGCCTGCGACTACTTCAAAGCCATGTTCACTGGTTAGTCTGTGATAAATAACATTCAATGAGGTTTTTCAATATGTGCAATATGTAAATATATTTCAATATGCTAGTATATTTCAATGGGGATTGTTTCACAATGTGTGATCGAGAGCAGTCATCGAGTAAGTAAGTAAGTCATATTTTTTCACAGATGAGTTTTTTAGGGCTGAGCCTATGAAAAGTCTCTCTCTTACAGTATTTGCTCTCATCACGTCCACTCAGACCATTTTCAAACTATGTTTGAAAATTCTTGCACTCTTACATCATTAACTGTAACAGCATTCACCCTCCATATCTCTCACTTTTCCTCTTTCCCTCTCTCTAGGGGGTATGAGAGAGCAGGAGATGAGGGAGATTAAGCTCCATGGTGTGAGCAAGACGGGTCTGAAGAACATCATAGAGTTCATTTACACATCCCGGCTGAGTCTGAGCATGGCCAACCTGCAGGACACTCTGGAGGCTGCCAACTTTTTACAAGTCCTCCCCGTCCTCGGCTTCTGCAACGAGCTGCTCAGCACTGAGGTGAGTTGATCAGGTTACTTACCGGTACTGAAACAATGAACAGGTGGATGTGCTGGATGGGTGTATTGAAGAGACAGTGAAAAACATGGCCAATGTAAAGACAGGAGACCTGTCACAAGTTCATCCAGTCGTGTCTGTTTTCCTGTGTGTGTGGTAGATCACTATTGATAACTGTGTGGAGGTGGAGCGCATTGCCGGGGACTTGCTCCTGGAGGACGTGCAGGCCCACATTGGGAAGTTTGTCTGTCAGAACCTGTCAGCGTTGCTGCAGTCTGGCCGCTACCTGCAGCTCTCCGAGCCCAGCCTAGCCAACGCCCTGGCCAGCGACAGCCTCAAGGGCTTCTCTGAGATGGAGCTGTACCGCATCGCCCGCTCCTGGCTGGACCACGACCCTCCCACCCGCCGCACCGCCGCCTACTCCCTGATGCGCCACGTCCGCTTCCCCCTCATGACCCCCACGGAGCTGCTCGAGATCTCCCAGGAGGACGAGGGGCACGGCGATGGCGGGGCAGCCATGATGCGCTCGGACACGGCCTGCGTAAACCTCCTGCTAGAGGCCAGCAACTACCAGATGATGCCCTTCCTCCAACCTTCCTTACAGACAGAGCGCACGCGCATCCGGTCCGACGCCACACACCTGCTGGCACTGGGTGGGGTGATGCGGCAACAGCTGGTGGTGAGCAGGGAGCTGAGGCTGTACGATGAGGAGAGCGGCCACTGGAGGGCGCTGAGGCCCATGGAGGTTCCATGCTACCAGCACGGCGTGGCTCTGCTCGGGGGCTTCCTCTACATCGTGGGCGGCCAGAGCACCTACGACACCAAGGGCAAGACAGCGGTGGACAGCGTCTACCGCTATGACCCGCGCTTTGACCGTTGGCTGCAGGTAGCCTCGCTCAATGAGAAGAGAACCTTCTTCCACCTGAGCGCCCTGAAGGGGAAGCTGTATGCTGTTGGGGGCAGGAACGCTTCAGGAGAGATCGGTGGGGCACTAGTGTACTGGAGATGTTTTTACTGCAATCTGTTACAGAGAAATAGTGATCTTTAAGGTGCATATTGAGTGAATTTACATTTGTTTTACTCTTTTAGACACCGTGGAGTGCTACAACCTCAGAAAGAATGAGTGGATGTTCGTGTCACCCATGATCGACCCCCACTACGGGCATGCTGGGACAGTCCATGGTGACCTGATGTATGTCTCAGGTAAGTTTCTCAGACCACTAACAGTTAGAATACAAACTCACCAAACAGTTCAAACCTACAACGTGAAGGCTTGAATTGACTATGATTGCTGTCCTGATGCAATCAGCTCAGTCAGAACGGAGAGGTTTTCAGTTAATGTATTCAGGCAAACAAAGGATGTGTTGTTGACCTGTTTTAATCCACTCTCGGCGCTTAACAGCTTTGATAGACTTTAACATAACATAGTAGCTCTGAACCGTTATCATTCTCATCTTGGTCGATTTCTATGATGGTCTCCTAGCAACCTTGGAGTAGAAACCAATTTCTCATGTTGAGAACAGAGGTTGTAGATATGGGATTGAGGGCCAGGAAACACAAAGACCTTTATTTGAAATGGGTCAGAGTGTAGGTTAACCACAGCTCTCTGAAGAGCAATTGTGTCGATTTTATGCTCGCGGAGACAACCAGAAAACAGCTTATTCTGAACAGATGCTTTAAAAAGTCCATGCAGAAAATGTATTATTTTTTATCTGCATTAATTTCAGCATCCAAGTGTTAAAGTTACAAAGCAGTGGCTAAGTAGTTTGAGCCCAAGGCTGAGTGGGGATGGTATGGCAAAGAGTAGGTGGATTCCATCAGAGGCGTGGGGACATGTAGAGGATGGTGTAATGGAATAATGGTCACAGCTCTCTGCAGCTCACAGCACCAGACCACATCCTTCCTGTTCAGACCCAAACGGTCTGTTTTTCACACTAGGGCCCTACTGCTCCTGCCCCACTATATGCTGGTGATTGATCATGTGGGTAGAAGAGCACCCGACCACTGCCTCACAGTTCAGCCCCCTACACCGTCACTCTTTCTTTCTCAACGTCCATCCTTTACATATGCTACAGTACCAAAGTTACACTGCCCTCCCCTTGAACTCTCTCTGACTGTGGTGTATTCCACGTCAGATGAAAATGTAATGGATGGATTGAAATGTTTGTCTTATTAAAACCATAGGATATTAGTTTGTACACATAAAACTGTATTTTAGTAAACATGTTTTCATGGTATCTATCTAATAAAATCAATGTCAATCCACTGATCCAACAGGTGGCATCACACAAGACACATTCCAGAAGGAGCTGTCATGTTATGACCCTGAGACTGACACATGGAGTTACCGTGCCGACATGATGGAACTGCGTGGCCTTCACTGCATGTGCACGGTGGGCGACCGGCTCTACGTGATGGGAGGGAACCACTTCCGGGGCAGCAGTGACTACGATGACGTACTGGACTGTGAGTTCTACAGCCCCGAGGTAAGACATGGCACAGGCCTTAGTTTTGGTCCCAACAATATGATAAGCAATTTGACCACTTTCTTGATACCTTACCCTTATCCTAACTGTTCTGACTTTGATGGTCACATGTCACAGGAGCTTTGTGGCTTGGGCGAAAATGATGACCAAACAAGGAACAAATTAAATTAGGGGAGAAAAGCGGAATTCTGTGAGGCAGCTAGCCAATCAGAGCTCAGATCTTATTATGATGTTGTCCCAAAACAAAGACCTGTGTTTTATATCTTCCCCCAGGTGGACCAGTGGACGGTGGTGGCAGCCATGCCATGGGGCCAGAGTGATGTGGGGGTGGCCGTGTTCCAGGGCCAGATCTATGTAGTGGGGGGCTATTCCTGGAACAGCCGATGCATGGTGGACATTGTGCAGCGCTACGACCCAGAGAAGGACGAGTGGGACCGGGTGTTCAACGTGCTAGAACCACTGGGCGGGATCCGGGCCTGCACCATGACTGTGCACCTACCTGAGGGTGCCGTGGACGACGGACAGATGCATGAGTGCCCACTGGACACTGCCAAGAACTGAGAGCAAGGACATATGGCTTTAGCCTCTCTGTGTTTGTGATGCTGAAAAATTTGACCTTTTTGCAAGCTTGAACTGTGGGAGAAGTGGAACGAATGTCTGCAGTAGCATTTCTCTAATATATCCGTACATTTGGTTGACTGACTGTTCTTTTGTAATCTTTGTGTTGGAATTATTTTCGTATCTGAATGACTTCTGCTTTGCTCTTTAATGTGAAACACCTCTCAAAAAGCTCCTTTTCATGGAGAATATGTTTTTTACTTTGACAATGTATTTTCAAACTATAAGTTATGGCTTGAATTATGTTTTATTGCTGGACGAGTATTTTGTATTGTATATGAATGAGTAATGAAAATAAAATGCATACTATTAATCATCATACTTTTCAATACTAAACAGACACCACACAATCTAACAAGTCAACCCACTTACTAGTCTAGGGTCTCTGCCCTTCTTGGTTACTGTTGCAACCTCGGACAACCTTTTCCCAGGAAGCCCAATTCCCCATTCAACCACTGGCAAAATCCTCTCACAATGATCTCAAACTGTGTTTCTAATACACACTGGAATTGAACTCAGACTACCCATTGCTAACCAGGAAACTCTTAGGTATGTTGTGGTGGACTGTCATTACAATTGCTTCATGGGAACATGGTACAATTATGTTTTTAATATAACTACCGATGTAGGATCTTAAATTGATCACTCTTTTATTGCTAATAATTTTACTGTACAGCAGCTAATGCAAACTTGTAGTGTGTTTGAGGTTTAAAAAGGCTTTTAAAGTTTGTAATTTCCACTTTCAAATGACAGACTTGATTTGCCCTAACAAAAAATGTATCAACCCCTACAAAAAAAATCCATTAATTAGAATTCACATATTAATTACATTTCCTGTTGCTGTAGCAAACTGGCTCAAATTAAGATCTTACACTGAATGGCTCTGAATTCACTGCCAGCAGGCAGTCAAAGCCATAACCACTTTTGGAGCCAACTGGTGCTCTCAAATCGCATCCTGATGTCTAGAGCAGATGGGTGTTGTATTCATAACATTGCTAACTTAGCTAGCAAACACATTTTGAGAAAACAAGTGCTGCAGTCCAAACATAATGTTTTACCCTCTCAGCCCTCTTGCCTGTCACTTTCCCTAGCGGCAATCCCCATCGAACCCAGATGCAGTTCAACTACAATATTAAGTTATGGTCCAATTCACAAAAGTCGCCCCCTCGATTTGGCTTGAAGAAGTGAAGAACTTTGATCATTTTTGGTGTTGATATGACCCACAATTCAATGCAAACTGTAGTCACGTGTCAAACTCCGGTGGCCGCGAAGTGTCAAATTTAATCAACAGAGCTGCATTTTCAGGATGTCAGTTAATATGATGATACTAGCTTGCTAAAAGATATAGATGACATTGATTTTAGAGTTGGGAAATTGGCTTAGTCTCATAGTGAGGAGCCTATAATACATAACTAGCTTCATAAACATATTTTGGGGAATTATAACATTTATTGGAATAAATGACCAAACTATTAAACTAATTAGCCAGCTATGATTAACTGTAGCTTGCTCGGTACATTAATAACTTTAGGTTGGTTGTGTTTAAGCACCAAGGATGTTGCCTCTCCGATCATCGCTTGGGCAAGGGACATTTAGTAAGGTACACTCGGCTGTGACGATATAAAAGGCAATTCAAGGGCTGAGGGTTTAGGGCCGAGGGCTGTCTACTTTGAGTTTGGACTGCAGCCAAATTATATTAAATGGCTAGCTAGCGTTAGCAACGTTTGGTGGCCAATGAGACTGAAAGCTAGCTAAACAGCTGAGCTAGCAAACGATGTAACAAAAGTATAATTTCATCAACAGGCTCTGTATTTCAGGAATCACAGTAGCAAGTTCTCCTGATGCACTGTTAAATTATTTAGCCATTTCAATATATATATTTTTTTTTTAAACTCAGTTTTTGCCATAGTCCTCACTTGCTTTCATGCGATTTAAACGTAAGCTTTTCCGAGGTTTCGGGACTTGACAACAGTTCCTTTCCATTGGAGCGGTGTGATTGTTTGCCCAAAGTTCTGGGGCGGGGCAAACGGTCTAAATATTTATGTAAATAAGGTGTTTCTGTTTCTGTTTTTTATTTTTAATAAAATATAATTTTATAAATTTTAGAATAAGGCTGTAACGTAACAAAATGTGGGAAAAGTCAAGGGGTTTGTACATTTTCCGAAGGCACTGTATATATAAAAACATTTTCCTTAAAGTATTTTTTTAGTACTGTTACTTTCCACACTACAACAATCATGTAATTTTATCTTTGAAACATTTAATTGAAATTCCATTAATTCCTATGGAGGACTGTGCCTACTTGGGAGTGCCAATATGGCCGGACAGTGGCTTCAAAGCCTCTCAATGGCCAATACATACTGTTAACAATCCGGGGTTTATATACATCATTGATATTGTAGCCTCTCATTATAAGACATGTCTAGTGTGTAACCCTGGAATCTTAATATGTTCAAAACCCTACAAAACCAGCTGCAATCACATACAGTTTCTGAGAGGTTTCTGAGAGGATGAAACCACTTCAACATATGCTACTCAGATATAGAATAAATGACACTGTTAGGGTGAATATACTGCAGATGCTTTATAGACCACATTAATAATCAGTGGCCAAGCCTGTCAAAATAAACCCAGCCACTAAATCTGCAGCGTATTGACTCTACTCTGACCAGAATCAGTTCATCACTGTGTCAATGGGAGAGCAAAGCGAATCGTTAGTCATCTGGCAGACGTCGTCTTGACTTTCAAGTCATTGCAAACTGTTTTCCTTGGCTGGTCTGGGGCCAGCAGCCTTGGTGGCCATCCCTGGCAGATACTGGTTGAATAAAATGTCCCTGCTCTCTCCCTCTCTCGCGTCTGCCTGCCTCTAGAACTTGCCTCACTTCTCGCCCCAGAGTGGCAGAGTTACCGTCACTTCCAGCACATTCCCGCAGGCTAGAAAAATAGGTTGTCGCAGAGGGGGATAATAGAGTGGGGTGATTGGTTTGGAGTGGGGACCAAGTCCGGAGCATGTCCGACCACAACTCATACAGTCTCTGGAAGGTAAATACTGTACCAGCTCTCCTTTTGTTCTCCGTTCCTACCAGGGTTGGTGTAAATATTGATATTTAAATTTTTTTATTTGGTTTGTTTCTTCTCTGATTCGTTTTTTTCTTCTCTGTTTGTTGTTAGAGGTCAGAGGTGACATTGTGGTGAGTGTGTTTGAGGGGGGCATCAGGGACAGTGAGTTGCTGAGGACAGCGTGTAAGGGAGCATCGCAGGTCTACCACACTGCGTCCCTCATAGATGTCATCGAGAAGGTGGACTACAGCAAGATCCACGGAGTCAACGTCAAAGGTATGGTCGAGTTTCACTGAAACATTGGGTTGGGATTGGCAGCAGTCCTGAGTGAAATGTCCAATACTTTCAAATACTTGAGCTGCACTTGAAAACTGAATTGACCCTGCTAATATACTCATTAATCTAATTTCTTCCTCAGGAACCCAGCTCCTTCTGTAGACGTACATCCAGGAAAACGTGGCGTCCTTCATCTACACCAGCAGCATTGAGGTGGCCGGCCCCAATGCCAACGGAGACCCCATCATCAACGTTGATGAGAACACCCCCTACACGTGCTCCATAAAGTTCCCCCTACTGCAGGACCAAAAAGAAAGCTGAGCGGGTCACACTACAAGCCCAGGGCGAGGGGCTCCACCTGCACCCTCAGACCAATGTACATCTACGGAGAGTGCTGACGATTCCTGCTGGACCACATGAGTGACGGGATTCCGAACAGGGACGTATTGTACCGTACCTCCCACCCGGAGGCCCAGGTGAACCATGTGTACATGGGGAACGCAGCACTGGCCCACCTCCAGGCCGCCCGCGCCCGCCCTGCGAGACCCCCAGCGGAGGGAACTTCTACTACATCTCAGACGACACGCCGCCCATCAGCTATTTTGACTTTAACCGTGTTGTATTGTCGCCGTTGGGCTTCAGGTACCCGCCCATAAACCGGCAGCTCCTCAACATGCTGAACATGCCCTTTAGCTTCACCTATCGGAGGTCTCAGAGGGACATGGGGTACGTCCCCCGGTATAGCTGGAACGAGGTACGCAAGTGGACCATGGATTGGTTGGCATCCCAGTTACCCAAAGAAAGAAAGTGAATAAAGGCTAAATAACTGCCCAAGGCCCTGCCTGTAAGACTGTTCCTATAGCTGACCATCCCCTGGTCCATGCTTATAATCATTATTATGTTAAAGTTGTGTGACAGATTACATTTGCAGGTCCATCTCTATGTTCACATGGACTAGTATAAAGGTAGAATTGGTCATCCATTGCTGAAATGTAGCTTATCACCATGTAACACAGTGAGTATCACCCCCAGATGGCCAGAGTCCAGCATGAAAACAAACAGGCATTGATCATCGGTGAGGTCATGGATCCTCGTCCAGTGCCCCCCCCCAACCCCATACAGACTAAGCACTTGACCAAGCACTGGGTCCTAAGCAAAACACCGACCAACGACTGGAGCAGGAGGGGTACATGGGTATGTGGGTATGTTTTCATAAGCCTAGTTTACTGTGCCAGCTGAGCTTTACGAGAAAGCAGGGAAGGAAATTCCTCCAACCCCCCATCTCTGTACTGTAATCAGATGTTGTAACTTAATATTTCAATGCCAGCATTGTGAAAACGTATTTTGTTCGACTTAATTCTCTTAAGGAGATTCCTGCCCTGTTTGAGGTTACTGTTGACCAGTAGAGGATTAAATGGCATTTCTAGATCCAAAGTGAACTACAGTACTGTTAAATAGTCATTGCATAACTTCAAGCACTGTTGGGAGGGAAAATAGGTTTTCCAAAGCTAAGGATCTGAGGCACAGTTCATCAACCTAAGCGGTAAAGCTACAGAACAGTTTACCATTCGTGACATTCTTCTTTCAAGAGAATGGGCTGGAAACTGAAAACAGCGGAAACTTTTCTCAGTATTTTAGCATTCTACATCACGTCCACAGTAGGTAAGTACCACTCATCTCTATTGCAGAAGCTTCTTCCTAATACATTTTCATGTAATGAATAAACACTATCCTTGCTCTAAGCATATTTATTATAGCATATGCCACTTCACTGTATGTAAATAACTCTGTTGTGAAACATGATTTTTTGTGCAAATGGTGCATCTGTCATTGTTGTTGTTGTTGGTGGTGTTGTTTTCGTCAAGGTTCTTTATGGACATTTCTCCTCTGAACCAGCAGGGGAGGATGAGGAGTCCAGATCAGAATGTGCTGACTTCAACAACACGACCTGGCTGGAGTACCGTCAGCAGGGCAGCAAGCTACAGGTGCAATACCTACTCCTGACACGCAAGAATACAGACTGTGCCAGCCTCTTCAGTCAGGAGTCCCTCAGCAACAACGCCTCCTACTTCAACTCCTCCCTACCCACCAAGATCATTGTCCATGGATACAGGTGAGGAGAAGGGGAGGGAGGTCAAAACTTGACACAGTAATTTCATACTCTCTTTACAGAGGTGAGAGAGATAGAGAGAGAAGTTATGCTGATGGGCACATATAAAGTGCAAGGAGATCTACATATAAAACGTATAAGCTATCTCGCTCCCCCCTTCCCCCCTCCCAGGGCTCTGGGCAGTAAGCCGTCCTGGGTGAAACAGCTGGCCCAGGCTCTGCTGCGGGCGCAGGATGCCAATGTGGTGGTGGTGGACTGGGTCTATGGGGCCTCCTTCGCCTACAACCTGGTGGTGGAGAACTACAAGGAGGTGGCCGTCCAGATATCTGTCCTCATCAACCAGCTCCAGGTCAGGGCCTACTCATTTGTTTATGTTTACATACTAATAAATGCAATCTCAATGTTCACTGACCAACAGCAAATTAATTTAAAAGTAATGAAAATAACGTAGAACTGATGTCTGTCTCACAGAACCATGGATGCAAACTGGAGTCATTTCACTTCATTGGGGTTAGCCTCGGGGCACACGTGTCTGGATTCGTGGGGACCCTGTTCAAGGGGGAGATAGGGAGAATCACAGGTGAGCTCCATCTGTGTCTGACCCAGTAACAGTTGCACAGGGCCCCTACTGTCTGCAGAACAAGGCTCTACAGGGCCAGACAACGACTGGTCACCACAAAGCAGGGCAGTCACTCACCCTTTCATCTCTGCCAATTGGACTGAATGAGGCTTTCAGAGAAAGAGAGAGCACGCTTCAGAAAACAACAACAGCAGACACTGAAAAGCGCTGCTCTGAATTTGTGAACGATGGAGACGTTACCCTTCTGAGGACACACAATGGCACAACAATGCATACAATTGTCTGTCTTCACATTATCTCTGGTGTTTTTGTCTGAGTAGAGGCATTCAGCCTTGTGATGTGAAGTAGTCTGAATGTTTAGGTGCAGTAATTCACAGCCGTGTGTGTGTGTGTGTGTGTGTGTGAGTGCGTGCGTGCGTGCATGCGTGCGTGGCGTGCGTGCGTGCATGCGTGCGTGCGTCCCCACAAGAATAGTGAACAAACAACAACTTGACCAACTGGGGACATTTTGTTTGTCCCCATGAGGTCAAATGCTATTTCTAGGGGGATTAGGATTAAGGTTAGAATTGCGGTTAGGGTTAAGAGCTAGGGCTAGGTTTAGGGTTAAGGTTAGGTTTTTGGGTTAAGGTTAGGGTTAGGGGTTAGAGAACATATGATTTTGAATGGGATTGAATTATGTCCCAATAAAGTTAGCTGTACAAGACTGTGTGTGTGTGCCATATGCCCCCTCTTTTTGCTGTAAAACTGCCCCATGGCAAAATGAGTAGAATTACCGGAAATTAACTCTAAAACCGCTAGCAAGAGGAGGACCGCTTAAATGTTTTACTTGCATGGCTCTGTATGAATGTGCGTACGCAGACCTACGAGCCACCGCAGCCCCTCACGATGAGTTCAGATTTTTTGTGAACCCCAACCCCATCAAAGTTTCCCATCTCTGCTGTAGCCTATCACTCACTCATCTCAGTCATTCACTGCTCTGTGTGTATCTCCTCCTGTAGGTCTGGACCCAGCTGGACCCATGTTTAAGGGAGCCGACACGTTTGACCGTCTTGACCCCTCAGATGCACTGTTTGTGGAGGCCATCCACACAGACTCTGACTGTAAGAGAACACACAAACAATGTTATTGCAAAGAGATTTCTGCTATTATCTTTCCACCTCGCTTGCTGGTTATTGGGCTAGCTTGGATGCTAGTGTGTTCTGTTTTGTTGTAGGTCTAGTTCCTCGGAAATTCTGTCATAGTCACTACACAAAGGTTGGCTGCACCCCAACAACACTGCTTACCTGACAATCTCCTGATATCAGCCATTTGTCTATATTTTCTCTCAGACTTCGGTATCTCCATCCCTGTTGGCCATGCTGACTTCTTCCTGAATGGCGGGATGGACCAGGCAGGTTGTGCACGCTCAAGGTTTGAGTCAAGTAAGTGTGTGCTTTTGCCAACAAAATGTTTAATTGGTGTAATATTATTTAAATTGAGGAGCACATCCTACTACAATTGGCAAAGAAGCCTGTGCAGAGGCGTCATACCCATAGGAGGCACAGGGGCACGTGTTCCCCCAGATTTCTCCTTTATTTTTTTTATTTTTTTGGTTGTTTCTCTGTAATACTACTAGCCCACCTAGCAATTTTATGAAGTTGGATTTAGCTAGACCAGATAGGTTCACAATCTCCCAACCTGATAACTAGCTATCGAGAAGCCATTTCAGGCTATCAATCAAGTTAGAGTAGCTAGCGTGTCTAACTATCTTAGCTGGCATGCCTGCTGGCAAGGTTGGTAGACTTTAGAAAAGCAATAAATAACTAAATGTACTGACTAAGACTCACATTCCTTTCAATCTTTTACCCAGATTTTAGCAGAGATGAAGAGAAGTATATTTAGTTTCTTAAAAAATAAGAACCACCAGTCAGATGGATACAAACACCTCAAGAGGTATGCTTAGATATGCAAAAAAATAGACATATATTTTTTCATATAGAATCAATTATAACAATTATGTCTCTAAATTGCAGGAAAAATCTGTTTCAGGTGTTTGAAAAATGCTATATTATACAACGTCCATGATGCCCCTGGTCATGTGTATGATAGTATGATATACCTACATAAACTTCAGACATGTCATTGTCAACTAAGCACTAACATTCACTGCTAGCAAGCTGATATATTTGGTGGTAAGCTGATGGCTACCTGAGCCTCTTCGTTTGTTGTCAGTTCTTGTCTACTTTCCAGTGTATGGCTATGTGATCTGTGACCACATGAGGGCGCTCCACGTCTACATAAGCGCACTGAACGGGACCTGCCCACTGACTGGCATCCCTTGTTCCAGCTATGAGGAATTCCTCAAGGGGCGCTGTTTAGGCTGCCAAGGTGTCTTCAATGGCACATGTCCACAAATAGGTAGGGTTATCAACATGACACAATTTCCTGAAAACTTAACTAACCTGTTGTCTGTGAGTACTTTGATCATGGGAATGTAAAACATATAAATAGCCACTTCATACATGTATAGTAGGCTATATGTAAATGATTTTCATCATGTTCATATTTTGATATTTTGAATAGGCCTAATCATATTAAAAGTTCCCAGCACACTTTCCATTTTCACCTTAATCAGGTTTCACTCAATGAGAGATAGGGCTTCTGTCTGACTTAGCTAGTGTCACGTCTGGTCTGGTGTCCACTTACAGTATCACTGTGGCCACTGGCACTGCAGATACAGTTACAGACGTACAGTATACAGACAAAGAGGTTAATGTAGTCTGGAGACCTTTCATCTGTCATAGATGCGATAGGAAGGGCTACTTTACATCTCACTCTCTCTGTCTTTTGTACATCCATGTGTCCTTGTGTGTTTCAGGGTTATTGGAGAACAGCGGTATAACAGCCTCTCCTCTTCCTCAACAAGAGAAGCTTTTCCTCCTGACAACCTCTGCACCTCCTTTCTGTGGTGAGTAGCTGCATCTAGCCTACCTCTCATGATCTCAGACTGACTGTCCAGCAGAAGATTGTTAAATTTTCATGACACATCACCACTACTTTCACCCCACAGTTGAATGCTTAAATAAAGCAATATTTGAAGTGATTATGCTAAACTTATTTTCCGTCCCCCTCCGCCACCCTCTCCCCCTCAGCCCATCACATCCTGGTGCAGCTGGAGGTATCCCCCCTGGACAAGACTGCTGAGGTGCAGGTGACCCTAAGAACCAGGGGACTTCCTGAAACAGAGCACAGACTCAGGCTGTAGGTATAACAACCTCTAACCTCAAAGTTAGAGACAAAACAAATATTTTGACAGCAGCATGAATCACAGCTGTTCACTTTATGATACGTAAACATGGATTATATTCTCAGTAACAGTCATGCTGTGTGTGTGTATTCCAGAGAGACAGACGGTACAGTTTACAGGAGGGTGATAGCCCACCTGGTGCCACTGTGTGAGATAGACTCCATTCAGCTGAAGAACACTGGAGCACGCTTCTACAGACAGGGAGACATCCACTTTGTGTCTGTCTGTATATCAGAGTTCCCCTCTGTCGGGTATATGTCCTTTCATCTATTTAACAAACGCGTACACACACACACACACACACCAGCATGCAGTCTGTGTGTGCGTACCTGTGCGTGCATATGACACTGTTTCTCGTCTGTTGCTCTTTCAGAGAAGTGGAGTCGTTGTGTGTGAAGAAGATTGACATTAGACGAGGATCTCCGTGGAACCATGATTTTGTGCAGCTGTGTGGGAATGACTGAGAACCCTTATGTCCTGAACACACACAACCTATGCACCAACATGTGTTTCTTTCACTGTGTCAACATCCCAATAGTTCTGAATTGGCATCCTCTCTTTGTCTCCTTTCCTTTGTCATCAATGATGTGGAATGCTTTGATAGGTCTAAGCAGTAAGGAGGAAGCCTATCTTGTCCTTATCATTAGGCATGAAGGAAAGGAAATTAGGAGTTTTACTGGGACGCAGCCTGTTTCCAGCTCACACAGAAACACACACACATGCAGCCAATAGCTCCTGTTGGAAATATACATACAAACACACTCACACACTCATATGTTACTGATGGACCACCTACAGCTAGACTATGCTACAACTTTCTTATTGTTACATTTCTTCTGTATTTTCTAATAGCATTAGTATTGCTGTACATAATCATTCCGATGCAGCTGAATGTTACTTTCTTAATAAGAGCTTCTGTTGAAGCAAAACAGTTCTCAGAAGCAGAGGTGAGCAATGTGTTCAAATTGTGATGAGTTTGAATACCTCGTCATGATAAACTTGAAGACTCAATCTTATTCTGACTGAGGATGGAGGAGAGAGGAGACATAGATGAAAAAATGACAGTCAATGCATTTTCACCAAGAACTTTATGGAGAAAGATTGGCCCCATGAAAATACATGTTTATCACATTATGTATATGTAGGCCCACATTTTGGGGGGGAAACAACAAAAACAAAATACTCCTGTTCTATGTTTTCTGACTAAATGTAAAATGTGTGAGACATCTCACGTTTACAAGCATGTAGACAAAATGCAGAAGTGTGTGTCTGCCTGTTAAATTTGGAATCATGATTTGAAAATATGTATGTATGAAGAGAAAACCCTTTTAGCATGCTCTCAGTCAAACATTATTCTCTCAGATTATGTCTGCACAAACAAACAAGATTAACATGCCCCTAGCTAGCCAACCCAACCCCGGCTGTTAAAAAATCTAATGCACATGATTAGTTTAATGTGGAATCATAATAGCATAATCCTATCTCCACTTCAAACGGCTTTCCATCCAGATGAATGGGAGATGTGAGTGGCATAATAAAAAGAGAATACCATTCTTTTCTGTGACATTAACTAATAAATTCAGTTTATAACATAATTATGTTCAGTGTCCAGAGTCTCACTCTCTCCTTTATTGTCATGCACAGATGACATCGCAGGAGTGAGATAATGTTAGGTGAGAGACTGGGATGTGGTGTTGGGTGGGCCTGACTCCACCCAGGACAGTGGTGATAGTTATATCCCAGGTTGTCTTTCCTGCAGTTCCACTGGTCTTCTCAGGAAAATGCTATAGATATGCATAAACATTCTGTGATAGTGTTATAAGCTGCACAGCATGACTGTAATAAAGACAACCTGGAACTGTTTGCACTTTTGGTAAAACTATCACAGCTTAGGGGTGTCAGTGGGAGCCAGAGGAGCTCTTCCTCTCTGGTATCGCATTGGTAGAGTCCCAGCGGTTTCCCCTCCTGTGGAATAAACAGAGAACATCTGTCAAAAAACAAGCATAACTGTTACTACGACAACCTTCCTTATGGCAGGCAAGCAGATCATATTCACCTTGTCCAAGTACAGAGAGTATTTAATTTTCACCTAAATGATATGTATCACGCATTACAGCTGAACATAGTGTAAGGTTGCAACATGATCTCACAACAAACGTTCCCATTGGTCGAATTACACCGGCATAGTCCTCACATTCCTGACAACTGGTTAACAGTGAGAGATGGAGGAACTACTGACCTGTGATGTCACAATGACATTGGAGTGATAGGCTGTTCTCTGAGCCTGGCTGGTCTCTGCTTTCACATGACCCACATCCCTCGCCCTTCTCTCATCCCTTACCCCTGTCAAACCCTCACCCCTCTCATTCCCCTGCTTGCCGTAGCCACTGTCTAATTGACCATAGCCTGCATCTGAAGGTCAGCAGCAGCCTTTACAATGACAGCAGAGCCAGAGCCCTCCACCAAGCACCCAGCAGCTGTCCTGGAATCCAACACCCCTCCTGCCCCCCTCTCCCTCCTCCGCCCGAAGCACGATCTGCCCCCGGTTGGGTCAGGGAGGATTTTGGGATAGGGGGGAAAGGGAGGGGGTAGTGGGTAGGCATGTGGATTAATGGCATGGCACTGGATCTCTGACTGCCAGGATATCCCCAGTTTCCAGCAGGCTCTAATCATTGTCTCTGTCAGAGAAAAACACACAGATGATTGCCAGCCTCCCACCCTGCTGTCTCCACATCCTGGTCCAAACTACAAACCTCCAACATATATACAGATGGTACCCCCATCTGTTTGAACCAACATAAGCTATCAGGGTCACCCTCAGGTAAACTGTTGTGTACAACACTGTCTTTCATCTGGCCAAGCTTTGGAATCCAGCCAGAAAGTACAGTCTAACTAACCTAGCTAAACAAACACACTCTCCATACACACTCTACAGTACATCCAGCTACCAAGAGGGCATGCCACATACCGGAAGAGGAGTGGTGGAGAGGCTGTAATATACTGTACATACATATACAGTATAACGTAGAGAATAAGACCAGCAAGAGTTTTGGGGGTAGAGCTCCTGAGGCTTCAGATCTCCATTGAGATGGAGTGGAGGTAAACTTTATAACAACAATCCTCAGAGACTTGAGTGGGTACCCAAGAGGCGAGGTGTCCCAGTTCTGCCAACTCTTTGGTCAATCTAATGTTCTTCCCTTCAGGCTCATTCATTTTGACCAAAAAATGTATTAAGTTTACTAACTCACTCTCTAAACATTCATATCATTTTCAAAAGCGAAGGCGCAAGCAGTGCATAGCCTCTGCATAAGATAGATGGAATATGTGTGAAAACAAACAGAAAATCACTTAAATAATTGCAAAGTTGAAATGAGGTTCTTTAACACAGGGCATTGCCATTTTAACACTGGATTAGTGAGAGTGTGGACACAGCAAGCAAAACACACAAACCCCCCCAGCCCACCCTCTCACTGCACACAGGTGTACTTACATGTAGCTTAAGTAGTGGCCCAGTGTGTTAGCTCCAGCACCCTGCCCTCTACCTCAAATAATCCCTCTCACTCCCATAATCCATTAAGGACCCGGTCATATCAGCGAAGTCCTCCAGGACCAGGCTGGTGGAGTCCTCACCAGAGAGCATCTCCATGTCTGAGGGCCAGGGCTGGCGCTGGGGGTGTGGGCCCTGGGGTTGGCGGGGGCTTGCAGTTGATGGATTGGGGGACTTTTCTTGGATCTGCAGCCGTGGGGTCGGGGGTGTTGGAGGCTCTGACTTCTGGTAGGCTGGCACCGGGTTCACATCCACCACTGCTGCCTCCTGCTGCTCCACTGGGTCTACCCGGTCCCTTGCACTACCACTGCCGCTACAGACCTCACCCTCGCTGCCCGGGGGTGAGGGGGCCAGGACATGGTAGAGACTGGGCAGGCGGATGTCGAGGCGCACACCACTCTTGGCGAAGAGCTTATCATTGAGTGAGTAGAGCTTGTTGGCAATGTCGCTGCCCAGCATGACGGAGAAGAGGCGGGTGATGTAGCGATCCTTGGACAGCAGCATGTAAAGGCGGCGCCGGCGCCACGAGATGTAGCGGCAGTCCGTCTCCGCCGTCAGGGTCACCTGGTGGTTAGGAATGTCAAAAGTCAGGGGTAAGTGTGAAGGAAAAGGCTAAAGCTTCAGAAATTAATGAATGAATGAATTAACGAGAATCCGTCCAGTACCTGAAAGTTCCCCTCTTCATTGGGTCTGAGAGACTCCCACTCAGGAGAGTCCAGGAACTGGAGTGGGAAGATGTAATGGAGGAACTGTCCTTCTAGAGACACACGGATCCTACCAGGGAGAGCAGGAAAGGGCAAGGTTAGTAAGAGAGGAGAGGGGGAAAAGTATGGATAGGTGATAATGAGAGAAGAAAGAGAATACACACATCACTAGGTATGATCCAAAACCTTGAAACAAGTTAACATGAATATCTATGTCCTTAACCTCAACACTCAGGGAAGTAATCCAAGTTAAACATAGACAGAGGAAAACATCTATTCTTGGTTTATAAATCACAGACATTCCAACAGTGCTCTTTCATGTCTGATTAATGTTGATGGTATTCATTTGAATCAATCAACAGATGTCATCTTATGACACCAAATGTTATTTGCATATGATAATAATTAGCTATCCTGAAGTTATAAACTTGACTTGCACTCACATAGCTGTCAGTACCTTTAATGAACCATTCATTTTAGAGGCCGTATAGGAGGAGTTAGTTAACTGTGTTGGTACACAACCTAAGGAGAGCAAAAAATATTTAGAATATCACAACACTTTAGCAGACGCCAGACCTGGGTCAAATACATCATATACTTCCAAATTCTTGAACAGCACTTGATTTAATTTGCCCGGTACAATGGAATCAATGTAATAGTCACACATGAGCTAAATCAAGCACACCTCAAATACTTGAAAATAAAGTTTTTGACATTATGTATTTGACCCAGCTGTCTGCCGCTAAGGGGAGCAAGTACACTACAGTGAGTCAGTGACACAAATACTCTGTGTTTTACAACGTCTGGGGCTCTGACATTTTAACCATACCCTCCCAATCCCAACACACTTGATACACACACTAAACCTGATATTAGCCAAAAAGCAAAGAAGTGATGGAGTCACTGCTGAGGACCAGTGTTGGGGAGTAGTGAATTACATTTAGTTCAACTAGTAATTGCATTACATTTTGCAGGAGCATGGTGGTAGTTGAACTAAATTAAAATCTTGGTAGTGTTTTCAGTAGGTAATACATTTTTTGCCATGTAGTGGTGTAGCTAACTACTGGAATTACACAGTACTTTATTTTAGCTAAAATAAAATATGGGTGAAGTAGTCAAGAATGTCCTTTCTTTTTCATCATCAGACATGCCTAATTCTCACTTGAAACACTTTGTGCCTAATTTTAACTTTTTGTGTTTAATAGGCTAAATTAGACATTATGTTAACATCTGACTCCAGAGTGATCTGTTCTTGCAATTTGTAGTCTATGACATTTCAGATTTAGATATGATCATTTTTCAGGAAGTAGTTTGGATGTAGTGAACTAGTAACTTCAGTTAAGTAAGATATGTTTTTCTTAAGGGTAGCTTCAGTGTAGCTTATCTTCTTCCAGTGTGAGGTAATTGGTAGCTTGGTAAACTATATTTTCAGAGTAGCTTCCCCAACACTGCTAAGGACACATGACCTCTTGAAAGTGTTCTGTGTTTAATTACAGTGGGGAGAACAAGTATTTGATACACTGCCGATTTTGCAGGTTTCCCTACTTACAAAGCATGTAGAGGTCTGTAATTTTTATCATAGGTACACTTCAACTGTGAGAGACGGAATCTAAAACAAAAATCCAGAAAATCACATTGTATGATTTTTAAGTAATTAATTTGCATTATATTGCATGACATAAGTATTTGATCACCTACCAACCAGTAAGAATTCCGGCTCTCACAGACCTGTTAGTTTTTCTTTAAGAAGCCCTCCTGTTCTCCACTCATTACCTGTATTAACTGCACCTGTTTGAACTCGTTACCTGTATAAAAGACACCTGTCCACACACTCAATCAAACAGACTCCAACCTCTCCACAATGGCCAAGACCAGAGAGCTGTGTAAGGACATCAGGGATAGAATTGTAGACCTGCACAAGGCTGGGATGGGCTACAGGACAATAGGCAAGCAGCTTGGTGAGAAGGCAACAACTGTTGGCGCAATTATTAGAAAATGGAAGAAGTTCAAGATGACGGTCAATCACCCTCGGTCTGGGGCTCCATGCAAGATCTCACCTCGTGGGGCATCAATGATCATGAGGAAGGTGAGGGATCAGCCCAGAACTACACGGCAGGACCTGGTCAATGACCTGAAGAGAGCTGGGACCACAGTCTCAAAGAAAACCATTAGTAACACACTACGCCGTCATGGATTAAAATCCTGCAGCGCACGCAAGGTCTCCTGCCCAAGCCAGCTCATGTCCAGGCCCGTCTGAAGTTTGCCAATGACCATCTGGATGATTCAGAGGAGGAATGGGAGAAGGTCATGTGGTCTGATGAGACAAAAATAGAGCTTTTTGGTCTAAACTCCACTCGCCGTGTTTGGAAGAAGAAGAAGGAGGAGTACAACCCCAAGAACACCATCCCAACCGTGAAGCATGGAGGTGGAAACATCATTCTTTGGGGATGCTTTTCTGCAAAGGGGACAGGACGACTGCACCGTATTGAGGGGAGGATGGATGGGGCCATGTATCGCGAGATCTTGGCCAACAACCTCCTTCCCTCAGTAAGAGCATTGAAGATGGGTCGTGGCTGGGTCTTCCAGCATGACAACGACCCGAAACACACAGCCAGGGCAACTAAGGAGTGGCTCCGTAAGAAGCATCTCAAGGTCCTGGAGTGGCCTAGCCAGTCTCCAGACCTGAACCCAATAGAAAAGTCCGTATTGCCCAGCGACAGCCCCGAAACCTGAAGGATCTGGAGAAGGTCTGTATGGAGGAGTGGGCCAAAATCCCTGCTGCAGTGTGTGCAAACCTCGTCAAGAACTACAGGAAACGTATGATCTCTGTAATTGCAAACAAAGGATTCTGTACCAAATATTAAGTTCTGCTTTTCTGATGTATCAAATACTTATGTCATGCAATAAAATGCAAATTAATTACTTAAAAATCATACAATGTGATTTTCTGGATTTTTGTTTTAGATTCCGTCTCTCACAGTTGAAGTGTACCTATGATAAAAATTACAGACCTCTACATGCTTTGTAAGTAGGAAAACCTGCAAAATCGGCAGTGTATCAAATACTTGTTCTCCCCACTGTATATTGTTGGTAAGTGATATATCTCACTCAGGTTTCCATAAGCTCTAGTCTAAGCCATTGTTTTTTTGGGACAGACAGATCAAGAGATAAAATGCTAAGAGAAGAACATTCACTGGGAACACTAACTCTACTTCTTGACAATTGCAATCTACCTACAGCAATGTAACTAAACTACAGTTGGCCATGTTCCTCCAGCAACTCAACTAAAACAAGACTCAGGTCTGTTCCAATATCTCCAGTAACATACTACCAAGAACGAATTAAGTAATGTACTATTGATCATGCATTCTAAGTGGTATGATACGGACATTAGAACTGACACCCTCCTCTCGCTCACCTCCCTGACAGCAGAAAGGATAGCTGGTTGATGGGCGTCTTGCCCTCCACTGCATACGTCTCCTCTACTCTTAGGGCCAGCACCTTGTTCTCACAGGCCCCCACAATGTCTTTGAACACCTGTACGGGCACGTCCAGGGGCAGGTAGATGGCTGAGTAGAGGGCCGACAGCTCCTCGTTGGCCAAGCCATCCTGTTGCAGCCTGTATATGAGGTGGCAAATCTGGAACACGCAGGCCACCAGCAGCAGCAGGTTCCAGGTGAACACGTCCACCCCACACATGGTCATCCAGCCCCACAGGGCCAGGCAGGTGAAGGCAGGCGTCATGAAACCAAAGATGAACAGGGAGCCGTAGGCGCTGCTGCCCCCCATGTACCCCAGGAACAAGACGGTGTTGCCCAGGTGGTAGAAGGCCCCCTCTGTGTTGTTGGTCCAGCCATCACATGGTGGATGGCCGTAGAAAACTGTCTCCAACAGGGTGGAGTTGTCTGCACTCATGGTGGAGGGAGGCTGTTATTCCAAACAAAACTGTCTAGTTGTTCAATAAGTTCCAAAAAAACAGTTACACTCAGAATATTCCAAAGTTTACTACGCTACCCGAGGTCAAAGCTGGAAGAAAAAGTTTGTCCTCCACTCAAGCCTCAAGTTGTTGTTGTTGCTTTACCAGTGAGTCTGAAAAGTTGTCACTGTAGTTGGTCTATTTCTTAAAAGGTCAATCAAGGTATTGTCAAAACAGAGAAAACGTTGAATATTTTTTTATGAATTGTCAAAAGTTGCTCTGTTGCCCTCTTCCGTACAGCCGGACTACAGATTTTCTTTGTCCTGCTTCAGTTATTACACCATAAACATGATTGGAATGGATTTCTCCTCACATTGTGCGTCTCTCCCACCCTCTCGTCCCTTCTTTTCCCCGTCTATGTTTTGCTGTGTCTGTCTCTTGATTTTCTCTCTATTTCCCTCAGCCATTTGCTTACTCTGGAGAGCTCACAGTTGGCAGCACAGAGAGAGAGAGAGGGAGGGAGAGGGGAGCGAGAGGGAGAGGGGAGAGAGAGGGAGAGGGGAGACAGACCCCTAGTAGGATAACCATGTTTGGAATTGAAACCCAAGGAGTAGAAAGCCACAGACAGAAAGCAGACCAACTACTTATCATAACACTGCTGGGGAGAGAGAGAAAAATAGAGAGGGAGGAGCGAGATGATAACAAGTGACAGAGAGAGAGAGAGCGAGAGAGAGAGACCCTTGAATTGAATTGAGAGAGAGAGGCTATAGTCATGCCTCCAGGTAAGTCACACCAATAAAAACTCTCCCTTCTGCCAAAACGGAACCATCTTTTAACAGAATACTTATTTGGCCCCTAAACCTCTGGTTCAATGTGGTGCCAAGAGAGTGGGTCTGCTGGGTGCATATTTAGAAATACTGAAATAGTAGAATTACAGTGTAGGTCGGGTTTCAAAGATTCACCATGCCCCACCAGTCAGACACTGTTCTAAGGGGACTGTGTCACTGGAATAGAGGTCAGGGTGAAGTGAGTGGCTTTGATATCATACCACTTGGGATATATTCAAAGCCACACATGATTCTGGTGTGTGTGTGTGTGTGTTGTCTTAGAGATTCACAAAAAATTTGGACTGAAAGTTACATTTGCTTCAAAAGCACAGGTGCTTTGAATCATATAGACTTGTCTAATGACTCTATACAAGGTGTGTAGGCTATGCCCCCACTCACATCTTTCTCGTACTGTACACATACTATCTCCTTTACTAGTGTTTATCAAAGACATCAGTCAAGCAACGGCTGTTCACATGGCAGTCCTGAGTAGCTCCCGCCCTCTGCAGCAGCAGATAAGTTGGAAAGGTCACAGTGTAGGGCTGGTTCCCTGGCATGGCATGAAGTCCATACAAGGCATTGGGCCAGGGAAAGGGTGCCAATGCAGAAATATCTCAGTGTTCTCTCTGCTAGTATATTACAATGACATTCTTCTGCAGGACACAAAAACAAGATGTATCACAGATACTTGTCCTAAACTACCAAGAAACAAATTGTGCTGGGAAGATTTCTGCAGTTGGTACATTCCAGGTTGTTAACTGCCTAAAATACCTACGTCAATCTATTTGCAGAATTTGGGACACTGGCAACGCTCATTACATTTCCATTAAGCACTTGGCTCCTTTGCAGCGCATAGGCCATTGAATGACCTCCATATCACTGCTCATTATGTTCGCATATTTAGCAAGCATCAGGTCTTACAACTTCAAGTCCATTGCTAGCAAGCAGGCTTCTAAACTGCAAGGTACTCAGCACTTCACAGAACAGTGGCACCTGGGGCTGTGTTTACACAGGGAGCCCAATTAAGATATACTGTATATTTTTTTTCACTAACTGGTCTTTTGACCAATCAGATCAGCTCTTTTGCTTATAATTGGGCAAAAGATCAGAATTGGGCTCTGTGTAAACGCAGCCCTTGTTGTGAGAAGAATTCAGATATGCCAAGTGTTGACTTGAGCAGAAGTTATTTTAAGCCAAAGTGCATACCAGAGAGAGCAGCTGTCACAAGCCAGCCTCAAACAGGAAGGAGAATATCAAAGGACATTCAAACCAGGAAGTTTTTGGAGGGTGACAGGAAGTAAAGTCTGCCTATGTGTATATAGTTATGGCGTTGGTATGGTTCAGCATGAAATTAGGACAGTATTGCATCCTTAAACGGCAATCCCCAGTTGAAGCAAAGCTTTTATCTCGTCCCCATTTCACTAAAATGCTGAGGGATGGGGCTGGAAAAATGTAATCACTCTTAAATGTAGTTAGAACTATGTACGCAAGGACTGACCATCCATGATATAAAAATGTGTTTTAACCATGTTGAGGCTATATAGGGTTTACATTTACTTTGTTTTTATTCCAATGTTTGTAAACAATCTTATATTTTGGTTTCTGGTTGGGTACATTTCAACTAAGCTCAGGGGGCATTTATAAAGTTACAGTTGAAGTTTACATACACTCAGGTTGGAGTCATTAAAACTTGTTTTCAACCACTCCACAAATTTCTTGTTAACAAACTATAGTTTTGGCAAGTCGGTTAGATCTACTTTGTGGATGACACAAGTTTTTCCAACAATTGTTTACAGACAGATTATTTCACTTATAATTCACTATCACAATTCCAGTGGGTCAGAAGTTAACATACACTAAGTTGACTGTGCCTTTAAACAGCTTGGAAAATTCCAGAAAATTATGTCATGGCTTTAGAAGCTTCTGATAGGCTAATTGACATCATTTGAGTCAATTGGAGGTGTACCTGTGGATGTATTTCAAGGCCTACCTTCAAACTCATTGCCTCTTTGCTTGACATCAAGTGAAAATCAAAAGAAATCAGCCAAGACCTTAGGAAAAAACTGTAGACCTCCACAAGTCTGGTTCATCCTTGGGAGCAATTTCCAAACGCCGAAGGTACCACGTTCATCTGTACAAACAATAATATGCAAGTATAAACACCATGGGACCACTCAGCCGTCATACCGCTCAGGAAGAAGACGTGTTCTGTCTCCTAGAGATAACCACACTTTGGTGCGAAAAGTGCAAATCAATCCCAACCGTGAAGCACGGGGGTGGCAGCATCATGTTGCGGGGGTGCTTTGCTGCAGGAGGGACTGGTGCACGTCACAAAATAGACAGCATCATGAGGATGGAAAATTGTGGCTATATTGAAGCAACATCTCAAGACATCAGTCAGGAAGTTAAAGCTTGGTCGCAAATGGGTCTTCCAAATGGACAATGACCCCAAGCATACTTCCAAAGTTGTGGCAAAATGGCTTAAGGACAACAAAGTCAAGGTATTGGAGTGGCCATCACAAAGCCCTGACCTCAATCCTATAGAAAATCTGTGGGCAGAACTGAAAAAGTGTGTGCAAGCAAAGAGGCCTACAAACCTGACTCAGTTACACCAGCTCTGTCAGGAGGAATGGGCCAAAATTCACTCAACTTATTGTGGGAAGCTTGTGGAAGGCTACTTGAAACATTTAACCCAAGTTATCTCATCTCTGATTCTCCACTGGGCACGCAATATCAAGTGAGTCTACAGTCTATTTAGTGTGGTCTAAATCAAATGATACATAGCCTACAGGCTACGAAGTACATGTGCGGAGAAGCACAGAGCAAAGTTATATTTCTAAGATAGCTGCTGGGATGGTGTAAATAAAACTAGTCTGCACTACACACTGCAATGGATATTCCAAACCTGAGCCCGGACTGCACTGGCTGATCAAATCTAATTTTACTAGTCACATGCGCCGAATACAACAGGTGTTGTATTGACAGTGAAACACTTACAAGACCCTAACCGACAGTGCAGTTTCAAAAAATACGGATAAGAGATAAAAGTAACAAGTAATTAAAGAGGAGCAGTAAAAAATAATATATACAGGGGGGTGCTGGTACAGAGTCAATGTGCAGGGGCACCGGTTAGTTGAGGTAGTATGTAAATGGACCTAGACTTGGCGCTCCGGTACTGCTTGCTGTGTGGTAGCAGAGAGAACAGTCTATGACTAGGATGGCTGGAATCTTTGACAATTTTCAGGGCCTTCCTCTGACACCACCTGGTATAGATCCTGGATGGCAGGAAGCTTGGCCCCAGTGATGTACTGGGCCGTTCGCACTACCCTCTGCGGTCGGAGGCCGAGCAGTTGCCATACCAGTCAGGATGCTCTCGATGGTCCAGCTGTAGAACCTTTTGAGGATCTGAGGACCCATGCCAAATCTTTTCAGTCTTCTGAGTGGGAATAGGTTTTGTTGCGCCCGCGTCATGACTGTCATGGTGTGCTTGGACCATGTTAGTTTGCTGGTGATGTGGACACCAAGGAACTGGAAGCTTTCAACCTGCTCCACTGCAGCCCTGTCGATGAGAATGGGGCCGTGCTCGGTCCTCTTTTTCCTGTAGTCCACAATCATCTCCTTTGTCTTGATCACGTTGAGGGAGAGGTTGTTGTCCTGGCACCACACGGCCAGGTCTCTGACCTCCCTATAGGTTGTCTCGTTGTTGTCAGTGATCAGGTCTACCACTGTTGTGTCATCGGCAAATTTAATGATGGTGTTGGAGTCGTGCAGTCAAGAGTGAACAGGGAGTACAGGAGGGGGCTGAGCACGCACCCGAGGGGCTCCTGTGTTGAGGATCAGCGTGGCGTGTTGTTACCTACCCTTACCACCTGGGAGCGGCCCGTCAGGAAGTCCAGGATCCAGTTGCAGAGGGAGGAGTTTAGTCCCAGGGTCCTTAGCTTAATGATGAGCTTCGTCCCAGGGTCCTTAGCTTAATGATGAGCTTCGTCCCAGGGTCCTTTGCTTAATGATGAGCTTCGTGGGCACTATGGTGTTGAACGCTGAGCTGTAGTCAATTAATAGTATTCTCACATAGGTGTTCCTTCTGTCCAGGCGGGAAAGGGCAGTGTGGAGTGCAATACAGACTGCATCATCTGTGGATCTGTTGGGGAGGTATGCAAATTGGAGTGGGTCTAGGGTTTCTGGGATGATGGTGTTGATGTGAGCCATGAACAGCCTTTCAAAGCACTTCATGGCTACAGACATGAGTGCTACGGGTCGGTAGTCATTTAGGCAGGTTACCTTAGTGTTCTTGGGCACAGGCACTATGGTGGTTTGCTAAAAACATGTTGGTATTACAGACTCGGACAGGGAGAGGTTGAACATGTCAGTGAAGATACTTCTAGTTGGTCAGCGCATGCTCGCAGTACACATCCTGGTAATCCGTCTGGCCCTGCGGCCTTGTGAATGTTGACCTGTCTAAAGGTCTTACATCGGCTGCGGAGAGCATGATCACACAGTCTTCTGGTACAGCTGGTGCTCTCATGCATGTTTCAGTGTTATTTGCCTCGAAGCGAGCTATGAAGTAGTTTAGCTCGTCCGGTAGGCTCGTGTCACTGAGAAGCTCTCAGCTGTGCTTCCCTTTGTATTCTGTCATGGTTTGCAGGCCCTGCCATATCCGACGAGTGTCAGAGCCGGTGTAGTAATAACTCGATCTTAGTCCTGTATTGACATGTTGCCTGTTTGTATAACGCTCCTTGAAAGTGGCAGCTCTAGCCTTTAGCTCAGTGCGGATGCTGCCTGTAATCCATGGTTTCTGGATGGGGTATGTACGCACGGTCACTGTGTCGACGACATCGTCGATGCACTTATTGATGAAGCCAATGACAGATGTGGTGTACTCCTCAATGCCATTGGAGGAATCCCGGAACATATTCCAGTCTGTGCTAGCAAAACTGTCCTGGAGCTTAGCATCTGCGTCATCTGACCCCTTTTTAATTGATCGAGTCACTGGTGCTTCCTGCTTTAATTTTTGCTTGTAAGCAGGAATCAGGAGGATAGAATTGTAGTCAGATTTGCCAAATGGAGGGCAAGGGAAAGCTTTGTATGCATATCTGTGTGTGGAGTATAGGTGGTCCAGAGTTAATTTCCCTCTGGTTGCACATTTAACATGTTGATAGAAATTAGGTAAAACTTTTAAGTTTCCCTGCATTAAAGTCCCCGGCTACTAGGAGCGCCGCCTCTGGGTAAGCGTTTTCTTGTTTGCTTATGATGGAAACAGATCATTCAATGCTATCTTGGTGCCAGCCTCTGACTGTGGTGGTATGTAAACACCTACAAAGAATATAGATGAGAACTCTCCCGGTAGGTAATGTGGTCTGCAGCTTATCATTAGAAACTCTACCTCAGGCAAGCAATGGCTCGAGACTTCCTTAGATATCGTTCACCAACTGTTGTTTACAAAAATACATAGACCGCCGCCCTTGTCTTACCAGACGCCGCTGTTCTATCCTGCCGGTACATCGTATAACCAGCCAGCTGTATGTTGATATTAACGTCGTTCAGCCACGACTCTGTGAAGCATAGGATGTTACAGTTTTTAATGTCCTGTTGGTAGTTTAATCTTCCGAATAACTCGTCAATTTCATTGTCCAAAGATTGCATGTTTGCGAGCAGAATCAAGGGGAGTGGGGGTTTATTCGATCGCCGTCTACTGCTCAGAAGGCAGCCCGCCCTCCGGCCTCTCTTTCTCCGCCTCCTCTTCATGCAGATCACTGGGGTTGGGGCCTGTTCCCGAGGGAGCCGTATATCCTCCGCCTCGGGCTCGTCAAAGTTGTGAAAGAAGAAAAAGGATTCTGCTCGTCCGTGGTGAGTAATCGCAGTCCTGATGTCTAGAAGTTATTTTCGGTCATAACAGATGGTAGCGGCAACATTATGTACAAAAATAGTACAAAATAAGTTGCAAACAGCGCAGATAAACGAACAAAAAAACACAATCGTGTTGGGGGCACGTAAAACGTCTGCATCTGCTCCGGCGCCATTTTACAAAAACTTTTTTGTGTGCTGCCTAACCAATGCTGTGCAGGCTTACATTGGCAGATTAGGAGGAGAGTCTAAGGCATCTTCTGAAAATATATATTTTTTTTAATAGGACTAGTCCAAAAAACTAAATATTTTAGCCTATTCAGTTCAGTTTGAGAACGAGATCACGGAGAAGTAGGACCAGAGGTCAACTTGAATAGCTTGCTACAACTATCATTTATTTCATTTTAATTAGACTTTCCTAACAACAAGAGGGCTTTGTGTTGGAGCCTATTTCTTGCTATTAAAGAAATAAGAGGTAAGCCTACCTGCTTCACAGTCGAAAGCTACAGGTGTCTATTTCTATAGATTTCCTAGCAGATTCCTACACCCACCATGCACTCTTTAAATAGCCTACCTCCTTCCTGTCAGTGAAGGGCTATTCAGTTAAAACCAGGACTCGAATTGAGGGGGTATGCCATAGGCCTACCTTTTATTAAATAAAATAGCAAAAAGCACAGACCTACCCCTTGTTAGTTTCAGATTTTGAAGAAAATATTTATATAAAAGTGATCTACTGTATAACAGCGCTTTGGTCCGCAATGCTTTATGCTACAAACAAGCGGTAAAATACCTGGGAAAGACGTGACTCCAATGCATATGGGGATATCATTGTTTAGTTTCTTTGACATTGAGTCCTCAGCTATACAAGGTTACCACTTTTTTTTATCTGACAGGTGTGGCATATCAAGAAGCTGATTAAACAGCATGATCATTACACAGGTGCACCTTGTGCTGGGAACAATTAAAGGCCACTCAAATGTGCAGTTCTGTCATGCCACAGATGTCTCAAGTTGAGGGAGCGTGCAGTGAGCGTGCAATTAGGCATGCTAACTGCAGGAATGTCCACCAGAGCTGTTACCAGATAATTGAATGTTCATTGCTCTACCATAAGTAGCCTCCAACGTATTTTTAGAGAATTTGGCAGTATGTCCAACCGGCCTCACAGACCACGTGTATGGTGTTGTGTGGGCGAGCGGTTTGCTGATGTCAACGTTGCGAACAGACTGCCGTATGGTGGCGGTGAGGTTATTGTATGGGAAGGTAGGCATAAGCTACAGACAACGAACACTATTTTATTTTATCAATGGCAATTGGAATGAACAGAGATAGTGTGACCAAATCCTGAGGCCCATTGTCGTGCCATTCACCCGCCGCATTCACCTCATGTTTCAGCAGGATAATGCACGCCCCCATTTCGCAAGGATCTGTACACAATTCCTGGATGCAGAAAATGTCCCAGTTATTCCATGGCCTGCATACTCACCAGACATGTGACCCATTGAGCATGTTTGAGATGCTCTGGATCAACGTGTAAGAAAGCGTGTTCCAGTTCCCGACAATATCCAGCAACTTTGCACAGCCATTGAAGAGTCGGAGGAAATAATTCCACAGGCCACAATCAACTGCCTGATCAACTATGCGAAGTAGGGCTGACCCCAATTGTAGACTGGTCAATATGCTGTTGGTCGTGGCCTGTGCATTTGTATTTTTTGTCGAGCAGTTGCATATACAGTACCAGTCAAAAGTTTGGACCCACCTACTCATTCAAGGGTTTTCTTTATTTTTACATAGTAGAATAATAGTGAAGACATCAAAACTATGAAATAACACATATGGAATCATGTAGTAAACAAACAAAAAAAGTGTTAAACAAATCAAAAAATATTTAATATTTTAGATTCTTCAAAGTAGCCACCCTTTGCCCTGATGACAGCTTTGCACACTCTTGGCATTCTCTCAGCCCGCTTCATGAGGTAGTCACATGGAATGCATTTCTTTACTTCTTAATGCGTTTGAGCCAATTAGTTGTGTTGTGACAAGGTAGGGGGGTATACAGAAGATAGCCCTATTTGGTAAAAGAACAAGTTCATATTATAGCAAGAACAGCTCAAAAAAGCAAAGAGAGGACTCCTGGGTGGCGCAGTGGTCTAAGGCACTGCATCGCTGTGCCACCAGAGACTCTGGGTTCGAGCCCAGGCTCTGTCGCAGCCGGCCACGACCGGGAGGTCCATGGGGCGACGCACAATTGGCCTAGCGTCGTCCGGGTTAGGGAGGGTTTGGCCGGTAGGGATATCATTGTCTCATCGCGCACTAGGGACTCCTGTGGCGGGCTGGGCGCAGTGCACGCTGACCAGGTCGCTAGGTGTACGGTGTTTCCTCCGACACATTGGTGTGGCTGGCTTCCGGGTTGGATGCACGCTGTGTTAAGAAGCTTGGATTGTGTTTCGGAGGACGCATGGCTCTCGACCTTCGTCTCTCCCGAGCCCGTACGGGAGTTGTAGAGATGAGACAAGACAGTAACTTCTAACAATTGGATGGGGAGAAAAGGGGCGTAAAAAAATAAAATAATTAAAAAGCAGAGAGAAACTTTAAGACATGAAGTTCAGTCAATACAGAACATTTCAAGTGCAGTTGCAAAAACCATCACGTCGCTATGATGAAACTGGCTCTCATGAGGACTACCACAGGAAAGGAAGACCCAGAGTTACCTCTGCTGCAGAGAATAAGTTCATTAGAGTTACCATCCTCAGAAATTGCAGCCCAAATAAATGCGTCACAGAGTAACAGACATCTCAACACCAACTGTTCAGAGGAGACTGCATAAATCGGCCTTCATGGTCGAATTTCTGCAAAGAACCCACTACTAAAGGACACCCATAAGAAAAAGAGACGTGCTTGGGCTATGAAACATGAGCAATGGACATCTGTCTTTTGGTCTGATGATTTTTGGTTCCAACTGCCGTGTCTTTGTGAGACGCAGAGTAGGTG
The DNA here is from genome assembly GCF_045679555.1 of Salvelinus alpinus. NCBI lineage: Eukaryota > Metazoa > Chordata > Actinopteri > Salmoniformes > Salmonidae > Salvelinus > Salvelinus alpinus. The sequence goes on from NC_092099.1 coordinate 31,665,181, forward strand.
AACGGATGATATCCGCATTTGTGGTTCCCACCATGAAGCATGGAGGTGGTGGTGTGATGGTGCTTTGCTGGTGACACTGTGAGAGATTTATTTAGAATTCAACGCACACTTATACAGCATGGCTACCACAGCATTCTGCAGCATTATGCCATCCCATCTGGTTTGCGCTTGGTGGGACTACCATTAATTTTTCAACAGGACAATGACCCAACACACCTCCAGGCTGTGTAAGGGCTATTTGACCAAGAAGGAGAGTGATGGAGTGCTGCATCAGATGAATTGGCCACAATCACCCGACCTCAACCCAACTGAGATGGTTTGGGATGATATGGACCGCAGAGTGAAGGTATGTAAATGTGATTTGACTTTTTCATTTCTAATAAATTAGCAACAATTTCTAAAAATCCGTTTTTGCTTTGTCATTATGGGGTATTGTGGGTAATGTGTGTAGATTGATAAGGAAAAAGAATAATCCATTTTAGAATAAGGCTATAACGAAACAAAATGTGGGGAAAATCAAGGGGTCTGAATACTTTCCGGATGCACTGTATATACCCACTAGATGACTGATGGGGGGGGGGGTTGCTGTGTTGATGCCACCATGTCTCCATCTTGGCAATCACCCACCACTGTAAAAAAAAAAAGAAGTGTGGAAGCTATATAAATGCATGTATTAATGTCTACATTCGTTTGTGCAATATTAATTGTATTACAGACACAGGTTTAATGCATACTTTTAAATTATATTGTGAGATTATTTCTTTCCCCCCTTTTAGTATAACTTTTGGAGACTACTAATGTTACTGTGCCCACTACAACAACAAAAATACGTGAAAACTTTGTGCATGAAATAATTAATTGAAATACTGTAGAATTCCATTCATTCCTATGCCCCTACTGTGGAGTGTCATATGGCCGACCAGTGGCTTCAATGCCTCTAAATGGCCAATACATAGAATCAGCAATCCGGGGTTTATATACAGTGCCTTCTGAAAGTTCAGACCCCTTGACTTTTTCCCCATTATGTAAGGTTACAGTCTCAAGTCTTCTTGGGTATGATGCTACAAGCTTGGCACACCTGTATTTGGGGAGTTTCTCCCATTCTTCTCTGCAGATCCTCTCAAGCTCTGAAGGGTGGATGGGGAGTGTCGCTGCACAGCTATTTTCAGGGTCTCTTCAGAGATGTTCGATCGGGTTCAAGTCCAGGCTCTGGCTAGGCCACTTAAGGACATTGAGATTTGTCCCAAAGCCACTCCTGCGTTGTCTTGGCTGTGTGCTTAAGGTCGTTTTCCTGTTGGAAGGTGAACCTTCACCCAAGTCTGAGCGCTCTGGAGCAGATTTTTATCAAGGATCTCTCTGTACTTTATTCCGTTCATCTTTGCCTCAGACCTGACTAGTCTCCCAGTCCCTGCCGCTGAAAAACATCCCTACAGCATGATGCTGCCACCACCATGCTTCACCGTAGGGAAGGTGCCTGGTTTCCTCAAGATGTGACGCTTGGCATTCAGGCCAAAGTGTTCCATCTTGGTTTCATCAGACCAGAGAATCTTGTTTCTCATGGCTCTGAGAGTCCTTTAGGTGCTTTTTGGCAAACTCCAAGCGGGCTGTCATGTGCCTTTTACTGAGGAGTGGCTTCCGTCTGGCCACTCAACCATAAAGGCCTGATTGGTGGAGTGCTGCAAAGAAGGTTGTCCTTCTGGAAGGTTCTCCCATCTCCACAGAGGAACTCTAGGGCTCTGTCAGAGCGACCATGACCAAGACCCTCCCCCAATTGCACAGTTTGGCCAGGTGGCGAGCTCTAAGAAGAGTCTTGGTGGTTCCAAACTTCTTCCATTTAAGAATGATGGAGGCCACTTTGTGCTTGGGGACCGTCAATGCTGCAGAACTGTTTTGGTACTCTTCCCCAGATCTGTGCCTCGACACAACCCTGTCACGGAGCTCTACAGACAATTCTTTCGACCTTATGGCTTGGTTTTTGCTCTGACATGCACGGTCAACTGTGGGACATTATATAGAAAGGTGGGTGCCTTTCCAAATCATGTTCAATCAATTGAATTTACCACAGGTAGACTCCAATCAAGTTGTAGAAACATCAAGGATGATCAATGGAAACAGGATGCACCTGAGCTCAATTTTGAGTCTCATAGCAAAGAGTCTGAATACTTTTGTAAATAAGGTATCTTTAAAAAAATATATATCCCTTTGCAAAAATGTCTAAAAATATGTTTTCACTTTGTCATTATGGGCTAGTGTGTGTAGATTGCTGAGGATTTTTTGTATTTAAAAAAAATCAATTTTAGATTAAGGCTGTAACGTAACAAAATGTGGAAAAAATCAAAGGGTCTGAATACTTTCCGAAGGCACTGTTCATCATTGGTTATTCCCCATCATTTGCCACTTGGTCAATGAGCATCATCACCAGCTTTCCTTTGTTGTACCTTACTCAAACTGTTGTGATTACCAGCTGAGAAAGTTTTGGGAGTTGATTTATTCCTGGCTCAGTTTGTGTCTGAGCAGTGTTTTAACATCATCCTAAAATCTACTCAGAGTTGTTCTTGTCTGAAAACTGGCTTTAACAGGATTTCTAGGACGTTTGAGCCATTTTGAGGATACGGGACACATCTCGGGCAGAATGTTATTTTCACAACATAGGCACTACAAGTGAGGCTAAATTAATACTCGAGCTGTGCGTCACGACATGCAAGATCAATAGACATATTTGAGACTCACCGACCACTTATTATATGGAGTTATATTAAATCTTGAATCCAAGCGCCCTCATACAATCCTTATGTGCCTCGATGAGATCTGTGCAACTTTCTTCACCCTTCTCAATGATGCTGAAACAGAGGAAATTGTCATCAGCAACTGCATCAGTGGAAGCTCCTCAGAGAAGTAAGGGGAGGACCATCCTCCTCAGTGAATTTCATTAAAAAAAAAAAATCTTGAAAAAGTTATCCTTTTTAGATAAAACTATACTAATTATATTAACGTCACCAAATAATAGATTAAAACACACTGTTTTGCAATGAAGGTCTACAGTAGCCTCAACAGCACTCTGTAGGGTAGCACCATGGTGTAGCCGGAGGACAGCTAGCTTCCGTCCTCCTCTGGATACATTGACTTCAATACAAAACCTAGGAGGCTATTGGTTCTCACCCCCCTCCATAGACTTACACAGTAATTATGACAACTTCCAGAGGATGTCCTCCAACCAATCAGAGCTCTTGCAGCATGAACTGACATGTTGTCCACCCAATCAAAGGATCAGAGAAAAAATCTAGTACTGAAAGCATAAGCTACAGCTAGCTAGCACTGCAGTGCACAAAATGTGGTGAGTAGTTGACTCAAAGAGAGAGAAATACAATTTTTGAGTTAACAAATGTGTTTCTTCAAAAATGAAGGAGTTTTTTTTATCACTTTCAGTTTCACTTACTTAGCAAGCAAATGCTATGTTAGCTAGCTGGCTATGACTATCCAACACAACACTGGAAGTCTACCAAGTAGAGCTGTTCTTGGTTTTATTAATTTATTGCCACCGGGGCCCGCCAGTGTAACTGCTTACTGACTATACACTAACGTTACTGCATGATTGTAGAGGGTTTAGTAACGCATTAGGTCTATTAGCTATGTTGACTAGGACTTTACTTTAGCTAATATGGGGACAACGATGTAGGCTGCACGTAGCGGTTATGACATGGTTTGGCTTGTAAATGTTTTTTCACCTGGTCACATACAGCTGATGTGTTGTTCATTGAAGTTCACAAACGAAGGGAAAAGGTGATAGGAGTAGAGTACATAGAGGCAAGAATGAATACAACGTGGCTGCTATGAAAGTTAACTGTGTTTATGCGTGATCAGGGGTGTATTCATTCCTCTGATTCTTTTGAAAAACGTTTCTTAAACGGAAGAAAACAAAACAGGGATAAAAATACTCATTTGTCCAATAGAAACTCTTGTTTGCAACTGTTGGACTAATGATTACACCCTAGATAATCTAGAAGCAGGCAAGAGTGTGCAAGGCGGTATTGAATGTGTCACTGTCTGTCCGTGTGTCACTATCATCTCAAATTTCTCTCTCAACCGGTGTACGTTGTAAACTTTCCTTCATAAGCCAGGTTGTAGCAACCTCATGATGGGTATAGGGAAAATTTGAGTATCATGTAGTTGCCTAAACCTATTGATGTTACATTGAACTGGGTGAATGGAATATGAATGACAGTCATCCAACATGATGTAATAGAAATAATCCCATGCTCGTGTAAAAACAAAATCGTCCTCCCTCATCATAAACGGCACAGACCGCCACTGAACTGCATACTCCAGAGGAGACAGTCCACGAGAAACTTTCACTTTACAAGTATAATGCAATTCAAGTTCCAATACATGTAAGCCTACCAAACATCCCTGACTTTCTTCGTCTCAGGGCACGCACAACAGGGTTTCAGTGGTTTCTTCTCTGTGCCCTCATTGGCCCTCAATGGCCCGACGCTGGCAGCAGACATGGAGGACATTTTTCAGCCTGTAAAATAAACAGTGTAAGCGATTAGCTGCATGGCATCATCATAAAACGGTCAATGTTCTCTCGTATCCTTGGAACGTCCCTACCCCTAACCATATTAAGCGTCAACTTCAAAATTGGGTAGGGATGTCCCAAGGATCCCGGATAGAACGGACCATCATAGAATGCAGAGTGAAAATGGAGCCAACTTTACACGAGAAGATACTCTGCTAACGTTACATGTGTTACAAAGTAACAGTTCCTAATATATTTGCTAGCTTCCCAAATTGATGGCAACATTGTGATTGTAGGTAGTTATTTAACTAAAGACAAACACAGTTTCCTATAGCTGATGTCACATTATAGGTAACTTAATATCACGTAGAAATTCAACTTGCAAACCCATAGTTAGCCATCTGCTAGAACCAAAACTATATGTCTAGGCTAGTTATCTAGCTAACGTTAGCTAACATACAAAGCTATATTTTCGAAAAACATTAGCTTGTAATACTGTATGTCAAGATCACTCGTACTGGATTATTTAAGAGCAGAGCACAATTAAACATTCAGTAGAGAAGATATTTAACAACACACTAGCGAAAATAATCCTTATGTAACATACTTAGCTAGCTGTTATGCCTTCATGCGCATGGATGCCGATTTATGTGTGTCCTTCCTTATACAACACGGTGTAGCCAGGTATGTTTTTGATGGTTACGCTAAGATTTCTGGGACATTACATTTTAATTTCCAAGCTGCAACAAATTGACAAGTGTAAGTCATTCCACTCATCTTTGCTTCTACCAGGGGCGCAACTTTCACCGGGTTGGGGGGGGGGGGGGGGGGTGCATGATGCCCCCACATTCTGAAATTGCATATTTGTCCCCCCCAGTTTTATCATTGCACTGTGATACACAACGCAGCACCCGTGTGCTTTAGGACCATCAAATCAAATGTTATTGGTCACATACACATGGTTAGCAGATGTTACTGTGGGTGTAGCGAAATGCTTGTGTTCCTAGCTCCAACAGTGCAGTAGTATCTAACAATTTACAACAATACACACAAATCTAAAGTAAAATAATGGAATTAGGAAATATATAAATATTAGGACGAGCAATGTCAGAGTGGCATTGACTAAAATACAGTAGAATAGAATACAGTATATACATAGAAATTAGTAAAGCAGTACGGTATATAAACATTATTAAAGTGACTAGTGAGCCATGATTAAAGTGACCAGTTATACCATGTCTATGTATATGGGGCAGGGTTGAGTAAACGGGTGGTAGCCGGCTAATGATGGCTATTTAACAGTCTGATGGCCTTGACACAGAAGCTGTTTTTGAGTCTCCCGGTCCCAGCTTTGATGCACCTGTACTGACCTAGCCTTCTGGATGGTAGTGGGGTGAACAGGCCGTGGCTCGGGCGGTTGATATCCTTGATGATCTTTTTGGCCTTCCTGTGACATCGGGTGCTGTAGGTGTCCTGGAGGGCAGGCAGTGTGCATTGGGCAGACCGCACCACCCTCTGGAGAGCTCTGCAGTTGCGGGCACTGCAGTTGCCGTACCAGGCGGTGATACAGCCCGACAGGATGCTCTCAATTGTGCATCTGTAAAAGTTTTTGAGGGTCTTAGGGGTCAAGACAAATTTCTTCAGACTCATGATGTTGAAGAGTCGCTGTTGAGGGTGGACCATTTCAGATTGTCAGTGATGTGTACGCCGATGAACTTGAAGCTTTTCACCTCCTCCACTGCGGTCCCGTCGATGTGTATAGGGGCGTGCTCTCTCTGCTGTCTCCTGAAGTCCACGATCAGCTCCTTTGTTTTGTTGACGTTGAGTGAGAGGTTATTTTCCTGCCACCACTCCACCAGGGCCCTCACCTACTCCCTGTAGGCTGTCTCGTCATTGTTGATCTTCAGGCCTACTACGGTTGTGTTGTCTGCAAACTTAATAATTGATTTGGGGGTCTGCGTTGTCACGCAGTCATGGGTGAACAGAGACTACATGAGGGGGCTGACCATGCACCCTTGTGGGGCCTCTGTGATGAGGATCAGTGAAGTGAAGGTGTTGTTTCCTATCTTCACCACCTGGGGGCGACCCATTCGGAAGTCCAGGACCCAGTTGCACAGGGTGGGGTTCAGACCCAGGGCCCCAAGCTTAATGATGAGCTTGGAGGGTACTATGGTGTTGAAGGCTGAGCTATAGTCAATGAACAGCATTCTTACATAGGTATTCCTCTTGTCCAGATGGAATACGGCAGTGTGCAGGCGATTGCATTGTCTGTGGATCTATTGGGGTGGTATACAAATTCAAAATCAAATCAAATTTTATTGGTCACATACACATGGTTAGCAGATGTTAATACGAGTGTAGCGAAATGCTTGTGCTTCTTGTTCCGACCATGCAGTAATATCTAACAAGTAATCTAACAATTAAACAACAACTACCTTTAACACACAAGTGTGAAGGAATGAATAAGAATATGTACATATAAATATATGGATGAGCGATGGCCGAACGGCATAGGCAAGATGCAGTAGATGGTATAGAGTACAGTATATACAGTGGGGGGGGGAAGTATTTAGTCAGCCACCAATTGTGCAAGTTCTCCCACTTAAAAAGATGAGAGAGGCCTGTAATTTTCATCATAGGTACACTTCAACTATGACAGACAAAATGAGGAAAAAAAATCCAGAAAATCACATTGTAGGATTTTTAATTTATTTATTTGCAAATTATGGTGGAAAATAAGTATTTGGTCAATAACAAAAGTTTATCTCAATACTTTGTTATATACCCTTTGTTGGCAATGACAGAGGTCAAACGTTTTCTGTAAGTCTTCACAAGGTTTTCACACACTGTTGCTGGTATTTTGGCCCATTCCTCCATGCAGATCTCCTCGTATTTAAATTACTGAATCATAAAAGAGACAGTTACCTAAATCTAATGAATTCTAAATAATAACGGAGAGATAATTGCGATAGAGTTGTGCCCATCGAAATGTGTTTTTATTCTTATGGATTGACTGATGTAGGTTATACATTTTGGTGAGTTACATATTACTTTTAAGGCTGGAACAATTCATAAGGGTTTAGCTGAAAGAAGGGACAGTTGTAAAGTTTGGTTTTAAATAGTAGGATAGCGGTAAGGCAGAACGTTGTTGGAGGAGAAGTTATATTTCTGTCCACGGGTAAGAAGAGGACAGTTAGTCGCGCTCACTGGGCTATATTTGGCTGTAAGAGATTCAGGTCTGAATAGTTGAATCGTAAAAGTTTTGTGATAGTTCCCGGTTATTGATTTTTGGTTTGATTGTTTAGGTAACACCAGTGAATTTGAACAGGAAGTTAATGTATTCTAAACATTATAATCTGTTTCCATTACGTGGAACCATGGGCCTGTTGCACAAAACTAGGATAAGGGATTAAGCCAGGATATCTTGGTGATCCTGGCTCAATTGATCCGTAATCCGGTTGCACTAAAGATGGATAGGGGGCAGGAGGATATGTTATGGTATAAATTACCATGGAGATTTATTCTGTGGAGCTAGCCTGCTCCAGACCAGGCTAAATTCCAGGATCTATTTAATCTCATCCCTAATGTCAGTCAGCAGTCACCACAAATGGAAACCAATAGTTATTTCACTGCTCACTATACATTGTTATCACATATAACTAGACCCACTGTTATTATTTAAACGTTTGTGATCATTAATTTCAATGATTTTGGATAAAAAATGATTTTTAGAGGATGTTGCTATCATTAGATAATTTACAGTTTCCCATAGACTATAAGGCTATATATAAAATGATAGAATATTAGGGCCACAGAGGGGAAAAAAACACAAGTCATAATATTGTAACCAGTTGTTTTAAAGGAGGACAGTTGTTAAAATGACAGATGTGGGGCATTTCGTGAAATTGTACTTCAGTATGGTTTCATAAACAAAGACATGCTGATGTGCCAGAATATTAAGTATCACATTGTCATAAGTATCAAAACTGTAAAAACAATATGTAGCTTTTCTGCAGAAAGAACCAGCCTCATAAATTTATGACTTTATCCTTTTTCTTCAGTGTGGCCCTAGTACTCTGTCATATAAACAAATACACATTCCATATGAATATAAAAACACAATGTGTAACATTATGTTCCTTTATTGAATAAGGACAAAACAAAGCAGGTAAACCATCAGCTCCTTTCGAAACTGAAGTCACAGTGACTCTACAAGATGGAAAGCACAGAATCCAAGCATATTATACAAAATGATACATACACATTCAAAGGTCTGTATATAACACACCCTGCATGTCTGCACACTAAAATAAATGCAGGACAAATCCATACACATCAACTGAACAGACAAATGAATGGATGCAGTAGCCTCCCTGCAGCCTTGTATTACACACAGTATACCGCACAAACATCATAAGAGGCCAAATTCGTCAAAAAACGAACCCAAAAAAAACCAAATTCCTCTGCCACCGCAGGACATATTTAACCAAAATTGAAAGCACACATACTAACTAAAATAATTCAACACATATTGGTCCCTCAGCAGCCGACCACTGTCGTCATCAGGGAAGATTGCCGGATTGTCCCAGTCCATGGCTGGTGGCACTCTGGGGGCCCTCTCCTTCCTCAGGCAGGCCACATTGTGGAGGACAGCACAAGCCACAGTAATATCACATGCCCTAACAGGGCTGACCCTTAATTTGTGAAGGCAGTGAAAGCGTGCCTTCAGGAGGCCAAAGGTCATTTCAACTCTGGCCCTGGTCCTGGCATGGGCATGGTTGTAGGCCTGCTGTGCTTCCTGGGGGTCTGTGAAAGGTGTCAGGAGAAAAGGCTGGCAGCCATACCCCCTGTCTCCCAGCAACACACCAGAGAATTCACCTGTCAACACAAAATCTCATCATTACTACCTCATAAACACAGTGATATTCTTGACACAGCCATGATGGTTATAAATAGGGGTTGTGTGGCTTACCTTGTGATAGGCACTGATAGATTTCAGAGGCCCGAAAGATTCTGGAGTCATGGACTGAGCCAGGCCATTTTGCCACAACATTGCTGATCACACAGTCAGCATTGCAGACCATCTGAAATCATAAGATGAGGAATATTACACCAATCAATGCACATCACTGGCAATGCAGAGTGTTCGTCAATGGACAATATCAAAAAGTTATGTTCACCGGAACATTAATGCTGTGAAAGGATTTCCTATTCACAAAATCGGCCTCATGGGCACCTGAGGGGGCTTTTATCCTTATGTGTGTGCAGTCCACTGCACCAATGACATTGGGGAAACCTGTCACACAAAGTAATGAGTATCCTACTATGTGTTAACAGTTGTCCTGTAATTTGTAGATCCTCTTACCTGCAATCCTATAGAACTCCTCTTTGATGTCACAGAGTCTTCTGTGGCCAGGGAAGGAGATGAAGACATCTGCTAATGCTTTGATAGCCAGACACACACTCCTTATTGTGCGGCAAATTGTGGCCTTGTTCAGCTGTTCTGCATCCCCCACTGAGTACAGGAAGGCTCCACTAGCAAAAAAGCGCAAGGCCACACAAACCATTTGCTCCACACTCAGTGCATGGCTCCGTGCAGTGCGGTGCTTAATCCTGGGACCCAGTAGTCTGCATAGATACCTGATGCCATCTGCAGAAAACCTGTATCTTTCATATAGATGGTCATCAGGGAAGGCCAGTGGGTCCAACCGGTCCCTGAAGACCCTTTCTCGCCTGAAGGCTCTCCTCAGCACAAGTGCTTCTTCATCCACCACATCTCGCACGAATGGGCATGCCATTGTCAGAGCAGAAAGGAACACACAATTTTGGGCCTTCATATAGGCTAGTGGCCACACCTGGTGCTGGGGGGGTGGGCAAAAGAGGGCGATGCCTTATAACGATGACTTGGTTGTACTGATTGCTGGGAAAATAAAAAAAACCTTAGAAAGATGCCACCGTCCTGTGTGCTCACAATAAGAGCTCATATGTCATGGCTCACTTGACTTTACGAGAATATACCTAATTTTTATTTTGAGCTGTGTCATCTTCTTGGAGCTGGGGGAGGAAAGAAAAATAATGATTAATACATTTGTGTTACAGTTAGCATACAGTGTACATTGAAGGCATATCTCACCTCCCTCTCAAGTTTTTTTATTTCAAGGTCCAGTTTCCTAATTGTCCTCTTTTTTATTTCGGACTCCAGTGCAAGATTTTCCATCTTTTTCTTCTTGTACTGAATGTCTATGTCTGCCAGTTCTATTTGGCGCCGGAGGTGGTTGCCATACAACTTTCTGATAGCTTGTGAGCTCTGTGAACACAATACAATTAGCGCAGCTGGAATTTGGCAGGATGTGGTGTCCTTTTATTAATACGCACTATGTTGCCAGGCTGGTTTTCCCACTGTATAGCATCTGGGTCCTGTAAAAGAAATTAGATTTTTTGATTTTGATGAGGACTCCTCACCATTGTAGAGTAAATAGTACTTTCACAGTCTTAACATGATACCTCATGCCTTCTGGAATCCAGAGAGATGGTCTCCTCCTCATCATCGTCTCCATCATGTGCTGTTGCTGCTGCACTGGGGCCTTCACCCTATCACATTTAATCGGATTCATATTGAAGCTAGTAGACAAGACATGCCAGGCCTACAGTATGCCTTTGATGGAGTACTCACTGGATCAGCATCGTCTGGTGCTTGTGCTGGTGGCTCTAACAGGAACACAGTGCTGCCAGACACTGCAAGGCAATAGGTAAACCAAAGTCAGACAGTCCAAATTGATTCAATATGAATGTGGTTGTATCCCATGTAGAGATGGAAGGACATACCTTGAATGAAGCGGGTGGCATCTTGGGAGGAACCTATGCTCGTCTCTTTCCCCCCAGGGATCCCCTCTAAGACGGGCCTGCCTTTATTTAGCTCCAAGGCCATGTCCTCTGCTGGGGTAAGGTCAGCCTTTGGTGACCCACCACCCGTGCCTTGTCTGTGGGTATTCTTTTTCACTGCTAAAACAGTACAGACAATGTGTGAGCAGGCACCTTCTGGGTACAATATATGCTTGTGCTTTGTTAAATATTAGTCAGGGACCATACCATTCTGCAGAATGTTCTTGTATTTGATTTTGACCTGCTGCCATGTCCGTTTTGGCCCGTTCATGTTTAATCTACACACACACACACACACACACACACACACACATTTAATGGAGTCACACTGCAAAAAATTACTTGGTATTTTTGTCTTGTTTTCAGTAAAAATATCAAAAAATGTATCATAGCTTTATACAGTGTGATGGAGTTACTTTACACAATTTCACTCATATCTGCAGTGCATTTCAATTAAAAATTTAACCGTTTCATAATTACAGTACAACTGCATTTTTGGAGATGTGAATTAAATATTTGAATTGTAATTGTGATGTTTCAGCGGAGCGGTGAGTGTGTAATTGTGCACTACTTACGCATTCAGGTGGTCTGCAATACTTTGCCACGCTTTTTCTCTTTGCTTTATCACTGTGGCGGTGTTGCCTTTCTTCTTAATTATATCTTTTACCTCCTCGTATGCCTCCATGAGGATTTGTGCTTCCGACGGGGAAAAGTACGCGGCTCTAGTTGCCATGGTAAATCAGTTAATCTGTGATGGGGTCTATTTGAGTGAGCCGTGAGCGCGCACCTATCCAGGATTGGTTTCACCTGGCTTAATGAATCCGTGTCTGCTCATCCTGGCTTGGTCTTTGTGCAACCAATTAAGCCTGGACGCACATGTTTTGGCTTCATTGAGCTCAGCTGAGTCATTTATCCCGGATGTCTTAATTCTACTTTTGTGCAACAGGCCCCATGTCAGGTCGGTAAAGGGGATTGCAGGTTGAGTTCATTTTATTTTAAAGGGACAGTGCACGTTAATCACAGTTGTGGGTGTCTAGTGGCAGGATATTCATATCAAGCATTTTGAGAGATGGTTTGCAGACAGACCGAATGGGTTTTAATGCTGCAAAGCAAACTTGGGCTAAACTAGTCAGGTAGTAGGAATTTCATAGATTTAAAGTAAAGAATTGTATCCAAGGGTAGTGCATGCTCAATTAAGTACATATGACCATTGAGGAAATTTAAAACTAATGATTGGAGGGAGTACAATGGAATTAGAATGCTGATAAAGTGGTTTTCCTGGGAAAAGAAGGCTTCATTGTCTCTCTTTGGTGTAACGGATTTCCTCCTCCTCTTCATCCGAAGAGGAGGAGCAGGGATTCGACCAAAACGCAGCGTTGTGAAATTACATTATATTTATTTAACAAGACAAAAAACGAACTATACTTGAATAAAAACAAAATAACAAAACCGATGTAGACAGACCTGGACGTAAGAACTTACATGTAACGAAGAACGCACGAACAGGAAAAATGACTACACAAAACGAACGGACAAACAAACCGAAACAGTCCCGTGTGGCGCAACATAGACACAGACACAGGAGACAACCACCCACAACAAACAATGTGAAACCACCTACCTTAATATGGCTCTCAATCAGAGGAAACGTAAATCACCTGCCTCTAATTGAGAACCATATCAGGTCACCCATTAACCAACATAGAAACACATAACATAGACTGCCCACCCAAACTCACGCCCTGACCGACTAACACATACAAAAATAACAGAAAACAGGTCAGGAACGTGACATTTGGAAATGTTTTCTGGGGCTGTAATCTTGAAGGGAGCGATTGAGATGTTTCTACCAAATTGAAAAGGCCGGGAAATGTAATGTTTTGTTTGTTTTTAGCCTTTGGGTTTGAGGAGATTTCCTTGTTTCCTAGAGACGATGTCTTAAAGGGGTACACACATATGGAATATTAGAAGGTTTATTTTATGAGTTTTAATTAAACACGTGAATTCTTTTTCATATAGATAAATATAGCAAATGGGTAGAACACATGAGAAGACTGTTTGTTAACCAAACCGTGTGTCCAAGATTTTATGCTCTACAGGTGAATTACAGGAGAAGGTGATTCACTCAATTCAGTCCCTGAGGAGAATAGACAGGAAGCAGCCCCGTTGGGAAGGGCCATACCAAGTACTCCTGGTGACAGCCTTCGCGGTAAGAATAGCTGAAAGAGCTACCTGGGTTCATGTCACACATTACAAGAGGGTAAGACACACTGACACTGGCGAACAATCACAGAGTTAGGAGAAGAACCGAATACCAATAGGGTTCGAGGGTTACCTCTCTAACGAAGATTCCCTGACCCCGCCCTATCCTCCCTGTGTGCGTTCATAGAAATGAAAGTATGGGCTGGCCTCTAGCTGATGATATGTTCTCCGGGAAAGGGTGGGGCTTTACAGGAGTGCTGATTGGTCTGAGCTGTCTTATTGTGGGAGCCATATTCCTAATACACCATGACCCATCCGAGAATGCAGAAGGTGGTAACTTGACCCATAGTGTAGACAGTGAGGATGTTGTATTAACCAAGTATAAGAGATCACTTGATCTGGGTAAACAGGAAGTGAGAATGGAGATCGGGAAGGATGTCTCAGTTGAGTTCTATGTAGACCTAGGGTCTCTGACCCCGTGGCAGTCTAGGACTATGAGCCATTATGGAAGATATCTGTGCAGGTCCCCGTGTAGTTCATGGAAACAGGTCATAGCTCACACCGAGAGAGAGGGCTATATAAATCCAGATACCCAGTATGGAAGAAGATGGAGTATAGTGAAGGTGAGGGTTTTTGATTGTAATCCGGGGGGGGGGGGGGGGGGGGGTATTGCCTCCTCTAAAAACGTAAAGAAAGAGGATCTCGGGTTATGGTATGTTGGATTTGACCAGGTTTCGGTTGATACCCTAGTGCCATTCCGGGTAGAAGAGGTTAGGGCAGGTGATAGCTCTATAGTGCCTGCGCCACAGCAAAACCTCAGTTGACAACCATCCCCTTTCCATTTGATGGAATTGATTCACCCAGGGGAATGGCCTGTATGGTAAAGCTGTTCATGAAGGCAGGGAAGCCAGACAATGACAGTTGCCTTGATCTGCATTATCTGTATCCCCATGTGCCCATTACATCCAGACTTCCCCCTTTCACAGTTATAGGAGGAAATTATTATTGTATGGCTCGATACATCACACACGGATGGGACGTAGGGGAAGTAAGAACTTGCAATAGGACAGAGAACGTTACAACCGACAAGACAATGAGGGACCTGACTGGGGGCTTGAGTTCCGAGGACTTTAGTAAGATAAAAAGGCCTAGAGCGGATGTCTGGTGGTTGTGTGGAGGTATGAAGCTGTGGCCCAACCTGCCTACAAATTGGACCGGTATTTGTGCACTAGTGCAGTTAGGCATGCCCTTCACCCTTATCAAACACAAAGACCTAGGGCCAGGTAGAAGAGAAAGAAGGAGTGCTCCGTCAGGATCTTTTGACAATAGAGTTTACATTGATAGCATTGGAGTTCCAAGGGGGGTGCCTGATGAGTTCAAAGCTAGGAATCAGATATGGGTTGGCTTGGAATCAAGCATCTTCTGGTGGTCAACTCTCAATAAAAATGTAGATTGGATTAATTATATTTACTATAACCAACAGCGTTTCATCAACTATACTAGAGATGCGATACAAGGGTTGGTAGAACAGACAGCTGCAACTAGTTTGATGGTGTGGCAGAATAGAATAGCCTTGGATATGTTACTGGCTGAAAAAGGTGTGTGTGTGTGTGATATTCGGGGCAGAATGTTGTACCTTCATACCCGATAACACAGCTCCAGACGGATCAGTGACCAAGGCCCTGGCTGGTTTAACCACATTAGTTCACGAATTGGCAGAAAACTCTGGGGTAGATAATGCTCTAACAAATTGGTTTGATAGTGGGTTTGGGAAATGGAAAAATGTCATAATCACTGTGTTGTGGGCAACTTTCACCTGTATGAGTGTTTTGGTTCTGTGTGGATGTTGTTTGGTCCCCTGTGTGAGAGGTTTGATTACCAGGACTCTGGAGAGGTCAATGCCGCAACAGATGGTGAGGTACGGACCGATTCCGAGCTCCGGCCAGTGGGATGACGAATACAGGTCTCCAGGCCTAGTAGATGGCTCTGTTTTTTTAACTACGAGAAGCCAATGTTGGATGAGACTATTTTTGATCTTTAAGACTGTTTTAATGAAGATTGTAATAAAAACCCTAACAGGAAGAGTTAGGATACCTAATGTAGGCCTATAACAGTAATTGATGGATAAGGAATGAAAATACACATATTGGTTTTGTGAGGTTGATTTTGAGTGACATTGACAATATTAATAAAAATAGATGTGTCATTTTTTTTAGTTAATGTTTAGGCAATAATTAACAGTATTCCACCCTGTCACTGTATAACATATGGAAATGTGTTTGAATCATAGCAGACAAGGAGCTGTGGCAGACAACTTATGACCACTGTGAATCTGATAACAGGGAAGGAGGTCTCCCCACCCAGAGAGGGGAGAAACCGTTGGGCTTGCAATAGATTGTGTAACATATGGCAGGATATGATAAGCAATGTATTGGTCTGGATTATTCTTGTATACAATTGATGTATCAGTGTGTATTATTTAGTCATTAAGGGGCGATTGTTAATGGGATTTCTCTGTTAATTGAATGATTTAGAATATTCCACCCTGAAACATATACTTGTATGGAGTTGATTAGAATGTATAAAATCATAATCAATAAATGTGTAGTCCTAGTCAGAATTAGAGTAAAACAATATAGCTAATGTTTATGTCTTTTTGGTATTTTAAACACAGACTGTCTGAGCAACATTCGGTGCCGACCTGACTAGAGATTTGGGAGAGAACGGGGAGTACGTCTCAAGGTCAAGGTCTCCCTAATCTCTGTCGGCTGGATAGTGAGACAGTATGTGCGTAGTATACCTTCTGTTTGTGTGTATGTATGTGCGTAGGATATCTACTGTTTGTGTGGAAGTATGTGCGCAGCTATAAAATGGATGTCTTTGTATTCTTGACTTTAGAACGTTCCTGTGAATAAACCTTATTGACTATTTTAGCTGGGTTTCATTTCAATCAGCATCTTACAAATCCTGATTTAGCAGACTGAGCAGTTTAATTGAATTGGTTTATGAACATTGAGAACATAATTCTCGTAACACTCAGCTATCCCTATTGAGACCGCGTCTGTGCCTCGACCTAGGTTGGGCAAAATAAACATGGCGGTGTTCGCCTTAGCAATCTCACTAGAATAAAGACCTCCTCCATTCCTGACATTATTGAAAGAGATCGTGATACCTCACATCTCAAAATAGGGCTACTTAATGTTAGATCCCTCACTTCAAAGGCAGTTATAGTCAATGAACTAATCACTGATCATAATCTTGATGTGATTGGCCTGACTGAAACATGGCTTAAGCCTGATGAATTTACTGTGTTAAATGAGGCCTCACCTCCTGGTTACATTAGTGACCATATCCCCCGTGCATCCCGCAAAGGCGGAGGTTTTGCTAACATTTACGATAGCAAATTTCAATTTACAAAAAAAATTTAAATGACGTTTTCGTCTTTTGAGCTTCTAGTCATGAAATCTATGCAGCCTACTCAATCACTTTTTATAGCTACTGTTTACAGGCCTCCTGGGCCATATACAGCGTTCCTCACTGAGTTCCCTGAATTCCTATCGGACCTTGTAGTCATAGCAGATAATATTCTAATTTTTGGTGATTTTAATATTCATATGGAAAAGTCCACAGACCCACTCCAAAAGGCTTTTGGAGCCATAATCGACTCAGTGGGTTTTGTCCAACATGTCTCTGGACCTACTCACTGCCACAGTCATACTCTGGACCTAGTTTTGTCCCATGGAATAAATGTTGTAGATCTTAATGTTTTTCCTCATAATCCTGGACTATCGGACCACCATTGTATTACGTTTGCAATCGCAACAAATAATCTGCTCAGACCCCAACCAAGGAGCATCAAAAGTCGTGCTATAAATTCTCAGACAACACAAAGATTCCTTGATGCCCTTCCAGACTCCTTCTGCCTACCCAAGGACGTCAGATGACAAAAATCAGTTAACCACCTAACTGAGGAACTCGATTTAACCTTGCGCAATACCCTTGATGCAGTTGCACCCCTAAAAACTAAAAACATTTGTCATAAGAAACTAGCTTCCTGGTATACAGAAAAAACCCGAGCTCTGAAGCAAGCTTCCAGAAAATTGGAACGGAAATGGCGCCACACCAAACTGGAAGTCTTCCAACTAGCTTGGAAAGACAGTACCGTGCAGTATCGAAAAGCCCTCACTGCTGCTCGATCATCCTATTTTTCCAACTTAATTGAAGAAAATAAGAACAATCCGAAAGTTATTTTTGATACTGTCGCAAAGCTAACTAAAAAGCAGCATTCCCCAAGAGAGGATGGCTTTCACTTCAGCAGTAATACATTCATGAACTTCTTTGAGGAAAAGATCATGATCATTAGAAAGCAAATTACGGACTCCACTTTAAATCTGTGTATTCCTCCAAAGCTCAGTTGTCCTGAGTCTGCACAACTCTGCCAGGACCTAGGATCAAGAGAGACATTCAAGTGTTTTAGTACTATATCTCTTGACACAATGATGAAAATAATCATGGCCTCTTAACCTTCAAGCTGCATACTGGACCCTATTCCAACTAAACTACTGAAAGAGCTGCTTCCTGTGCTTGGCCCTCCTATGTTGAACATAATCAAAGGCTCTCTATCCACCGGATGTGTACCAAACTCACTAAAAGTGGCAGTAATAAAGCCTCTCTTGAAAAAGCCAAACCTTGACCCAGAAAATATAAAAAACTATCGGCCTATAGCTTTTGAAAAAGCTGTTGCGCAGCAACTCACTGCCTTCCTGAAGACAAACAATGTATACGAAATGCTTCAGTCTGGTTTTAGACCCCATCATAGCACTGAGACTGCACTTGTGAAGGTAGTGAATGACCTATTAATGGCGTCAGACTGAGGCTTTGCATCTGTCCTCGTGCTCCTAGACCTTTGTGCTGCTTTTGATACCATCGATCACCACATTCTTTTGGAGAGATTGGAAACTCAAATTGGTCTACACGGACAAGTTCTGGCCTGGTTTAGATCTTATCTGTCGGAAAGATATCAGTTTGTCTCTGTGAATGGTTTGTCCTCTGACAAACCAACTGTAAATTTCGGTGTTCCTCAAGGTTCCGTTTTAGGACCACTATTGTTTTCACTATATATTTTACCTCTTGGGGATGTCATTCAAAAACATTATGTTAACTTTCACTGCTATGCGGATGACACACAGCTGTACATTTCAATGAAACATAGTGAAGCCCCAAAATTGCCCTCGCTAGAAGCCTGTGTTTCAGACATAAGGAAGTGGATGGCTGCAAACGTTCTACTTTTAAACTCGGACAAAATAGAGATGCTTGTTCTAGGTCCCAAGAAACAAAGAGATTTTCTGTTGAATCTGACAATTAATCTTGATAGTTGTACAGTCGTCTCAAATAAAGCTGTGAAGGACCTCGGCGTTACTCTGGACCCTGATCTCTCTTTTGACGAACATATCAAGACTGTTTCAAGGACAGCTTTTTTCCATCTACGTAACATTGCGAAAATCAGAAACTTTCTGGCAAAAATGTGGCCAAATAATTTATCCATGCTTTTGTTACTTCTAAGTTAGACTACTGCAATGCTCCACTTTCCGGCTACCCGGATAAAGCACAAAATAAACTTCAGTTAGTGCTAAATACGGCTGCTAGAATCCTGACTAGAACCAAAAAATGTGATCATATTACTCCAGTGCTAGCCTCCCTACACTGGCTTCCTGTTAACTTCTTATGGCTGCAGGGGCAGTATTGAGTAGCTTGGATGAAAGGTGCCCAGAGTAAACGGCCTGCTCCTCAGTCATAGTTGCTAATATATGCATATTATTATTAGTATTGGATAGAAAACACTCTGAAGTTTCTAAAACTGTTTGAATTATGTCTGTGAGTATAACAGAACTCATATGGCAGGCAAAAACCTGAGAAGTTCCACTTCCTGTTTGGATTGTTTCTGAGGCTGCTAGATTTTCAACCAAGCTCCCATTGAAATTACAGCGAGATATGGATGAGTTTTCACTTCCTACGGCTTCCACTAGATGTCAACAGTCAATAGAACTTTGTCTGATGACTCTAATGTGAAGGGGGGCCGAAGGAGACAGGAATGATTCACCACTGCCATGAGGTGACCACGCATTGAACACGCGCGTTCACGTGAGGGGCAGCTCCGTTCCATCGCTCAACTGAAGTCAATGTAATTCTCCGGTTGGAACATTATTCAAGATGTATGTTAACTTCTTTGATATAGGGGGCAGCATTTTCACTTTTGGATGCGTGCCCATAGTGAACTGCCTCCTACTCTGTCCCAGATGCTAATATATGCATATTATTATTACTATTGAATAGAAAACACTCTGAAGTTTCTAAAACGGTTTGAATGATGTCTGTGAGTATAACAGAACTCATATGGCAGGCAAAAACCTGAGAAAAAATCCAAACAGGAAGTGAGAATTCTGAGAGTGGTCGATGTTAAAGTCACCGCCTATTCAATTCCCTGTAATATATGGATCTGTTTGCACTTCCTACGCCTTCCACTGGATGTCAACAGTCAGTAGAACGTGGAATGAAGCTTATGCTGTGTTGTGCGACCGGATGGGAGGTGTTTGAGTCAGTAGTCTGGCAGAGTGCTAGTTCTTGGTCACGCACTTTCCTCATGATATCGTCATGCGTTCCATTACTTATAGAGATTGATAAGAATGCTCCGGTTGGAACGTTATTAGATATATATGATAACAACATCCTGAAGATTGATCTCTACTAAGTTTGACCAGTTTATTCGACTTGTAATATAACTTTTTGAAGTTTTCGTCCGACGTTTGCCTGCATCTGCGCGAGTGTTTGGACATGTGTACTACACATGCTAGCAAAATTAGCTATTTGGACATAAGTAATGGACATTATCGAACAAAACAACGATTTATTGTGGAACTAGGATTCCTGGCACTGCATTCTGATGAAGATAATCAAAGGTAAGGGAATATTTATGATGTCATTTCGTATTTCTGTTGACTCCAACATGGCGGAGAAATGTTGTTAAATCTGAGCGCCGTCTCAGATTATTGCATGGTGTGTAACGATTCTCTAATTCCTCCTCCTCCTCGGACGAGGAGAGGAGAGAGGGATCTGAAGACCAATGTGCAGCGAGGTATGATGACATAACTGATATTTATTGAATTACGAAACGAACACGAAAACACTTGAAAATTACAAAATAACAAACACGACGTAGACAGACCTGAACATGGAACTTACATACAACATGAAGAACGCACGAACAGGTACACGACTACAAACAAACGCTACAGTCCCGTGTGGCACGAACATACATACAGACACAGGAGACAACCACCCACAACGAACACTGTGAAACAACCTACCTAAATATGACTCTCAATTAGAGGAAACGCCAAACACCTGCCTCTAATTGAGAGCCATACCAGGCAACCCTAAACCAACATAGAAACAGAAAACATAGAATGCCCACCCAAACTCACGTCCTGACCAACTAACACATAAAACAAACTAACAGAAATAGGTCAGGAACGTGACATGGTGTGCTTTTTACTAAAGTTTTTTTTTAAATCTGACACAGCGGTTGCATTAAGAACAAGTGTATCTTTAATTATATGTAAAACATGTATCTTTCATCAAAGTTTATGATGAGTATTTCTGTTATTTGACTTGCCTCTGTAATTACTCCGGATATTTTGGAGGCATTTCTGAACATGGCGCCAATGTAAACCGAGATTTGTGGATATAAATATGCACATTATCGAACAAAACATAAATGTATTGTGTAACATGATGTCATATGAGTGTCATCTGATGAAGATGTTCACAGGTTAGTGATTCATTTTATCTCTATTTCTGCTTTTTGTTACTACTATATTTTGCTGGGAAAATGGCTGTGTTTTTCTGTGGCTATGTACTGAGCTAACATAATTGTTTGGTGTGCTTTCCCCGTAAATCCTTTTTTAAATCAGACATGTTGGCTGGATTCACAACATGTGTAGCTTTAATTTGGTGTCTTTCATGTGTGATTTCATGAAAGATAGATTTTTATAGTAATATATTTGGATTTGGCACGCTACATTTTTTCTGGATTTTGGCCAAGTGGGACGCTACCGTCCCACCTATCCTAGAGAAGTTAACAACATTCTAAAGATTGATTCAGTACATCGTTTGACATGTTTCTACTGACTGTTACGGAACTTTTGGACATTTCGTCACGTTATAGTGGACGCGCTTTGTGACTTTGGAATTGTTTACCAAACGCGCTAACCAAAGTAGCTAATTGGACATAAATAACGGACATTATCGAACAAATCAAGCATTTATTGTGGACCTGGGATTCCTAGGACTGCATTCTGATGAAGTTCATCAAAGGTAAGGAAACATTTATCATGTATTTTCTGATTTCTGTTGACTCCAACATGGCGACTAATTTGGCTATTGTTCTGAGCGCCGTCTCAGATTATTGCATGGTTTGCTTTTTCCGTAAAGTTTTTTTGAAATCTGACACAGCGGTTGCATTAAGGAGAGGTATATCTATAATTCCATGTGTATAACTTGTATTATCATCTACATTTATGATGAGTATTTCTGTTGAAACGATGTGGCTATGCAAACTCACCTGATGTTTTAGGAACTAGTGAATGTAACGCGCCAATGTAAACTCAGATTTTTTTATATAAATATGAACTTTATCAAACAAAACATGCATGTATTGTGTAACATGAAGTCCTATGAGTGTCATCTGATGAAGATCATCAAAGGTTAGTGATTCATTTTATCTCTATTTCTGCTTATTGTGACTGCTATCTTTCGCTGGAAAAATGGCTGTGCTTATTGTGGTTCGGTGGTGACCTAACATAATCGTTTGTAATGCTTTCGCTGAAAAGCATATTTGAAATCGGACACTTTGGTGGGATTAACAACAAGATTACCTTTAAAATGATATAAGACACATGTATGTTTGAGGAATTTTAATTATGAGATTTCTGTTGTTCGAATTTGGCGCCCTGCACTTTCACTGGCTGTTGTCATATCGATCCCGTTACCGGGATTGCAGCCATAAGAAGTTTTAAGGCAAGGGCTGATTTCAAGCTTTTACTGCTAACCTACAAAGCATTACATGGGCTTACTCCTACCTATCTTTCCGATTTGGTCTTGCCGTACATACCTACACGTACGTTACGGTCACAAGACGCAGGCCTCCTAATTGTCCCTAGAATTTCTAAGCAAACAGCTGGAGGCAGGGCTTTCTCCTATAAAGCTCCAATTTTATGGAATGGTCTGCCTACCCATGTGAGAGACGCAGACTCGGTCTCAACCTTTAAGTCTTTACTGAAGACTCATCTCTTCAGTGGGTCATATGATTGAGTGTAGTCTGGCCCAGGAGTGTGAAGGTGAACGGAAAGGCTCTGGAGCAACGAACCGCCCTTGCTGTCTCTGCCTGGCCGGTTCTCCTCTCTCCACTGGGATTCTCTGCCTCTAACCCTATTACAGGGGCTGAGTCACTGGCTTACTGGTGCTCTTCCATGCCGTCCCTATTAGGGATACGTCACTTGAGTGGGTTGAGTCACTGACGTGATCTTTCTGTCTGGGTTGGCGCCCCCCCTTGAGTTGTGCCGTGGCGGAGATCTTTGTGGGCTATACTCGGCCTTGTCTCAGGATGGTAAGTTGGTGGTTGAAGATATCCCTCTAGTGGTGTGGAGGCTGTGCTTTGGCAAAGTGGGTGGGGTTATATCCTGCCTATTTGGCCCTGTCCGGGGGTATCATCGGATGGGGCCACAGTGTATCCTGACCCCTCCTGTCTCAGCCTCCAGTATTTATGCTGCAGTAGTTTATGTGTCGGGGGGCTAGGGTCAGTCTGTTATATCTGGAGTACTTCTCCTGTCTTATCCGGTGTCCTGTGTGAATTTAAGTATGCTCTCTCTAATTCTCTCTTTCTCTCTTTCTTTCTCTCTCTCGGAGGACCTGAGCCCTAGGACCATGCCTCAGGACTACCTGGCATGATGACTCCTTGCTGTCCCCAGTCCACCTGGCCGTGCTGCTGCTCCAGTTTCAACTGTTCTGCCTGCGGCTATGGAACCCTGACCTGTTCACCGGACGTGCTACCTGTCCCAGACCTGCTGTTTTCAACTCTCTAGAGACAGCAGGAGCGGTAGAGATACTCTTAATGATCGGCTATGAAAAGCCAACTGACATTTACTCCTGAGGTGCTGACTTGCTGCACCCTCGACAACTACTGTGATTATTATTATTTGACCATGCTGGTCATTTATGAACATTTGAACATCTTGGCCATGTTCTGTTATAATCTCCACCCGGCACAGCCAGAAGAGGACTGGCCACCCCTCATAGCCTGGTTCCTCTCTAGGTTTCTTCCTAGGTTTTGGCCTTTCTAGGGAGTTTTTCCTAGCCACCGTGCTTCTACACCTGCATTGCTTGCTGTTTGGGGTTTTAGGCTGAGTTTCTGTACAGCACTTTGAGATATCAGCTGATGTAAGAAGGGCTATATAAATACATTTTATTAAATTTTATTTAAAACACAAAAGGGGCATTATTTGCATATTTTATGGTCTTGTGAACGCTGGCTGAATTCTGACAAAGAGTATGTTCTTTTATCTCAGCATGTCCTAAGATTCTCCCTTCTCCCTGTTTTTGTTTGCTTGGAAATGTTGATAGTGGAGACTGTTAGGCAATCCTTAGCTGCTGGGCTGCTCATTCCTGGCCCTGGGGGTCTGCCGCACTGTTGGTTGTCACTCTGGCCTTGGCCTAACACACCTGAAACCAATAATGAATGTTTCCCTAAGATCCTAAAGCTGAGTGGGGTGTGTTGGGTTGGGGCGCTGCAGGGCAATGGACCCCTAGAGGCAAGACGGGATGACCCAGCGATATTGTGTGCAAGTAAAAAGAGGTCTACAGTACTATTAGGCCTATGATAGGAATTACACTGAACAAAAATATAGTTCTGTCATCAATCACTTAAACATATTTAATAACGATCTCTTACTTAGCTTGATGACTGTGGGCATTTTTGCTTACTTTTTGTTGTTCTAAATAGAGATGGCTAGAAGGGCAATGGGTCATATTAGATTGTGTATAAATGCAGGAAATGAGCTCTAGATGCCCCCAAAAATGGGAGGACCCCCAGACCTCCCCACCAAGTTGTCCCCTCCCGTGTTGATGTTTTTTTTAATGATTATAGATTATTTAATCTAATGTCCATGTTTTTACCTGGCGTGTGTGATTCTACAACTTGTTGGATGCATTTGCTATTTGTTTTGATTGTGTTTCAGATTATGTTGTGCCCTATAGAAATGAATGGTAAATAATGTATTGTGTCATTTTGTAGTCACTTATAATCTAAATAAGAATATATGTTTCTAAACACTTCTATATTAATGTGAATGCTACCATGATTACGGATAGCCCTCAATGAATCGTGAATATTGATGAGTGAGAAAGTTAGACGCACAAATATCACACCCCCAAGACATGCAAACCTCTCACCATTACAATAACAGGGTAATTTCACATTTTTGGGGTGGTATGATATTTATGCCTCTGTAATTATCAGATATATACTGTATATATTATCTTTACAAAAATTGTCATGATCTTCTTATTTCATCTCTTCAGTTTGTGTTGGAAAGAGAAAGGTTAATACTGAAGAGAAAAAAATGTCCAATCAGAATCTTTTTCTGTGGTCTCTGGGTAAAAAAAAATGTAGCTCAGCCAACATTTGGCTTTAAGAAGCTGTACAGAAGGCCTCTGCCATTCAGCTGTATTAGAGCAGAATTTTGGAGTGTCAGTGGAATGAACCTATCACATTTTGACTTGCAATAGGTGGTGACAAGTGATGACATGTCACTCATTAAAGCACAAGAGAAAATAAGTGGTGCAAGCAGTAGTTTTCCCATACTAAAGCTAGTAACGTTTTTATTTAACCTTTATTTTTATCAGGGAGTAATACTGAGACCAAGGTCTCTTTTACAGATGAGCCCTGAATTACATGAATTACAGAAAATACGCAAAACGCAGGCAGAAAGAAAAACATGGTCATAAAAAACAAACAGATTCATCAGTAGTAAGGTCCTCAAATCATCTTTCTGAATTGCCCTGAGTGCACCAAAACATTTTGAAGATTGTTCCACAAATAAAGTGCAAGAAACCTAAAAGCTGATTTATCTAATTCAGTAGAGATCAAAAGAATTTCCAGAGTTAGCCATCCATGTGGTACTTGTATGTCTAAAGTTTAGTAAAAATATTAGGTACAGGGGGAATTTTTGTTAAAGGGCTTTATAAATTAAAACAGCAATGTATCAACCTACTTGACATCAAAGAGGGCCAACCAACTTTCTGATAGAGAATGCAGTGATGAGTACTAAAATTGTCGCCCGTAATAAAAACTGCATCTAACGGCTTTAATAAAGTGGCAGCTGTGTTCAAATAGATGGTGTCGCCATTGTCTAGGACCGATAGGAACGTCGCCTAAATAATCTGTTTTCTACTATTTAGCAAGAGGCCAGACCTATTTCTATAGAAGAAGCCTATTTTTATTCCCAGTTTCTTAACTCATCAATATGCTTTTTGAAAGACACCTTTTCATCTATCCAGATGCCCAGATATTTGAAAGCAGGGACGCAATCAATATGGACACCATCCAAAGTACACTACCGTTCAAAAGTTTGGGGTCACTTAGAAATGTCCTTGTTTTTCAAAGAAAAGCACATTTCTTTGTCCATTAAAATAACAAGATTGATCAGAAATGCAGTGTAGACATTGTAAATAACTATTGTAGCTGGAAACAGCAGATTTTTTTATGGAATATCTACATAGGCGTACTGAGGTCCATTATCAGCAACCATCACTCCTGTGTTCCAATGGCACATTGTGTTAGCTAATCCAAGTTTATCATTTTAAAAGCCTAATTGATCATTAGAAAACCCTTTTGTAATTATGTTAGCACAGCTGAAAACTGTTCTGATTAAAGAAGCAATAAAACTGGCCTTCTTTAGACTAGTTGAGTATCTGGAGCATCAGCATTTTGTGGGTTCGATTACAGGCTCAAAATGGCCAGAAACAAAGACCTTTCTTCTGAAACTATACTACAATGCTGTATACCTTTCTAAAATTATCCGCAAACATTGTTGCAACCCCTATTACCAGTCTGTTCAACCTCTCTTTCGTATCGTCCGAGATCCCTAAAGATTGGAAAGCTGCCGCGGCCATCCCCCTCTTCAAAGGGAGTGACACTCTAGACCCAAACTGTTATAGACCTATATCCATCCTGCCCTGCCTTTTCTAAAGTCTTCAAAAGCCAAGTTAATAAATAGATCACTGACCATTTCGAATCCCACCGTACCTTCTCCGCTGTGCAATCCGGTTTCCGAGCTGGTCATGGGTGCACCTCAGCCACGCTCAAGGTACTAAACAATATCATAACTGCCATTGATAAAAGACAGTACTGTGCAGCCGTCTTCATCGACCTGGCCAAGGCTTTCGACTCTGTCAATCACTGTATTCTTATCGACAGACTCAATAGCCTTGGTTTCTCAAATGACTGCCTCGCCTGGTTCACCAACTACGTCGCAGACAGAGTTCAGTGTGTCAAGTGTGCAGTGTGCCTGTTGTCCGGACCTCTGGCAGTCTCTATGGGGGTACCACAGGGTTCAATTCTCGGGCTGACTCTTTTCTCTGTATATATCAACAATGTCGCTCTTGCTGCGGGTGATTCCCTGATCCACCTCTACGCAGATGACACCATTCTGTATACATCTGGCCCTTCTTTGGACACTGTGTTAACTAACCTCCAAACGAGCTTTAACTTCTTAGCGCTAGGGGTAAGATTTTTTATTTTATTTTTAATAACGTGCCCAACGTAAATTGACATTTTCTCTGGCCCAGATCGTAGAATATGCATATAATTTACAGATTATGATAGAAAACACTCCAAAGTTTACAAAACTGTCAAAATATTGTCTGTGAGTATAACAATACTTATTCTGCAAGCAAAACCCTGAGAAAATGTAACCCGGAAGTGATATATTTTTTTTTCCAACTGTGTTTCCTGGCCCGTCTAACCTCCATTTAAAGGGGTATCAAACAGATTCATTTTCCAATGGCTTCCCCAGGCTGTGACCAGGCTTTAGACATAGTTTCAGGCTTTTATTTTGAAAAATGAGCAAGTTTTTTCAAAAGTAGTCAGGTGTCCTCTGAATATTTCCTGCGCGCGAGAGAGGGACACCCCATTTTCCTTTTGTCTCTTAATGAATAGGTTATGGTCCGGGTCAAATATTATCGATTTTGTTTGTTAAAAACAACCTGAGGATTGATTATAAAAAACATTTGACATGTTTCTACGGCCATTACGGATACTTTTTGGAATTTGTCAAACGGAACACGGCTTTGGTTTTCTCAACATAATGCGCAACCCAAATCGCGTTTTTTTGTGATAAAAGTAATATTTATCGAACAAAAATAACATTTGTTGTGTAACTGGGAGTCTCGTGAGTGGAAACATCCGAAGATTATCAAAGGTAAGCGATTCATTTGATTGCTTTTCTGACTTTCGTGACCAAGCTAACCAAGCTAATATAAGGCTAACTGTTGTAGCATTTATTGCTACACTCACAAAGCTTGGATTTCTTTTGCTGTAAAGTATATTTTCAAAATCTGACACGATAGGTGGATTAACAACAAGCTAAGCTGTGTTTTGGTGTATTTCACTTGTGATTGCATGATTATAAATATTTTTTGTAATATTTTTTAATCTGATACGTTTGGGATTTTTCATCTTCCTTTCAGGACCGGAACGAGGCTGTAGTTTTCTCAGCATAACGCGCAACCCAAATGGCGTTTTTTTTGTGATAAAAGTAATATTTATCGAACAAAAATAACATTTGTTGTGTAACTTGGAGTCTCGTGAGTGCAAACATCCGAAGATTATCAAAGGTAAGCGATTAATTTTATTGCTTTTCTGACTTTCGTGACCATGCTAATTTGGGGCTAACTGTTGTAGCATTGAAAGCTACACTCACAAAAGCTTGGATTTCTTTCGCTGTAAAATATATTTTCAAAATCTGACACGATAGGTGGATTAACAACAAGCTAAGCTGTGTTTTAGTATATTTCACTTGTGATTGCATGATTATAAATATTTTTTGTAATATTTTTGCATTTGGCGCCCTGCAATTCTAGCGGGGGTTTAGGAAAGTGATCCCGTAAAAGGGATCCGTAGCGCAGAGAAGTTAATGCCATACAACACTCCTTCCGTAGCCTCCAACTGCTCTTAAACGCTAGTAAAACCAAATGCATGCTTTTCAACCGTTCGCTGCCCGCACCCGCCCGCCCGACTAGCATCACTACTCTGGACGGTTCTGACCTAGAATATGTGGACAACTACAAATACCTAGGTGTCTGGCTAGACTGTAAACTCTCCTTCCAGACTCATATCAAACATCTCCAATCCAAAATCAAATCCAGAATCGGCTTTCTATTCCGCAACAAAGCCTCCTTCACTCACGCCGCCAAACATACCCTCGTAAAACTGACACTGGCGATGTCATCTACAAAATAGCTTCCAATACTCTACTCAGCAAACTGGATGCAGTCTATCACAGTGCCATCTGTTTTGTTACCAAAGCCCCTTATAACACCCACCACTGCGACCTGTATGCTCTAGTCAGCTGGGCCTCGCTACATATTCGTCGCCAGACCCACTGGCTCCAGGTCATCTATAAGTCTATGCTAGGTAAAGCTCCGCCTTATCTCAGCTCACTGGTCACGATAACACCACTCACCCGTAGCACGCGCTCCAGCAGGTATATCTCACTGGTCATCCCCAAAGCCAACACCTGCTTTGGACGCCTTTCCTTCCAGTTCTCTGCTGCCAGTGACTGGAACGAATTGCAAAAATTGCTGAAACTGGAGACTTACATTTCCCTCACTAACTTTAAACATCTACTATCTGAGCAGCTAACCGATCGCTGCAGCTGTACATGGTCCATCTGTAAATAGCCCACCCAATCTACCTACCTCATCCCCATATTGTTTATATTTACTTTTCTGCTCTTTTGCACACCAGTTTCACTACTTGCACATCATCATCTGCTCATCATCATCTGATCATCTATCACTCCAGTGTTAATTCTGCTAAATTGTAATTACTTTGCTACTATGGCCTATTTATTGCCTTACCTCCTCACACCATTTGCACGCACTGTATATAGACTTTCTTTTTTTCTATTGTGTTATTGACTGTACGCTTGTTTATTCCATGTGTAACTCTGTGCTGTTGTTTGTGTCGCACTGCTTTGCTTTATCCTGGCCAGGTCACAGTTGTAAATTAGTTCTTGTTCTCAACTAGCTTACCTGGTTAAATAAAGGTGAA
This sequence comes from Salvelinus alpinus, assembly GCF_045679555.1. Taxonomy (NCBI): domain Eukaryota; kingdom Metazoa; phylum Chordata; class Actinopteri; order Salmoniformes; family Salmonidae; genus Salvelinus; species Salvelinus alpinus. The sequence continues at coordinate 31,695,168 of NC_092099.1, forward strand.
ATAAAAATAAAAAACTGCTCCCTTCACAGAACAGCGCAAACTGGATCTAACCAGAATATAAAAAGAGGAGTGGGAGGCCCCGGTGCACAACTGAGCAAGTGGACAAGTACATTAGTGTCTAGTTTGACAAACAGACGCCTCACAAGTCCTCAACTGGCAGCTCCATTAAATAGTACCCGCAGCTTCATTAAATAGTACCCGCAAAACACCCGTCTCAACGTCAACAGTGAAGAGGCGACTCCAGGATCCTGGCAAAATAGCTATTTTGCTATTTGCCTCATGACTCCTGCATACTTTGTTGACTACAAACTTTCTTTACCCAACCATGGGACGGACTATGTTTGTTCCCAAACTCGGGACTCTGACTCTATTGGTTACACTGACTTTTGGCCTCCCATCCTATTCTAATGAAGGTGAACACTCAAAATACAAAAACAACAAATGTGAAAAAAACGAAACAGTACTGTCTGGTGCAGACACACAAAGACAGAAAACAACCACCCACAAAACCCAACACAAAACAGGCTACCTAAATATGGTTCCCAATCAGAGACAATGACTAACACCTGCCTCTGATTGAGAACCATATCAGGCCAAACACAGAAATAGAAAAACATAGATAAACAAACATAGACTGCCCACCCCAACTCACGCCCTGACCATACTGAATAAAGACAAAAACAAAGGAAATAAAGGTCAGAACGTGACAAGGTCATGAGGGAGGTGACGGATAATTGGTCAGAGAACCCCTTTACTGCATCCCCGGTTTCATTCATGAATCTCTGTTGATTATAATAGATGTAATTAATCCAATGCACATTTTTATTTATTGTCAACCACCAAAAGAACGTAGTGGTAAAGCACCTATTTGATTCATAGCTTTGTATTCATCTGGAACTTCCCTGGGGATGCCAATAGCATCCATCTAGACAAGGCTACTCCCATCCTGGTCAAACCTTCTCCTGTGCCTACTTTAGCCTCCTATAACTGGCCTCTGATGACTAACTCGAACTGGTTTGACCAATAACCCCGGGGCGCAAGTTCCTAACCACCCTTTTGGTAGTTTCTGTCGTATGCGTCCTTTGCTGGTACAAGCCCACCCTACATCAGTTATAGGTGCTGTGAGGTTAAGAATTTTCTCCTGTACTTCCAAACCTAAGTCAGTCACATTAACTATTGCCTTACAGCCATTAAAATCACCTAAGTTCTCGATGCCCTTCTTGTATCTATAACACTGGTACTCATCAGGAGTTAAAGTGAACCGAGGTGGGTTGGCCAAGTACTTCAATCTGGCCAACCCAATCCCTGTAAAGTTATTTGCTTTCCTAGGGAATTGTTTAATGTTTACCTTAAATCCTACATCTTGACATTCTTTGACTCCTATTCTGTAAGTTACTCGTCCTTGATGGTCAGTATATTGTATAGTTTATCTCTTACTTCTTCTCAATGACAACAGCGTCATATAATTAGTACCGGAAGGTGGTGGATCTGGATGTATCAGGAAGATTACCAAGACTATGATGCAGCTCAGAGTCCCTAATATTCCCAAAAACCGCCAACCCTCTCCTGCCCTTAGTCGGTCTGCTAGGTACCACCCTAATACTCACACTTCAAGGAGCACCCACAGTGATGAACGGTCGGGATTGGGAATCTTCTTTAAGGAGGTAACCCCCGGACCCTGTTGGTACTCGGTTCTTCTCCTAACTCTGTGTGTGATCAGCAGTGCTTATATGTGTACATACCTCTTTGCAGTGGGTAACGTGGACCCAAGTGACTATCTCAGCTATTCTAATGGCAAAGGCGGTGGTTTAACAGAACCTAGTATGGGCCTTCCCAACGGGGCTGCTTCCAGTAAGACGCACTCCGGTAAGACGAGGGGGAGCGGTCTGTGCATATTTGCAAACAACAGCTGGTGCACGAAATCTAAGGAAGTCCCTAGATTTTGCTTGCCTGAAGTAGAGTATATTGTGATAAATTGCAGGCCACACTACTTGCCTAGAGAGTTTTCTGCTATACTTTTCATGGCTGTTTATTTACCACCACAGACAGATGCTGGCACTAAGACCGCACTCAGTCAGCTGTATAAGGAAATAGGCAAACAGGAAACCACTGGCGCTCCGAGTGGCCGGAGTCTTTAATGCATGGAAACTTAAATCAGTTCTTCCTCATTTCTAGCAACATGTTAAATGTGCAACCAGAGGGAAAGAAATTCTAGATCACCTGTACTCCACACACAGAGTCGCGTACAAAGCTCTCCCTCACCCTCCATTTGGTAAATCCGACCACAACTCTATCCTCCTGATTCCTGCTTACAAGCAAAAATTAAAGCAGGAAGCACCAGTGACTCGGTCTATAAAAAAGTGGTCAGGACTGTTTTGCTATCACAGACTGGAACATGTTACGGGATTCTTCCGATGGCATTGAGGAGTACACCACATTAGTCACTAGCTTTATCAATAAGTGCATCGAGGACGTCGTCCCCACAGTGACTGTACGTACATACCCCAACCAGAAGGCATGGATTACAGGCAACATTCTCACTGAGCTAAAGGGTAGAGCTGCCGCTTTCAAGGTGCAGGACTCTAACCTGGTAGCTTATAAGAAATCCTGCTATGCCCTGCGATGAACCATCAAACGTCAATACAGGGCTAAGATTGAATCATACTACACCGGCTCCAACGCTCGTCTTATGTGGCAGGGCTTGCAAACTATTACAGACTACAAAGGGAAGCACAGCCACGAGCTGCCCAGTGGTGCCCAGACAAGCTAAATCACTTCGAGGCAAGCAACACTGAGGCATACATGAGAGCATCAGCTGTTCCAGACGACTGTGTGATCACGCTCTCCGTAGCCGACGTGAGTAAGATCTTTAAACAGGTCAACATTCACAAGGCTGCGGGGCAACTAAAGTTGCTTTGAAAAAGTAGTTCACTACTTTGTGAAAAATTATCATATCTAAATCTGAAATGTCATAGACTACAAATTGCAAGACAGATCACTCTGGAGTCAGATGTGTAATTTAGCCTATTAAACACAAAAACTGTTTCAAGTAAGAATTAGGCAGGTCTGATGCCAAAAAAGGAAATCTTGCCTACTTTACCCATATTTTCTGTTCTTTAAAAAAAATAAGTAATGTATAGTTCCAATAGTTAGCTACACCACTACATGGTGTACACTACCAATAATTACATTTTGTTCAACTACCACCAAGCTACAGCAAAATGTAATTAAATTACTAGTTGAACTGCATGTAGTTCTTTACCCCATTACTGTATGCTATATACATTTTTATTTATAGGTGTCTAATGCCAATGTTGAGGCACACCTGTTAAAAAATGCATTCCAGGTGACTACCTCATGAAGCTGGTTGAGAGAATGCCAAGAGTGTGGAAAGCTGTCATCAACGCAAAGGATGGCTACTTTGAAGAATCTCAAATATAAAATGTACTTTGATTTGTTTAACACTTTTTTGTTTACGACATGATTCCTGTCACTTATGCCTGGAGCCGGCACTGTATATGGCAATAAAGTTCCCTTGTGTGTAACTCGATTCCCTCATTCCCATCTTACTGGAGGAGGTGCTGGTGGGTAACAGATCAGACCAAAAGGAGAGTCGTTATTTTTCATATTCAATGGTCAACTGTTACAATTACTAAACTTCTCATCCTGTGCCCTCCTAGTTGTCTAGTTCAGATGATGATAATTGTGATATTCAAAACCAGCTATTGTATTTAGTATTAATGTGATCCAGACTCTTCTTTTGATTGGGCTTGATTCATGCTTGCATGGTGGAGATACTCAATAGTTTATCAGCTGGGAGGGAGGGAGAGAGAGACATATTTCCCTCAGATTGTCACGGTTGTCGTAAGAACGGGACCAAGGCGCAGCGGATATTGAGTTCCACATATTTTTTCCAAAGTGAAACTTAAGCAAAAAAAAAAAAAACGAATAAATCAAATAAACGAACAACGGACCGTGATTACGTAGTGCACATGCACAAACACAAAATAATATCCCACAAACACAGGTGGGAAAAATAGCTACTTAAATATGATCCCCAATTAGAGACAACGATTACCAGCTGCCTCTAATTGGGAATCATACAAAACACCAACATAGAAAAAATAAACTAGAACACAACATAGAAATAATAAACTAGAATACCCCCTAGTCACGCCCTGACCTACTACAACATAGAGACACAATGGCTCTCTATGGTCAGGGCATGACACATATTACACAGACCCACAAAGAATTCGAAAACAAATCCAATGTTTATGAACTCCCATAGCTATTGAGTGAAATACCACAGTGTGCAATCACAGCAGCAAGATGTGTGACCTGTTGCCACAAGAAAAGGGCAACCACTGAAGAACAAACACCATTGTAAATACAACCAATATTTATTTATTTTCCCTTTTTGTACTTTAACTATTTGTACATCATTACAACACTGCATATAGACATAATATGACATTTGAAATAACTGTATTATTTTGGAACTTTTGTAAGTGTAATGTTTACTGTAAAAAAATATTTAACTTTTGTTTATCTATTTCACTTGCTTTGGCAATATAAACATATGTTTCCCATGGAGGGAGGGAGGGAGGGGTCTGGCATCCACTCTCCTCCCACTACACCACCTCAATAAGCCACGGCCACAGGAGCTGTGATGGAAAATTACCCTGTGACCAAAAAGACAGAGTTAGACGTGACTCTTCAGCAGCCCAGGGAAGGATGGCCAGCGCGGTCGGCTGAACAGAGGAACTGTGTGCTCCTTCTGGGATGGAGAACTCCCAAGCCCCTGTCGGCAGACGCACAGCCAGCACCTGTGGTTGGAGAGGTGTCTTTCTGCCTCAGCTGAACAGGCAATCTCTATCTGTGTACGGTAGCGAGATAGCTGTGGAGAAGGAATGTATACGCCAGCTGCAGAGTGGAGTCTGGGTCATCCACCCATTCAGCCCCATAAGGTATTCTTCTCTAACTACTGTTTGTGGTGCCTTGGCATTTTGTCTGTCCTAGAACAACAAGTTAGACCTTGGGTATGTCTTGGCATTTTGTTTGCCTGTCAAAGCACAACACAGCAAAGTTTGCAAAGACAGCAAAGAGCTTAGGTATATGCCAAAGAAAACACTAAAGGGTGTTTCTAACAGTGTTTCTAAGAACTGCGTGTCTGCATGTCTTTAATATGCAAACCCTTTGTTATTGTGTCTTGTAGGAGTTACTACATCATGTGTATGGTTGCCATCACATTCCTGAATTTGATTGGGATCCCCATGGAGATAGCTTTCTTAGACGGGTACAGTGGAGTGGGCTGGGAAGGTTTCAATGTCTTCTCAGACACTTTGTTTCTGATGGATGTGGCTCTGAATTTTCGAATGGGTATCATCTCTGAGGACAGTGAGGTAACGTGGCTCTGACTTTACTGTATTTTCAGACCAGTCCCAATCTGTGATAGTTTTATAATCCCCTTCCACGAGCATGCAATCCCAATTTGCCCTATCTGTATTAGTTTCAATACACAGAAGGGGCCAGATTAACTGAACCCCTGGCGCATGTGCTAAGCCTGCAGCTGTTATTTGCAAGAGGGAATTTTCCAAATTTGGAAGATAAAGATTCTGAGAAGTAGATTAATTTACAGATAACTATTTATAGATTAGGTTTCCTTTTATCTTAAATTCTCTCAAGAAAATAACAGGCACAAACTTTACTTAGGACCAAGATGCTTAGTAGGAGTGCACCGATGATGAAACATAATGAAACATGGCTGTTGATCATTGTTATTTGATAAAAAGGAAATGGGCAAATAAGGGGGCTGAACAAGAACCAGTTAGTGCATTATGCTGTTTCAGTTTCAGGCCAAGTTGGTTTAAAATATTAATGTGAAAGTTTGGCCAATTGACGACCCTGTCAAGTTTATATTAATGCACTTCTCTATTAATAGCTTCTGATGTACATTCTGGATGGCATCACTGTCTCCTTTCATTTTGGCCAGAATCCCAAAACATTTAGCTTCCGTTGAATGGTTGAATGATTAATTTGTCTGAAGCATGCTGCCAATCATTAATATCAATCACCTGAACATCTACTATCTGTTATTCAATTCCACAGGTGGCTATCCTGGATATCAAAAAGATCAGTGTGATTTACCTAAAGAGTTGGTTCATACCAGATGTGATTGCAGCATTCCCAATTGGCTACATATTATTAATTGCGGTAATGATAAATTACTCCAACTGTTCCAGCATCACGCTGTTATACAGTAGTTCCAGTCTAATGTAAGATCATGGAATTAAAATATGTATTTGTATTTGTGTATTTTTATTGTCCCAGGAGTTACAATCCCACAGTGACACCTCCACCTCAGGTTCCAAAGCCAGTAGAATGGTCCGGATTCTCATGTTTGTCCGAATCATCAGCCTCGTCAGGCTCCTCAGAGTCTCCAGGCTTGTCCGCTTCTTCAATGAAGTTGAGAAGGTAAGTTCTGATATGTATGCTGCACATCCCCACAAAGTCAAACCTTGTACTACAAATACATTTGGCCAAGAAGCAATACAAACATGTACAGGGGTAGTGCTTTTGATTGGCATACACATACACATCTAGATTATCTTTGCAGTCCAAGCAATATTTTTAGTGGCATCATGTTTAATAATTTTCCTTTGTTTCTTTCTCGATAGGTCTCAAATGCCAACTTGGAGTATGTTCAGCTGTTCTTCCGCATACTGTCTTTGTTTATGATGATGTTCCTGCTGTGCCACTGGAACGGCTGTATCCAGTACTTTGTCCCGATGCTGGAGGAGTTCCCATCAGACTGCTGGGTCAGACGAGAGAAACTGATGGTAAGCCCCACATCTACTGAAATGTAGGTCTCAGCTGCATTGAAAGGGTTAATTCACCCTATATAAACAATGTGGTATTTTCCAGAATGCCACGGTTGGTGAGAAGTATTCCTTTGGAGTGTTTCGGGCTCTCTCTCATATGATTCAAATATCCTATGGCTCCACAGAGTCACCAACAAGTAAGGACTGTTCATAATCTGATGATATTCTGTTCTCACAATAGATTGTCTTTCATACGTACTCATATATTAGACTGATGCTACTCCAAGACTGGAGTGTGTGGAGTTTAATAGCCAAGTATTACACTGTATTTGTGTGTACTGGGTTTTCTGCTCCCTAGATGAGGTGGAGCTGTGGGTGGTCATGACCAGTATGCTGTCTGGGGCTCTAATGTACACTGTACTGGTGGCCAACGCTGCTGCCATAATAACCAACGTAGACCAAGCAGCAAAGGCCTACAAGAACAAGGTATTCTAAGTGTAATGGAGATTTAATGCCTGTGCTTTAGCTCATAAAGCTAACACAGATGACTCAGGTTCAAACTTGATCACATAAGAAAGGAACTCTATTGATATGTCACTTTTAACTGTAATGGCATGTCATTCAAAGGCCATAATGTCTGATAATCTACAGATGAATCATCTAGACGACTACATGACTTTCTTGAAGCTTCCTAATGATCTTCGGCTTCGCATCAACAAGTACTACGGGGCCCGCTATGGGGGGAGATGGTTTGACGAGAAGAACTTTCTAATTTCAGTCTCCTCAGCTTTGAGAGAGGTACTTCAGTCATATTCTATTCTATTTTATACAACTTCTCTGTATTCACTGTGTCTTTAGGTCCCACTTTACATTAGGCAGTCCTTATATAATAATGTACAAATGTAAAAAAAAATATATACACTGAACAAAAATATAAACGCAACACGTAAAGTGTTGGTCCCATGTTTCATGAGCTGAAATAAAAGTCTCGGAAATGTTCCATATGCACCAAAAACGTATTTCTCACAAATTTTGTACACAGATTTGTTTACATCTCAATGTTGTGAATAGAGTGCCCCATGGTGGTGGTGGGGTTATGGTATGGGCAAGCATAAGCTACGGACAATGAACACAATTGCATTTTATCAATGGCAATTTGAATGCATCCTGAGGCCCATTGTCATGCCATTCATCCGCCACCATCACTTCATGTTTCAGCATGATAATGCACAGCCCCATATCGCAAGGATCTGTACACAATTCCTGGAAGCTAAAACATTTCCCAGTTCTTCCATGGTCTGCATACTCACCAGACATGTCAACCATTCAGCATGTTTGAGATGCTCTAGATTGCCGCGTACCACGGTGTGTTCCAGTTTCCACCATTATCCAGAAACTTCACGCAGCCATTGAAGAGGAGTAGGACAGCATTCCACAGGCCACAATCAACAGCATGATCAACTCTATGCAAAAGATATGTGTCGCGCTGCATGAGGCAAATGGTGGTCACACCAGATACGGACTGGTTTTCTGAACCACGTCCCTACCTTTTTTTAAGGTATCTGTGATCAACTGATGCATATCTGTATTCCCATTGAAATCCATTGATTAGGGCCTAATTTATTTATTTCAATTGACTGATTACCTTATATGAACTGTAACTTAGTAAAATCTTGATACATGTTGCGTTTATATTTTTGTTCTGTGAAAGTATAAGTACGTAACTACATGAAGTACATAACTACATTCTACTTACCTGTGATTTCCTTAGGTTATTACAGCTGTGTTTAATAGTGGAATCATCTGTCTGTCTAGTTGTGCAACTTTATTATGAAACAATCTGAAGAAAAGCTTTGTGTGTGTGTTATACAGGAGATTCTGACGGTGATGTGTTCGAGCCTGCTGAACAACGTACCCATGTTCCAGAACCGAGATGTCAACTTCCTGAACACCGTCCTCCTCCAGTTTCAGCACGAGGTCTTCCAGGAGGATGATGTCATCTTCCACCAGAACGCACCCGGCGACCGCATGTTCTTCATCGAGCACGGCCAGGTCCTGGTGGAAACAGACTCCTTCCCGCAGGAGCTGGCTGACGGCGACTACTTTGGAGGTCAGGCTCACATTCGAGTAGCTCATTTCAGCATCAGTCATTCATTTGTTCAGACTATCATTCTATTCAGGCCATCACACAAGAGATTGGGTAATCTTGAAATTCTGATAGTCAAACCTCATCCTTCATCCATTTCTTACATAATTGAAAAAGACCCAACCCCCAACACAAGTTATTCTTATTCTCCTGTTCTATATGGTTGTGCTGATTACATCCCTGGGACTATGCAGGATATGACAACGAACAGTGGGCATATCTGATATGCATTTTAATAAATGCATATTGTGTTCTGTGCCTTACTGGTTTACAGAGACCTGCCTCATGACCAAAGGAAAGCGCTTGGCCACGGTGCGAGCTCTGACCACGTGCCAACTCTTCTCCCTGTCCTCAGACCGCTTCCAGAGGGTTCTACAGAGCTTCCCTGACATAAGGAGGGACATGGAAAAGTTTGCACAACAGGACAAGGAAGATGTGATACATCTCTAGTGCAGTGCGCCCATTTATGTGACCACTTATGTATAGTGTAGCTCAGACTTGGTACTGTGTAGACTGGTCTAAAATTGTATTATACTTTATGTATAAAGATTTTATGAATATTTATTTGTTCAAATTTAGCAAATCCACATATACATGTTTAGCCGTGCATCATACAACCCATAGTCTGGATTACTAATAGTTATACTCTAGGTCTGGGTGGATCCCAAATGCCACACAATATTGTTGCTTTAACTGAGAGTGTATTTCAGGACAGGCAATGATTAAAATAGTTGTTTTGTTTTTCTAATCGTTTATTGTGAAGAACTGTCAGTTACATAAAACAAGGTCTATTTGGTTATGAAACAGCTGAAATAAAAAGGGAAACATAGTTTCAGTTGACTGGACATCTGGAGTTTTTTTAAAGTAGTGTATTCATTTTGTGTGCCCAGCCCCAGCAGATGCAGCAGCTGAACCTAAGCCTGCATGACTAGCCAGCCCCCTCTCTCTTATCCAAACACACACAAGGTGCCTGAGGCCAGCCTATGTTTGTACTCGTACAGGTAGTAGGAGGCTTGGGGGAAGTTACACTTCATCTCCATCTTGCCCGGCACCACATGGACGGCCACCGCTGAGCCCAGCCCCTCCTGCAGCTTCTTCAGCATGCGAGAGGCCAGGTAGCGTCGGGCCTTCCCTGGGTCCTCCTCGATGGCGGCGTACACCTCTGGAGGTGGGTTGGGGATCTTCCACTCCAGGTCCACGATCAGCTGGTGGATGTGGCTCTTGTTCAGTGATGTGGGCGTGTCACGGTAGCAGGCCACCACATGAGGGCATGGTGCCTCAGATGACACGGACAAGAAGTGGTTGGGCTGTAGTGTGTTCCCCTGGCCCTCCCCCCCATCCTCCTCCAAGGGCCCCATGGCAGGGTGCACCATGACGGCCCAGCGCAGCCAGTCGTAGTTCTTCTCCAGTGTCTTTAGGATGCCGGCTGCCGCCTCCTCGGGGGCTGAACGGCTTTGCATGGCCTCCTGCAGCTGCTGACGCACGTCCTCCTCCGCCTGCTGTAGGAAGTAGCCCGAACAGCGACCCCCAGTGGTCTTCATCTTCCTGTAGAGGGCACCCATGCGCTCAGACCAGGTCTTCATCAGCAGGGCCTGATCTCGGCCCGTAAGGAAGGCCTGGGTGAAGAGGCACAGCAGACCCGTGCCTAGAACAAAATTCACCTGCAAGAGGAAGGAAGAGAGGCTGATATAACAAAACCCAAGTTCTATGCTATGACTATGTGACTCATGTTCAGGAGATTAAATAATAGTAGTGTTGCTCCCCTTAGATAACTGGTGGTCTACTTTGCTGAACAGACTGCATCTTGAAGAATCAGCATTTGGAGAGGCATAGCAAAGAGTTATACACAGTGAGCTCCAAAAGTATTGGGACAGAGACACATTTGTGTTGCTCTCTACTCTAGCACTTTGGATTTGACATCATACACTGACTGAGGTTAAAGTGCAGACTGACAGCTTTAATTTGAGGGTATTTTTATCTATATCGGGTGAACCGTTTAGAAATTACAGCACTTTTTGTACATAGTCACCCCATTTTAGGGGACCGAAGATATTGGGACAAATTCACTTGTGTATTAACTTTTCACTACTTTAAGTGTTTGATCCCATATTCAGAGACCGCAATGACCACTTCAAGCTTGTGACTCTCAATTTGTTGGACGCATTTGCAGTTTGATTTGATTGTGTTTCAGATTATTTTGTGCCCAATAGAAATTAACGGTAAATAATGTTTTGTGTCACTTTTATTGTAAAGAAGATTACAATGTTTCTAAACACTTGTACATTAATGTGGATGCTACCATGATTACAGATAATTCTGAATGAATTTGTGACTACTGTTGAGTGAGAAAGTTAGACGCACACATCATCATGTCCCAAGACCTTTCACCATTACAATAAAAGGGGAGGTTACACTGGGGGGCAGGGGGATATGATATTTTTGTGTCTAACTTTCTCACTCATCAATATTCACGATAATGTATATGATTGAAAAAATCTGCTTCAGCAGCAGGGGCTGGGACAATCCTTCAAGATCACACAGTGCCCAAAATAGCTTGTATTTAATCAGTCTCATACATCATACATTCTGCTGCAATGTTTGTGACTGATAAGTTATCCAAGGTTAACATAACAGATGTGTTTGTATTTCTCGCAAGGTGAAATAAGGTTGTCTCTCCACATACATTTTCTGCTCACTAGCAGAGGAATACATTTTTCAGTGTGACGTACCAAGTGTTGGAAAAGATAGGGGTGAACTTTGTATATGCAACTGCATTACAATTATCACTATCTATTTTGAATAAACACACAACCAATAACTTTGACTAATTTAGTGTAAAATGTTTAGGGGTAAAATCATTTGGCTGAGTGCCAGATCTGGAAGTAGGCTACACTCTTAGAAAAAAAGGTGCCATCTAGAACCTAAAAGGGTTCTTTGGCTGTCCCCATAGGATAACCCTTTAAATAACCCTTTTTGGTTCCAGGTAGAACTCTTCAGTTCCACGTTGAACCCTTTACACAGAGGGTTCCACATGGAACCCAAAATAGTCCTACCTGGAACCAAAAAAGCGTTCTACCCTGAACCAAAAAGGGTTATCCTATGGGGACAGCCGAAGAACCCTTTTGGAACCCTTTTTTCTAAGAGTGTAGAAAAGCATTAGCTTCATGTCTATATACAAACTTTTTTAGTCTGACAGTCAGATAAGGCATGGTGCCCAGGCAAGCAATTTTGTTCTTTGAACTTCATGGGTAATTTTGGTAAACCAAAGAATGTGATTTGTTAGAGAAATTTAGAATGTAACATGATGACCTCTGTTGCCTGTTGGGCATTGTGTGTTGATGGCTGACCACTCCCTGACCCCCACTGACCTTGACACAGAACTCCCTCATCTCCCAGCGTTTGGGCTTGCGGCTCTGGACCAGCTCTTCCAGCAGGGTCGGCTGGTCTGTCAGGATCGACACCCCCATCAGCCGGCTGTGGAGTGCCGTCAGCTGCCTCTCCAGCCGGTGCTCCTGAACATACTGGAGAAACACCTCTGTCTCCCGTTTGGTGAACTCAGACTGGGCCCTGACGACCGCGCCCAGCTGGTAATAGACCACGGCCAGATCATCCTCCAGCCGATGGACCTCCTGGTCGGTCAGCAGGCCCGGCCCTGCAGCAGCCAGCTCCTGGTCTATGTAGTCCAGGTTCTTCCTGGCCAGGTCTGTCTCTTCAGCTGAGGCACTGCCACCCAGGTAGGTACAGATGCCCTCCACCAGGGTCCTCATGGTCTGCATGTAGCCCACCGGCTCCAGCACCTTGCCAAACATTGCCATCGCTACAACTAAATGGTTTTATTTACTAAATATCTGTTAAGTGTGAAATAGCCGGCTGATTCTGGTGCTGAGGAATCAAGAGAAATAGATCTCATTATAGGCCAATACGCCAGTGTAGTCAATACAGAAAGCCAATATCTACCAACCATAATCTTCTGTAAATACTTATGCTATTCAGATTAACATGTAAACTTGCGTATACCATTACTCACCAGTCAGAATGTTTCTTCGTCAGGTCTGTGGTGACCTTCACTGTTTCCTCAGTATTTATACACTCTCCAGCATAATCAGCGATCTGATAAGGTTCCTCCACCTCCTAGCTCTATTAATCGTCCTCATGCTAAAGAGGGTTATAAGTAAAGGAAGTGAGTTTATTGCAAATGAATAGATGGATAGACATTTTTTCATGAATGTTACAAATGTTCATATTGAAGTGTGTTATGAACTCTTGCCTTTAAAGTTTTTCTTCATGATGATATTGTCAGTCCACCACAGAATTCTTAAAAAATTATCTTGCTAATTTCTAATTTTTCACTGTCTTTTTACTGTTGTTTTTATTTCTTTACTTATTGTTCACCTAATACAATTTTGCACTGTTGGTTAGAGCCTGTAACTAAGCATTTCACTGTAATGTCTACACCTGTTGTATTCGGCGCACGTGACAAATAAACTTTGATTTGATTTGATTCTGTAACTAAATGTATTTAATCGTGAAGCCGGTAGGTGGCAGTTTTGCATTTAGCTCGAGATGCATTCTCTTCTTCGGTGGTGAAAGTCCTGAATAGTAAATACTTAAACTAGTTCCGGAAGTGGCGCCAAATTCCCGTGCCAACTTGTATGAATGTAAACAGCCAGCGAAAGTTGTTTAAATTGCAGTTCAAGATAACCATACTACATTTAGAAACACATCTGCTAACAAATTGACTCGTAGGCAATTTTTTCGCTGCGAAACCTAGCCGTGAAGATAGAAACTGCCGGTCTTTAGCAGGCACACCAGAACTACGACGAAGAATGTATGAAACAGACTTCCACCAAAAATACAGTAGCTATATAATGACGAGATTGGTCTCCGATAAGCAGGCGGTCTGCCAAAAGACCTTTGAAACTAGATGTAAGTTAATTTATATGAATGTTCCACTGGTTAGAGGTGAGGCCAAATGTAGGATCAGAACCATTTTGATAGGTGTATGGCAGAAGAAGAGTCAGTCCACCTCTACCGTATTGTCACTTTGTTGTGTAACGTTCTGTAAAACTGTTTAAGATCATAGCACTGAGGGTGCAGTGCGAGTTCTGCATGAGCTGCACTCAGAGGTCAGCGGCCTCAATGTAACCCTCAATGTGGCACCTGATGATCTGCTTGTAGTTAATAATAACTATGTGATTCATTGGTATACATATTTAGAGAATGATTTACATACCTGGCTTGTTGTGCATGCCCAGGGCCAGGTGAAGAAGCAGCTGATGCGCCAACAGGCAGTGGCAGGTAGCCTAGTGGTTAGAGCGTTGGTCGAATCCCCGAACTGACAAGGTAAAAATGTGTTGTTTTGCCCCTGAACAAGGCAGTTGGCACTGTTCCTAGGCCGTCATTGAAAATAAGAATTTGTTCTTAACTGACTTAGTTAAAAAAAAAAAAAAAAAAAGGAGAATGAGGTGATGAGCTTCATAAAGATGTGTATGGTGCTGAACCAGAGGACCACAGAGGATATACAGAGACACTATGAAAAATATGTCTACAAAGCACCTAAGAACACACAGAAACAGACAGGTAAAAAAGTATCTATTTAACACTTCACTTAGTCCAAACTATTCAGTATTTGGTTAACTTTATATCTAAAATGTTCCCCTCCTGAACGCCGCTGGTTTATCTGGAGATTTTGTCTCTCGCTCAGAGCCGAACCGCCAGGAGGCAGAAGCTTCAGAGAAAGAGGATGACACCTAGGGAGTAGAGGAGGACCAAGAGGCAGGAAAGGAGGGACACCTCCCCTCAGTGACCCCTTTGAAGATACCTCCTCCGCCCTCCATTGACCCCATGCGCATCTCCCAGCTCTCTTAACTTTGACCTGTCGGAAATCCACCTGAAGAGGGTACATTAGAACTTGACACTGATTTGTAGCAGTGTTTTCCAGCGCTGAGGCCCCCACGCCCATGATGACCCTCCCTCCGGCCTCTCTGGTCCTGGCCATGCCCAAAACACCAAGATGGCAGCCAATCAGTCAGTCTGATCCTTGAGATCAGAGTTAAGAGTTATGTTATAATGACCCTGAACCTGTTTACAGAAGCAAACTTTTGATGTGAATGTGGATGCTGTATATAACTTATTTTGAGATCTCAGTCTTTATTTCACAAAATTTTCTTGTACAAAGAATTTTGACTGAGAAGGCTGCATTGAGAAAGCCTCGGGCCTCTCGTAAACTGTAGACTACACTTTTTTGGAGTTGGAGCGGGCCGAGTCAGGAACGTTTGTATGCTCGCAAGGCCTGCTACGGAGAAGCGGTTGCCAGATTGGAAAACCGGATGGTGCCGTGGGAAAATCTGTCGTTCTACACAACGTCTACTGATCGTTGTACACCTGTGCTGAAAGACCTGTAAAAACCAGCATTATGTATCTGTTACTGTGCCTGCTCTTTACTCAATGCCATCCTGGATTAATTAGACTGAATGATCAATGGGTGAGTGAATTATCTTCGCCTTATGCCCAACAATTTGCTAACACCAGGAACTTGATCTCTCTCTGCAATTGCACCACTCTCAAACACAAGTGGACCTACACTTGATGGCATACTTCCAAATCTCAAAAAATGGACAATGGTGCTGGTTCCACCAAGTCCTCACGCATTGGACAACTGAGATATATTGTTATGCTTTTATTATTGATCTCTTGTAGTGTGGGACCAAACCCTGGGCCGGTATATACCATGCAATCTCTACCGGCTCCCTAGGATTTTAAAAAGAGAGCAGGTTTTGGCCTCTTGCATGTTAATGTCAGAAGTCTATTTCCAAAAATAGACATGATTTAGAATATGGGCCAATACGACAAATGCAGACAATGGTTTTATCAGAAACTTGGCTATGGAAATCTGTGTCATAACTCGATTTCTATTGATGGGTACACAATTTTTAGATCGGATGAGTAGAGGAGGAGGGGTCGCAATTTGTCAAATCCAAGTTTAACACCTGAAATTCTCTCGATGACCAAAGCCAAACATTTTGAATTGCTTGCGGTTAAAGTGAACGTACAGTTAAAGTCGGAAGTTTACATACACCTTAACCAAATACATTTAAACTCCATTTTTTTTTACAATTCCTGACATTTAATCCTAGTACAAATTCCCTGTCTTAGGTCAGTTAGGATCAACACTTTATTTTAAGAATGTGAAATGTCAGAATAATAGTAGAGATAATGATTTATTTCAGCTTTTATTTCTTTCATCACATTCCCAGTGGGTCAGAAGTTTACATACACTCAATTCGTTTTTGGTAGCATTGCCTTTAAATTGTTTTAACTTGGGTCAAATGTTTCAGGTAGCCTTCCACAAGCTTCCCACAATAAGTTGGGTGAATTTTGGCCCATTCCTCCTGACAGAGCTGGTGTAACTGAGTCAGGTTTGTAGACCTCCTTGCTCGCACACGCTTTTTCAGTTCTGCCCACAACTGTTCTATAGGATTGAGGTCAGGGCTTTGTGATGGCCACTCCAATACCTTGACTTTGTTGTCCTTAGGCCATTTTGCCACAATTTTGGAAGTATTGCTTGGGGTCATTGTCCATTTGGAAGACCCATTTGCGACCAAGCTTTAACTTCCTGACTGATGTCTTGAGATGTTGCTTCAATATATCCACATAATTTTCCGCCCTTATGATGCCATCTATTTTGTGAAGTGCACCAGTCCCTCCTGCAGCAAAGCACCCCCACAACATGATGCTGCCACCCCCGTGCTTCACAGTTGGGATGGTGTTTTTCGGCTTGCAAGCCTCCCCCTTTTTCCTCCAAACATAACGATGGTCACTATAGCCAAACAGTTCTATTTTTGTTTCATCAGACCAGAGGACATTTCTCCAAAAAGTACGATCTTTGTCCCCATGTGCAGTTGCAAAGCGTAGTCTGGCTTTTTTATGGCGGTTTAGAAGCAGTGGCTTCTTCCTTGCTGAGCAGCCTAAAAGGTTATGTCGATATAGGACTCATTTTACTGTGGAT
Source organism: Salvelinus alpinus (assembly GCF_045679555.1). Lineage (NCBI taxonomy): Eukaryota > Metazoa > Chordata > Actinopteri > Salmoniformes > Salmonidae > Salvelinus > Salvelinus alpinus. Next base: position 31,712,146 of record NC_092099.1, read on the forward strand.
ATAGATACTTTTGTACCTGTTTCCTCCAGCATCTTCACAAGGTCCTTTGCTGTTGTTCTGGGACTGATTTGCACTTTTCGCACCAAAGTACGTTCATCTCTAGGAGACAGAACGCATCTCCTTCCTGAGCGGTATGACGGCTGCGTGGTCCCATGGTGTTTATACTTGCGTACTATTGTTTGTACAGATGAACGTGGTACCTTTAGGCGTTTGGAAATTGCTCCCAAGGATGAACCAGACTTGTGGAGGTCTCCAATTATTTTCTGAGGTCTTGGTTGATTTCTTTTGATTTTCCCATGATGTCAAGCAAAGAGGAACTGAGTTTGAAGGTAGGCTTTGTGCTGCCATCCTGTTAGAAGGTAACAGATTATTTTATTACAATAGTTAAAATGGATTTTCATTGTGTTCCATGATGTTATTTGCCCCCTAGTGGAGCTTTCTGGTACTTAGAGTGTACACAAACAGGAAGTAGAGAATTCGTTCTGCACGCTTAGAAGCAGCTAAAAACAACGCTACGGTGCAGGTCTTTCAGTGTAGTTATTTCTTGTCACGCTTCAGCCTTGGAAAATATTTGTTTGTAAGTTCGATTCAAGCATTTAGCTAATGATGATAATCTTGTTATTGATAGAGTTTCTTACATATCAATGTTGGTTGGTTGCATTTACTCACAAATTGCAATGCCTTTCATGTATGATGTTAGCTGTATTACTTTGCTCGTGCGTCATGCAAACGAATTGTAAAATATACAATACTGTATTTTTGTTACTGTTTCTAGTGTAATATGCCTTGTTATTCTACATAGATGGTTGTACATTATTAGAGTAATGAAAGGAGTTAGTCAATTACCATATGAGAAAGCAATTAGCTATATGGTTTGGCATCATGCCAGATGCATGGTACCGTAGCACGTGCTTTGTATTCATGCAACTTCAAATGTATAATGTACAGCTACAGTATGTTGGTGTGAATTGAATACTAAAGTATATTCTTTTCTGTGTTTTGCAGTTTTACAACATAAACGTTTACAATATATTCATTCAAGAAAAGTTACGCCTTGGGAGTTTTATTGAAGACTTAGTTGTTAGCTATCTGTCTAGTTTTGCATGGGAACGCAACTCAAGGGCAGAATAGTAAAAAAACATCATCACGGCGGGCTCAAGCTCAAGAATAACCACACACGGTGGTTTTGTTTCTACATTCATCAGCCAACAAAGCCTCTGTTCCTATGGAAGACCAGCAGTCTACGGTACAACAACCAGAGCCAAGAGTTCGACAGAGAGAGATGGAGGAGCCTCTTCAGCACATTGGGACCAAGTCTCAATCTACAAGATCAAGGTCATCAAAACAGTCAAGCAGATCCTCAACGGCGAGTTCTGCAGCCATCAAAGCACGCGCCAAGGCAGACGCAGCGCGTGCACAAGTCTCCTATGCTGAGAAGGAAGCTTCTGTGATGAAACAAAAGGCAGAAATAGAGGCCAGCTTGTTGAAGCAAAAAGCTGACCTCGAGGCAAGTTTATATGTTCTCCAAGTTGAGAGAACAGCTGCTGCTGCGTTGGCTGAAGCTGCAGCCTTTGAAGAAGCTGTAGGATCAGAACGCAGAGAACTTCACAAAGAACTAGACACAGGGACACAGCCCTTAAGTCCAGTCCAGCGTACCTGTGAGTATGTGCAACAACATGCTAGGCCCTACTTTGCTGAACTTCCATTTGAAGTGGAGAAACAAGAGCTTAGTGTTGACCCAGCTACATACTATAATCCAGAAAGTAGCAAACAACAGAACATGAGCAGAGACTCTCCGTTCAAAAGAAATGAACAGCAGCATGGTGTAAATGGAAAACAAGCCCACTTCCAGTCACACACACAAAGCGTCCCTGAGTCACAAGTGGCACCAGACCTCATCAAGTACCTCCTACGCCGTGAGATGGTGAGTTCCGGACTCCTGAACTTTGATGATCGCCCTGAAAATTATTGGGCATGGAAAGCATCCTTTCTCAATGCGACCAGAGACTTGAATTTATCAGCCAGGGAAGAGTTAGATCTAATTACCAAGTGGCTAGGGGCAGAGTCGTCTGAGCAAGCAAACAGAATTAGATCTGTCCATATTTTCAACGCATCAGCAGGGCTTAACATGGTCTGGCAACGACTAGAAGAGTGCTATGGTACACCTGAAGTGATCGAGAATGCACTGTTGAAGAAAATTGATGATTTTCCAAAACTGGCTAACAAAGACAATCACAAACTAAGAGAACTAGGTGACATTCTTCTCGAACTGGAGTGTGCTAAAGTAGAAGGGTACCTTCCAGGCCTCGCTTATCTGGACACATCTCGGGGGGTAAACCCTATAGTAGAGAAACTTCCATTCAGTTTACAAGAAAAATGGATTGCACAGGGATCCAAATACAAGGAGGACTATCGGGTAGCATTCCCACCATTCTCGTTCTTCTCGAGATTCATCAGGAACCAGGCGAAAACTAGAAACGACCCCAGTTTCACCCTCTACACCTCAACTAACCAGGTGTCTATGAAAAGTGAGAAACCTGCCAGGTACAGCAGCAAGACACCTGTGACTGTATACAAAACCGATGTGTCATCTGAGCCCTCAGACCACCAAACCAAACCCAGTAAGACAAAGATTGAAAACCCTGACCATCACTGCCCGATACATAACAAACCTCATCCTCTTAAAAAGTGTCGTGGGTTTAGGTACAAAACTCTAGATGAGCGCAAATCATATCTCAAAGAGAATGGAATTTGTTTCCGATGTTGTGGGTCAACTCAGCACAGAGCTAAAGACTGTAAGGTGTCAATCAAGTGCTCAGAGTGCGACAGCGACAGACATCTTGCTGCTCTGCATCCAGGTCCAGCCCCTTCAAATACAGACACTGCTACAGCAGAGAAAGAGCATGGCGGGGAGCAAGGTGACGATGCTCTTCTATCTGTCACCTCAAAGTGTACGGAGATCTGTGGTGAGGCAGTTAATCCAAGATCATGTTCAAAAATATGCCTAGTTAAAGCTTATCCGGCTGGGAAAAGAGAGAAAGCTGTCAAAATGTATGTAGTGCTTGATGAACAGAGTAACAAATCTCTGGCCAAGACAGAGTTTTTCAATCTCTTCAACATCAATGACAACTCTGCTCCATACACCATGAAGACCTGTTCTGGGGTAACAGAGACTTCAGGCAGGAGAGCCGTCAACTTCATGGTGGAGTCTATAGACGGACACATGCAGCTATCTCTCCCTACTCTGATAGAGTGTGATATGATGCCAGACGATAGGACGGAGATTCCCTCCCCCGACATTGCGTATCATCATCCCCATCTGCAACCAGTTATGGACAAAATTCCAGCTGTGGACCCAGACGCTCCCATCCTCCTGCTCTTAGGACGAGACATCTTAAGGGTACACAAGGTACGAGAGCAAATCAATGGGCCCCACGACACTCCTTATGCACAGCGACTCGACCTCGGGTGGGTCATCGTGGGTGAGGTCTGTCTGGGAACGGCTCACCGACCAGCCAATGTTAACGTGTTCAGGACAAACATACTTCAGAATGGTCGCACATCCTATCTGAGCCCTTGCCCTGACATCATCCAGGTAAAAGAGAACTACAACAGTGTAGCTCAGAAACACATCTCTCCCTCTACAATGCACTCGAGAGATCCAAACACAACTGTGAACACAGACAACCTGGGATGTTCCGTGTTCGACAAAACACAAGACGATGATAAACCAGCACCATCAGTGGAGGACAAAGCCTTTTTGGACATTATGGACAAACAGGTTTTCCAGGATGATGGAAACAACTGGGTGGCTCCACTACCTTTTCGCCCCACTCGACGTCGCCTTCCTAATAACAGGGAGCAGGCCATAAACCGTCTCACATCACTTCGCAGGACTTTAGACAAAAAGCCTGACATGAAGCGTCATTTTATTGACTTCATGCAAAAGATGCTGGATAACGACCAAGCCGAACCTTCACCGCCACTAGAGGGAGACAAAGAATGTTGGTATCTACCCATATTTGGTGTTTACCATCCACAAAAGCCTGAACAAATAAGAGTAGTATTTGACTCCAGTGCTAAGTGTCAAGGCGTGTCACTTAACGATGTTCTGCTCAGTGGTCCAGACTTAAACAACACACTCTTGGGTGTCCTAATGCGCTTCCGCAAGGATTGCATTGCACTAACAGCAGATGTGCAACAAATGTTTTACTGTTTTGGTGTACGTGAGGATCACAGAGATTACTTAAGGTTTCTCTGGTATGAAGACAACAATCCAGATAGAAACATAACTGAGTACAGGATGAAAGTCCATGTATTTGGGAACAGCCCTTCACCAGCCGTAGCCATCTACTGCATGAGACGAGCAGCGCTACAGGGTGAGAAGGAACATGGATCAGAACCCAAGCAATATGTAGTGAGGAACTTCTACGTCGATGATGGGCTGACATCAGTAGCTACAACAGAAGAAGCTATCAACATTCTAAGAAAAACACAAGCAATGTTGGCGGAGTCCAACATGAAACTACACAAGATTGCATCCAATAGCAAAACAGTTATGGAAGCCTTCCCTATGGAGGACCGTGCAAAAGACTTAAAAGATCTGGACCTAGGAGTGGATCCTCTCCCCTTTCAACGGAGTCTGGGACTTTCCTGGAACCTGGAAACAGACAGCTTCTCATTCCAGGTGTCCCACAATGAGAAGCCTTTTACGAGGAGAGGCATCCTGTCCACAGTGAATAGTCTTTATGACCCCCTTGGGTTCGTGGCTCCAATAACAATGCAAGGTAAAGCCTTAATCAGAGAACTCTCTTCTGATCAGAGTGAGTGGGATGCCCCTCTTCCCCCAGAAAAAGAAGAGAAATGGAAAATGTGGAAGGATTCTTTGATGGAGTTGGAACATATGTATATTCAGCGGACCTACATCCCAGTCTCCTTGTCTACCACTCAAAGAAGAGAGCTACACATCTTCTCGGATGCCTCTACAGTAGCCATAGGAGCGGTAGCCTACCTGAGAGTTATTGACTCGGAAGGTCAATGCCATGTTGGATTTGTCATGGGGAAATCAAAATTGGCCCCTCGTCCGGCCCACACTATCCCACGCCTAGAACTGTGTGCGGCTTTGCTAGCTGTTGAGATGTATGAACTGATCAGAGACGAAATTGACATTGATGTAAATGTGGCCAAGTTCTACACAGACAGTAAGATAGTTCTCGGTTACATCCGCAATGTCACCAAAAGATTCTATGTTGCCAATAGGGTAACTCGCATCAGGAAGTCTACCCATCCAGATCAGTGGTGTTATGTAAACACTGACAGCAATCCAGCAGACCATGCAACCAGGCCTATACTTGCTGCGCTCTTAAAGTACACCAGTTGGTTCTCAGGTCCACCTTTCCTGACCCAAACAAACTCAAGTGAGCCTGAGAACATAAATTTTGACCTTGTAGAGCCTCACGCAGACGCAGAGATTCGACCAGACGTCACTGTCTTCGCCTCTAAGGTTTCTGGAGCTCAACTCGGCTCTCATCGCTTTGAGAGGTTCTCAAGCTGGAAAGCTCTCAATCGAGCCACAGCACGACTCATTCATGTTGCCAGATCCTTCCATGAAGGTGCGGACAACACCAGCTGCAGAGGCTGGCATGACTGTAATAAACCATGCGGTACAAGTGAGTTGTCACAAGCCAAAACAGCAATCATTCACTGTGTGCAACATGAAGCCTTCAGAGAAGAATTCAAATGCCTTGAAAAAGGAAAAGAGTTCCCAAAACAAAGTACACTCAAAAAACCTTTCCCAGTACTGACAAAAAGGTTAGGAAAGTAGAACTAAACATTGTCAAGCAAGGAGCTGCTAAGGTGTTTCTGAGACCAATCTCAGAGATTGTTGTTCTTCTTTCTGAAGCATCCTAGAGACAAAAGATAATAATAGAAAGGACATTATTTGTTTCTTGATATGTTTTATTTCATAGTGGCACAATTTCATTATACCAGGCGGGGAGTGTGCTGCCATCCTGTTAGAAGGTAACAGATTATTTTATTACAATAGTTAAAATGGATTTTCATTGTGTTCCATGATGTTATTTGCCCCCTAGTGGAGCTTTCTGGTACTTAGAGTGTACACAAACAGGAAGTAGAGAATTCGTTCTGCACGCTTAGAAGCAGCTAAAAACAACGCTACGGTGCAGGTCTTTCAGTGTAGTTATTTCTTGTCACGCTTCAGCCTTGGAAAATATTTGTTTGTAAGTTCGATTCAAGCATTTAGCTAATGATGATAATCTTGTTATTGATAGAGTTTCTTACATATCAATGTTGGTTGGTTGCATTTACTCACAAATTGCAATGCCTTTCATGTATGATGTTAGCTGTATTACTTTGCTCGTGCGTCATGCAAACGAATTGTAAAATATACAATACTGTATTTTTGTTACTGTTTCTAGTGTAATATGCCTTGTTATTCTACATAGATGGTTGTACATTATTAGAGTAATGAAAGGAGTTAGTCAATTACCATATGAGAAAGCAATTAGCTATATGGTTTGGCATCATGCCAGATGCATGGTACCGTAGCACGTGCTTTGTATTCATGCAACTTCAAATGTATAATGTACAGCTACAGTATGTTGGTGTGAATTGAATACTAAAGTATATTCTTTTCTGTGTTTTGCAGTTTTACAACATAAACGTTTACAATATATTCATTCAAGAAAAGTTACGCCTTGGGAGTTTTATTGAAGACTTAGTTGTTAGCTATCTGTCTAGTTTTGCATGGGAACGCAACTCAAGGGCAGAATAGGCTTTGAAATACATATACAGGTACACCTCCAATTGATTCAAATGATGTCAATCAGCCTATCAGAAGCTTCTATAGCCATGACATAATTTTCTGGAATTTTTCAAGCTGTTTAAAGGCACAGTCAACTTAGTGTATGTAAACTTCTGACCCACTGGAATTGTGATACAGTGAATGATAAGTGAAATAATCTGTCTGTAAACAATTGTTGGAAAAATGACTTGTCATGCGCAAAGTAGATGTCCTAACCGACTTTCCAAAACTATAGTTTGTTAACAAGAAATTTGTGGAGTGGTTGAAAAACGAGTTTTAATGACTCCAACCTAAGTGTATGTAAACTTTCGACTTCAACTGTATATATGGACTACCACATCACTGTAGTCGGATGCTACAGACCGCCCTCGGCTTCGGGAGACGCACTAAACTCTGTCCTACAGAAGCTAAATGACTCTGAATTCATTATTTTATGAGATTTGAACTGAACCATGCTTACATCTGTATCGGACTCTTTTACAGAACTGTGTGACTCTCGCACAATTAATTAATGCTCCTACAAGACCGAATCCCAGAGCACCTAAAAAATTAACACTATTGGCCATTCTAACGAATAGCCCTCACAAATACACATCGACTGGGATATTCTGTAATGATGTGAGTGATCGCTGTGCAAAAGCTTGTGTTAGAAATAGAAAAATTACCAACGCCAAACCCTGTTATATTTTTAAAATACATTTTAGACAGTTTGATGAGCAAGCGTTCTTACATGATCTGCACCATAGTATTGATAGAGTAAGTCTGATTCCCGATGTTGACACTGCCTGGGACAATTTTTATGTGACATTTTTGTCCGTTTGTGATAAGCATGTGAATACATTTTATTTCACCCCAGGTCTGAAGATCAAAGTCTGTCCACGTCCCCTTTTCTGCAGGGAGAGAGTGACCCAAGCCACACTGAGGTCCCAGTATTTGAGATCCCGTACATCAACAGGCTCCTTAGCACCAGAAAGATGTGTATTACTGTCAGTCTGTCAACATGTCTGTTTATGTATTTATGGAGGCATGGACCATAGACAAAACTACAAATTGCACTCAAATATAGTGAGTAACTGTCATGTTGCAGGGTGAGACACACACAGGCAGATGAAGAACAAGATCACTTGGAACTTCCAACCTCCAATAGAGGTGCCAATCAAGCCTGGTTATATAATGTGCCAGAGATCTCGATCATTGGATGTACAGTGGAAAAAATCTACACCAGAGATGCCAAGCCTAGAGTCCTTTCTGGGCAACTCTTTGCCCTTTGTAAGCTGAAACTGCTATAAAGTCACTTGAGTGCTTACTTATAGTAATAGTTACGTTTGAGTATCTATTTTGCCTCGCTGTCTCTTCTCTCCCTGACTGTAGAGGGGTGGTGGTGGAGCCCGTGGGGAGCAGAGCATGGGGCAGTAAAGCCCCCTCAGTCCTGGAGCCGGATGGTTCCACCCAGGCATTCAACCTGGGTACCCTGCGGGTGAGGGGATTACCCCGAGCCATTCACTCCCGAGATGCCGGACCTAAGCTCTGTCACACAGGACCTTTTTAAGGTGAGTGCACTGGAGACTTGTGGAAGTCAGTGTAGAGTAGACGATGTGGGAACTGCCTTTCCTGTGCACAGATAGGGGTGAAAGGGCTTCAGTGTCTGTACTACCAAGTGGGCTTTTAGAGAGATGTGATTTTACCTTCTGTGCTGACTGGTTCTGATGATGGGTTGTGTCTTTCATCTCACAGCTCATTTCCCAGAGCAAGAAACTCCCCACAGCAGTAGTTCAGCCACACTACATACCTTCAATCCTCCACACAGCAACAGGGAAGAACAGGTAAACTCAAGAAAGTAGAATAGGTTTATTAATAACATATCCTAAAAAGAGTTACACCATTACCAATTCCAATAGATTTATTTACTAGTCAAACCTCTGCTCTCTTTTTGTCATTCCTCCAGGGCCCAAAGTCTTCCCTCCAGGGCGGTGTCTGGCTATGGTGTCAGTCTTCTCTCAGGGCTGTGTCAGGCCATGGTGTCAGAAAGTCTTCCCTCCAGGGCGGTGTCTGGCCATGGTGACAAGAAGTATTCCAAGTTACGTGAGACAGATTCCTCTGTCCAGTCTCAACCAGGCCATTCAGAAGATCAACAGTGCCACAGAAATGTATTTTGGGACTCTGTTGCCTCAGGTGATAATGCAGGCCCTGCAGGGTTTCTGATGGAGGAGCTGAAGAGGATCACGGGGGTGGGCACCAAAGCCCCCATGTTCTTCCTGTGTCTGACTGAGCTGAAGAGGCTGGAGCATGTGCAGGGAGTAGGTACCAGCGCCATGTATAAAATCCTGTCACAGGCGCATACCTGATCAGAATTACAATGACATTCCCTACCATAAACCTCCCAAATGACTCGACACTACTGAGTGAGGTCCCATTTACTGACCATCCTTTGAGTAGGCCTTGACTTTTTGTTGTTACATTACAGCCTTATTATAAAATTGATTAAATTATTTGTTTTCCTCATCAACACACAATACCCCACAATGACAAAGCGAAAACAGGTTAAAATAAAAAACTGAAATACCTTCTTTACATAAATATTCAGAACCTTTACTCAGTACTTTGTTGAAGCACCTTTGGCAGCGATTACAGCCTTGAGTCTTCTTGGATATGACGCTACAAGCTTGGCACACCTGTATTTGGGGAGTTTATTTTATTCTCTGTAGATCCTCTCAAGCTCTGTCAGGTTGGATATGGAGCGTCACCGCACAGCTATTTTCAGGTCTCCAGAGAAGTCCGGGCTCTGGCTGGGCCACTAAAAGACATTCAGAGGCTTGTCCCAAAGCCACTCGTGCGTTGTCTTGGCTGTGTGCTTAGGGTCGTTGTCCTGTTGGAAGGTGAACCTTCGCCCCAGTCTGAGAACCTGCCCCAGAGTGCTCAGGACTTCATCAAGGATCTCTCTGCTCCATTCATCTTTCCCTCAATACTGACTAGTCTCCCAGTCCCTGCTGCTGAAGAACACCCCCATAGCATGATGCTGCCACCACCATGCTTCACCGTAGGGATGGTGCCAGGTTTCCTCCAGACGTGACACTTGGCATTCAGGCCAAAGAGTTCAATCTTGGTTTCATCAGACCAGAAAATCTTGTTTATAATAGTCTGAGTCCTTCAGGTGCCAAAAGTCCAAGCTGGCCATCATGTGCCTTTTACTGAGGAGTGTCTTCCATCTGGCCACTACCATAAAGGCCTGATTGGCGGAGTGCTGTAGCGATGTTGGTCCTTCTGGAAGGTTCTCCCATCTCCACAGATGAATTCTGGAGCTCTGTCAGCATTACCATCAGGTTCTTGGTCACCTCCCTGACCAAGGCCCTTCTCCCCCAATGGCTCAGTTTGGCTGGGCGGCCAGCTCTAGGGAGAGTCTTGGTGGTTCCAAACTTCCATTTAAGAATGATGGAGGCCACTGTGTTCTTGGGGACCTTCAATGCTGCAAAGGTTTTTGGTAACTCTCCCCAGATCTGGCAACTTTCATAAATTACGTACATTACCACCACCGACCTATTTCGTCTTTCAGTCACCCACGTGGGTATAACCAATGAGGAGATGGCACGTGGGTACCTGCTTCTATAAACCAATGAGGAGATAGGAGAGGCAGGACTTCAGAACTAGAACTGACTTCTATTTTAGCCCTTGGCAACGCAGACGCTCGTTCGCACGCACGAGCAGTGGGTGCAATAATTGAATAATATAGATTTCTAAATGTATTTTGCAACGCTCATGCACGTGACCCGAGCGGTGTAGTCAGCCTGTAAGACAGCACTACAGGGAGACAGGACGTACAGCTGATCGTCCTCGCAGTGGCAGACCACGTGTAACAACACCTGCACAGGATCGGTCCAACCGAACGTCACACCTGTGGGACAGGTACAGGATGGCAACAACAACTGCCCGAGTTACACCAGGAACGCACAATCCCTCCATCAGTGCTTAGACTGCCCGCAATAGGCTGAGAGAGGCTGTACTGAGGGCTTGTAGGCCTGTTGTAAGGCAGGTCCTCACCAGACATCACCGGAAACAACGTCGCCTAAAGGCACAAACCCACCGTTGCTGGACCAGACAGGACTGGAAAAAAGTGCTCTTCACTGACGAGTCGTGGTTTTGTCTCACCAGGGGTGATGGTCGGATTCGCGTTTATCGTCGAAGGAATGAGCATTACACCGAGGCCTGCACTCTGGAGCGGGATCGATTTGGATCCGTCATGGTCTGGGGCGGTGTGTCACAGCATCATCGGACTGAGCTTGTTGTCATTGCAGGCAATCTCAACGCTGTGCGTTATAGGGAAGACATCCTCCTCCCTCATGTGATACCCTTCCTGCAGGCTCATCCTGACATGACCTTTCAGCATGACAATGCCACCAGCCATACTGCTCGTTCTGTGCGTGATTTCCTGCAAGACAGGAATGTCAGTTCTGCCATGGCCAGCGAAGAGCCCAGATCTCAATCCCATTGAGCACGTCTGGGACCTGTTGGATCGGAGGGTGAGGGCTAGGGATGTCCGGGAACTTGCAGGTGCCTTGGTGGAAAAGTGGGGTAACATCTCACAGCAAGAACTGGCAAATCTGTTGCAGTCCATGAGGAGGAGATGCACTGCAGTACTTAATGCAGCATTGTGGCCACACCAGATACTGACTGTTACTTTTGATTTTGACCCCACCTTTGTTGAGGGACACATTATTAAATTTCTGTCAGTCACATGTCTGTGGAACTTGTTCAGTTTATGTCTCAGTTGTTGAATCTTGTTATGTTCATACACATATTTACATGTTAAGTTTTCTGCAAATAAACGCAGTTGACAGTGCGAGGACGTTTCTTTTTTTGCTGAGTTTATAATTTTTAAATTATGTGGACACCCCTTCAAATTAGTGGATTTGGCTATGTCTGCCACACCCATTCCTGACAGGTGTATAAAATCGAGCACACAGACATGCAATATCCATCTCCAAACATTGGCAGTAGAATGGCTTCACTGAAGAACTCGGTGACTTTCAATGTGGTACCGTCATAGGATTCCACCTTTCCAACAAGTCAGTTCGTAAAATTTCTGCCCTGCTAGAGCTTCCCCGGTCAACTGAAAGTGCTGTTATTGGGAAGCGGAAACGGAGTAAAAATGGCTCAGCCGCAAAGTGGTAGGCCAGAAGTTCACAGATCGAGACTGCCGAGTGCTGAAGCGCGTACAAATAGTCTGTCCTCGGTTGCAACTCACTACAGAGTTCCAAACTGCCTCTGGAAGCAACGTCATTACAATATTTGTTCTTCGGGAGCTTCATGAAATGGGTTTCCATGGCCGAGTAGCCACACACAAGCCTAAGATGACCATGCTCAATACCAAGCGTCGGCTGGAGTGGTTTTAAGCTCACCGCCATTGGACTCCGGAAATGTGTTCTCTGGAGTGATGAATCACACTTCACCATCTGGCAGTCCGACGGACGAATCCGGGTATGGCGGACACCAGGAGAATGCTACCTGCCCCTATGCATTTTGCCAACTGTAAAGTTTGTTGGAGGAATAATGGTCTGGGGCTGTTTTTTCATGGTTCAGATATCAATGTGGAAGAACTTGACTGGCATACACAGAGCCCTGACCTCAACCTCATCAAACAGCTTTGGTATGAATTGGAACGCCGACTGCGAACCAGGTTCTAATCGCCCAACCTCACTAATACTCTTGTGGCTGAATAGAAGCAAATCCCCACACAATGTTACAACATCTAGTGGAAAACCTAGATAGATAGATGTATATCCCTCTTTATCTATATGACCTCCATAATATAAATACATTATTATGAGCATGATGGCTTAGTTTAGGAATGAGAGATCTTTGCAACAATCAAGCTAAATTACAGGTCAGAATTATAAAATGCATACAAACTACACCAATTGTAAATTAAACATTTTAATTCAAAAACATAACCAAAGGAGGACATGTTAGTACAATTGATTTGTACTTGAACACAATTTGAATATTCTTTTTTTTTTTTACTCTGTAAAAACCTGGATCTCCTATCATACAATTTCTATGCGATTGTGGGACCTTTAAACCAGACAGGCCCTCTGGTATCAATAGGGTCTCATGCGCCCTGGTAGAAGGGGTGCTCTGTTGGGAGGGGTGATGGCGATGTCCAGGTAGTTTCCAATCCAAAATCGATGTGACTGTAAGGTCATGGCATAATCTGAACCCTTCTGTTCAGACACTGTGTTGCCTATCTCCTTCACCCTGAAACAAACCAATAGGAACCATATTAAGTGTTTTCTGTGTCTTCATTGATCTTACAAGGCAGTTCTGTGAATGAAAATCATCAGTTACCTGTAACCTTGTCGCTTAGGTTCAATGTAGACTATGGCAAAGCCAAAACATGTGCCTTTTTTCCGAGCTTCAGGGTAGACTTCTTTCACAAGACTTGTGAGCTCTTTCAGCGTAGCGTTCAACCTGAATTAAATGAAATATAGTTTCATAAACAAAGGGGAGGGACAGATTCTGAATGTAATTTTAGGTATTCTGACCGACATCGTCTAATCTAGTGTCTATTCTGAAAAGCTGGTGATTGATAGTCTTACCAGGTGTAAATCTGGAGCTCGCTGGAAGGAACGTTCCCTCTACCAAACTCGTGCATCCTGTGATGCCTGCCACTAGTGGTGGTGAATACTCTCAGAAGTGGACACGTCTGTAGGCAAAAATATTTTACACACATTGATTCCGACACAATCATCAGAACTCCAATACATGCAAGCCTGCCGCTGCGTACAAAGCCATAGGCATTTCTTTATGCCTCCCACTGTTTGGCCACCTGTGACTTTTTCAATCTTCCACCTAAAAAGCTACTGGGTGTGCAGGCTTATCCTCCAGCCCTATAACACCTGATTCAACTAATCAAGGTCCTGCGAAGCAGCTGGAAAGTAGAATCAGGTATGTTATAGCATGGCTGGTTCAAACGCCTGTAGAAAGGTAGCACAAGTCTTCAGTCAAGCTCAGTGGTTCCCAAACTTTTTACTGTCCCGTACCCCTTCAAACATTCAACCTCCAGCTGCGTACCCCCTGTAGCACCAGGGTCAGTGCACTCTCAAATGTTGTGTTTTTTGCCATCGTAAGCCTGCCACACACACACACACACTATACGATACGATACATTTATTAAACATATGAATGAGTGAGTTTGTCACAACCTGGCTCGTGGGAAGTGATAGAGCTCTTATAGGACCAGGGCACAAATAATAATATAATAATCAATAATTTTGTGCTTTATTTAGCCGTCTTACATATAAAACCTTACTTGTTCATCAAAAATTGTGAATAACTCACCACAGGTTAATGAGAAGGGTGTGCTTGAAAGGATGCACATAACTCTGCAATGTTGGGTTGTATTTGAGAGTCTCAGTCTTAATAAATATTCCACAAACAGTCTGTGCCTGTATTTAATTTTCATGCTAGTGTGGGCCGAGAATCCACTCTCACATAGGTATGTGGTTGCAAAGGGCATTAGTGTCTTAACCACACAATTTGCCAAGACAGGATACTGTGAGCGCAGCCCTATCCAGAAATCTGGCAGTGGCTTCTGATTTGAATTCAATTTTCACAGAACAGCTTGTTGCAATTTCGATGAGGCTCTCTTGTTCAGATATCAGAAAGTGGACTGTAGGCAGGGCATGAAAGGGATAACGAATCCAGTTGTTTGTGTCGTCCATTTCTGGAAAGTACTTAGTATTTAGTAGAGCCTCCTTTTGCTAAAATAATAGCCTCTAGATGCTTCCCCATAGCCTCTAATGAGTGTCTGGATTCTGGATGAAGGTATTTTGGACCATTCCTCCAAAACATCTCCAGTTCAGTTAGGTTTGATGGTTGCCGAGCATGGACAGCCTGCTTCAAATCATCCCACAGATTCTCAATGATATTCAGGTCTGGGATGGCCATTCCAGAACATTGTACTTGTTCCTCTGCATAAATGCCCGGGTAGATTTTGAGCAGTGTTTTGGGTCGTTGTCTTGTTGAAATATCCAGCGCCGGCGTAACTTAAACTTTGTGACTGATTCTTCAACATTATTCCCAAGAATCTGCTGATATTGAGTGGAATCCATGTGACCCTCAACTTTAACAAGATTCCCAGTACCGGCACTGGCCACACAGCCCCACAGCATGATGGAACCCCCACCAAATTTTACTGTGGGTAGCAAGTGTTTTTCTTGGAACGCTGTGTTTTCATCCCTTGTTATGACCAAATAACTCAATCTTTGTTTCATCAGTCCACAGCACCTTATTCCAAAATGAAGCTGGCTTGTCCAAATGTGCATTTGCATACCTCAAGCGACTCTGTTTGTGGCGTGTGTGCAGAAAAGGCTTCTTCCGCATCACTCTCCCATACAGCTTCTCCTTGTGCAAAGTGCGCTGAATTGTTGAATGATGCACAGTGACACCATCTGCAGCAAGATGATGTTGTAGGTCTTTGGAGGTGGTCTGTGGGCTGTTTTGGACCGTTCTCACCATCCTTCGCCTTTGCCTCTCCGATATTTTACTTGGCCTGCCACTTCTGGCCTTAACAAGAACTGTGCCTGTGGTCTTCCATTTCCTCACTATGTTCCTCACAGTGGACACTGACAGCTTAAATCTCTGCGATAGCTTTTTGTAGCCTTCCTCTAAACCATAATGTTGAACAATCTTTGTTTTCAGGTCATTTGAGAGTTGTTTTGAGGCCCCCATGTTGCCACTCTTCAGAGGAGAGTCAAAGAGACAACAACTTGCAATTGGCCACCTTTAAATACCTTTTCTCATGATTGAATGCACTTGTCTATGAAGTTCAAGGCTTAATGAGCTCACCAAACCAATTGTGTGTTCCAATTAATCAGTGCTAAGTAGTTACAGGTATTCAAATCAACAGAATGACACATTTTTGCATAGCCTATTTTTCACCTCTGATTTAATTTCATACAACTTAATATTGCTACACTAAAAATCTTTGTCTGGACAATACCCCAGTTCTCAGCTTTTATTAGAAAATGAATGGCATGCCACTGTGATCATTTTCTGTGACGACAGAGTAAATTATTATGCAGCCTCAGAGGGGTGCCCAAACGTTTTCATACGACTGTAGATACCAACACATCTTGACCACCAAAGTCCATTTGATGTCACAAAGCTGTCCAGTACTTTAAAAATATCCTCTCCTGTTGTCTTGGTTTCCAATGGTTTGCAGAAGAGGATGTCTTCCTTAATTGACCCCCCATAAACGTAACGGACATATACCAGGAGCTGTGCCAGGCCCGCCACGTCTGTTGACTCATCCAGCTGTAACGCATAGAATTCACTGGCTTGTATGCAAAGCAGTAATTGTTTCAAAACATCTCCAGCCATGTCACTGAGGCGTTGTGAAACAGTGTTGTTTGATGAAGTCATTGTCTGTATAGTTTTTGGCCTTTTCCCCAAGCATGGTCCCAGCCATATCCGCGGCAGCAGGAAGAATTAAGTACACCACAATAGTATGGTGCTTGCCTGTCCTAGTCACTCGGTAGCTCACCATATAAAGATGCTTCTAGCCCCTTCTTATTAATGGTATCTGTTGCTTTTATACATGTCTTACTCTCGCTCAAAAAACTAGTGGCTTATTTTTTAAATTGGCATGTTTCGTTTCTAAATGTCTGCGCAAGACTGAAGGTTTCATCCATGAGAGGGTAACAGTTAAGGTGATTGGATGTTCATTATTTGACTAGGCTACCTGTATTTGACAGTGTTGTTATTTTGCTGAACACTAGATGGTTTAATTTTATTTTTGGCAGTGAAACATGGCTACTCAGGTGACAAAAAACCCTCACCCAAATGTATAGCCCCCTTGGAAAATATAAATGGACTGTTTGAAAATTTTAAGAATTCTTTTTTGAAAAAATGTAATAACATTTTTTTTTTTATGTGAATCACATTTTTATTTGGCGTACCCGTGGGGGGGATGTCTTCCTTAATTGACCCCCCATAAACGTAACGGACATATACCAGGAGCTGTGCCAGGCCCACCACGTCTGTTGACTCATCCAACTGTAACACATAGAATTCACTGGCTTTGCGTACACCAGTTTGGGAATACCTGGTATAGCTAACAGAACAACATGGCATGAGTGCTTCAAAACCAATAATGTATATAAACCTTGGATTACTGATGCTATGTATTGGCCATCGAGAGGCCATATTGTCACTCCCCAGTGGGAGCAGTCCTCCATAGGAATTCTACAGTATTTCAATTAATGTTTTCAGTACAATTACATGTATTTTTGTTATAGTGGGAACAGTAAGTCTTAAAACGTATACTTTAATTAAGGAACATTTTATATATTTAGATTTTTTTGTTTAGCTCACCATTTTAAATGATGCATTAAGGTGTCTAATATAATAAATGTGGCTAAAACGAATGTACACATGAATAAATCAATTTCTATAGGTTCCAAAATATGTTTTACAATTGTAGGGGAGCACCAAGATGGTGGCACCGTGGCTTCAATTTAGCGGCCCCTGTCGGTTATCTAGTGTATATAAACCACTGCTCAAAACCTAGCTAACCAGCCAGCTAGCTGTAGCTAGCGTTCCGAACTAACATTATCCAAATGCAGTTGGTTAGCTAGTAGCTACCTTCTCTCTGTCAACAGGTTTTTCAGGTTCTTTCTTAATTTCTTATTGTGTGACTCTTGATTCCACAGCCATGCTTGACAGCGTTTGATAATTTAGCTAAATTGTAAGTGGAACTTTCAACGAGTAGCAGCAGAAAATAAATACTAGTCGCGTGCTGATGACGTCGGATAAACGTTATAAAACAGAGCCTCCTCGACGAATCACGCCACTGGAAATGTGAAACGAGGCCACAAAAAGTATCTTTACTAATTTGCCAACAGCCACCATTTTGGGAGTCAGAATTGTATTGGAAAACCACCACCCTTTGGGCCTTATTATGGTACACACGTGCGTGGTGGCTGGCTGTCGGAATAGAAGAATACCAGGCACATCATTGTCTTTTTACCGTTTCCCACGCGATCCCGACAGAAAGCAGCGTTGGATAGCTGCTGTGAACCGAGAAGGCTGGCTGCCAAACGACGGGAGCAGGCTGTGTAGTACTCATTTCATCTCAGGTGCGCAGCCAACGTTGTCAATAAAACAGTCCATAAATTATCAATGTGCCATTCAATTCACTTTTGAACTTTTCCCAACCAGCACCTGACCACCATATAAAACGTGAATGCTATTCTTTACTTTTTTTTACTAGAAATCACTGCAGCTGTATGTTCTAATGTGATTGTGCATGATGCCTCACTAAAGTTTCTCTCTTTTTCTTCAACTCCAGGTAAACAGGTGAAGAATCCACGCTCGCCAGACTATGTTCCCTCAGTATTTACATCAGCTCCCCTATCCCCGGAGTCAGAAATTAAGGAAGAGACTGCTGCCTTTGAAATCTCAGACAAGCAGGAAGCCCAGGTGGAGGCGGCCAACGCCTTGCTCTTCCTGCAGGGCCAGGGTAGGTCTGTGGTCGACCGGAGACCAAGCCAGGAGGACCATGACGTGGCCCAGAGTGCATCCTCATCCTCTACCAGTGACAATGGTGAGGAATCTGAACCAGTGTCAAGTGACAGCAAAGACAGGGGAGGGAAGCCCGGCAAAAGGTCAGCCGCAGAGCCTGACAACTATGAGGACGTGCTCAAGATCTTGAAGAAGGAGAACCGGGCTCTCCGGGAGTCTGTGGATAAATTGTCACTCTCAGAGACCTCATTCCGGAACGACCCAGAGAAGGTCAGGTTTTACACTGGCTTGCCCAACTACTTTGTATTTGAGACAGTCATGTGGCTCCTCGCACCACACATGAATGGGACCAAGAACATGGTCAAGCTCTCCATGTTTCAGCAGCTGCTGCTGACACTAATGCGTCTTCGACTTGACCTCAAGAATCAGGACTTGGCCTACCGCTTCGGCGTGAAGGTTGGCACGGTGACCAGGACGGTGCTCAGAATGGTTAATGTCATGTCCACCACGCTAGTACCCACGGCTGTCTTCTGGCCCTCCAGGGCTGAGCTCCGCAAGAACCTCCCGGCAGCTCTCCACTCGACCTACCCTGACTGTGCCGTGATCATAGACTGCTTCAGGGTGACCTTGGAGAAACCCGGGTCAGAAGTTAACTTGTTGTGTGTGAGTATCTGTCCTGTCTAATTTGGTATATATGATATATCCTGTGGTAAATATATCCTGTTATACAGTACCAGTCAAAAGTTTGGACACACCTACTCATTCAAGTTTTTTTTTTTTTTTTTACTATTTTCTAAATTGTAGAATAATAGTGAAGACAAACTATGAAATGACACATATGGAATCGTGTAGTAAACATTTTATATTTGAGATTCTTCAAAGTAGCCACCCGTTGCCTTGGTAGCGTTGCACACCCTTGACATTCTCTCAACCAGCTTCATGAGGTAGTCACCTGGAATGCATTTCAATTAACAGGTGTGGAATTTCTTTCCTTAATGCGTTTGAGCCAATCAGTTGTGTAGTAACAATGTAGGGGTGGTATACAGAAGATGGCCCTAATTGGTAAAAGACCAAATACATATTATGGCAAGAACAGCTCAAATAAGCAAAGAGACAGTCCATCATTACTTTAAGTCATGAAGGTCAGTCAATC
This sequence comes from Salvelinus alpinus, assembly GCF_045679555.1. Taxonomy (NCBI): domain Eukaryota; kingdom Metazoa; phylum Chordata; class Actinopteri; order Salmoniformes; family Salmonidae; genus Salvelinus; species Salvelinus alpinus. The sequence continues at coordinate 31,731,639 of NC_092099.1, forward strand.
TGGAAATTTTCAAGAACTTTCAAAGTTGCAAGTGCTATGTTGAAACTGGCTCTTATGAGGACCGCCACAGGAAAGGAAGACCCAGAGTTACCTCTGCTGCAGAGGATAAGTTCATCAGAGTTACCAGCCTCAGCAATTGCAGCCCAAATAATTGCTTCAGAGTTCAAGTAACAGACACATCTCAACATCAACTGTTCAGATGAGACTGCGTGAATCAGGCCTTCGTGGTTGAATTGCTGCAAAGAAACCACGACAATGGACATTCGAGTACAAATTTGAGATTTTTGCTTCCAACCGCAGTGTCTTTGTAAGACACAGAGTAGGTGAACGGATGATCTTTGCATGTGTGGTTCCCACCGTGAAGCGTGGGGGTGCTTTGCTGGTGACACTGTATGTGATTTATTTAGAATTCAAGGCACACTTAACCAGCATGGCTACCACAGCATTCTGCAGCGATACGCCATCCCATCTAGTTTGCGCTTAGTGGGACTATAATTTGTTTTTCAACAGGACAATGACCCTAAACACACATCCAGGCTGTGTAAAGGCTATTTGACCAAGATGGAGTGCTGCATCAGATGACCTGGCGTCCACAATCACCCGACCTCAACCCAGTTGAGATGGTTTGGGATGAGTTGGACCACAGAGTGAAGGAAAAGCAGCCAAGTGCTCAGCATATGTGGGAAGGTCTTCGAGACTGTTGGAAAAGCATTCCAGGTGAAGCTGAAGAGTGTGCAAAAGCTGTCATCACAGCAAAGGGTGGCTACTTTGAAGAAATGTAAATATAAAATATATTTTGATTTGTTACAATTTTTTGGTTACTACATGACTCCATATGTGTTATTTCACATGTCTTCACTATTATTCTACAATGTAGAAAATAGTACAAATAAAGAAAAACCCTTGAATGAATAGGTGTGTCCAAACCTTTGACTGGTACTGCCTGTCATTATTTAAACCCAGAAAAAATTGCTCCTTGAATTTACTTGAACCAGCAGGGGGCGTCAGCAGGGAGCAACACTCTGAAATACATGATAGGCATGGCCCCGCAGGGCGTAGTCACTTTTGTCTCCAGGGGGTCGCCGGGGAGTGTCAGCGACAAGAGCCTGGCAGAGGGGTGTGGCTTCCTGGGCAAGCTCCTCCCAGGAGACGTGGTCCTGGCCGATAAGGATTTGGACATTGGTGAGTCGGTGGCGGCCCATGGTGCCCTGCTGAAAATCACTGGCTGCGATGGCGGAGAGGGGTCTGAAGGGAGCGAAGATGTCTCGCTGACAGACATTTCCCCAGAGAGGCTGAGTGTGCGGAGGCATGTGGAGAGGGTCGTCTCTATGGTGAAGCTAAGGTACTCCATGCTGACTGGCCCAGTGGAGGTCCCCTTCACGGCCGCTGAGCGGTCATCCAACATTTTCACTTTTGATAAGATTGTGCAGGTTGCCTGTGCCTTAAACAACCTGTGTATATCTGCTGCTCCCCTAGAGTGACTCACACTAGTGCTGCTCCATACGAGCATTGATAGCCACTTTAATTCTTGAACACTTAAAGAATCTATATTTTGGATGCAAATGGTATGTTGTAGAAGTGCCCAGACACTTTTCTTGCAAAACTTACCCCAACCAGCGATAGAGGTTCTCATGCTCATTCTGCAGTTCCAGGGCATGAAAAGAAAACATGAACAAAATCCCCAACATCACCCAAATACGTCCTTTTAGGTGTTTTGTAATTTGTGTAATTCAGAACTTTATCTGCAACGTTTAATTCCGTTTTGTACGGCTCGAGAGATACTTCTGTGTGTGCATGTGATGGCTAACATGGAGCAGCCAGATGGATAGGTTTACCGCATCATATGGAATACAACGTTGTGGATAAAGTTTGAAATGACACAATTGCATGTGTACAACATCTAAAGACCTGCATCTGAATGCATTTGTTTTTTTGTTGCTTTTATCCACACACTGGCACTGCAGAACAAATATGAGGTAGGTTATCACTGGTTGGGGTAAGGTACTCAAAAACAAGTGAAATTGCAAAAAAAGTGTCTGGGCATTTGGCCATATGCATCCAAAATATAGATTTAGTTCCTTTAAACATCCTAGCTCCATTCTACAATTCCACTCTTAGATGCTGGAGAGGGGAACTTTTTATTTTTTCAACAGATAACTTTCAGAGGGATATTTGATGAATCAATTTATCACAATATTTTCGCTGTATTAATATTTTTGCCCCTCTGGATGTGAGTGAGAATTTGAATTACTGAGCTCATCAGCTTTTTTGAAATGTGGATATATTTCAGAAGGACATTCCAACAGTTCCAAGTATTCTATGATTGAATGTACATTGTGGTTTTCGACCATTACTTGGTTCTCAGAGACATTTGCGTTACTTACAATGGATCGAACAGTAGCCTACCGTTTTCCTCAGGTGTTAGTGCTTTAGTTTGAAATGCTGGTACTGCTGTAACAAAACAGATGTATTTTTACATGACACAATGCCTTCCATTTCATATGACTAACCACGTTTCCATCCGCAGTTTTTATGCGAGTAAAGTCATACTGTATAAAAAAAATATCATGACAGTTTTGATGGAAACTGGAAGTTTCGGTACAGTTTTATAAATGCTGAATGATAATTTGTTAGTTCGACATGGTGGGATATTTTAGTGTCGGTAAAATTAATTATGTGAGATATGGCGGCGGAAACGCCTTTATGCTCAAATATTGATATAATAAACATCAAATTGAAGTAAATTTGGAGTCACGCGATGATATGTTGTGTGGTCTTCCCACTCCGACTCGGGAAACCATGCCGTTTATTAGGCTACAGATGAAATAAATTATGATGAACTTAACAGGGTAGTGGAAGTGCACTGTGATCTTGATGCTCCTTTCCAATAAATATCGAGTCTTATTCTGGTGACATGATAATCGATGCTTGACTTCCGTTTGACAAATATATTTTTCTCGCTCTTATCCTTAATAATCTCATCACAGCCTACCCACACTTTATCTACGAGCTGTTGTCTAGAGCGCACGTGCCAAGGCCAGAATAGGCACATTTGCTATTTAAAGCCACAGTTTTTGTGACATAACTATTGGCAGAGTTGAAAATGCGATGGAAACATATTGAACTTTAGATTTGTATTCAGTACATGAAAACATAAGCGAAAAAGTACATTTTGTGTGTACATCATCACGAACTGATTTTTATCCGTAAAAAAGTAAATTTGGTGGAAATGCACCACTGGGAAGATTTGTATATTTTCCTTATGCAGATTCTAGAGTATTCGTATGAAAATCTGTCGCCAATTGGATAGAAATATAGATCATGTCTAACTGTCCTCAACAAGTACTAATGTAGGCTAAAACTTTTTGTCACTTATGTTGTGGTTTATACATTCTCTGAGCATGAGTTAAGTGTATTTATGTTTTCACGTCCAGTTTGTTCATGTTAATAGTGCTGACTGGTGTCAGTCTGTAAGGACTGTCTGTAATGTCTTTGGTTCTGTTGATTGAGAGGTGCTGGGAATTTAATGATGCAGTTTAGGTGCCTCTTTGTAGAATCTGAGAGTGAAATACTTTTCCACTTGTCTCTAACATGTAGGCTCAGCATTCCCGAACAGTTCCATTACAAATCAGAATGTTGAACAAACTTAATTTAAATTTACTTTACGTGTGTCTGAGGTAATCTGATACAAAATCCAGAGGGAAGTGTGTTAAACCCGACCTTCAGTACCCTGGTCTGTATATCGGTTGTATTTTTAATACCGATGCAATTCGTGTAACCGATGTGAAATGGTTAGCGGTGGTGCGCGCTAATCGCCTTTCAAACGGTGACGTCACTCGCTTTGAGACCTTGAAGTAGTGGTTCCCTGTTACATTCGCATGTGACAAACACTTGCACAATATGGTGGCAAACACTTCCAGCAGATTGCGAAGAAACGTGCTATGGACTCCTACATTTGGTTACAGTCGGCTACTGTTTACATATTGTGCATCACATGCAATGCGTCAAGAGAGAAAATAATAAAAAGTCGCGTAAACAACAATACTGTGGACACCCTACCACCACCTCTACGACTCCCCAAATACGCTAAAACGGATGCGCGCACACATACACACCACCTCATTGCAGAGTCCTACTAGGAAGACTACATTTGCGTTCTAGAGGACTGCCATGAGCACGATGCTGCTCATTTGCATATAAGTACCTATTTTGTTTGAATATAGAAGGTCATGTGTAGGAACTTGAATATTTGAGTGATCTTTCTACTGTGTGCAGCCGTGGGATGATGCGGCGCACTCTACGCTGATAAGACTAGTCTTTGCCATGTTACAGCCCTATTCGGACGGGTATTACTAGAGACGTTGGTTTTGTAATTATCCAAGCATGTGCGTTATTCCAGAGAACGATTCACACAGGATTAGTTTTTCCAAATTGTCCCCTGTAATTCTTATTTTTTCCAACGCCAGTAGGTTTTTATTGTAGGCGAGAATGTCAACATGATAGATATGCGATAATAGGCTACACTGAACACGTGCTTGGCTGCCAAATGTAAAGGTCTCCCCATACATTTACATGGATGAAGTGTGATCATAATCATTATTTTAGCGATCCATCCATGGTAGACGTCCTTACTAATAACAATTCCCCACATCTAGCTGATTTGAGATGCTGGACTGTATTTGCACTTGGCAACTTCACTCTCTCATCCATAACTAGTCATTTCCCAAAAAGTTTAATGGGGATGCTGCTTTGCGATCTATTGCATAGGACAGGGCTCTCCAAACCTGTTCGTGGAGAGCTACCATTCTGTAGGTTTTCACTCCAAACCTAATCTAGCGCATCCGATTCAATACTTAGCTGGTTGATAAACTAAATCAGGTTAGTTACAACTTGGGTTGGAGAGAACCTACAGGATGGTAGCTCTCCAGGAACAGGGTTGGAGAGCCCTGTCCATGGACATCAATAGCCAGGCAGGGTTGTATTAAATGAGCGATAGACAATACTTTGTATTGCACATTTAGGCCTAATTAAAGTGATGCATTTGGCGATGTTAAACTTTAATTCACTGGCTAAACTATTCTTCATAGTGCCATACTCGGAGCCTAATATAAACTTTATTCTACTTTTGAATTTACGAGGCATCGCTAAATATATCCTGCGCGCACGATTCTGACCATTTCTGTCTGCCTCGATCCTCTTCCTCGCCTGCGCCTCTTTCTCTTCACTATGAACAACGCCAGTGTTTGGTCTTCTGTCTGTTGCATGTAGAATAGTTTACCTACTAATTGATATCCCCTACTTTAATTAACTTGCGCAAACCAAGAAATTGCGAAATACAGCATTGCGATAGCCTAAATAGTTTGATTACCTATGTACGGATCTGACGTTTGCCTGTGCACCTCCATCATTCGCTCTCATGCTAGCTCGCTCTTTCTTTCTTTTCTGTGAAAGATGCGAGAGTTTGTTCTCGAAATAGACTACGGAAAATAGTTTCCCCCGTTGCAAAAATACTGAATCTTGAGTCGATTCCGAAGCTTGACACCCAAAAATGTGAGTCGACTCCCTACCTAGGTGTCAGAGACATGCTATAGCACAACATGCTTTCTTCTCATTGCTTAAATGCACAGCATAGGCATGTATTTAATTAATTTGCTATTCATGCGTTAAAGCTCTGACACACTGGTAGGATTGTCAAACGTTTGCCTGCCGACAGTATTTAGCACCTCTGAATGGTGTCAGCCGTCAATCTCTTTTGTGTTCACACAGCAAAGACCTTGAAAGTTGTCAGCCACTCAACCATATTAAAATACTCCAAACCAGAAGGTGGCAATGCGTATCTGTGCATATTGCTTATGGTCTAGCTATCTGCGCTAATGTTGCTATTTTGTAGAAAGCCCTTGTTGATACTAGCTAGATGACGAGAACACAATTTAATTCCCTCTCCATAATCCCATAGCCAAAATGTTTTTGCTAGCTAACCTTGGCATATTCACCAGCTAGCACAATGAGCTAGCTAGCTAAGGACACTGGACTAACTAACTCTGCAGTTAGCTAATCCATTGTGATTGAATTATGTCAATACTAGTTAGTGGTTAGCTATCTTGGAGGAAGTATTTAGTGTTGTGTGCATTTAGTTAGCTTGCTAGCTACGCTACATTCCCATAGCCTACATTGCATATGAAGTGTGACTGGCTCATCCATGGATGTAAGGAGAAAATGCCCTATTTCACCCCCCCCCCCCTCTCCCTCCCCCTTTTCGGCTTGCACACATGGGGGTTCATGCTCTCTAGTTGGCTCAAAGTGACGTTGTTGGCCACTGACAAGAGTATAGATTCTACAAGTACAATCATTAGACTAGGTCGGCATGCAGCAGGTACAGCTTTTCTTCTGTCAACAGAAAGAACGACATCCTACTGTTATTCATTTCAAAAGATTAATTTGTTGCACTACTCTTGTGTTATTTAGCTGTGCAATGTTCTTGTGTATGAAAAGCATTTAAGACCCATAGCCTACCCTATTCCATGATGCAAATTATTGTCAAGGGTTATTGGTTGTGTTCATTATTTGTCCATGAATATAAACCAAATATTAATATATTGAGTGTGGTTCATATTATTCTTGTACAGAACACATTTTTTTGGTTTTGCTAAATGCAAGAATCACTGCCAAGTTGTATTATTATATAGCTAAATGCATGTAGGAAGCACCGCCTATAATATGTTTGGCGCTGACGTGCATTTGTTCCTCACGTGACTCCTGGAATGTTAACAATGCAGTAAGTGTCGTCCAATTTTGTACTGAATTCTAATTCTGCCTGGAGTTGGGAGAAAATGGAGTCTCTTCATGATATTTACTCGGGCCTACCGTTAAGAGAAAGTTCGATAAATTGTCGTATGTGTTGTGCAACAAATTATTGGATTTAAAGTTTTCCGAAAAGTGTATTTGGTTGGATTCTTTATCGGATTAAATTTGAATGATACATCTATCTCATGGTAAGTTAACAACTTCATATTTTGGGAAAGCCTAACTATTTTGATGAAGACACAGAAATAAAAGTTATTATTAGTACTCCATTTTATTTAAATTGAAGATAAAGCCTCGGATTTCTTCCAACGCGACCAGCTTTTGGCCAGAGAAAGACTGCGGGGACTGAAATTCTCCCTTCATTGGAATGTCGGGCTGCTCCAGGCTGTGGAGTTGCGTTGCTTCCAGCGCTAAATTGAGAAGGCCCCACGTTCTTTCACTCCAAATGTTAAACTAATCACAACCTCGACAAGAAAACCCACGAAGTGATCAATATGGTAAGAATATTGAAACAACTCTTTTTAACGGCTGAGTTTAGTTTTCACTAAAGCCTGTGATGGATGGGGTTCATACAGTGGCGATTTTAGCATGTACATCTTGGTGGGACAAACTCGACCAATTCTTCTTCTTTTTTTTTGTTGATGTATGCCAGCAAAGCCACTACACAACATTTTATAATGCCTATGTGGTCTAAAAAGTAAGGGAAATACAACCAAGAGGGTCCACTTTTATAGACAATATACCGACGCGCAGACAACGCATTGCGCAAACAAAACAACCCTCGCAATATCAGCTGGAATTACATGGGTCTATTACTGAACTTTTTGTTTAAAAAAAATATTTGAATGGGAAGAGACTGTCACTGGCAAACATGGTTACAGACCCAACAACATTATATAGTATCCCGTCATCGTGAAGAAAAGGACATCAGCTTATTATAATACACAAAGTAAGCAAAACAATGAAATCATTCTGACACTGCCAAAAATGATGAATAAGATACTAATGAGTCCTATATAAGCAATACAACAATTGATATGTACAAACTATCGCATAAAGGAAGGATGAGCATATAAGAGGCAAGCCATAATTTCGATTAAGACAATGAGCAAGTAGTCAACTATTTGTTCAGCACTTTTGAAATGTACAGCGACAGAATTCAGAGAACATGGGCAGTTATTACAATATGCTCCCAATACACCAAGTCAGAACCGTAGGATAAATAAGCAGACAATGAAAGCTCTTACAATATTCAATGATGACATTTCTCTACAACAGGCAATAGGCTACATGTGCACCACCAAGTCAGAACAGTAGGCTTAGTTCTGAGGGGGAGAAGGACCAAATAATTAGGGTGAGACACATCATACACTTAAGATAACGTTATTAGCTACTGACATACTTTTGTATATATAGTGTATGTGGATTTTTTATTTTTTTATTTAACTAGGCAAGTCAGTTAATAAGAACACATTTTTATTTACAATGACTGCCTACCAAAAGGCAAAAGGCCTCCTGCGGGGACGGGGGCTGGGATTAAAAATTAATATATAAATATAGGACAAAACACACATCACGACAAGAGAGACAACACTACATAAAGAGAGAACTAAGACAACAACAGAGAAAGGCAGAAACACTTGACAACACAGCATGGTAGCAACACAACATGACAACAACATGGTAGCAGCATAAAACATGGTACGGACATTATTGAGCACAGACAACAGCACAAAGGTCAAGAAGGTAGAGGCAACAATACCCCTTCAAATGACTGGATTTGGTTATTTCAGTCACACCCGTTGCTGACAGGTGTATAAAATCGGGCACACAGCCATGCAATCTCCATAGACAAACATTGGCAGTAGAGTGGCCTTATTGAAGAGCTCTGTGACTTTCAACGTGCCACCGTCATAGGATGCCACCTTTCCAACAAGTCTAGAGCTGGCCCGGTCAACTGTAAGGGCTGTTATTGTGACATGGAGTCGTCTAGGAGCAACAGCCGCGAAGTGGTAGTCCACACAAGCTCACAAAATGGGACCGCTAAAGTGCGTAGCGAGTAAAAACCGTCTGTCCTCTGCAACACTCACTACTGAGTTCCAAGCTGCTTCTGGAAGCATCAGCAGTGCAATAACTGTTTGTCGGGAGCTTCATGAAATGGGTTTCCATGGCCGAGCAGCCGCACACAAGCCTAAGATCACAATGTGCAATGCCAAGTGTCGGCTGGAGTGGTGTAAAGCTCGCCGCCATTGGACTTATGAGCAGTAGTACACCATCTGGTAGTCCAACGGACGAATCTGGGTTTGGTGGATGCCAGGAGAACGCTACCTTCCCGACTGCATAGTGCTAGCTAACTGTAAAGTTTGGTGGATGAGAAATAATGGTCTGTGGCTGTTTTTTCATGGTTCAGGCTAGGCCCTTTAGTTTCAGTGTAGGGAAATCTTATCTCTATAGCATACAATGACATACTACAGGATTCTGTGCCTCTAACTTTGTGGCAACAGTTTAGGGAAGGCCCTTTCCTGTTTCAGCATGGCAATGCCCCTTTGCACAAAGCAATGTCCATACAGAAATGGTTTGTCGAGATCAGTGTGGAAGAACTTGACTGGCCTGCACAGCCCAGACCTCAACCCAATCGAACACCTTTAGGATGAATTGGAACGCCGAATGCGAGCCAGGCCTAATTGCCCAACATCCGTGCCCGACCTCACTAATGCTCTTGTGGCTGAATAGAAGCAAGTCCCCGCAGCAATGTTCCATCATCATCTAGTGGAAAGCCTTCACAGAAGAGTAGAAGCTGTTATAGCAGCAAAGGGGGACCAACTACATTTGAATGCTCTTGATTTTGGAATGAGATGTTTGACGAGGTGTCCACATACTTTTGGTCATGTAGTGGATCTCCCTGGCATATTACATTTATGCAGCAGTATACAAGACATATTTTTGGACTCACCATTGCTGTGATCACTTGAACGTGGTGCGGCGGTCCTTCTTGTGTGCAAACTTTGTCATCAAAGTCTGGCAATCTCTGGATTTATGGTGCTTTCAAGACAACTGGTAACTCAGAAAAAAACAAGGTTGAGTCATGATGTCAGTGATCTTAAGGTCGGAGCTCTAGAAAGAGGCCAGAGTTCCAAGTTCTCAGTTGTCTTGAACACACCAATGTAATTCAACCTTTTTTGGCCCATGGTGTTGCGTGTGAATGTTCATCCTTTTAAACTTGGAAAAGAGACCCTTTCAGACCGATATTTTAAATCCATAAACCCAGACTTGGACCACACACCCTCTCCACCTAATAGCAGGCATGGGAAGCAAAATAGTGATTGCTTCTCAACTCTTGCAGTTAGCCATCGATTCCTTCCAAACCACTCATTGTTGAATATGCTTTTTCAGACTTGTTGAGCAATGTTTTGTCCAATGGCCCGATGAGCACCGATAGGTTTTATCTATAATTTCTCTTCATATGACAAGGATTGAAATGGATTTGCCAGTAGATTGTCATAATTCATGAGGATGACTGCTTGCTAGCTAAGATTGTGAAAGTATGATGTTGATGTGATCAGTCCAATCAAAGCTACGGTAGATATAACGTGATTTGAAGCCATTTTATCTGTGGCCAATGACCTTGAGCGTTCTTGAACAGGCACTTCTCATGTAAATCTATGGCAGCACCCAAGGGGGCCTGAACTGTCTAGCTGTCCCTGTAGATTTGTGGTGACGTAATGTCCCCATGAGTGACACAACACTGAGCCAATCACGGCGCAACTGGAGTCGATTACCAATGCCTACACTCTGTATTTTCCGCTGGCTGTCCCTCCACCACAGAAAGCACTGAGCTAGGCTGAAACACCTGCATTTTGGAGCTGCCTTACTCAAGAAAGAGACCATGTTTGTATGCAGCTTTTAACTCAAGGAATTTCTTTGGGGGGGGACATAGTTCTCAAACTGAGAGGTGACACAAATTAATGCCAAAATAACAAGCCAAAAAAAGGCTTTTTTTGTTGTTAGTTTTTTTGCTAAAATGGCCGGGCTCACTTCCTCCTTGCTGTTAGAATCATTATAAGTGTGCATGATGTTCTGTTGGGTCAAATGCAGTCAACAGATTGTTCCAAACAAGAACGATGCTGTGTTCCACTTTGCATCTTAATAAAAATCATTCCAGTTCTTTATATATTTTGCAAGTCAAATCTAAAAAAAAAATCACAATTAGATCTTTTGCCGAGATCATGCAGCCTTATTATGCATTGCAGACTGAGGCCCTCATTAGAAAATACAGGCCAATAGGCACCATAGATCTTGTGTTATTAACAGTACAGTAGTCTCCAATCAGTCAGATAGGCTGATAAGATAATTACTTTATTATCCCTTGGGAAAATGTTGGTTGTGGCTTAGGGTATACATAACACACAATCAAGCATAGAACATGACATTATACAGGTAGAAAAGCGATCACTGATTCATCTGTACACTATACACATCAGTACACTCTGTCAACTGCAGGCCAGCCCACTGTTCCTACTAGTGGGTTTAAAACATGTATGAGCCTTGTAAGTAGGAGACCCTGTCTCTACTCTCCTCTCTGTTGTTTTTCAGTGGAAATCTATTTTTCTGTTGTTTATTTTGGTCCGCTCTGCCCCGTGATGCAATGGTATGAGTTTTCTTGTCGTCACTTGTGGAATGGAATGCTATGGGTCAGATGTGGCACGCAAAGCATTACAGGAATGGGAGCTGAGGCTAAATATTCTGGAGATTGCTATGGCGCTTGGCACTACCATCCTAAATATGTGTTTGTTTAGAAAAACTACACTCACAGTGAGTGCTGTGTTTGTGTCAGAAAACGCCTCAAACACCCAAACCCCAAAAATGCCCTTTTCAACCCATGATGGGACATAGCACACAGAGATGGAGAGAAAGAGATGGTAACAGAGGGTGGTATTGATGGTAGTGTCCTGATTTAAATGGGCCCAGTGGATGCTGTTGATCTCAAGCTGTTTGAGGCTATCCCAGGCCTAAAGGAACACCTACCAAGTACTGGTCTGATGGTCTCTCAGCCCTGTTCTATAGCCACTGAATTGAAATAAAGCTAACCACCTATATTTTAATAGTTGTCATAATTGAACATGCCTAAGTTACACAGGTCCAATACATTAATAAAATGTTATACACGATCATACTTCAATAATAGGGTTTTACACCACAAAAGCTATGTTACACAATTACACCGCAATAATACATTGTTGTTGCTATGTGACTATTCCACGTGTGCACAGATAAATATGCTTCCTTCACACCTATTATGCCCCAGAGAGTAGCACTGCCACTATAGAATGTAGACAATGTTCTTGGAGATACAACTGCAAAGGGGTGTTGATATTGGATCACACAGGAGACGTTCACACACAGTTGATGAGATGTGTGTAACTAATGTAACCCTACGCCACCATGACCACAACCCGACCACACACACATCTTGACCTTAACCATACAGTGACATTTTAGTAACGTTTTCTGCTCTGGTCTTGCTCCACAGGTACAGAAGGGAGCCAGAGTGGTTTGGGCCAAGGGCATCCTTGTGACCCCTCACATGACTTGGAATAGGAACGAGTGTGATCCCTAAAACACACAACATGGAACGCCAGTTGGAATCCTATCAGTAGGAGCCAGCAACACAGAGACAAACAAACACCTTGACCAAGAGAAGGAGAGGAGGAAACATAATCTCTCCTACTGGAGGGCCTTATCTATTTAGGTCACAGAGTTCCAGAGCAAGCATACGAGTGTTTGTGTCAGTGTGTCAGTTGTGGGTGTCTGTTTTGGTGTGAGTTCCCTAGGCTAGATACTAAAACAGGGGAGTGTCATGAGGCCCAAGACGTTCCCCGCTGCTCCGTATGTGGGCAACACGCGCCAGCGCCTCCAGGAGATCAAGGAGGGGCTGAAGCAGCCAGCCAAGCTGGTGAGCCAGGCCCTCCATGGGGGCAGCTCCTGGGGTGAGGGGGGCCGCGGGACCGAAAGCAAGGGCAAAGACCCCGGGAGTCGCCAGCAGCCGCTCCGGCCCCCTCAGAAGTTCAACAACTACCAGAACGCTTTGAGAGAGATCCGCAAGTCCCTCATGCCCTTTGCCAATGAGTCTGGCCCCTCTGGCTCCGCCCACCCTGCTGGAGACGTCAACCGACAGATGCTGCAGGAGTTGGTCAATGCTGGCTGTGACCAGGTGAGGACTGGAGAGTGAGTGAGTGTCTGTGTGCTTTCAAGTGGGAGAATCTGCTCTCGTCTGAATCAATGTCTCAGCTTAAATGCTGGTTCTATAATCATGTCCTGTAAGCGCCTAACGTAACTCACAAATGTGGATGTTGAAAGCGCCATTCAATGTCATAATATCCAGAGTACAGTACAATGGTTACATAATGTGGAACGCAGAAATGTTAAAATATCAGTTGGTTTCTTCATCCTCTTTCGGAACGAGTGAACATCTTGTCCACTCCAGAGAGAGAGAGAAGAGGAGAGCAAACGTTTCTGCAGGAAATTGTCAGCTCACACATGCTCACCTTTCGCCTAAAGAAATAAAGCATACTATATTTCAGATATGGATAGCCTTATTACAGGGATACAATTTATCGGAGTATTTCCGAGTAATAAGGGTCAGGCTGTTCAGCAGAGTTCAGTCTCTTTAAACACTCATAACTGGCCTAAGATCAGGGCATTTTAAAGGGCTCTGTGTGTTCGAAGCACTTGGATTGGCCAGAGACCAGTTACTATAATCAGACTCAGTACTGTGGTTGAAGTCTTCAGGACAGGCCTGAGGACAGGCCCTGTGATGGCGGCACTCCTCATTTTAAAGAATGCTTAACTCAAGTCTGTGCTAGGGAACAACCGCTCCTCAGACCTCAGCACAGTAGAATTAGAGATAGTGGGGCGAGAGGGAGGGAAGAAAGACACAAGCCAGATAGATGCAACTCTTTTCCTGCCTACTGACTTTGACTGTCTGTCGTCTGGCTTTTACCATCATAGTGATGGATTGTAGATATGGTGTCTCAATGAGCAAAGCTGCAGTCACCTGTCGCTGTGTTTGTCCTAGGGCTGCCTCCTCAAGTTAACCCAGCCGGACCGAGGTACGGGTCCAGTAAAGACATTAACAACAACATTACGACCATTTAGCAACTTAATCAGTCCTCAGCCCTTTACATAAATGCTTTTAGTTTTCTGGACCAGCCACCAGGCGTGTCGTATGATGGATGGTCCTGGTATTTTTAGGCGACTGTGACCTAGGAGCCACTGAACAGACCATTGAGTGTGGGCCCATATTTTCCTACACATTCCACAGCCATAATGGCCACTGTAGTGAGTGGCCTCTCTAGTCTCAACCCCCCTCCATCCCCAAGGGCCCTCTGGCCTTATTCTTATCAGCAGCCTCTCCTCCAGCCACAAATTACACAGCGCTGCGGCAAGTTACATAATCACAGTAAAAGAGGAAATGTTTTGGTGGGGAGCGAGGAGGGGTGGAGTGTGGATGAGCTCTTTTCCTCTCCTCCACCTTCCTTCATGTGTACAGCGGCTGCACTATTACTGTATGAGGGGCGGGCCAGGCGGAGTGGAGGGGAGACAGGAATCTTATGCACACTAAGCATATTAAACCTCTGACATATGAAATGATGTGGTCGCCGCCTTTATGTAATGATGAGGTTAACAGGATGTGACAGAGGCCTTGTGTGTGTGTGTGAGATTAAGAGAAGGAGAATATGGTGGCGCACTATCTTTTGTTCCACATACCTATTGATGTCCCTCCCTCTCAGCCTGTCCATCCAGACTCGGCTCCATAAAGGTCTTTCAGAACTTAGAACAGTGGCACAGAAACTGTCACTACGTCCAGGAGTGTGTATTTTGTTGTTCACTTGGGGGGAGGTGGGTGTGTGTGATGATATTTACGAACTCCCAGCCTTCTAAGGAGTGTGTGTGTGTGTGTTTGGGATAACTCCCTGGCTTGTGGCTGTAACCATTATAACAAGGGTGCAAATGTGGTAGTGGATATTTTAGGCTGGAAGTCACATGAGTCTAGTAGAGAAACAGAGGGAGAAGGAGAGAGTATGCGAGAGGGAGGGAGAGCAATGGGAGGAAAAGACACCCAAAACACAGATTTCCAAATAGCTGGAATTCTTTACTTCCTGGCCTGTGGAAGTGAGTGTTTATTTTCGGGTTCCTGTGCGTGTACGCTAGTGTGTGTGTGTGTTATGTGTGAGGGAGAGGGAGGGAGGGAAAGAGTGTGTTTTGGTTCAGTGATATGGGCATGCCCACTCTGATGTACACACACATTGTGTAGAATATCTGTGGCTCCGTTGTTTCCTGGTTCTGAGAGCTGATTGTGCTCTCTCGCTATGCAGCCCTGTTTTTAAACCCTTAAGTTTCCTCCCTGCAAATGGAAGCACCCAGTCTGTGTCAGAACCTGTGGACACACAATGGCTGCATTCGTCTCTTTAAACTAGTTTTAAAGTCCACTTCAGTCCTTAAAATGTGTTTAGCCCTAGTTAGGGTTGTTGCGGTGACTGCCATGACTGCAGTAAAATTCTAAGTGAACGTTGAGTCATCTGTAATCTCTTATGCACTCTGTACATGCGTTAGTAGTACCCAACTCACTAACGATCATCAGGTCGCTAATGGCCTGGTAGTCAGGGCTCTATTGACCCTCTAACCACTCTGACATAAACGCAATCTAAAATCAAAACAGTATCTGCTTTTAAAACTCACCTCACTGTGATGATCAATTTGAAGAAAGAAATTCAACAACAGGTTGAAACTGAGTGGAAAACATGGTCGTTGTGGATATTGTTTCAAAGCCTAATACAAAGAAATAGACAGCACTTTCTAAGGTAATGATTAATTCAAAACATCCATAAGCATATTAGAACATATACATATTCATAGGCCCAAGCCATAATGAGCCGAAGCCCCCCCCCCCCCCCCCAAAAACGGAATTAAAATGATTGTGCTGTTATACAATACATAGCCTACTGCATATTACACAAAAATACTGATTTAAGATATCTTTGGTATATAATTGGTCTATCCTAAATTGAGTTAGCCTACAGTTTGTAGTGAATTTGATTTTGAATAGCCTAGTAATAGGGCATTTTATTTATTTTCATAGTTAATAGGCTGACACATGACCTTATAGCTAGAGAATATCTCACCACTGTGCATTTCCATCTCCTCCCCTCTCTTCTTCATTCCTTTCTCCAGCGCACAGAGAAAGGGGGTGGCAACAGTTTTTAATGAAATGTTTAGGTGTGAAAACATGTTACTATCGATGTTCCCGAACAGATTTCACTTGGTTACCCAACTGAAGCACTGAGTAGCTGTAGAAACAGGGTGGGAACAGAGCCCATGGCATACAGAGTTTGGGCGGAATATCACCAGTTGCGCGTTGTGAAATAACCGGAGTAGCCTAAACAAACCAGCGGGAAAGTGGCCTCAATTTTTGCCCAAAACAAAACTAATTTTACATATTAGTGAAGACAAGATTAAATTTAGAATAGTCTGATGGGTTCAAATTAGAAAATATTTTTGCGACTTTCTAAAGTCATCAATATCCTATAGTTTCATCATGCAGCCCATATCTTTTGATTTCTAAGACATTTTAAGGTTTGTATCATTCTCAACTAAAGTTGACAAATAAGTCTAAATCTAGTGAATAGGACCTGTTTCAAATGATTACTTTTACACTCAACATGTGCACTCTCACGCCAGGAATGCAAAAAATATACTTTCTATTTTATTCAGCTGTTCAATTATATTCTTATTACTATAAAACAATATAAAATAATGGAACATGACTCATAAGCATATCTTGTCTGCTAAATTAACAAGCCTACAGCCTATGGCATGGCACATAGCCAGATAACATACAGTAGGCCAACTCACATTTTGTTCTTCTGAAATACATTTTCTTCAAATAATAATGTTTCTTTAGACCTGCTGAAAATACATAAATTGGTGATGGTATATATTCAATTGATTTCTAACTTTTTTTTTCATGCAGACGTTCCAAAGGCGCACATCAGCAGCTTGTATGCGTGGAGGTCTGGTGATGCTAAACTTGTTTATGTTAATTTACGGTCAATTACCTTGAGACCGGCAGTCTTATGCATGACAATAACCGGCTGACAAAGATTCATGACCGCCACAACCCTAGCCCTAGTTTATTTCCTGTAAAATGTAATATTCATACACAACATCGTCTTGATTCTTTGTTTTAACAACAACCTCCAGTGGTTATTTCAGATGAGCAGTAGTATTTGGTTGAAGTTCTCTAACTGACCAGCGGAGGCAGTGTGGGGTTGAATGCCTGTGTTGACTGAGGGCCACACTGAGGTATGGGTTGAATGTCTTTAGAGTGAGGTCATATGACATTAAGGGGTATTTCCTCATGTAGGTGTGGGTCGCCTAGTTAAAGAACGGTCACAGCTTGTGTCGTGTTTATTTTCATGTCTCACTCACTGATGTTTAATGGCTGTTGTTGTTTGTACTCTGCCTATCAGCCAGTATGAAAATAGTAGGATAACCTGCATTATCTTTATATAAATCCTAAAATATGTACTACAGTATGGTACAGAACTGTCACCGTAGAGGTCCTTGTCATAAGAATAGCGTGCTGTTGAAATTTTGAAAGAATGTAAAAGGGAAGGTTCTATGTTCTCTGTGTTTTATGTTGTTGTGTGTGTGTGAGGCTGGCTCAGGAAATGGCTGGTGCATGACCCCAGGAGAAGAGGATGCAGGTGCAAGGCCTGCTGGGGGGCTGTTTAAATCATCATGTCCTTATGTGTGCATGGTTGACAATAGAAGAGACAATGACAACAGAAAAGGCTATACACTATCTGGCACTAAAATAATGCAATCTGTTCCACAAAATGAGATGGATGAGTGTCATCAGTCACAGTCTCTCAATGATTTATCAGTGTCTTTTCAACACCGTTGTTTTTCCACCAGGAAATGGCGGTGCGGGCTCTGAAGCAGACGGGCAGCAGAAACATTGAGGCTGCTCTGGAGTACATCAGTAAGATGGGATACCTGGACCCCCGCAATGAACTCATCGTCCAGGTCATCAAACAGACCTCACCAGGTAACACAACTCATGCACATAGTGCATTCGGGAAGTATTCAGACCCCTTTACTTGTTCCACATTTCATAAATGTACAGTCTTATTCTAAAAATGATTAAATTGGTGACAAAGCAACAACAGGTTGAGAGTCCTTTAGGTGCCTTTTGCAAACTCCAAGTGGGCTGTCATGTGCCTTTTACTGAGGAGTGGCTTTTGTCTGGCCACTCTACCATAAAGGCCTGATTGGTGGAGTGCTGCAGTGATGTTGGTCCTTCTGGAAAGTTCTCTCGTCTACACAGAGGAACTCTGGATCTCTGTCGGCGTGACCATGGGGTTCTTGGTCACCTCCCTGACCAAGGCCCTTCTACCCTATTGCTCAGTTTGGCGGGGCGTCCAGCTCTTGGAAGAGTCTTGGTGGTCCCAAACTTCTTCCATTTAAGAATGATGGAGGCCACTGTGTTCTTGGGGACCTTCAATGCTGCAGACATTTTTTGGTACCCTACCCCAGATCTTAAATAAAGGTTAAATAAAAAATAAAAATCTGTGCCTCAACACAATCCTGTCTCGGAGCTCTACGGACAATTCCTTCGACCTCATGACTTGGTTTTTGTTCTGACATGCACTGTCAACTGTGGGATCTTATTTAGACAGGTGTGTGCCTTTCCAAATCGTGTCCAATCAATTGAATTTACCACAAGTGGACTGCAATTAAGTTGTAGAAACATCTCAAGGATGATCAATGAAAACAGGATGCACCTGAGCTCATTTTCGAATCTCATAGCAAAGGGTCTGAATACGTATGTTAATAAAATATTTCCAGTTTTTATTTGTAATACACTTGCAAAAAGGTCTAAAAACCTGATTTCACTTTGTCATTATGGGTTATTGTGTGTAGATTCATGAGGAAAATGTTTTATTTAATCCATTTTAGAATAAGGCTGTAATGTAGCAAAATGTGGGAAAAGTGAAGGGGTCTGAATACTTTCCGAATGCACTGTACATTCTAAATATATGCACATAAAGTTTGAAATGCAGTAAGGATATGAACTCACTCCCCACTATGATTTCTGTCCACAGGCAAAGGGGGCATTCCAAACTCAATGGACCACAGACCACCATTGGAGGGAACAAGTGAGGGCGCCATGCCTTCCTACCACCAGATGGTGGCGCCGATGTATGAGGGTGCTGGTTATGGGCCAGAGGGTGCCTACATGGGCGCCCCTCCTGTCATGAACTACATGATGCCCCCCTCGGTCGCGGTACAGGGCCCTGCCATAGGTAACCCCATGGGACGCCCCCTCAGCATGGGAGCCTACACTCCAGCCATGGCAGCCTACCCTCCAGCCAATCCAGGGAACCCCATGTACACCCCAGGCACCACGCAGAATGCCTACCCAGGCAGTATGGAGCAGGCCATGATGGGCTACAGCGTCCCCAGCCAGCCCCTGCAGCTTCAGCCCCAGGCACCAGGAGTCCCTGTCACCGGACCCCACTACGACTATGGCCACGTCCGGCCTCACATGATGGAGCCCTCAAGCTACGGCGTGCAAAGGAGTGCCTCCTTCCAGAACAAGATGCCACCGCTGGCACCCGACAACTACGTCAACATGCAGGGGAAAGGGGCCATGGGCCAGAACGGGGGAGGGTACCCTCCTAACATGTACATACCGCCCCACCCCCAGCAGTCCAGCCCAACCTCACACCAGGTCCACATGATGTCCCGCTCACCCGGTGGAGCCGCCGCTGCCATGGGGCCAGATTTCTCTGACCTGCTCACACCCTCTAGAGCCAGCCTTAACCTGGACCTGTACGAGCAGCACCAGCACCACTGGGCCGGTTCCCAGGGGCCTGAGGGGGCCCCTCCAGCCAGGCAGCCCCAGCCTCAGGGGCCCTTCCGGGGAGAGGTGCGGGTCCCTAGCAGGACCAACTCCTTCAACAACCGGTCAGTGCCCCCAAACAACGTCCGACCCACCCTGGTCACCCCAGCTCCCGGCAAGCAGGACCCGTCCCTGGGACAACCCAACACCATCACAGCGGTGACTTCACCCCCCATCCAGCAGCCGGTGAAGAGCATCCGAGTAATGAGGCCCGAGCCGAAGACTGCTGTGGGGCCATGTCACCCTGGCTGGTTGGCTGCTCAGGAAGCATCTGAGCCCCTCGCCTACATGCCTGAAGAGGCCTACTCTCTGGAGCATGCCCAGGAGACCCGCTGTCCACCACCTCCCTACCCCAAAACCCTGCACATGTCTGGGGCTGCTTCAGAGGCAGGGCTCCTGGAGGGACCAGGAGGAGCTATGTGTGGAGCCCCAGACCTCAACACCCCTTCTAGGCCACATGGTGGTAGTGGAGGAGGAGGAGGAAAGGCAGAGGAGAGCCAGGTGAAAGAGAAGACCAAGTCTGGGAAAGGAGAGAAGGCAGTGAAAAACAAGAAGCAGATCCAGACATCGCCGGTGCCGGTGAGGAAGAACGGACGTGATCAGGAGAAGAGGGAGTCGCGCATTAAAAGCTACTCGCCCTTCGCCTTCAAGTTCTACATGGAGCAGCATGTGGAGAATGTGATGAAGACCCACCAGCAGAAACTGAACCGCAGGCTGCAGCTAGAGCAGGAGATGTCCAAGGTGAGACAGAGAGAGACCTAAAGGTTTTGAGGACCTGTGTTGTAGACAACACATCGAAGACCCTACATGCCTAGAATGGGAGTCAATGAGTTCATGGCTTTATTTGTAACAGCTTGTCCAAAACATTTAGAAAAACAATTACTCAGGGTTCAGTCCTTTTGATAGAATGTTATGAAATCATACAAACAAAAAAATGGGGTTTACTAGTCAAGTAATACATTATTACATTTTTTCCCCTACATTCACAGTTGATTGAGACATTAGAAACATCAAATATAAAATAATCGTAGTAAGGCATGTATACAGTATTTTACCAAGGCAACTTAACCTTTTTTATTCTTCCCCTCCCCCTTCCTCCAGGCTGGCCTATCAGAGGCGGAGCAAGAGCAGATGAGGAAGATGCTTAACCAGAAGGAGTCCAACTACAACCGGCTGCGCCGTGCCAAGATGGACAAGGCCATGTTTATCAAGATCAAGACGTTGGGGATCGGGGCCTTCGGTGAGGTGTGCCTGACCCGCAAGGTGGACACGGGAGCCCTGTACGCCATGAAAACGCTGCGCAAGAAGGATGTGCTCAACCGCAACCAGGTGGCCCACGTCAAGGTAAAGCTGAAGGCAAATTATCATGATGACACGTTGCACCTGGTGATGTTTCCATGTTATTGTGATGCCAAAAGCACATTTCAGCGTTTGGTGTGGAATGGACAATAAAGTTTTTTCTTATTCTTTCTAACCCTAAGGCTGAGCGTGACATCCTGGCGGAGGCAGACAACGAGTGGGTGGTGCGTCTGTACTACTCGTTCCAGGATCGTGACAGCCTCTACTTCGTCATGGACTACATCCCCGGGGGAGACATGATGAGCCTGCTGATCCGCATGGGCATCTTTCCCGAGCCGCTGGCATGCTTCTACGTGGCTGAGCTGACCCTGGCCATCGAGAGTGTCCACAAGATGGGCTTCATCCACCGCGACATCAAGCCTGACAACATCCTCATCGACCTGGACGGACACATCAAGTTGACCGACTTTGGCCTCTGCACTGGCTTCCGCTGGACGCACAACTCCAAGTACTATCAGAAAGGTGAGCAGGGGAAAGACAAAGGACAAGTTCTTTCACTGCGTAGATGCTTTTGTATAGACGGCTTCCCCTTGATATGATCGATATGTAATATCCTCTCCTCTCCAGGGAGCCACATCAGACAGGACAGCATGGAGCCCAGTGACTTCTGGGATGACGTGTCCAACTGTCGTTGTGGCGACAGGCTGCAGACCCTAGAGCAGCGGGCGACACGGCAACACCAGCGCTGCCTGGCACACTCCCTGGTGGGCACGCCCAACTACATCGCCCCTGAGGTGCTGTTGCGCAAAGGTGAGGGCAAGACCGGGCATGGTGGAGTAGTTGTATGTTTGATATATGAAATAAAGTAGCCTATTGTGATCTTGTTAGTGAGAGGTTGTGGTGTTGTCCTTGCAGGGTACACCCAGCTGTGTGACTGGTGGAGTGTGGGAGTGATCTTGTTTGAGATGCTGGTGGGACAGCCCCCCTTCCTGGCCCCGACACCCACCGAGACACAGATTAAGGTTAGTAGTCAGTCGACTCACGGCTCAGTAAAACTACTGAATGTGGAAATACCATATCACTCCTCAATTGCAGCTCTGAAACATACTGTATCCTCACGGTCTCCCCCTTCCCTTTCCTCTTCAGGTGATAAACTGGGAGAGCACACTGCAGGTGCCCCCGCAGATCAAGCTCAGCCCTGAGGCTGTCGACATCATCGGCCGTCTCTGCTGCTCCCCAGAGGAACGTCTTGGGAGCAACGGCGCCGGCGAGATCAAAACTCATCCCTTCTTCGACCAGATGGACTTCTCCAGCAACCTGCGCACCCAGCCCGCCCCCTACCGGCCCAAAATTGCCCACCCCATGGACACTTCCAACTTTGACCCAGTGGAGGAGGAAGGTGGTCCCGGGGCGTGGAGTGATAGCGGAGACAGCACCCGGGCCTGGGAGACCCTCTGCACCCCACACGGGAAACACCCGGAGCACGCCTTCTACGAGTTCACCTTCCGCAGGTTCTTTGACGACAACGGCTGCCCCTTCCGCTACCCCAAGCCCCCAGAGACCAGCCACAGCCATGGGCCTCCCAGCAACAGCGGAGCCAGCAGCATGGGCCCTGAGGAGGAAGAGGAGGAGGAGGAAGAGCAGGGGGAGGGCTGTGAGCCTGTGTATGTGTAGAAGAGCCCAGACTGTTGGCTTTCTAAACCATGGCCCCCCTCTCTTTCTCTCTCGCTCTCTCTCTCCAGCAAATCAACACTCAGCACCTGGGACCCTGTCTGCCAACCTCCCATCTACCACTGTGAATGTATGTTCATGTGTGTGTGCGTGCCTCTGTACATGCGGTTTTGAGAGACTTGAGAGCGAGTGAGATATTGAGAACAGGACGGCCTGACATCTGTTCAACAATTCAAGCACTACTGTGTGGAATCTACAGCGTGAGCAGAGACTACAATAAGAACCCCTGATCTGGGACCAAGAAACAACTAACTGTACAAGGGCTAGGCATGGGATAATGATGCCAGAGGACTGTTATGAAAAAAGACTAATCAGAACAGGTAGTTCTTCTAAAAGGCTCCATTGTACTGTGGAGGTTTACAAAAGTGTTCAGATAAGAGTTTGACACTCGGACCGTGACCATGCGTGTTTCTCGTGGTCATAGTGCTCTATCCCATTCCTTCCACCCTGGGTCTTACAGAGATCACTTCTTCCAGGTTGACCTTACCCCATGAAGTAAACACAAACCCTTGCTGTTTCACGGGTTGCTTGTCTCTTCCTTTCTGAGACATAGGGACTAGAACCAGTGTGTGCTTTGGACACTGAGCTGGACTTTAGGTTGGACAGGACTGAATTAACTAGCGGGAAGAATCAAAACACGACACTTCTCACACAGCTATGACAAAATAAGCTACCAAAATACACATGCACACTTTGCAGGATGGTTGAACTACACAATCTAGGAGGGGGAAATTAGGTTGTCCTCTGCAGCTAACCACCCTAAGTCCTCTAAAACCACAGGGTTATCTTACGCATTTCTATCAATGTTGTTTGGATGTTTTTCAAAGGTAGAGGGTCTGACATGGCAGTCTAGAGATTCCCCCAAGGTTAACTAGCTGTGTGTCTCCTACCTTCAGCTTCACACACATTTTTTTTCTCCAAATAGGTGATGTGGAATGCCGCCATCTTGTGGTTATCTAACTTAAAAGAGTTAGATTAAAACCCTTAAAAGAGTTAGATGCACTATTGTAAAGTGGTTGTTCCACTGGATATCATAAGGTGAATGCACCAATTTGTAAGTCGCTCTGGATAAGAGCGTCTGCTAAATGACTTAAATGTAAATGTAAAATGGTTAGAGAGCCACTATGTTGTTCCCTTACCACCCCTAAATGATTCTGTTTCGAGTGTCAGACCCAGGGGAATGGATGTGATGGGGAAATACTCGTAGGAACAACAACAAATTCCTTTGGTTGAAGTGCCAGCTGCCAGATACATGGATGACATTGTTATTCGAGTCAATCAATTCCTCTCTCGGTATTATTATGATGACTATGTTTTATTGAGCTAGTTCTGAGGAAGGTGAACTACAAGTGTGAATCATTGCTTTGTTGTGGATATGGATCTCGTGATTACATACATGTTTGGTAAGCAGTCACGCCTATCCATGTCTCAACACAACACGTACAGTACACCTGCTCTAAGACTGTCATGTACTGTGACATTACTGATGCCGTGCTTTTTAGCCACATTGACATTTCAAAGTCCAACCTGCTAGTGCACCACTTCCACACACACAGT
Organism: Salvelinus alpinus; assembly: GCF_045679555.1. Taxonomy (NCBI): domain Eukaryota; kingdom Metazoa; phylum Chordata; class Actinopteri; order Salmoniformes; family Salmonidae; genus Salvelinus; species Salvelinus alpinus. The sequence goes on from NC_092099.1 coordinate 31,755,997, forward strand.
ATTATACAGTTAACACATCCAAGTATCCACACAGTCTCCTCGGTCCGTAAGGAGACATGGCAGAAACATATAATAGTATGACTATGTGCAATACAGAAAATACAATATATCGTTTTGTAAACACTTACAATTATCCTTTTGATCTTTTAATACTGAAGCACGCTATGTACAAATATATATTATATTGGTTTATATATTTTCCGTATAGTTACATGACCCAATGCTGCTTATTATTGTGATTAATATTATTATTTACATTTTTATCATTATTTCATGTATACGTACTTCTTTCCTTTTTGTGTGAAAAGAAAAGTGTGGGTTTGATTGCCAGTGTGTTTGAATTTGAAATTGACGAACGGTGTGCTTTTTTAGATGAATGTTGGTGCGTATCTATCCACCACAAGATGATGATGATGATGATGATCAGTGTTTGTGCAGAATAACGACAGCAGCGTTCCTGCTCTCTGCAACTGGGCTGGCCCTGTGTGTAGGAGAGTAGGGCGGAAGAGGGAGAGAGACAGACAGTGATAGAGAAAGATGCGTTTCAGAGACAAAAGGAAAGCAGGGCAGGATTGGTTATAAAGTGTAAAATATATGAATAAATGAATAAATAGCCTCCTTTGTATTACAAGAACAAGTATGGTAAATGACAGACTATTATTGGTACATTTTAATGCATCCTAATGACCACAGGTTAATTTGACCATTAATATTATGCTTGTGTTACAGAATTGTTGTTATGCAGTGGAGCACTGCTCAAAGCAGGAAATGCTTTATTTTCTCCAATATCTCCATATGCTTATTGACAATCAACCATTGACGCAGTCTTGTATGTCCAACTGAATAACAGTATTCAAAATGTGATTGCATACTGACGGAAGGGTCAAGAAGTTGCAAGTTCTGCCGTATGTCAATTCCCAGACATTCTAAGTGCACCAATATGTATCTCAAAGATCAGATTTGTGACAAAATATGAGGGGAATATTTTAAACAATGACAATTGTTTAAACGTGCCAATAATGTTTTTGCTCACTTGCATGACAAAATTGAAATGGACATGTTTTTATAATATGCCTCATGTCTTCAGGATTGGGCAGCAAATTCACTTAATTTGATCATCATTGTCAGCGCAAGTGGGATTGCCAATCCACCAGGATGAACTACTCAGTGAAAAATAGCTTTAAAAAGAAACTGCTCACCGAGTCAGTTTTCTAGTGTGTATGAGTGTTTTGTATTAGGTGTGCTGTGGATGACGTGTGGTTTCCCTGTATCTGAGTTTTGAAAGTGATGACTGACAATCTTTGACTGATTTGAGATCTTATGTAATGACTCATGATTGGACTTTTTTATCTATGTACCTTTTTGTATTTTTACTCTCGGGAGTTTCTCATGTCTTTGATCCTCCTTAATGTATAATACAATTTTGTTACTCTTGAATATATATTTATACAGATATACATATTTTTTTGTATCTATATTCTTTTTCATTTCCTCTGAGCTAATGTTCGAACCTCTTTGTCTACAATATTATAGACAATATAATTTGGACAGCATATCACCTTTTTTTACGTATGTATGAATTGAGAATTTGAAAAAATGCTTTCACTGTCCTCACGTGTAAAATATATGTATAAATTTAAATTAACCAGCTTTGACTTGTGTTGTAATTCCAAAGCCTCAAACCATGTTATGTCTGGATGAATAATATGATTGACTCTTGTTGGCTTTGAATATTAGACTTAACCAATTTTAGCAGAAAATTGAGAAGTCTTGTCTGTTGATGTGATCAATTCAGTTAATTTATTTGGACTTCAACAGGAACTTGCCTGGCATTGAAGAGCACTGAGTTTAGACAACATTAAATCATCATCATTCACAGACATGACAGATGACACCCACAAACAGAGAGCTACAGTACATTTGGAAAATATTCAGACCCTTTCACTTTTTCCAAATTTTGTTACATTACAGCCTTTATTCTAAAATGGATTAATTAAAAATGTCACACATTACCCCATGATGACAAAGCGAAATCAGGCTGTAGAAATGTTTGCAAATGTATTCAATATGTTAAGAAATGATACCTTATTTACATAAGTATTCAGACCTTTTGCTATGAGAATTGAAATTGAGCTCAGGTGCATCCTGATTCCATTGATCATACTGGAGATGTTTCTACAACTTGATTGGAGTCCACCTGTGATAAATTCAATTGATTGGACATTATTTGTAAAGGCACACACCTGTCTATATAAGGTCCCACAGTTGACAGTGCATGTCAGAGCAAAAACCAAGCCACGAGCTCGAAGGAATTGTCCGTAGAGCTCCGAGACAGGATTGTGTCGAGGCACAGATCTTGGGAAGGGTACCAAAAATATCCCGCAGCATTGAAGAATGGAAGAAGTTTGGAACCACCAATACTCTTCCTAGAGCTGGCTGCCCGGCCAAACTGAGCAATTGGGGAGAAGGGCCTTGGTCAGGGAGGTGACCAATAATCCAATGGTAACTCTGACAGAGCTCAGAAGCCACTACTCAGTAAAAGGCATACGACAGCCCGCTTGGAGTTGACAAAAGGCACCTAAAGACTCTCAGATCATAAGAAACAAGATTCTCTTGTCTGATGAAACCAAGTTGAACTATTTGGCCTGAATGCCAAGCATCACGTCTGGAGGAAACCTGGCACCATCCCTACGATGAAGCATGGTGGTGGCAGCATCATGCTGTGGGGATGTTTTTCAGCGGCAGGGGCTGGGAGACTAGTCAGGATCGAGGGAAAGATGAACAGAGCAAAGTACAGAGAGATCCTTGATGATCCTTGATCCAGAGCGCTCATGACCTCGGACTGGGGCGAAGCTTTACCTTCCAACAGGGCAATGACCCTAAGCACACAGCCAAGACAATGCACAAGTGACTTCGGGACAAGTCTCTGAATGTAATTGAGTGGCCCAGCCAGAGCCCGGACTTGAATCCGATCTAACATCTCTGGAGAGACATGAAAATAGCTGTGCAGCAATGCTCCCCATCGAACCTGACAGAGCTTGAGAGCATCTTCAGAGAAGAATGGGAGAAACTCCCCAAATACAGGTGTGCCAAGCTTGTAGCATCATACCCTAGAAGACTCGAGGCTGTATTCGCTACCTTAGGTTCTTCAACAAAGTACTGAGTAAGGGTCTGAATACTTATGTAAATGTGATATTTCAGTTTATTTTTAATAAACCTGTTTTTGCTTTGTCATTAAGGGGTATTGTGTGTAGGTTGAGGGGGGGGGGGGGACTATTTAATCCATTTTACAATAAGGCTGTAATGCAACAATGTGGAGAAAGTGAAGGGTTCTGCATACTTTCTGAATGCACTGTATATACAGTTGAAGTCGGAGGTTTACATACACTTATGTTGGAGTCATTAAAACTAGTTTTTCAACCACTCCACAAATTTCTTGTTAACAAACTATAGTTTTGGCAAGTCGGTTAGGACATCGACTTTATGCATGACACAAGTAATTTTTCCAAAAATTGTTTACAGACAGATTATTTCACTTATAATTCACTGTATCACAATTCCAATGGGTCAGAAGTTGACATACACTAAGTTGACTGTGCCTTTAAATAGCTTGGAAAATTCCAGAAAATTATGTCATGGCTTTAGACCTTCTGATAGGCTAATTGACATCATTGAGTCAATTGGAGGTGTACCTGTGGATGTATTTCAAGGCCTACCTTCAAACTCAGTGCCTCTTTGCTTTACATCATGGGAAAATCAAAAGAAATCTGTCTGGTTCAACCTTGGGAGCAATTTCCAAATGCCTGAAGGTACCACGTTCATCTGTACAAACAATAGTACGCAAGTATAAACACCATGGGACCATGCAGCTGTCATACCGCTCAGGAAGGAGACACGTTCTGTCTCCTGGAGATGAACGTACTCTGGTGCGAAAAGTGCAAATCAATCCCAGAACAACAGCAAATGACCTTGTGAAGATGCTGGAAGAAACGGTCACAAAAGTATCTATATACACAGTAAAACGAGTCCTATCGACATAACCTGAAAGGCCGCTCAGCAAGGAAGAAGCAACTGCTCCAAAACCGCCATAAACAAGCCAGACTACGGTTTGCAACTGCACATGGGGACAAAGATCATACTTTTGGAGAAATATCCTCTGGTCTGATGAAACAAAAATAGAACTGTTTGGCCATAATGACCATTGTTATGTTTGGAGGAAACGGGAGGCTTGCAAGCCGAAGAACACCATCCCAACCGTGAAGCATGGGGGTGGCAGCATCATGTTGTGGGGGTGCTTTGCTGCAGGAGGGACTGGTGCACTTCACAAAATAGATGGCATCATAAGGGCGGAAAATTATGTGGATATATTGAAGCAACATCTCAAGACATCAGTCAGGAAGTTAAAGCTTGGTCGCAAATGGGTCTTCCAAATGGACAATGACCCCAAGCATACTTCCAAAATTGCAAAGAATAGTTATTCTTTGCAATTTTATAACTATTCTTTGCATAGTTATAAGAATAGTTATTGCAAAATACATGATCATGATTAATACAGTGCAACATCGCAATGTCCACAGGACTCTTCTTTTAATCACAGTCTTCTTTAAACTGCTGAGTGCATGTTAAGCATTGTAATGCTTCTGTGAACAAAATAGTTCAGTGCTGTTTGTACTAGCTGTGGACATAGGGAAAATAGGACTAGTTCTGCAGTTCCTGCATAATCTGACAGGTCCACACACATCAGCAAGATCAACAGGCCATATGTGCCAAAGAAAAGAGGACAATATTCAGAGTAGGTTGTAGTCAGACCTTAACCCCATACCTTTAAAGTGAAGAGTTTGGGGTTTTGTAGTAGCCTGGCTGACACGACTCACATGGTACACAGCGAGGGAGAGCTGTGAAACATTGGTCTGTACAAGAATCCGTTCTTGGTGCAATGTTCACACAAAAGTTGCTTGAGCTTTGTTTGGTTCTCTCTTTTTTCCCAGGGGGTTTGACCTGTCCTTTGGATTTAAAAATCCAACAGTTGTGTTGGTAGGGGGCGGTGTGTGGCTGTCCATGTGGGTGTTTTTGTGAGAAAGACACATAGGACAACCAATCTGTTAAAAATCCCCCTTCATTATCCACACTTTGTGCCTACAACATCAAGACTTCGAGTTTGGTGTCAGCCAGACTAGTTTGTAGGGTCGTTTTGGGCATTGTGGGTTGTTTTTGGTAGGTTTGAGGTAGCTATTTTGGGTAGTTGTCCATTGTGGGGTAGTTTGGGGTATTTTGGGGGTAGTCGTGTTGTTTTGGGTGGTATTTGTGGGGTTGTTTTGGGCATTGTGGGTAGTTATGGGTTGTTTTTGGTAGGTTTGAGGTAGCTGTTTTGGGTAGTTGTTCATTGTGGGGTAGTTTGGGGTATTTTGGGGGTAGTTGTGTTGTTTTGGGTAGCTAGTGTTGTTTTGGGTGGTTGTTTTGGGCATTGTGGATATTTGTGGGTTGCTTTGCTTTGGATAATTAGAAGATTGTCCCCTGAGAGTTTGAAATTGTATACAGTGAGCTATACCAATATCAGCATTCTGGCCGTACCCAATATTATTTAGCCTGATTTTCAACGGTACTGATACAAGATCATTTTCATAACATTAATGAATTCAGATGCCAATTAAACTGTTAATTTCCATCAGATGGAGACATAGAATGTGACATACATTTTGTCTTACCATAATATTTATTTAGAAAGCAGTATAAGGACAAGGGTGTTCAAATATAGACCTGGACATCTTTTTATTCAGTATTCTATTGAAATGCAACAAGACACACTTAGAAGGTGTTTTGACATAAATTGTAATTTTTCTCAAGTCTGTAATTTCACTGTGTGTGCTACCTCTCTGAAGGTGTTAAAAAGGTTGAAGAAGATTTTTTGATGCACACGTGAACTGAAACATGGGTTCCATTTAATCAATGGTAAGATGAGCAATACAGTCAAATATTCAAATGGGGGTTGATTACAACTTAAATCTATGCAGGTTATTCATCTTGGTTGAAAGAGGTTTATGTGTGGTAGATGGATGAACATGTAGATTCTGATAAACTTTTTACCAGTGGAGGAAGTCCAGCACACAATCTATCCTACACAGCACAGGCATTGTATGTATTCAGGAAGAACTAGTTATCACGTCACCAATAATTATGTCCGAATTGATGACATTTTCAAAAATAAATATGTTAACCCTACCATGAAGTGTCAAATATTTATCTTACAGAAGGAAACAATGAGATAGAACAATCAGAAGTGCAACATACAACAGATGAAATCAAATGACAACAGATGATATTGTGGGCTCAGATTTGAAGGACACTCACACACCATTTAGACATAACTGGTAGGCTTTTAGCTGTCACGTAGTTCTAAGAAATGTGGCTGCATATTTTTTCAGAACTGACATATCTCTTTAAAGTCATTTACATCATAATTTGAAGCTATAAAATCACATGTAAAACAACATATTTTCTATGATAGGCTAGTGGGGCAAGGAATTACATTTCATGAGAGCAACATCACTTTTTTTAATAGGTATAATTTGTGTTCTATGCTATGACAACCATAACATTATGAACAGAATAGGTCCTCTGGGGGTTATGATAAGGTAAAGGTAATAACATAGATCTCTGGTAATATGTCATTTAGACATTCTTAATAAATAGGCATAATGGGGGTTTATTTTAGTAGTAATAATGACCACCTTTATCAATATTGTAAAAAAGACTTTCCAGAAAGGCCCACGAGTGCAAATCTTTCAAAAAGCCATTTTGACAAAAGGATTCAAATGATTTTGTGACTTTTTTGGTGCGCTCTCCTGGTGGTAGGAATCATCTATAAACATTCAGGTATCACAACATATGACGTTTGCAAGCGTCTTGGCTTGTAAAAATTAAGACCTTATGTTCAATATTTTATTGCTATGTTTTTTTATTACATATCGTCCATAGAGCCACGCGCTGTTCTGAAATTCCCTGCAAAAAGTCTCCACTATCAAATTGGCCAGAGTACCCCTAATCCCACAATTCAGCGCATGGCGCGTCATTGAAGAGAGACAATGATGGCGGCGGTTGGTGCACCAGAAGTGATTTCACAGCTGGAAAGCGCTGCCAAAGTTTTAATGGTGAGAAATATAATCTATTTTTTAAAGTTTTTTGGTATGTGTTTGGTTCCTGGTTTTATTGAGAGTTATTTGACGGCGAGCGATTTAGCGGGCACAGTTATTTATCGGAGAAGGATACTGATGCGTGGCGCAGTGCTGTCTCCATCCTGCAAAAATCTAGCATAGCCATCATCCCCAAAAGCCGCTAGCTATGTGTGACAGTGTCTGTTGTGACGATGTTTGTTTTTTTACTTCACTAGTAGAACACTCATGTTTACAGGGAACCACACACTTGTTTAGCTAGTTAGTTTGATTCAATACTCAAGTTGTATTTCTTCAACACTAGACAGTTCGGTGAACATCCCCATTGCAGCCCACGTCGTTAGACACGCTGTTGATTCACCATGTTCCACCTAACGTTAGCTAGCTAGCTACTGACTTTACCGTCTATTTGTCACCAACGTTATGCAACAGTCAAGGAGGGCAGTGTCTCAATTACCCGAATATATCACAAAGCACAGCTTTTAGTAAAGGAAAAGTCATATATTGCAAACGCTTAGCTTAACCATCAGGAAGGGTTGGCTTGCTAGTACAGTAACGTTAGTTGGCTAAAAGTTATCGATCACATACTTGATTAAGCACCATGCTTGGTGATTGAAGTACTCTGGGGAGCTCGTGCCAGTTACTTCGAATAACATTCTTCATGTTTGAGTTTATTCTATCCTTGCTATTGTTTTAGCCACATAATTATGTAACTGTGTTGAATAAGAGGTTAGCTAGTTAACAGATTCTGGTCCAATAGATCCTAAATGTGTGTGACGTGTGTAGTATGTTCAGGGGAAGGAAGCCCCTGTCGTGCCTGTGGTCAGGTGAGAAAAAATGGTCTTTCTCGCCTCATTCCTGGCCACCGTGACGTGAGTCAGAGAGCTTATTTTACTTCAATTAGACCTGGATTGGGATTTTTCTGCAGAGACCCATTCTAGCCATACTCCTTGGTTTACCGCGTATGTGTGTTTAGTTGTGTATATTTTGGGGGTCTTTTAAGGTGTGTGTGTGTGTGTGTGTGTGTGTGTGTGTGTGTGTGTGTGTGTGTGTGTGTGTGTGACTTTACTTAGTTGAGATTTGGTGTAATTGACTGTACACAAATGGTGTGTGTGTTTAGGCACCGCCGTCCATGGTCAATACAGAACAGAGGCAGCACGCAGAACACGTATTCCTCTCCTTCCGGAAGTCCAAATCACCCTTCGCTGTCTGCAAGCACATATTAGGTAAGTGTCCCTCTAACAAAAAAGCTTCAAAACACTCCTCAATTATGTTTGTTTGTGTGTGTTAGGCCTTAATCAAATCAAATGTTATTGGTCACATACACATGGTTAGCAGATGTTAATGCGAGTGTAGCGAAATGCTTGTGCTTCTAGTTCTGACAGTGCAGTAATATCTAACAAGTAATCTAACAAATTCACAACAACTACCTAATATACACAAATGTAAAGGGATGAATAAGAATATGTACATATAAATATATGGATGAGCGATGGCCGAGCGGCGTAGGCAAGATGCAATAGATGGTATAAAATACAGTATATACATATGACATGAGTAATGTAAGATATGTAAACATTATTAAAGTGGCATTTTTTTAAGTGACTAGTGATCCATTTATTAAAGTTGCTTATGATTTGATCTGTATGTGGGAAGCAGCCTATCTGTGTTAGTGATGGCTGTTTAACAGTCTGAAGGCCTTGAGATATAAGCTGTTTTTCAGTCTCTCGGTCCCAGCTTTGATGCACCTGTACTGACCTCGTCTCCTGGATGGTAGCGGGGTTAACAGGCATTGGCTCGGGTGGTTGTTGTCCTTGATGATCTTTTTGGCCTTCCTGTGACATCGGGTGCTGTAGGTCTCCTGGAGGGCAGGTAGTTTGCCCCTGGTGATGCATTGTGCAGACCGCACCACCCTCTGGAGAGCCTTGCGGTTGAGGGCTGTGCAGTTGCTGTACCAGGCGGTGATACAGCTCGACAGGATGTTCTCAATTAGAGGTCGACCGATTAATCGGAATGGCCGATTTAATTAGGGCCGATTTCAAGTTTTCATAGCAATCGGTAATCGGCATTACCGATTGTGGCCGATTACATTGCACTCCACGAGTAGACTGCGTGGCAGGCTGTGACTACCTGTTATGTGAGTGCAGCAAGGAGCCAAGGTAAGGTGCTAGCTAGCATTAAACTTATCTTATAAAAAACAATCAATCTTAACATAATCACTAGTTAACTACACATGGTTGATGATATTACAAGTTTATCTAGCTTGTCCTGCGTTGCATATAATCGACACGGTGTATGTTAATTTATCATTGAATCATAGCCTACTTCGCCAAACGGGTGATTTAACAAGCGCATTTGTAATAAAAGCACTGTTGTTGCACCAAAGTGTACCTAACCATTAACATAAATGCCTTTCTTAAAATCAATACACAAGTATATATTTTTAAACCTGCATATTTAGTTGATATTGCCTGCTAACATGAATTTATTATAACTAGGGAAATTGTGTCGCTTCTCTTGCGTTCTGTGCAACAGAGTCAGGGTATATGCAGCAGTTTGGGCCGCCTGGCTCATTGCGAACTGTGTGAAGACCATTTCTTCCTAACAAAGACAGCCAACTTCGCCAAACGGGGGATGATTTAACAAAAGCACATTTGCAAAAAAGCACAATCATTGCACGAACGTACCTAACCATAAACATCAATGCCTTTCTTAAAATCAACACACAGAAGTATATATTTTTAAACCTGCATATTTAGTTAAAATAAATTCATGTTAGCAGGCAATATTAAACTAGGGAAATTTTGTCACTTCTCTTGCGTTCATTGCACGCAGAGTCAGGGTATATGCAACAGTTTGGGCCGCCTGGCTCAACTAATTTGCCAGAATTGTACATAACTATGACATAACATTGAAGGTTGTGCAATGTAACAGCAATATTTAGACTTATGGATGCCACCCGCTTTCTTCTCCAACGCTTTGTTTTTGCATTATTTAAACCAAATTGAACATGTTTCATTATTTATTTGAGACTAAATTGATTTTATTGATGTATTATATTAAGTTAAAATAAAAGTGTTCATTCAGTATTGTTGTAATTGTCATTATTACAAACAAAACAAAAATTACGCTAGCGTCCCACATCGACAACAGCCAGTGAAATTGCAGGGTGCCAAATTCAGAACAGAAACCCCATAATTAAAATTCCTCAAACATAGAAGTATTATCCACCATTTTAAATATAAACTTCTTGTAAATCACAACCACAGTGTCCGATTTCAAAAAGGCTTTACTGCGAAAGCACACCATGTGATTATGTTAGGTCAGCACTTAGTCACAGAAAACCATACAGCCATTTTCCAGCCAAGGACACGTCCGAAAGAGCGATTCAATTAATCACTAACCTTTGATCTTCATCAGATGGCACTCATAGGACTTCATGTTACACAATACATGTATGTTTTGTTCGATAAAGTTCATATTTATATCCAAAAATCTCAGTTTACATTGGCGCGTTAAGTTCAGAAATGCATTGTCTCAAACAAACATCCGGTGAAAGTGCAGAGAGCCACATCAAATTACAGAAATACTCATCATAAACGATACAAGTGTTAAACATACGAATAAAGATAAACTTCTCCTTAATGCAACCGCTGTGTCAGATTTCAAAAAGGCTTTATGGAGAAAGCACACTTTGCCATTATGTTAGGTCAGCACCTAGCCACAGAAACCCATACAGCCATTTTCCAGCCAAGGAGAGTGTCACAAAAGTCAGAAATAGCATTAAAATGAATCACTTACCTTTGATGATCTTCATCTGGTGGCACTCCCAGGTCTCCATGTTAGACAAATGTTCGTTTTGTTCGATAATGTCCCTCTCTTTATGACCAAAAACGTCCTTTTTGTTCACGTGTTTTGTCCAGTAATCCGAATGCTTAAGGCGCGTTCGCTAAGTCCAGACAAAGTTTTTCAAAAGTACAATAAAAGTTAGTAGAAACATGCCAAACAATGTTTAAAATCAATCCTCCGGTTGTTTTTGTCATAAATAATCAATAATATTTCAACCAGACAAAAGCTTCGTCAATAGGAAAGGAGAAATAAGAAAGGCGCGTTCCCGATCAGGCGCATGGCTGATTGAAAGTGCTGTATCTCCCTAATTTTTCAAAGTAAAAGCCTGAAACAATGCCTAAAGACTGGCCACATGTAGAGGAAGCCACAGGGCTCGTGAACTGGGTCTTAAGTCTTTGTATGGTGGTTATGCTTTCAATGGAAAAACAGACTTTCAAAATAATAGTACTTCCTGGTTGGATTTTCCTCGGGTTTTCGCCTGCCATATCAGTTCTGTTATACTCACATACATTATTTTAACAGTTTTGGAAACTTTAGGGTGTTTTCTATCCAAATGTACTAATTATATGCATATCCTATCTTCTGGGCCTGAGTAGCAGGCAGTTTAATTTGGGCTCGCTTTTCATCCAAAATTCCGAATGCTGCCCCCTCCCTAGTGAAGTTAAGTTAAAATAAGTGTTCATTCAGTATTGTTGTAATTGTCATTATTACAAATATATATATATATATATAAATCGGACGATTAATCGGTATCGGCTTTTTTTGGTCCTCCAATAATCAGTATCGGCGTTGAAAAATCATAATTGGTCGACCTCTACTCTCAATTGTGCATCTGTAAAAGTTTGTGAGGGTGATATATGATACTGTGTGTGTGCAGGTGTGCCCATAACAGTGTTTCCTTTAGCCAGCGTTTGGCCGATTTTAAAAATAAATGAGAGAAAAGCCGATTTAATTCAAATTGGCGCCGACCAATTGTCTGGGAGAAGAAAGAAAAAAATCCCATTGCGAAATAATGCGTTTTAGCCTATTAATGGATGGAAATACACTATATATACACAAAAGTATGTGGACACACATTAGTGGATTCGGCTATTTCAGCCACACCCATTGCTGACAGGTGTATAAAATTGAGCACACAGCCATGCAATCTCCATAGACAAACATTGGCAGTAGAATGGCCTTACTGAAGAGCTCAGTGACTTTCAATGTGGCATTGTCATAGGATGCCACCTTTCCAACAAGTCAGTTCATAAAATGTATGCCCTGTAAGTGCTTTTATTGTGAGGTGGAAGTATCTATGAGTAACAATGTCTCAGCCGCAAAGTGGTAGGCCACACAAGCTCACAAAACGGGACGCCAAGTGCTGAAGAGCGTAGCAAGTAAAATTTGCCTGTCCTCGTTTGCAACACTCACTACCGAGTTTTAAACTGCCTCTGGAAGCAACGTCAGCACAATAACTGTTCGTCAGGAGCTTCCTGAAATGGGTTTCCATAATCGGACAGCTGCACACAAGCCTAAGATCGCCATTTGCAATGAATGCCAAGCGTCGACTGGACTGGAGTGGTGTAAAGCTCTCCGCCCATGGACTCTGGAGCAGTGGAAATGCGTTCTCTGGTGTGATGAATCACACTTCACCATCTGGCAAGTCCGACACAAATCTGAGTGTGGTGGATGCCAGGAGAACGCTACCTGCCCCAAAGCATAGTGCCAACTGTAAAGTTTGGTGGAGGAGGAATAATGTTCTGGGTTTGGGCTAGGCCCCTGAGTTCCAGTGAAGGGAAATCTTAACGCTACTCTGTGATTAATGTGCATCTGTCACCCTCCACAGAGACCAGTAAGGTGGACTATGTGCTGTTCCAGGCAGCCACGGCCGTCATGGAGGCGGTGGTACGGGAGTGGATCCTGCTGGAGAAGGCCAGCATCGAATCGCTACGGACATTCCTCCTCACCTACGTTTTACAGAGACCCAAGTAGGCGTGTGTGTAGCGGCAGCATGAATTAGATTCTCAAGGATCTATCAATCTCACTTCATGCAGGCCTGTAATGCAGTTTAAAAATGTGTCTCTCCTCTCTCCCCCCCCAGTCTACAGAAGTATGTCCGGGAGCAGATCCTGCTGGCTGTAGCGGTCATAGTGAAGAGAGGCTCTCTGGACAAGTCCATTAACTGTAAAGGTATCTTCCACGAAGTCAGCCAGCTCATCAGCAGCGGCAACCCCACAGTGGTAAGAAACACCGGTCTAATTCTTACACTTATCACAGACACGAGACACATGTATAAGGCAGTGTTTACACAGGCAGCCAAATTCTCATATTTTTCTCACTAAATGTTATGTTAACCAATTACATCCTATCTTTTCATGTAATATATTTTTCAGAGCTGATCTTATTGGTCAAAAGAATTGGGCTTCCTAGGTAAACGCAGCCTACTTGACTCCGCAGCCCAATTCTGATCTTTTTTCAGATCAACAAGTCCACTCTGAAAAAGATCTGATGTGAAAAGATCCGATGTGATTGGGCAAATGATCAATTAATGGAAAAAACATCAGAATGTCATAATTATCAAAGATGTGAAAGGAGTACACTCGTTAGTGATATGGGAAAAGAGTCCACTCCCTCAAATCCCACAGATGTTCACTTTGCTTCTGGGTTTAAAACCAGTTAAATGTAACTAAATGTAATTGAAAATCTATGTAATCTACATTATCCCCAAAAGTAATTATTTATCACGAGAGGGCCATAAACAATAACTAGTAATGCTGCATACTCCAAAAAAAGGTTAAAATCTCACCTTTCTGGTAAAAATATCTATACATTGCTGAGGAGTAGTCACTTTTGAGGACACAAGCTCAAGTACACAGTACAAATATTTTATGATGTACAGTGCCTTCGGAAAGTATTTACACCTTGACTTTTTCCACATTTTACTACATTACAGCCTTATTCTACAGTTGATTCAGTTGGGTTTTTTTGCTCATCAATCTACACACAATGCCCCATAATGACAAAGCAAAAACAGGTTTTTAGATATTTTTTGCAAATGTATTAAAAATAAAACAACTGAAATAATACATTTACTTAAGTATTCAGACTCTTTACTCAGTACTATATTCAAGCACCTTTGGCAGCGATTACAGCAATGAGTCTTCTTAGGTATGACGCTGCAAGCTTGGCACTCCTGTATATGGGGAGTTTCTCCCATTCTTCTCTACAGATCCTCTTAAGCTCTGTCAGGTTGGATGGGGAGTGTCGCTGCACAGCTATTTTCAGGTCTCCAGGGATATTCGATCAGGTTCAAGTCTGGGCTCTGGCTGGTCCACTCAAGGATATTCAGAGACTTGTTCCGAAGTCACTCGTGCATTGTCTTGGCTGTGTGCTTAGGGTCATTGTCCTGTTGGAATGTGAACTTTCACCCCAGTCTGAGATCCTGAGCGCGCTGTAGCAGGTTTTCATCAAGGTTCTCTCTGTACTTTGCTCTGTTCTTCTTTCCCTCGATCCTGACTAGTCTCTCAGTCTCTGTCGCTGAAAAACATCGCCATAGCATGATGCTGCCACCACCATGCTTCACCGTAGGGATGGTGCCAGGTTTCCTCTAGACGTGATGCTTGGTATTCAGGCAAAATACTTCAGTCTTGGTTTCATCAGACCAGAGAATCTTGTTTCTCATGGTCTGAGAGTCTTTAGGTGCCTTTTGGCAAACTCCAAGCGGCCTGTCATGTTCCTTTACTGAGGAGTGGCTTCCGTCTGGCCACTCTACCATAAAGGCCTGATTGGTGGAGTGCTGCAGAGATGGTTGTCCTTTTGGAAGGTTATCCTATCTCCACAGAGGAATTCTGGAGCTCTATCAGAGTGACCATCAGTTTATTGTTCACCTCCCTGACCAAGGCCCTTCTCCCACAATACTCAGTTTGGCTGGGTGGGTAGCTCTAGGAAGAGTCTTGGTGTTTCCAAACTTCTTCCATTTAAGAATGATTGAGGCCACTGTGTTCTTGGGGACCTTCAATGCTGCAGATGTTTTTTGGTACGTTTCCACAGATCTGTGCTACGACACAATCCTGTCTCAGGTCTCTACAGACAATTCCTTCGACCTCATGGCTTGGTTTTTGCTCTGACATGCACTGTCAACTGTGGGACCTTATATAGACAGGTATGTACATTTTCAAATCATGTACAATCAATTGAATTGACCACAGGTGGATTCCAAATTGTAGAAACATCTCAAGGATGATCCATGGAAATAGGATGCACCTGAGCTCAATTTCAAGTCTCATAGCCAAGGGTCTGAATACTTATGTAAATAAGGTATTTGTTTTTTATTTTGAATGTCTTAACTTCTCTAGGGTAGGGGGCAGCATTCGGAATTTTGGATGAAATGCATGCCCAAATTAAACTGCCTGCTTCTCGGGCCCAGAGGATATGATATGCATTTAACTGGCAGATTTGGATAGAAAACACTCTAACGTTTCCAAAACTGTTAAAATAGTGTCTGTGAGTATAACAGAACTGATTTGGCAGGCGAAAACCGGAGAAAAATTCATTCAGGAAGTATTTTTTTTGTTTTGTATTTTTCTATTCAGTGGCTTTACAGTACCCATTGACTTAGGACTCAAATTGCAGTTTCTATGCCTCCCACTAGATGTCAACAGTCTTTAGAAATTGTTTCAGGCTTGTATTCTGAAAAATTTGGAAGTAAGAGCAGTCTGAATGAGTGGACCCTAAAGTGTCACAGAGCTTTTTCATGCGCGAGACGGAGAGAGTGCGTTTCTTGTTTACCTTTTAAATTGACGACGTTATTGTCCGGTTGAAATATTATCGATTATTTAGGCTAAAAACAACCTGAGGTTTGAATATAAACAACGTTTGACATGTTTCTATGAACTTTACGGATACAATTTGGATTTTTTTGTCTTCCTGGTTTGACTGCGTTTGAGCCTGTGGATTACTGAAGAAAACGTGCGAACAAAACTGAGGTTTTTGGATATAAAGAGACTTTATCGAACAAAAGGAACATTTATTGAGTAAATGAATGTCTGCTGAGTGCAACCATATGAAGATCATCAAAGGTAAGGGATTAATCTTATCTCTATTTCTGACTTGTGTAACTGTTCTTCTTGGCTGGTTACTGTTTGCAAATAATCGTAAGGTATGCTTTCGGCGTAAAGTATTTTTTAAATCTGACACTGTGGTTGGATTCACAAGAAGTTCATCTTTAAACCTATGTAAAATATGTTTTGCTTTCTGAATTTTTATAATGAGTATTTATGTATTTGAATTTGGCGCCCAGCAATTTCACTGGCTGTTGAAGAGGTGGGACGCTAACGTCTCACGTACCCAAGAGAGGTTAAAACCTTTTTTCACTTTGTCATTATGGGTTATTGTGTGTAGATTGAGGATTTTATTTGATCCATTTTAGAATAAGGATGTAACTTAACAAAATGTGGGTAAAGTCAAGGGGTCAGTACTTTCCGAACTATATTTTCTATTCAACACAGCTGTATGAATATGGCTTGAAATTAATTATATGCTTTCTAAAAAGTACTATAATCAAATTATAAAACAACTAACTATATGATTTCACCTTCCTTATAACTGTAAAATACATATTTGTATGTTTAGTGTTAAAACATTTGCATATTTTCTTAAGGTCTTTCTTGATCAAAACGTCTGCCCCCATTTCTGTGAATGTCTCACAGAACTCTAGCGTGTCTTCCTGAACTTGTTAGGAACTCACCTTTCATCTTATATTAATCTTGTCCATTTATGACAATGTTTTTGTTTAAAATCTATGAATGATTTATAGCTAGTAATCTAAAATATCTCTGAATGTGCCACAGTGACGAAACCACTCAGTCCTGCTGCATTATGATGTTAGGGGCTGTGACGTAGGGTTCAGCCAGGAGTTGGACAGTCGGAAGAGCGAATGAAATGGTAGGAGGGACATCCCAGCTTAAAATGATGTCAGATTTCACATTCTGCTTCACACAGGTTGATTTATAAGCTAAAATGTTGGTCGGAGCCAGTACCAGAACCATGCAGGTCCCCAAAACAGGGGAGTTAAATGCCCATGCGGTACCCACTGTTCCTTTGAGATTTCTGGCCTCACCAACCTGATATGAGCTCTCCCAGTAGTATAAAAAAAAAGCCAATTTCTACCACTCTAAATTCCAAGCATCTGCCTCTAACCCTAGGAAGCTCTTTGCCACCTTCTCCTCCCTCCTGAATCCTCCTCCCCCTCCTCCCCCCTCCTCCCTCTCTGCTGATGACTTCGTCAACCATTTTGAAAAGAAGGTCGACGACATCCGATCCTCGTTTGCTAAGTCAAACGACACCGCTGGTTCTGCTCACACTGCCCTACCCTGTGCTTTGACCTCTTTCTCCCCTCTCTCTCCAGATGAAATCTCGCGTCTTGTGACGGCCGGCCGCCCAACAACCTGCCCGCTTGACCCTATCCCCTCCTCTCTTCTCCAGACCATTTCCGGAGACCTTCTCCCTTACCTCACCTCGCTCATCAACTCATCCTTGACCGCTGGCTACGTCCCTTCCGTCTTCAAGAGAGCGAGAGTTGCACCCCTTCTGAAAAAACCTACACTCGATCCCTCCGATGTCAACAACTACAGACCAGTATCCCTTCTTTCTTTTCTCTCCAAAACTCTTGAACGTGCCGTCCTTGGCCAGCTCTCCTGCTATCTCTCTCAGAATGACCTTCTTGATCCAAATCAGTCAGGTTTCAAGACTAGTCATTCAACTGAGACTGCTCTTCTCTGTGTCACGGAGGCGCTCCGCACTGCTAAAGCTAACTCTCTCTCCTCTGCTCTCATCCTTCTAGACCTATCGGCTGCCTTTGATACTGTGAACCATCAGATCCTCCTCTCCACCCTCTCCGAGCTGGGCATCTCCGGCGCGGCCCACGCTTGGATTGCGTCCTACCTGACAGGTCGCTCCTACCAGGTGGCGTGGCGAGAATCTGTCTCCGCACCACGTGCTCTCACCACTGGTGTCCCCCAGGGCTCTGTTCTAGGCCCTCTCCTATTCTCGCTATACACCAAGTCACTTGGCTCTGTCATATCCTCACATGGTCTCTCCTATCATTGCTATGCAGACGACACACAATTAATCTTCTCCTTTCCCCCCTCTGATAACCAGGTGGTGAATCGCATCTCTGCATGTCTGGCAGACATATCAGTGTGGATGACGGATCACCACCTCAAGCTGAACCTCGGCAAGACGGAGCTGCTCTTCCTCCCGGGAAAGGACTGCCCGTTCCATGATCTCGCCATCACGGTTGACAACTCCATTGTGTCCTCCTCCCAGAGTGCTAAGAACCTTGGCGTGATCCTGGACAACACCCTGTCGTTCTCAACTAACATCAAGGCGGTGACCCGTTCCTGTAGGTTCATGCTCTACAACATTCGCAGAGTACGACCCTGCCTCACGCAGGAAGCGGCGCAGGTCCTAATCCAGGCACTTGTCATCTCCCGTCTGGATTACTGCAACTCGCTGTTGGCTGGGCTCCCTGCCTGTGCCATTAAACCCCTACAACTCATCCAGAACGCCGCAGCCCGTCTGGTGTTCAACTTTCCCAAGTTCTCTCACGTCACCCCGCTCCTCCGCTCTCTCCACTGGCTTCCAGTTGAAGCTCGCATCCGCTACAAGACCATGGTGCTTGCCTACGGAGCTGTGAGGGGAACGGCACCTCCGTACCTTCAGGCTCTGATCAGGCCCTACACCCAAACAAGGGCACTGCGTTCATCCACCTCTGGCCTGCTCGCCTCCCTACCTCTGAGGAAGTACAGTTCCCGCTCAGCCCAGTCAAAACTGTTCGCTGCTCTGGCACCCCAATGGTGGAACAAACTCCCTCACGACGCCAGGTCAGCGGAGTCAATCACCACCTTCCGGAGACACCTGAAACCCCACCTCTTTAAGGAATACCTAGGATAGGATAAAGTAATCCTTCTAACCCCCCCCCCCCTTAAAAGAGTTAGATGCACTATTGTAAAGTGGTTGTTCCACTGGATATCATAAGGTGAATGCACCAATTTGTAAGTCGCTCTGGATAAGAGCGTCTGCTAAATGACTTAAATGTAATGTAAATGTATAACTGTCTCCACTAGATGGCAGTCATTCTTCAGGAGGCCAGGGAGGGTTTCATGGCTTGGGTCTATTTAGATCTGTCCTCTTTAGTAAGCCGGCTGCTGTCCTCTGTCAGCTACCCTCAATGTGACATATGACATCAGACCTGTGTGTGTGCCCCTGCAGCAGACACTGGCCTGCTCCATCCTGACGGCCCTCATCAGTGAGTTCTCCAGCTCCAGTAAGACCAGTAATATCGGCCTCAACATGGAGTTCCACGGCAGCTGCAAACGCATCTTTCAGGTCAGACTTCCGTTCCTCCTGCTCCTTTTTCCTCCTTTCTCCTCTGTCCCTCTAACTGAATGCTATGCTCTCTCTGGCTTGGTAGTAGTGTGTGTTTGTGTTGACACCTTTTGTGCGTGTGTTTTTGTTCTGATGTGTGTTCACTTTCAGGAGGACAACCTGCGTCAGATCTTCGTATTGACCATGGAGGTGTTGCAGGAGTTCAGTCGCAGAGAGAATCTCAACGCTCAGATGTCCTCTGTGTTCCAGAGATACCTGGCCCTGGCCAATCAGGTCCTTAGCTGGAACTTCCTGCCCCCCAATCATATCCTTTCTTGCGTCCGCAGTGTTTCCCCATTGGTGGGTTAGGACCCACTGGTGGGTAGCAGTTTATTCCCTTTGGGTCATGGAAGAATTGTATTAAATATTGTTTTTGAAAATACAGGGCATTCAGAAAGTATTCAGACCTCTTGACTATTTCCACATTTTCTTACATTACAGCCTTATTCTAAAATGGATTCAATTGTTTTTTTCCCTCATCAATCTACACACAATACCCCATAATGACAAAGCAAAAACAGATGGTTTGAAATTTTTGCAAATGTATATAAAAAATGAAATCACATTTACTTAAGTATTTAGACCCTTTACTCATTACTTTATTGAAGCACCTTTGGCAGTGATTACAGCCTCAAGTCTTCTTGGGTATGACGCTACAAGCTTGGCACACCTGTATTTGGGGAGTTTCTCCCATTCATCTCTGCAGATCATCTCAAGCTCTGTCAGGTTGGATGGGGAGCGTCGCTGCACAGATATTTTTAGGTCTGCAGAGATGTTCGATCAGGTTCAAGTCCGGGCTCTGGCTGGGCCACTCAAGGACATTCAGAGGCTTGTCGCGAAGCCACTCCTGCGTTGTCTTGACTGTGTGCTTAGGGTCGTTGTCCTGTTAGAAGGTGAACCTTCACCCAAGCCTGAGGTCCTGAGTGCTCTGGGGCAGGTTTTCATCAAGGTTCTGATGATGCCACCACCATGCTTCACCATAGGGATGGTGCCAGGTTTTCTCCAGATGTGACACTTGGCATTCAGGCCAAAGAGTTTAATCTTGGTTTCATCAGACTAGAGAATCATGTTTCTCATGGTCTGAGTCCTTTTAGGTGCCTTTTGGCAAACTCCAAGCAGACTGTCATGTTCCTTTACTGAAGAGTTGCTTCCGTCTGGCCACTCTACCATAAAGGCCTGATTGGTAGAGTGCTGCAGAGATGGTTGTTCTTCTGGAAGGTTCTCCCATCTCTACAGCAGAACTCTGGAGCTCTGTCAGAGTGACCATCGGGTTCTTGGTCACCTCCCTGACCAAGGCCTTCTCCCATAATTGCTCAGTTTGGCCGTGGTGGGCAGCTCTAGGAAGAGTCTTGGCGTTTCCAAACTTCAATTTAAGAATGATGGAGGCCACTATGTTCTTGGGAACCTTCAATGCTGCAGAAATGTTTTGGTACCCTTCCCCAGATCTGTGCCTTGACACAATCCTATCTCTGAGCTCTATGGCCAATTCCTTGAACCTGATGGCTTGGTTTTTGCTCTGACATGCACTGTGAACTGTGGTTCCTTATATAGACTGGTGTGTGCCTTGTCTAAACCTGTTTTCGCTTTATGGGGTATTGTGTGTAGATTGAGGGAATGTTTTTTTTATTTAATAAATTTTAGAATAAGGCTGTAACGTAACAAAATGTAGAATAAGTCAAGGGGTCTGAATACTTTCCGAATGCACTGTAATTTTAGGGATGGTAAAATGTTTTCCGTGTGGTCTTAAATGACTAAAAGCAGATATAAAGTATTTAGAAAACATAATGGAGCCCCATGGCAAAATGTGTAGAATTGCAGAAACTAGCTTTAAAACTGTAAAATATTGTCTCTGCGGCCAAAAGGGGGGCCTTTAAAACTGCGCCATTGACCACTCTAACTTTTCCACCACTGCTGAAAAATCCTAGAGGAAACACTGTAGACTGGTTTGATCAGAAACATTGGTCTTGTATGTTAGGTGAGTCATAGGAAAATGTGGCTGTCTTGGGTACAGTGCAAAATGTTTGGGGTGTGGCATATGGTCGTACCACTTATTGTTTTCAGTTGTTGCTCTCATTTGGCTGTGTTCTAAGACTGTGTGGGTGCGCGTACGTGTGTGTCATTGGCTCGTTGGAGCGTTAATCCTACTCAGACTAGCAGCCTCTCTCTCCCGCCTCTGTGTTTAAAGGGATCTGAGGTGGCGTCGCTGCAAACCAGGGTTATGTATCACTTTCAAAGAGGCCCTGTGTGTCTGTGCCCATACCAGATAGCAGCCTGATAACCAGGCCTCTTTAATGGGGGACAGGCGAGGGGGTGGATTGCCGCCAGCCTCTTTAAACCCCACAGCTTGTTGAGTGTGCGTCTGGAATGCCAGACATGGTCCTGTGTGTGTATGTGTGTCAGGGTTTCTGTTAGGAAAATATGTGTCCGTACAACGTGACTGGGAAGATTTTAATTTACCAAACATTTGAGAAATTTACCAGACATTTATCTATCTATATATTTTTTTTAACTGGGCAAGTCAGTAAAGAACAAATTCTTTTCTACAATGACGGCCAATTGTGCGCCGCCCTATGGGACTCCCAATGCCGGATGTGATACAGCCTGGATTCGAACCAGGGACTGTAGTGATGCCTCTTGCAATGAGATGCAGTGCCTTAGGCCGCTGCGCCACTCAGGAGCCCATATGCATTCATATCTGTGAGTAGAAAGTGTGAGAAAGAAACCTCCGACCTGGCGCAGCTAGCGCCATCAATAAACGAGGGATATTGGCCAAATGAGCTAAATGTATGTCCTAAAAACAGCCATATAACAAATTACATAAACACTATTCCTTGTGTTTCGATATGTAGTATTTGCTCAAGGGCACATTGACAGATATTTCACCTAGTCGTTTCAGGGATTCAAACCAACAACCTTTCAGTTACTGGCCCAACGCTCTTAACCGCTAGGCTACCTGCCAGCCAGTAGCATATGCAAAACTTTATAACCAATAGTTTTTTACTTTCCTAAAACAATAATTGTCCACCTCACATTCTTCCTTACCTCAAGTTCAACTGTCAGTAGCTAAAGCTTAATAATAGCTACACCACACCAAACCTTCACAAAGGTTTCTAAACTTTGTTAGGGTAATATCAAAAGTAAATCAAGCTTGTGTTTATAGGGAAAATACGAGCAGGCTATTACACTGAACAAAAATATAAACGCAACATGTAAAGTGTTGGTCCCATGTATCATGAGCTGAAATAGAAGATCCCAGAAATTATCCATATGCACAAAAAGCTTATTTCTCTCACATTTTGTGCACTGATTTGTGTACAACCCTGTTGGTGAGCATTTCTCATTTTCCAAGATAATTCATCCACCTGACAGGTGTGGCATATCAAGAAACTGATTAAATGGCATGATCACTACACAGGTGCACCTTGTGCTGGGGACAATGGAAGGCTACTCTAAAATGTGCAGTTTTGTCAGACAACACAATGCCACAGATGTGTCAAGTTTTGAGGGAGTGTGCAATTGTCATGCTGACTGCAGGTATGTCCACTAGAGCTGTTGCCAGATAATTGAATGCCATTTCTCTACTATAAGCCACCTCCAATGTCATTTTAGAGAATTTGGCTGTACGTTCAACCGGCCTTACAACCGCAGACCATGTGTAACAACGCCAGCCCAGGACCTCCACATCTCACTTTTTCACCTGTGGGATCGTCTGAGACTAGCCACCTGGACAGCTAATGAAACTGTGGGTTTGCACAACCAAAGAATTTCTGGACAAACTGTCAGAAGCCGTCTCAGGGAAGCACATCTGCGTGCTCGTCGTCCTCACCAGGGTCTTGACCTGACTACAGTTCGGCGTCGTAACCAACTTCAGTGGGCAAATGCTCACCTTTGATGGCCACTGGCACGCTGTAAAAGTGTGCTCTTGGCAGATGAGTCTTGGTTTCACTGGTACCTGGCAGATGGCACTAGGCGTGTATGGCGTAGTGTGGGCGAGCAGTTTGCTTATGTCAAGATTGTGAACAGAGTCCCCCGTGGTGGTGGGATTATGGTATGTGCAGGCATAAGCTACGGACAACGAACACAATTGCATTTTATCACTGGTAATTTGAATGCACAGAGATAACGTGATGAGATCCTGAGACCCATTGTCGTGCCATTCATCTGCTGTTCATGTCGCAAGGATCTGTACACAATTCCTGGAAGCTGAAAATGTCCCAGTTCTTCCATGGCCTGCATACTCACCAGTCATGTCACCCATTGAGCATGTTTGGGATGCTATGGATCAATGTGTACGACAGCGTATTCCAATTCCCGCCACTATCCAGCAACTTCGCTCAGCCATTGAGCTGACAGGCCACAATCAATAGCCTGTGAAGGAGATGTGACGCGCTGCATGAGGCAAATGGTGGTCGCACCTTTTTTTTTTTTGTTATCTGTGACTAACAGATGCATATCTGTATTCCCGGTCATGTGAAATCCAAAGATTAGGGCCTAATGAATTCATTTCAATTGACTGATTTCCTTATATGAACATTAACTCAGTAAAATCTTTGAAATTGTCGTATGTTGCGTTTATTTTTCTTCCGTGTATATTGTGGCAAACACAACGTTACAGTTGAGACTTAATTTGGCCAAAGAAAATGGCTCAACAGAATGAAACAAAACACTGGCAAACTGGTTTAAACCTTCACAAAAGTTTTGAATAGTCTATATTGCAGCAATTACCAACAAAGACTACTACCTAACATACCCAACAAATGATAGCAATAGGCTAATGATATTTTTTTTAAGACAGGCCTGCTTATAACCCATCTTAAACTAAATACAGAGCAGACAATTATTAGGCTGTTGATTCGGCTATTAGCCTATTATACTGCAGGCAACGGCGCTCCTACTGACTCCCAACAGTTGAACTTGAGGTGAGGAAGAATGTTTTAGGCCTACCATAGTTTTTTTTATAATCGAACAATATGATGCTTATGTTTAGAAAAAATATTGGGATAGAAAATGAATGAATTAGCCTCTTTCTGTACGTCTATATCTGTGTCACAGACGCAGTAGCCTGCCTGACAAGGGTAAAGAAATGCATGTTGTTGTTGTAGCATACCACCGGCATATCTCTCTCTCTGGGGCTAGGCCTAGGCTTCTCTTCCTTTTTATATATTTAAAATCAACAAATACTCTGACAACTGAACTGTGAGGTGGACAATTATTGTTTTAAGAAAGTAAAACCTATACAACAGTAGGCTATGAAGTTTTACACAGGTATCCTTGCGGTAAGAGCGTTGGGCCAGTAACCGAAAGGTTGCTGGTTCGAATCCCTGAGTTGACTAGGTGAAAAATCTCTGTTCCCTTGATCAAGGCACTTAACCCTAATGGCTCCTGTAAGTCTCTTTGCCTAAGATCGTCTGCTAAATGAAACTCAAGGAATTGTGTTTTTGTAATTGTGGCTCAATTGGCCAACATCCCTTGTTTATTGATTGCTCTGGCTGCGTGGGTGGACATGCATGGATGACCGATACATTTCTCAAATGTCCGATAAATTAAAATCTTCCCGGACACTTGTCCGGCGCCACATTTTCCTAACGGAAACCCTGGTGTGTGTGCTGTCTGGATGCTTGTTTGAACGGAGAACAGATTTATGAAGACTTCTGTGAAGGTAAAGCGGTGTGGCCTTCTGTCCGTGTGTATCAGGCATGTCTCTCTGTCTGAATTTGAGTGTGTGTGTCCGTGACCGTATGTGTATCAAGGGGCCACTCCTTAATTGCATGCCTGGCAGCTGTAGCCTGTTAGCCCCCCCAACCCTCTCCTTTTTAAAGACTCTTTTTAAAACACCACAGCGGCTCCATCCTTCACAAACCAACCGTGTGGCATGTGTATCATCTGTCTGCGCCACACTCCCCCCTCTGGGCCCAGCATGTGGCCCCTGCGTTAGTAAGACAGCGCGTCTCTCCACGCTGATGTTAACCCCAGAGTCGGGATGGAGATGGGGTCAAGCTCAAGGCTGGTCAGGTGCTCTGAATGGCTACTGTGGATGACACAACCTCTATGTCCTGCCCCTTGCCTTGACCCACTGGGGACCTTGACATAAACACACACACCAAACAGGGAGTAATGCTGTCTTGGGGACGGCTGTCCCAACTCATGGACAGGTGAGGGGGAATCGGGTAATATTTGGGGAGACCGCTTCTACCGTATGCTACTCCAAATATTGCGATATCCGATATAATCGTTTTGGGCCATTTGTGTGCTTATTTCCACATATTTCCACATTCTCATAAATACATTGTCTAGTGAAAAAATGTTTTAGCTTAGTTTATGGCTGACCCTGTAAAACAACACATTTCACTGCACGTATCCGGTGTATGTGACAATAAAACATCAGGGGTTCTCAAAGTGGGATCCACGGACCGGCTAGGGGTCCGCAGCCAGTTTTCTTTTTATGTATCACACACACACACACACACACACACACACGGTACCAGTCAAAAGTTTGGACTCACTTACTCATTCAAAGATTTCTTTATTTTTATAATTTTTTACATTGTGGAATAATAGTGAAGACATCAAAACTACAAGCAGGGTGCACACATTGCATTGGAGTAAAAACAATCAATGTTTTGTGTGATAATGTAGGCTAATCTTTATAGTTGCTGCCAAATCGTAGCCACTAGCCAGAGTTACTGAAAGGAATGCAACTCCCCACTTGAGTTTTGCATTGGGGCAAAAAACTATCTGCGTTTTAACCACCTTAAGATCATGCAAGTAACACATGAGTAGGCTACCTAGCTGTGTATCCGGACCGGTAATCAGTCTGACAATGGGCAAGTTTGTTTTGCATCGCCCGGCACCCGATTATTCCTCATGCTGCCATATCGTAGCGAGAGTTGATGAAAAAAGAACTAGCCAATGTTTGTAATGATGAGAAAGTAATTGCTATGTTGACTGCCTGTATGTGTTGCTTGTGTTCTGCTTGCCTAAATATACTCTTACAACAGACAACAGTTTGTATGAACATGTCGATCGTGTTTTTTGTGTAGTGTACACCATGAATAAATAACATGAAATCGTGCTTGAGGCATGAATGCATAGTTCGAACATGTCGGTCGTGTCTTTAGTGTACAGCATTAAGTTTCCCCCTCCCATGTCAATGAAGAGGCAGTGGAGCTGTGGGAACACTGAGTATAAACTACGTAGGGAGCGGAGTGGGCAACAGCTACACTTTATTTTTTATTCCTGTACATGCGCAGAGATATCTTATCAATAGCTGCGGCAATTCGGGTTCCAGAAAATCCGGACCGCAGCCACACGCAATACTTATTTTTATTTGTTTTACATAAATGCACTAATTTAATCTATAAAACTGCAATGTTTTCTCTGCCTCGTGGAAATATTTGTAGAAATGCAGGATATTAGCTTTAAAACTGCAACAACAAAACGCATTAAATATGTAGAATTAAAATGTTCCTTCCCAGGTCCCGAGACTTGGTTCGTCCTGTCATGCACTGCCGAAGTCCTAGTAAAGTCCTTGTATGCTATTTTGATCTCCCTCCTGATTTATGAGAGTGTACCTGATGAATTTGCTATCACAAAAGGCGTCCCCAGACTGAAAACGTTTGAGAACCCTTGATTTAGGCTTTATTTTCAACATATTGATATAGTCTTAAATTATAAAACTGCACATTTTTGATTTGTAAAGTCAAATAGAGTATAGTCTTGCACATCACAATAAATCCTCCTGTGCTTCATGATGTGTATCGTCAATGTCAAATATCACGATATTCGATTTAATAATTTATCGGGCCAACCCTATTGGGGAGAGCATTAGGGCAGAAGAGGGTGGGGGTGATGGGCATTCCTCCAGTGTTATTTCACATGGCAAGGCTGCAAGTAAGACTTAGTGGAGGATGTATCGCTTAAACCCTACCACTCCTTAACATAGCTTTGCACTCTTAACACGTCCACTGTTGATGTACAGTATCTAAATACAAAGTCATCTGGACAGAAAATACCTAGATGAGTTCAATATAAGTAAACACACTTCTATATAGACTTAAAATATTACTCATCACAGTGTGTTTACACCAATAGTGTTAAGATACTTAAACAGTCATCTAATTTCTACAGATGGCACAGTTGTCATATGAGTTGCAACACTGTTGACAGAACTGTAAATCGAGAGACAGTTGATGGACAACTGTAAATGTTTGATACTAAAACAACGCTCTAAAAGTGTTGCTGGATGTTTGACCTGTCATCCAGACCCGTTTTAGTGCAGCAGGGTTTAGAGCCCAGCAGGAGGTCTCTGTCTCTACGTCTCCTCTTCCTTTCTCTCTGTCGGTGAGGTAACAGAGTACTGTTGCTTATTCTGGAGCGTGCTGGAAGGTTGGACAGTGTGATGATAGAGATGGGTGATATGTGGAAAAAGTCACCTGACTGAGCACATCCATCCGTCCACAAGCATGTACATTCATGCTCATACAGACATATGACCTTCTTTACTTTACACTACGTAAAGTGAAGAGTATCCATTATTCGATCTAAGATCCATTCCAAATTGCTCGAGTGTATACCCCAAAATCATATTTTTATTTGATTGATACATACAAGGTTGTCAGTAAGGTAAATCTCTCACACATATGAACACTGTGGTGGTTGGGCTCTAGAGTTAATAACCATGCTTCCAACACTCTTCCCAAGAGGCTTCTCACACGCTCTCTCTCGGTCTGTTCATTTAGCGTTCTGGTGGACCAGGGCTGTTTAAATGGCCAAAAAGGCAAGGCTGCTGTGGGGTGAGGGGCACAGAAACGCACCTGTCTCGGTAGCACGATTGTGTAGGGTGTGTTTGGGAGTGACTGTTGGTCCTGCCCAGTGGAATGCTTGGTCTGTGCCAGTGACTGGCTTTCCTGTGGGAGTTTCCTCACTGGGCCTCAGCACAGACAGGGAGAGAAAAAGACAGAGTGAAGGAAAGAGAGAGACAGCCTTGAGTGTAAGAGAGAGGGCAAGAGGGTCGGGGAGGGAGAGCGTGGCAGACTTGATGAGCGAGAACTAGTGAGTTAGTAACCACAAGTTTCCACTGCACTCAGACCTCAGAGAGGAGAAAGAGAGGGCTGAGAGACCAGATTCCACTGTGACTGACAGAGAGGGCTCTAGTGACAGGGACTCCGTGTGAGAGAGTCAGCGTTCCTTATGTTGTTGGCCTTAACCTGGGGGTCACTGGGGCGCCACTACATCGCCATGTTCGAGTCCACCCAGAACGTGATGCTGAAGCCCACAGAGACCTGGAGAGAAGCCCTGCTTGACACCCGCGTCATGGACCTCTTCTTCACCGTGAGTCTTATCTTTCTCTCCTCTTCGTCTCTCTGTAGCTAGAATATCCTTGTGTCCTGCTGACTGTTCTTTGACCATTTGTCTTTTATAGTTCTTACCACAGATTAGGAGAGGGAGGGTTTGAACTGTGTATTTTATGAGGCATGTGAAACATGACATATTTTATAGTGAGGCACGTATTAAAAATTATCGTTACTGTAATGTAGTAGTATTTTTCCTGGGTGACGCGTAGATATGGTAGTGAAACTTTTTTATAAAGTGTTTGTGTCTGAGTGTGGAACAAATCAGTCAACTCTCCCTCAGCATCAGGCTCTCTCTGCCAAATACTGCTCCCTTCTCCTCCAGGCAATATCCCCAACTGGAGGCTTCTCTCTATTCTGCATCTCTCAATTTCTACAATTGACATGAGATATGTTGTTGGATGATTGAGGTTGAGAGGCCCATAGAGGTTTTGAGTGGTTTGGCCCTGGAAGATATCTTTTGTATTATGGTCTTTTTTTTGTCCAGCTTCACTCCAAAGTTATAAATGTGTAACCCCCTCTCGTTTCATGGAGTGGTTTGAGACCAGAATATCTATTGTATTGTCTGACCACTGACCAGTATATTGGTCTAACAGAGGGCTAGTGTCTCTTACCTCCTTCTGTGGTATTTGTGGTGGATGGGGTGTTTGTTATTGTAAGACTGCTGTAGTGCAACTGTTCGTCGTGTGTGTGTGTTTTGGTGGGTGCTCAGCTGCTGCTCCTCAATCCTCAGCTGTGAGGGTGAAGGCCCATGGAGGGGGCCGTCCAGACACGTGCCGCCAGGGTCAGAGTTCAAACAGAGCGATGGCAGGATTACACGCTAACCCTGGGATTATTAAAGCCCTATAATATCGGCGTTGCGGACGGGATCACAGAATCCAGACAAATGGAATTCAAGCATTTTATTTTATTTTTATCATAAGACATGAACAAAATGCATCAGTGGTTTGTATTTTCCTGCAACTTTCTGAAACGACACAGGAATGTGTGTGCGTGCGCGCCTGTGCCCACACTTTAGCGATGATGCTAATGATAACCTTCTGGTAGATGGAAAGGCTTTCCCAAAAACCTTCTCAATTAAATGTTAACTACACAGTAGCCTATGCCTACCTGGCAAAATTGTATCATGATTCTGCAATAACTTGAGTGCTACAGAAACATAGCTAACAAATCAATGGTATCTGGCTGGTGCCCACTTTCATTAAAGGGTAACTACACCCAAAAATCTAATGTCTTAATTTTTCCCCAGACCTAAAAAGTGGTCTCCTTATGTGGTTTAAGCATTGTTGTGGATTTAGAACATCCAATTCTGTTGTTTTTCTATTTTAAAACGTATGATTTTGAGAGGTAAAAACAGGTAGAAATGGAAACCCAGGTGGAAACAGAATTTTGGGGCAAAATAAGACTGATTTTATAGGGCCCTAGATTAGGGGGCCCCGTTAACACCCCTCGCCTCGCATACCGGTCCATTTCCCCCTGTGTAGGTGTCAATCTCCCTTTAAATGACCCTACTCTGGAGGTGAAGTGGTCTAGGAGGGTTGGAGAGTGGCAGAATTTGGTGAAAGAGGTCTCCCTCCAGGTACATAGAATCACCTATGTCCTTTACATTGAAAAATTGAAGCTTCAGTTCAGTGACTAACAGATCTGAAAGAAACAACAAATGTTAGAGGTAATTTGAATGAATAGCATTCTCAGTTCCACTCTGAGATATTGGTCTAGGCCGGGGAGGATAAATCGGCGATGGGAATGACGCCACCCTCAAAATACATCGTATCCATCCCCTCTGTTCTTTTGACACCTAGCAAAATGAGCTCTAAGTTATCATTTTCCCCACCAGCTGTAATTTGGGTCTACGACTGTTTTTGTTTGTGGTTTGCGTTGTTTTTGGCTTGTGAGAGTGGCTTTAATTTGTCATTCTCACACGTACACTCCAGCTCTGTTTGCCCAGTAAACCCAATCAGGGCTGCGTCTGTAGAGCTGAGCCTATGATGATGTGACGATGGCTGATTCTACCCTGGGCGGCAGTAACTGAATCTGACAAACGAGGGAGTGAGAAAAGGAGAGAGAGGGAGACAATCATACGGAAGCGCTCAGTTAATTTAAAAAAACAGAAAGGGGAGCCTTCAATCCCCCTGAGGAAATAGACACCAGGCTTTGTCTCCTGCTATAAATAGGAGATTCATTCTCTCCGCAGAGGAGTACCCAGTCTTGTTTTGATTCCCCCCTCTACCCCCTGCCTGTCTCTAACTATAGTCGTACTCGAGGCGATTGGCATAGCTAGCGTTGCGCGGATGTTCGTTGGTGCAGCTGTTTTTAGAGCGCGTGCGGTGTGCGATCTTTGGCCTTGCATTCTTTTCCTCTTTCCTTCCCTCCACTCCAGAGAATGACTTCAGACTCTGGAGAGGGCAGCAGCACTCACCAGCAGCAGAGGTCTCTTTGCTACGCTACATTAGCATCAGAGTCCTTGGAACACCGTGGCCGACAAACAACCACTACAGCTGGGGGAGGGAGGGAAAGCCAGAAAGGGAGTGAGACAGGGAGGTTGAGAGAAGGAGTTTCTCAGTGGAAGAAAGGATACTTGAGGTGGGGAGAGTGTTCTGGAGCTGTTTGGGGTTGCGTAGGGATTGTGTGGCAAGCACCTGGGCTTTTTCAGGGTCGATAACAGTAAGAGAGTGGGAGAAAAAGCAGACGGAGAGAATAGACAGAGTTCTGAGTGAGCATTCAGAGACAGGATTCCTGCCTGTCAGTGAAAGCACACGTTGCTCCACAGTGGAGCTGAAACCGCCTCACTGCCCGGTCACTACGCATCCGATTCACCATGCAACTTCTCTGACAGAGAATTACAGGTTCTCTCTGACTACTGACTCACTCTGGGTTTGATTGAGACGGCCTCAGCAAGTTTCAGACTGGCTCTGTGATTGATTGGTACTGTCTGTGTTGACATCCAGAGTTACTGTGTCTGGGTACAGTGGCTGGCATTTTGAGCATTCATTCTCTGTTCCCTTTGCTTCAGAAGACGGTGAGTCTGTCACTTCAGTTTGTCTCATAATGCTGTCTTTTTCTGGTTGTAAACAGAAACTACTGAAACTGCATTGAGAGTTGTTGCTCTGTCAGTTGTACCCGTGGCATAACCGGCCCTGGTCAGGTGTGTGTATGAGCCATGTTACTTTGTCTGAGATGCACAATGTCGTACGGGAGGTGCAAATCCTGTTTGGGGTCTATTCCATTACAGCACAGTCTTTGTAGATAAAATAACCTGGATAGGTTTTCATCCAGCTGCTTTCACCGCTCTGCTCATTTTACATTCATGGTCTCACACAATCATCATAATCGTCATCAGAAAAAATTATATTCTCTGTCCTTTAAAACTAACATGGGCAAGAGCTTGTATGTTATTATATCTCCCTTGCTCAACAGAACAACTATTTAATTATAACCTTCCATGCTCCCCTCCACTCAGGTCCACATAAAGATCCGTGAGGATTCAGACATGGCCCAGGACTCCCTGCAGTGCCTGGCCCAGCTGGCCTCCATGCACGGCCCAATCTTCCCTGATGAGAGTGCCCAGGTCTCCTACCTGGCCCACCTGGTGGAGGGGCTTCTCAGCATGATCAATGGGTGAGTCTGTCAGAGCCTTAGACTAATTCTGGTTGGTTTCAATGGACCCAATCCAGGGCTAGAAACACTGCTGCCCTCTGTGCATGCAAGAAGCTCTAATTTGATACTTGGGCCTGTATATCAGTACTGCATGATGATTATGATGGGCTGTATGTGTGTTAGTGGGATTATTTGGACTGGAGGCTGGTAGCATGAATGATGTGATTTGTATGTAATCGACTTGTGTGTCCTTTCAGTTGAAGTAGTACTTATCTGAATCAACAGGGCTCTGCTCGAATGTATAAATAAAACACACACACACCCACACTTGTGCTCGGAACTCGTGACTCAGTAGGCGGAGTGAGTTAGGGGCTCGCTCGCTCTCTCCGTAATCACCTATTCCTGGAGCTTTTTTCCAGTTACATCATCGGAAAACCATGCGGGCAGGATGGCCAATCTGCAGTGGTTGAACAGCTCTGCTTGCTATTGAAATCTATCTGATAAGGTTTAGCGAGCCGCACTGTTCTAGGCAGTAGGCTAGCTACGGCAGGCAGGCCTCAAGACAGTACTCAAACTGGGTCTGTGGAAACATGGCCCTACCCGGGCAACAGGTACTGCTCAGTGCTCACACACTGGGCAGCACCGCATCTGGTTTCATACCATGCCTGTTTCAAACATATATTTCAGATTTTTTTTTAAATTCATTTTCCAGATTTTGAATGAAATTGGCCAACATTCCTCTAAGGTTGTGTTTTTGTTTGTGTCCCTCCCCCAGGATAGAGATCGAGGACTCTGAGGCGGTGGGCATCTCTAACATAATCTCCAACCTGATCAGCACATTTCCCCGTGTCATCCTGACTGCCCTGCCCAGCGAGCTCTTCACCTCCTTCATCAACTGTCTCACCCTCCTCACCTGCTCTTTTGGACGCAGCGCCGCCCTGGAGGAAGTGGTCAGCATTACACTCAATCCTTACTGCAGGAACATTACATAGTTGATCCATTCTTTTATTTTTCGTTCTGTTGCGTTGAAAACGCACATTCAATGAGTCTCTACTCTCCCACTTCTCTCGCTCTCTCTCTTTTTCTCTCTCTCTTCCAGCTGGATAAGGATGACATGGTATACATGGAGGCGTATGACAAGCTGTTAGAGTCATGGCTGACCCTGGTTCAGGATGATGAACATTTCCCCCGCGGCTGCTTCGTCCAGCCCGCTGTTCAGGTCTTCAACTCCTACATCCAGTGTCACCTGGCTGCGCCTGACGGCACCCGCAACCTGGTGAGACACACACACACACGTCAATCTAGACTCAAATAAGCAGTCAGTCAATTGTTTTTATGGGTAAATGATATGTCAGCGCTTTCAACAGTCAATCCACCATGATCCACGTCTTCTAACTCCTTTGTCATACATTCCATCACTCTCTTTCTTTCTGTTTTCTTTCTTCCTCGCTCTCTCTTCATCTGACTCTTCTCCTTCCTTGGTCTCGGTCCCTCTTTAATGTCATGGTCTCTCCCTCCCTCCAGACGGTGAACGGCGTGGCATCTCATGAGGAGGATGAGATTAACGAGTTACAGGAGGATGACAGAGAGCTGTTCTCAGATCAGCTGGCCAGCATCGGCATGTTAGGACGCATAGCAGCCAACCACTGTATCCCCCTACTGACCAGGTATGCATACGTACGCGTGTGTGTGTGTGTGTGTGTGTGTGTGTGTGTGTGTGTGTGTGTGTGTGTATATATATGTATGTATATGTATATCTGTGTACGTATATGTGTGTACGTATATGTGTGTGTGTGTATATGTACAGTTGAAGTCGGAAGTTTACATACACCTTAGCTAAATACATTTAAACTCAGTTTTTCACAATTCCCTGTCTTAGGTCAGTTAGGATCACCACTTTATTTTAAGAATGTGAAATGTCAGAATAATAGTAGAGAGAATGATTTATTTCAGCTTTTATTTCTTTCATCACATTCCCAGTGGGTCAGAAGTGTACATGCACTCAATTAGTATTTGGTAGCATTGCTTTTAAATGGTTTAACTTGGGTCAAACGTTTCGGCTAGCCTTCCACAAGCTTCCCACAATAAGTTGGGTGAATTTTGGCCCATTCCTCCTGACAGAGCTGGTGTAACTGAGTCAGGTTTGTAGACCTCCTTGCTCGCACACGCTTTTTCAGTTCTGCCCACAAATGTTCTAAAGGATTGAGGTCAGGGCTTTGTGATGGGCACTCCAATACCTTGACTTTGTTGTCCTTAGGCCATTTTGCAACAACATCGGAAGTATGCTTGGGGTCATTGTCCATTTTGGAAGACCCATTTGCGACCAAGCTTTAACTTCCTGACTGATGTCTTGAGATGTTGCTTCAATATATCCACATAATTTTCCGCCCTCATGATGCCATCTATTTTGTGAACTGCACCAGTCCCTCCTGCAGCAAAGCACCCCCACAACATGATGCTGCCACCCCCGTGCTTCACGGTTGGGATGGTGTTCTTCGGCTTGCAAGCCTCCCCCTTTTTCCTCCAAACATGACAATGGTCATTATGGCCAAACAGTTCTATTTTTGTTTCATCAGAACAGAGGACATTTCTCAAATAAGTACCGTCTTTGTCCCAATGTGCAGTTGCAAACCGTAGTCTGGCTTTTCTATGGCGGTTTTGAAGCAGAGGCTTCTTCCTTGCTGAGCGGCCTTTCAGGTTATGTCGTTATAGGACTCGTTTTACTGTGTATATAGATACTTTTATACCCGTTTCCTCCAGCATCTTCACAAGGTCCTTTGCTGTTGTTCTGAGATTGATTTGCACTTTTCACACCAAAGTACTTTCATCTCTAGGAGACAGAACGCATCTCCTTCCTGAGCGGTATGACGGCTGTGTGGTCACATGGTGTTTATACTTTCGTACTATTGTTTGTACAGATGAACGTGGTACCTTCAGGCGTTTGGAAATTGCTGCCAAGGATGAACCAGACTTGTGGAGGTCTACAATTTTTTTTCTGAGGTCTTGGCTGATTTCTTTTGATTTTCCCTTGATGTTAAGCAAAGAGGCACTGAGTTTGAAGGTAGGCCTTGAAATACATCCACATGAATACCTCCAATTTACTCAAATGATGTCAATTAGCCTATCAGAAGCTTCTAAAGCCATGACATAATTTTCTGGAATTTTCCAAGCTGTTTAAAGGCAAAGTCAACTTAGTGTATGTAAACTTCTGACCCACTGGAATTGTGTATAAGTGAAATAATCTGTCTGTAAACAATTACACCACCAGCCTGTACTGTTGACACTAGAGGTCAACCGATTAATCAGAATGGCCGATTTAATTAGGGCCGATTTCAAGTTTTCATAACAATCGGTAATCGGCATTTTTGGACACCGATCATGGCCGATTACATTGCACTTCACGAGGAGACTGCGTGGCAGGCTGACTACCTGTTATGTGAGTGCAGCAAGGAGCCAAGGTAAGGTGCTAGCTAGCATTAAACGTATTTTATTTAAAAAAACAATCAATCTTAACATAATCACTAGTTAACTACACATGGTTGACGATATTACTAGTTTATCTAGCTTGTCCTGCGTTGCATATAATCGATGCGGTGCCTGTTAATTTATCATTGAATCATAGCCTACTTCGCCAAACGGGTGATTTAACAAGCGCATTCGCGATAAAAGCACTGTCGTTGCACCAATGTGTACCTAACCATAAACATCCATGCCTTTCTTAAAATCAATACACAAGTATATATTTTTAAACCTGCATATTTAGTTAATATTGCCTGCTAACATGAATTTATTTTAACTAGGGAAATTGTGTCACTTCTCTTGCGTTCTGTGCAACAGAGTCAGGGTATATGCAGCAGTTTGGGCCGCCTGGCTCGTTGCAAACTGTGTGAAGACTATTTGTTCCTAACAGAGACAGCCAACTTTGCCAAACGGGGGATGATTTAACAAAAGCGCATTTGCGAAAAAAGCACAATCGTTGCACGAATGTACCTAACCATAAACATCCATGCCTTTCTTAAAATCAATACACAGAAGTATATATTTTAACCTGCATACTTAGCTAAAAGAAATCCAGGTTAGCAGGCAATATTAAACTAGGGAAATTGTGTCACTTCTCTTGCGTTCACTGCACGCAGAGTCAGGGTATATGCAACAGTTTGGGCCGGCTGGCTCGTTGCGAACTAATTTGCCAGAATTGTACGTAATTATGACATAACATTGAAGATTGTGCAATGTAACTGGAATATTTAGATTTATGGATGCCACCCGTTAAATAAAATACGTAACGGTTCCGTATTTCACTGAAAGAATAAACATTTTGTTTTCGAAATGATAGTTTACGGATTTAACCATATTAATGACCTAAGGCT
This sequence comes from Salvelinus alpinus, assembly GCF_045679555.1. Lineage (NCBI taxonomy): Eukaryota > Metazoa > Chordata > Actinopteri > Salmoniformes > Salmonidae > Salvelinus > Salvelinus alpinus. The sequence continues at coordinate 31,792,741 of NC_092099.1, forward strand.
TGTATTTCTGTGTGTTATGTTATAATTAAGTCTATGATTTGATAGAGCAGTCTGACTGAGCGGTGGTAGGCAGCAGCAGGCTCGTAAGCATTCATTCAAACAGCACTTTCGTGCGTTTGACAGCAGCTCTTCACTGTGCTTCAAGCATTGAGCTGTTTATGACTTCAAGCCTATCAACTCCCGAGATTAGGCTGGTGTAACCGATGTGAAATGGCTAGCTAGTTAGCGGGGTGCGCACTAATAGCGTTTCAATCGGTGACGTCACTCGCTCTGCGACCTTGAAGTAGTTGTTCCCCTTGCTCTGCAAGGACCGCAGCTTTTGTGGAGCGATGGGTAACGATGCTTCGAGGGTGGTTGTTGTCGATGTGTTCCTGGTTCGAGCCCAGGTAGGGGCGAGGAGAGGGACGGAAGCTATACTGTTACACTGGCAATACTAAAGTGCCTATAAGAACATCCAATAGTCAAAGGTATATGAAATACAAATGGTATAGAGAGAAATAGTCCTATAATAACTACAACCTAAAACTTCTTACCTGGGAATATTGAAGACTCATGTTAAAAGGAACCACCAGCTTTCATATGTTCTCATGTTCTGAGCAAGGAACTTAAACGTTAGCTTTGTTACATGGCACATATTGCACTTTTACTTTCTTCTCCAACACTGTTTTTGCATTATTTAAAAAATAAAAAAAATAAAAAAACATTTTTCATTATTTATTTGAGGCTAAATTGATTTGATTGATGTATTATGTTAAGTTAAAATAAGTGTTCATTCAGTATTGTTGTAATTGTCATTATTACAAATAAATAAAAATCGGCCGAATAATCGGTATGGGCTTTTTTTGGTCCTCCAATAATCGGTATCGGCGTTGAAAAATCATAATCGGCCGACCTCTAGTTTAAAGGCACAGTCAACTTAGTGTATGTGAACTTCTGACCCACTGGAATTGTGATACAGTGAATTATAAGTGAAATAATCTGTCTGTATACAATTGTTGGAAAAATTACTTGTTATGCACAAAGTAGATGTCCTTACCGACTTGCCAAAACTATAGTTTGTTAACAAGACATTTGTGGAGTGGTTGAAAAACTAGTTTTAATGACTCCAGCCTAAGTGTATGTAAACTTCCGACTTCAACTCTCTATATGTATGTATATGTACAGTTGAAGTCGGAAGTTTACATACACTTAGGTTGGAGTCATTAACTCGTTTTTCAACCACTCCACAAATTAGTTGAAAAACTCCACACACACCTCTTGCTATTAGACTATCCCCTAGCTCTGTAAACATGATTCTGACCTGTGTGTGTGTGTGGTTGGTCAGTTTGTTGGAGGAGCGGGTGACGCGGCTCCACGGCCAGCTCCAGAGGACCCAGCAGCACCTCATGAACTCCTCTAACCCCGGATCAGTGGACCGCAAGGTCCTGGATGACCTCTACGAAGACATCCACTGGCTCATACTGGTCTCAGGTCAGTGGATCACTGTGATCATATTTACTCAGAAAAGTCCACTCAGAAAATATTTTATTTGTTTAATTATAAGGCACGATTCCCAACATAAGGCACTATCAATCAATCAAATGTATTTATAAAGCCTTTTTTACATCAGCAGATGTCACAGTACAAAACCCCAGCCTAAAACCCCAAACACCAAGCAATGCAGATGTAGAAGCATGGAGGCTAGGAAAAACTCCCTAGAAAGGCAGGAACCTAGAGTGGAACCAGGCTCTGAGGGGTGGCCAGTCCTCTTCTGGCTGTGCCGGGTGGAGATTATAAGAGTACATGCGTTAAGGCCAGATTGTTCTTCAAGATTTTCAAACGTTCATAGATGACCAGCAGGGTCAAATAAAATCACAGTGGTTGTAGAGGGGGTGAAACAGGTCAGCACCTCAGGAATAAATGTCAGTTAGCTTTTCATAGCTGAGCATTCAGAGTTAGAGACAGCAGGTGCGGTAGAAAGAGAGCGTGTTGAAAATAGCAGGTCCGAGATAAGGTAGCACGTCCGGTGAACAGGTCAGGGTTCCATAGCCGCAGGCAGAACAGTTGAAACTGGAGCAGCAGCACGGCCAGGTGGACTGGGGACAGCAAGGAGTCATCAGGCTAGGTAGTCCTGAGGCATGGTCATAGGGCCCAGGTCCTCTGGGTGAGAGAGAGATATTGCAGCATAGATACTGGAGGCTGAGACGGATGGGGTCAGGACACTGTGGCCCCGTCCCACGATACCCCCGGACAGGGCCAACCAGGCAGGACATAACCCCACCCACTTTGCCAAAGCACAGTCCCCACACCACTAGACGGTTATCAACAGACCACCAACTTACTACCCTGAGACAATGCTGAGTATAGCCCACGAAGATCTCCACCACACAAGCCCGAGGGGGCACAAAACCGAACGGTGTGACTAAAGTAACGCACCCCTCCTAGGGACAGTATGGAAGAGCACTAGTGAGTCAGCCCCTGTAATAGGGTCAGAGGCAGAGATCCGAGGGGAGCCAGCAAGGAAGAGACAGCAAGGGTGCCTTGCCGTTCAACTTCACACCCCAGGGCTCGACTACACTCAATCATAGGACCTATTGAATGCTCATCAGTAAAGACTTAAAGGTTTAGACAGAGTCTGCGTCTCTCACATGGATAGGCAGACCATTCCATAAAAATGGAGCTCTATAGGAGAAAGCCCTGCCTCCAGCTGCTTGCTTAGAAAAGGACAATAAGGAGGCCTGCGTCTTGTGACCGTAGAGAACGCGTAGGCACGTACGGCAGGACCAAATCGGAGATTAGTTAGGAGCATTGCACTGGTCTAATCTAGAAGTGACAAAAGCATGGATTAGCTTTTCTGCATAATTTTGGGACAAAACGTTTCAGATTTTTTGCAATATTCTTGATATGTTTGTCAAAAGAAAGATCAGGGTCCCGAGTAACGCCGAGGTCCTTCAGTTTTATTTGAGACGACACCATCAAGATTTTTTAATTTTTTTTTCACCTTATTTATTTCACACACTTGGCCAGGTCACACACTGCGACCTGGCCAAGATTAAAGCAAAGCAATGCGACAAACAACAACACAGTTACACATGGAATAAACAAGCGTACGGTCAATAACATAATAGAAAAAAAGAACGTCTATTTACAGCTTGTGCAAATGGCGTGAGGAGGTAAGGCAATAAATAAGCCATAGTAGCGAAGTAATTACAATTTAGCAAATTAACACTGGAGTGATAGATGTGCAGATGATGATGTGCAAGTAGAAATACTGGTGTGCAAAAGAGCAGAAATGTAAATAAAAACTATGGGGATGCAGTAGGTAGATTGGATGTGCTATTTACAGATGGGCTATGTACAGCTGCAACGATCCGTTAGCTGCTCAGATAGCTGATGTTTAAAGTTAGTGAGGGAGATATAAGTCTCCAGCTTCAGCAATTTTTGCAATTCGTTCCAGTCATTGGCAGCAGAGAACTGGAAGGAAAGGCGGCCAAAGGAGGTGTTGGCTTTGGGAATGACCAGTGAGATATACCTGCTGGAGCGAGTGCTACGGGTGGGTGTTATCGTGATCAGTGAGCTGAGATAAGGCGGAGCTTTACCTAGCAAAGACTTATAGATGACCTGGAGCCAGTGGGTCTGGCGACGAATATGTAGCGAGGGCTAGCCGACGAGAGCATACAGGTCGCAGTGGTGGGTGGTATATGGGGCTTTGGTGACAAAACGGATGTCACTGTGATAGACTGCATCCAGTTTTCTGAGTAGAGTGTTGGAGGCTATTTTGTAAATTACATCGCCGAAGTCGAGGATCGGTAGGATAGTCAGTTTTACGAGGGTATGTTTGGCGGCGTGAGTGAAGGAGGCTTTGTTGTGAGTGAAGGAGGCTTTGTTGTGAAATTAGGAAGTCGATTCTTGATTTAATTTTGGATTGGAGATGTTTAATATGAGTCTGAAAGGAGAGTTTACAGTCTAGCCAGACACCTAGGTATTTGTAGTTGTCCACATATTCTAAGTCAGAACCGTCCAGAGTAGTGATGCTAGTCGGGCAGGCGGGTGCGGGCAGCGAACGATTGAAAAGCATGCATTTAGTTTTACTAGCGTTTAAGAGCAGTTGGAGGCCACGGAAGGAGTGTTGTATGGCATTGAAGCTCGTTTGGAGGTTAACGCAGTGTCCAAAGAAGGGCCAGATGTATACAGAATGGTGTCGTCTGCGTAGAGGTGGATCAGGGAATCACTCGCAGCAAGAGCGACATCGTTGATATATACAGAGAAAAGAGTCGGCCCAAGAATTGAACCCTGTGGTACCCCCATAGAGACTGTCAGCGGTCCGGACAACAGGCCCTCCGATTTGACACACTGAACTCTGCCTGAGAAGTAGTTGGTGAACCAGGCGAGGCAGCCATTTGAGAAACCAAGGCTGTTGAGTCTGCCGATAAGAATACGGTGATTGACAGAGTCGAAAGCCTTGGCCAGGTCGATGAAGACAGCTGCACACAGTATTGTCTTTTATCGATGGCGGTTATGATATCGTTTAGTACCTTGAGCGTGGTTGAGGTGCACCCGTGACCAGCTCGGAAACCGGATTGCACAATGGAGAAGGTATGGTGGATTTCAAAATGGTCAGTGATCTGTTTATTATCTTGGCTTTCGAAAACTTTAGAAAGGCAAGGCAGGATGGATATAGGTCTGTAACAGTTTGGGTCTAGAGTGTCACCCCCTTTGAAGAGGGGGATGACCACGGCAGCTTTCCAATCTTTAGGGATCTCGGACGATACGAAAGAGAGGTTGAACAGACTGGTAATAGGGTTTCAACAATGACGGTAGATAATTTTAGAGAGGTTCCAGATTGTCCATCCTAGCTGATTTGTACGGGTCCAGGTTTTGCAGCTCTTTCAGAACATCTGCTATCTGGATTTGGGTGAAGGAGAAGCTGGGGAGGCTTGGGCAAGTAGCTGCGGGGGGTGCGGAGGGAGCTGTTGGTCGGGTTTGGGGTAGCCAGGAGGAAAGCATGGCCAGCTGTAGAGAAGTGCTTATTGAAATTCTCAATTATCGTGGATTTATCGGTGGTGACAGTGTTACCTAGCCTCAATGCAGTGGGCAGCTGGGAGGAGGTGCTCTTATTCTCCATGGACTTTAGTGTCCCAAAACCTTTGGGAATTAGTGCTACAGGATGCAAATTTCTGTTTGAAAAAGCTAGCCTTTGCTTTCCTGACTGACTGCGTGTATTGGTTCCTGACTTCCCTGAAAAGTTGCATATCGCGGGGACTATTCGATGCTAGTGCAGTCCGCCGCAGGATGTTTTTGTGCTGGTTGAGGGCAGTCAGGTCTGGAGTGAACCAAGGGCTTTATCTGTTTTTAGTTCTGCATTTTTGTCAGCTCCAAAAGCAGATTTCTTTCTTTTTTGGGGCCTAGAACTAACTTCTCTGTTTTGTCCAAGTTTAAACGAGAGAAAAATTGCCGCCATCCACTTTATTTAAAAATAAAAAATGTAAACCAGGCAAGTCAGTTAAGAACAAATTCTTATTTACAATGATTTACAATTTACAATGACAGCCTAGGAACAGTGTGCACTGCCTCGTTCATGGGCAGAACGACAGATCTTTGACCTTGTCAGCTCGGGGATTTGATCGAGCAACCTTTTGGTTATTGGCCCAACGCTCTAACCACTAGGCTACCTCCCTCTCCCATCCTTATGTCTGAAACACAGGCTTCCAGGATAGGGAATTTTGGGCTTCACCATGTTTCATCCAAATGTACAGCTGTGTGTCGTCCACATAGTGAAAGTTGACTGTGTGTATTTATATATGGTCCCTTGTTGTTTTATGCATGGATTTATTTTGTAACAAATCTTTTTAGCATTCAGTCCATTTTATTGACCATTAGCATAAAATTAAACCTAACTGCACTCTGGGGGGCATAGACTATGTCCTTCGATCTCCTTAGTTGTTTTTAGGGACTAAATTTAGGCTGGGAGGCAGGCTGCGCTGGTGTATTGGTGCATGGCAGGAATGTTGGTTCGTGGAGGGCCAGGCCACCAGTTGTGCAACTGTTTTACTGTATAGTGCATTTTAGCATTCCCATTGGCTACAGAATTCCCCTTCAGCGCGTAACTCAATTTGCACCCTAGTTGGTTCTCTTAGTGTGCTCAGAGTTTACTAGGGTATCCTAGCAACTGATAAAGAATGGCATTGTTAGTCATTTATTAGTGGACCGCTCCACTGCAGTGAGCATGATGTTTGCTCTGTTTGAAAACGTTTTCTTCTGTAAGTGCCTCTATAATGGATTGTTTCTGGCTAGTGCTAGTCCTAGTTGTAATTGTGAATGCAAATGGTTTGTGTGTGTGCGTGTGTTCCAGGCTACCTCCTGGCAGATGACCCTCAGGGTGAGACTCCTCTGATCCCAGCTGAGGTGATGGAGTATTCTATCAACCACTCTACTGAGGTAGACATCAACACCACCTTGCAGATACTGGGCTCCCCTGGAGAGAAGGCCTCCTCTATCCCAGGATGCAACAGGACAGACTCCGTCATCAGGTAAGGGCGGGACTACTTCATTGCAAACACCTAGTTTCGTATCAAATTCCCAGATCTAAATTGGATAGCTGGTTTGAAAGGAATGACTAAAACCAACAGACCCCCAGGCCCCCGTCAGTGGACCAGAGTTGCTCATCTCCGCTATAAATCCATCAATTAATGGGTCTAAAACGCACTGTCTCAGTCAGTGATCTAATGAACAGCTTGGACAGTCTCCCATCACTGTCTCAGTCAGTGATCTAATGAACAGCTTGGACAGTCTCCCATCACTGTCTCAGTCAGGGATCTAATGAACAGCTTGGACAGTCTCCCGTCATTGTCTCAGTCAGGGATCTAATGAACAGCTTGGACAGTCTCCCATCACTGTCTCAGTCAGTGATCTAATGAACAGCTTGGACAGTCTCCCGTCACTGTCTCAGTCAGTGATCTAATGAACAGCTTGGACAGTCTCCCGTCATTGTCTCAGTCAGGGATCTAATGAACAGCTTGGACAGTCTCCCATCACTGTCTGTCAGTGATCTAATGAACAGCTTGGACAGTCTCCCATCACTGTCTCAGTCAGGGATCTAATGAACAGCTTGGACAGTCTCCCATCACTGTCTCAGTCAGGGATCTAATGAACAGCTCCCCCCACTGTCTACAGAAGCTGAGCTCTAAGCGGTGTACTTGTTAACTAAGCCCTGGTTGTAGTGCTCTGTCACGTTCACAACATTGCGCTGTCTGTCCGGAGTGTGCCTTGTAAAAACCTACTGTCCCGTGGCATGGCAGCAGCCTTTCCCTTATAGTATTTTCCAGGCGGGGCACAAAGGTCCACATAGCACTACACAGGCCATCTGGCACAGAAACTGTCCATTGAAGCAACCAGAAGGTTTTTTAGGCGGCAACAGATCTAGGTATTGGTTCCTCGCACCACCAGTACAGTACAATGGTAGGGGAAATATTACGTACAGGGCTAATGAGCCACCCGTGTGTGTGCACGCATTTGGGTGTGGCCCCCTGGGGGGGTGGTGCCAGTGCCACAGAGGGGGAATGCCCTGGCACAGACCCAGCCATGCTAGCCGCTCACACACACACACACACAGGATCTTGGACACACACATGATGGCGTAGCGGCCTAGCCAGCCTTAGAGCAGCACCAGCCCCAGACCACAACTCCCCAACATTCATTTAAGGCAGGGCCAGGTGCTGCTAAGACTAGTAGGGGGCTGGGGTAGTGTGTGCGTGTCTGCACGCGTGCTTTTGGGGTCGGGGGTACATGGGCAATCATATAGGGAATTTGAGGTGGTGGGGGTCGTGATAGTGGGCTCTGGATTGTTCTTTGAGGGGGCACAGGGACAGAGGAATGGAAAGGCAAGAGGCCGGGCATCGGATTTCCTAATAACACTGTGCGACCCCGGCTCTGTTAATGTCAATGGGCTTTTGTTTTTGCAAACAATGTGAAACAGTGCACTGTCATGCTGCGTGGGCACGTACTGAGGCCCATCTCTAACATACAGAACACTAAGCTGCACTAAGCCCTCTATCTCTCTGGACTTTGTCACGTGTGTGTGGGTCAACGTGGTCATTTGTTGTCGGAGTTACTGAAATGAACAGACTAAATCCCTACCTCTCTTTTGTTCTTCCCCTTCCCTCCTCTTGCTCATCCTGGCCTTGGCTTCTTATTACAATTTATCCACCTCTTTTTCCTCCTCTCACTTCCCTTGCTATCACACTCTCCTTTTTCCTTCTCTCTCTCTCTTTTGCCATTTCTTTCTCTTTAACCTCTATCATTCCTTCACTCTCCCTGTCCCCTCTCTCAGGTTGTTGTCAGCGGTGTTGAGGACATCAGAGGTAGAGTCCAGGGCCACCAGGGCCAGTCTGACAGAGCTGCTCAGCCCTCAGATGGGGAAGGACATTGTCTGGTTCCTCAAACGCTGGGCTAAGACTTACCTACTGGTGGACGAGAAACTCTACGGACAGGTACAACTACCACCAGACTAGGGATGTGACAAATGGAGAAAAAAATCTTAACATTTAAGCTGCCATTTCTTAAACGGTTTTCCGTTAAAACAATAAGACAAATTCACACAGTTCCATGTGAATTCACAATGCAGATGGTCTACATCGCGCTTCCCGCTGACAGAGAATACATTATTTATGCTGCTGGTTCTTTTCAGGAGTGTAGCGCGTGTAGCTTGTTGTCGTCCAATCACAAGTCATCAAACCGGCACTAGGCTACAGTCATAGAGCTACAATTTATCCACCTCTTTTTCCTCCTCTCACTTCCCTTGCTATCACACTCTCCTTTTTCCTTCTCTCTCTGTCTTTTGCCATTTCTTTCTCTTTAACCTCTATCATTCCTTCACTCTCCCTGTCCCTGTTGCCAAGTGGCAAGTTATTAGGATATTTCTAGGCTAATCAATGGAAGATGGAATTAAAATGGCAGAACTAAAAGTTAAATGAGAAGGACCAGCTACAACACCAAGAGCCAACAGGTAGTAATAATCTGAATGGATTTGTTGTTATTTACTGTAGGATTCGGGAGGGGAGAAAGTTATGTAGTCTCAATTAGCCTAGCTAACATTAGCTAGCTCATCTCAATTTGAGGCAGTCAAGACAGAGATACTATGTAATCAGATGAGATAATAAATACAGGTAATTCGGAAAGTATTCAGACCCGTTGACTTTATCCACATTTTGTTACGTTGCAGCCTTATTCTAAAATGGATTAAATCGTTTTTTCCCCCTCAATCTACAAACAATAATCCATAATGACAGTGAAAATAGGTTTAGAAATGTTTGCAAATTTAGAAAAAGTAAAAAACATATCTTATTTACATAAGTATTCAGACCCTTTGCTATGAGACTCGAATTTGAGCTCCAGTGCATCCTGTTTCCATTGATCATCCTTGAGAAGTTTCTACAACTTGTGGTAAATTCTCATCACTACAGACACCCTGGTTCGAATCCAAGCAGTATCACAACCGGCCGTGATTGGGAGTCCCATAGGGCGGCACACAATTGGCCCAGCGTTGTCCGGGTTTGGCCGGTGTAGTAGGCAGTCATTGTAAATAAGAATTTGTTCTTAAGTGACTTGCCTAGTTAAATAAAGGTTAAATTAAAAACTAAATTTTTTAAAAGTAGCTTTTTCCTCCTAACATTACAGGATTGTTTCATTAGGTATTTGTAACATTTTAATTTTCACTTTATGATGATGATCGGTACCTGTTAGTGGTAGTTTTGTAATTTTACATTTGGTAATAAAAAATATATACTCTACCGTTAAAAAGTTTGGGGTCACTTAGAAATGTCCTTGTTTTTGAAAGAAAAGCACATTTTTCGTCCATTAAAATAACATCAAATTGATCAGAAACACAGTGTAGATGTTGAAAATGACTATTGTAGCTGGAAACGGCAGATTTTTGATGGAATATCTACATTGGCGTACAGAGGTCATTTATCAGCAACCACCACTCCTGTGTTCCAATGCCACGTTGTGTTAGCTAATCAAAGTTTATCATTTTAAAAGGCTAATTGATCATTAGAAAACACTTTTGCAATTATGTTAGCACAGTTGAAAACTGTTCTGATTAAAGAAGCAATAAAACTGGCCTTCTTTAGACTAGTTGAGTATCTGGAGCGTCAGCATTTGTTGGTTCGATTACAGGCTCAAAATGGCCAGAAACAAAAAACAGTTTGGGATTTTTTTTCTTAACGTTAAAGATCACAATTTTTTTTAAACGTTCACAACACCAGACACCACCGTCTGATTTGTCTTAATGTGGTCGTCCATAATAACACTTCTCACTCCAACCCTCTGAGTGTGAAGGCCCTATAACATGGTGCGGTAGGTAGCCTAGTGGTTAGAGCGTTGGGCCAGTAACCGGAAGGTTGCTCGATCGAATCCCAAAGCTGACAAGGTAAAAATCTGTCATTCTGACCCTGAACAAGGCAGTTAACCCATTGTTCCTAGGCTGTCATTGTAAATAAGAATTTGTTCTTTACTGACTTGCCTTTAAATAAAACAATAACACTGGCATGGTAATGGACTTGGCATGGATTTGACAGATGGCTTGACGGATGACTTCATAAATAGTCTTTGTGACATTCACTGATGAGGAGGCGGCCACTGGACACTTGAGGTGAAAATGCCAGGGATTGTCCTCCATCACTGTCTACAGTAGCTAAGCTCTGAGAGCTCTCTTGAGTGTTCTTAAAGTATCCCTGTAAAGCCCTCCTTGTAGAGTTCTGTCATGTTTACACCACCAGTGTAATTTCACCTTAACACCAGTGTACTCTCTGGAAGTGTGTCTTGTAAAACCGGGTTCGCTGTGGGTCTTGGCATGGTGTGGAGCAGTGCAGTATACCACTGGACTGGACCGTGCAGGCAGTTGACTGACATCAGCTGCCATGGCTATTTATGATGTGATCTGTTCAAGTGTTGCAGTGATTTTCACCTATGCCTCAAACCATTTCACACCTATCTTTCTCACTCTTTTCATCCCTCCTTCAGGTCAGTATACCCCTGAGCACTGCGTTTGGGGCCGACACGGAGGGGGCCCAGTGGATTGTGGGATACCTGCTGGAGAAAGTGATCAACAACCTGTCTGTGTGGAGCTCTGAACCTGAACTGGCTAACGACACGGTGGAGCTACTGGTCTGTCTGGTGGAGAAGAGGGAGAGGTCCGACACTGACTTATGTATCCCAACTTGAACAATGCACACACAAACATCTAGTTAGCAAATGAGCCTAAACGTTGGTGCTTGAAACAATTACCCCTTGTGGTGGAGTGATAGTAGATGAGAAAATGTATCTCACCAATGATTATCACATGCCAACAAACCTTTCTCCATCCCTCCTCTCTCAGGGCCAACATAGTGGTGCAGTGTGAGAACTGGTGGAACTTAGCAAAGCAGTTTGCCAGCCGCAGCCCTCCCCTGGACCTGCTCTCCAGCTCAGTACAAAGGACCCTGATGAAGGCCCTGGTTCTGGGGGGCTTCGCACACATGGACTCAGACACCAAGCAGCAATACTGGACCGAGGTAGGGAATCCTATAGAACCCCAAAGAACACAAAGCCTGCCTATTTCTAAAATGTATCTTATTAAAATGTGATTTTAAACCTAACCATACTGATAACCTTAAGCCTAACCTTACATTTAAATTAAGACCAAAAATACAAATTGTTTTCATGAATTTTTACAATCTGCCAATTTGGATTTTGTGTCCGTGGTAACTCTTGGAAACCCTACCAAACAGTGCTCACCTTACTGCTGTCCCCCACCCACTCAGCAACAATGGTATTAATTAATGATGTTTTAGGTACTGTTGTGTGCCTCCATGTTGTCAGTATGTACTTCATGTCCCACATCTCATCAATGTGATGACTTGTTGCAGTAATGTATGACAGTGTGTTCAGACGTCGCTTTGTACTTGCAGAGCAATAATTGTAATATTTCTTCATCAGGGCCGTCAGTTTTTCAACATGGCATCTTGTATTCTGGTTCTAGATATGCCATTAGGGCAAGGTTCCCCAACTGGTGGCCCGCGGGACGAATTTGGCCCGCGGGTGATTTCTGTTAACTCGAAATGACACAACGACAAGGTTCCAGTTTAACAAAGTTTACTATACCGTATGAACACACTCAAAGGCAGCCATTACACTCAAGGCTAGGTCCATCGACAACCAGACTCCCTGCGCAGGCGCACTCTTGACTGAGTGATAGCCCCGTAATAACAGAAATATAGGGATACTTAAAACATGAACTTAACAATCTCCCCCTTTTCTTTAAAGACAAATAAAACATCAACAACATAATTAAATGTCCAAGTATTATTCAAGATCCCATTACAAATGGGTTGTGTGACAGTTTTTATTTGTATTACTCAAGCTGCCACTTTCCATTACTGAGAGCCTGTAGGAGCACAAGACCGGATGCTCCTTTTTTAGTCAGACAGTCAGCAAGCTGTTCCTTTGTGGTCGACCACAGAATCCGCTGGATTCTCTGTGCTTGAATAAGTTCCTAGATGCTGTTAATCTTGAAGTCTTTTCTCTGTGACAGACTTGGTTGACTTCACAGCATCAACTAATGAGTAGTTGTCAGTGACACAAACTACAGGTAGAAAGTGCCATTTTGTCCCACCAGTGTTAAGCTCTGAGAACAGAGTTGCAAGAAAGATAGCATTGTCAATTCCATCCGCAAGAGCAAGGGTTTCTCCAGCAAGTCCGCTTCGGACGACCCTTCTGATCCTTTTTGACTGCCAACAGATCAACAGATAGGTGAGAATCTTCCTCCTTCACCCATTAACACGATTAGATGTCCACCTTGTGTGCCTCCATCTGTAAGGTTCCCTAGCGAAGCATCACTGAAGACAACTAGTTTCAAAGAGTCATCTTTTCCAACATGCTGAAACTTTAAAGTCACTTGTAGTGATTTCAGTTTACGAACAACTTTGTTTGCCTCATGAATGGTTTGTACAGTGGCGTGTTTTGTGTTAGATGCCAAGTTGCAACCATCAAACCAGGTCTACTCTGTCTCGCAGCCCATAAAATGTGTCCTATCTTTGACCTCAATTGACCAGCTTCAATTCCACATAGAGGGGAATTCCTTTGTACGGCTCTTGAAGAATCCATGTGGATGGGTTGAAGATTCTTGATATAGCTCTCCTGTTGCATCAGTATTTTTCCATCAACTGTAATAAACTCTATGCCAACATAACAAAAATGATCATGCTCCTCACGGCCAACCTAGAAAACAGCTTTGAGGTGTGGAATCACAGTTGAAGCAAAGGTCTGTGAGCCACCCCAGATAAAGTCATCAACATGACAGGCAAGTACTCCAGTCACATTGCAGTCTTGATCAAGCCAATAGAAGACTGCAGGATCCACTTGTGACATTTTTGTATTCAGCATTGTTGCCTTGACTTTGTTGTACCAGTAGAGTGATGCATCTGCCAGTCCATACACACACTTTTTTAGTTTCCACAGTGTTCCTTCGCTTTTAGCTTCAGGCGGAGGTCGGATGTGAATGTCCCTTGACAGCTCTGTTCCCTGCAAAAATGCAGATTTGATGTCTATGGAATTAAGTTTCCATTTTTTCTGGCAGATCACTGACATCAGCAATCTGAGTGACTCTGAGGCGCATGTCGGTGAGTCTTTTGGGAGTTCTTTAGCAGCCAGCTCCTCAAAACCTCTAGCTACTAGACGTGCTTTAGGCACTATTCCAGTTAAGGATTCTTTAAGGGTACACACCCACCTTGTTGAGACGCATTTTTGGCCAATGTCTTTGACTTCCTCAAACACTCAATTTTTCCTTCAATTACTGAGCTCATCTAGCTTAGCGGAGTCAAATGACACGTCCTTTGTTTCAAGTACATCATAATTTTGAATGTCATTCTGTTTTTCTCGATTTTCCATTGGTTCAATTCTGATATTATCTACAAGTGACAGGTCAGCTGACCCTGTTGTACCAGAAAGTGTAGCTGGTTCAGAGTACTGCAAGTTGTACCAAAGTAATCCTTCTAACCCCCCCCCCCCCCCCCCCCCCCCTTAGAGTTAGATGCACTATTGTAAAGTGGTTGTTCCACTGGACATCATAAGGTGAATGCACCAACTTGTAAGTCGCTCTGGATAAGAGCGTCTGCTAAATGACTTAAATGTAATGTAAAATGTACCAGTTCTTGTGTTTTGCTTTTCCTGCTCGTCCAATGACGGTTGCTGTATGTGAAATACCCCTTTCTCTGTCCATGTATTTAACAGTTTGTCCAGTATTCAGATTGGAACAACCATGTTCTCTTAACACATGTGGCTGTTGTTGAATGTTTTCCTCATTTGAACGCTCAACAGTATTACCTGTGGCATGGTTCATTTCCTGTGTCAGTTTCGGTGTCCATATCATTGGATGCGACATCTGGTAGGTTTGTGTCTGTTACTGTGTCCTTTTTGTCATTTTCATTAGGAGACTGATTCTCAGCAACAGCCCCTCTATCTTGTTGATCATTTACTTTCCACAATCTTGAGTGATGCACCCTGACAGTGATGCCTCCTTGCCTCACAAATATCACCACACCATTTTGACCAATGACTACTCCCGGTCCTTTCCACTCTTGACAGTCAAATTGTTTGTAGTTTACTTTGTTTCCAGTTTCGTACTTATCAAATTTATTTATATAGCCCTTCGTACATCAGCTGATATCTCAAAGTGCTGTACAGAAACCCAGCCTAAATCCCAAACAGCAAGCAATGCAGGTGTAGAAGCACGGTGGCTAGGAAAAACTCCCTAGAAAGGCCAAAACCTAGGAAGAAACCTAGAGAGGAACCAGGCTATGAGGGGTGGCCAGTCCTCTTCTGGCTGTGCCGGGTGGAGATTATAACAGAACATGGCCAAGATGTTCAAATGTTCATAAATGACCAGCATGGTCAAATAATAATAATCACAGTAGTTGTCGAGGGTGCAGCACCTCAGGAGTAAATGTCAGTTGGCTTTTCATAGCCGATCATTAAGAGTATCTCTACCGCTCCTGCGGTCTCTAGAGAGTTGAAAACAGCAGGTCTGGGACAGGTAGCACGTCCGGTGAACAGGTCAGGGTTCCGTAGCCGCAGGCAGAACAGTTGAAACTGGAGCAGCAGCATGGCCAGGTGGACTGGGGACAGCAAGGAGTCATCATGTCAGGTAGTCCTGAGGCATGGTCCTAGGGCTCAGGTCCTCCGAGAGAGAGAAAGAAAGAGAGAAAGAATTAGAGAGAGCATACTTAAATTCACACCGGATAAGACAGAAGTACTCCAGATATAACAAACTGACCCTAGCCCCCCGACACATAAACTAATGCAGCATAAATACTGGAGGCTGAGACAGGAGGGGTCAAGAGACACTGTGGCCCCATCCGATGATACCCCCGGACAGGGCCAAACAGTCTGACTTATCATCATTATTCCCTGAACTGCTGAGTAACTTCTGAAGTCTGTCAACTGTAGCATGTCTAAACTGTTTGTAAAGCTTTAACAATACGTTGTGTTTTTCTTTAGTTTTCATGTTCTCTGTGACTGTCAGAATCTCCATGTGCTCTGTGTCAGTCAGAATCTCATTTTTGCATGGACTCTGTGTGATATCTTTGTCTAAAATGTTTACACAATAGTGGCCTGAGGTAGTAAGTTCAAGAGTCACTGGTTGTTTAAACATCACTGCCTTGTCATTTTTTATGTCTAGTACAGCCTCTGCCTTCTTGAGGGAAGCTTTGCTTAATAGTAAGGGGATATCTGTAGGGACCACCTCTGTTTCAATGTGACACTTAGTCTGACCAACTTTTGCTGGTATCTTAACTCTCTTGGTAGAATGGACAATTCTCCCATCTCCAAATTTGAAAGCTCTGTTGCTTGGTGTGTCAATCATATTTTGTACTTCTTTCATATTTAGTTCACTGACATAGCTATCAAGCCATTTTGCACCACACACTGTCCGTGTATATGCAGTATCAATCACCGCAGATCCTAAGGATTCAACTATAAAAATCTCAGTATCTGAAGCAGATTCATTTGAAAACAGTGTAATGTTACACTGCTCTATCTCTGTGTTTACATTTTCCTCTGTTAGTTTAACTTGTTCATTTTTATGAGGACAGTCTTTAACCCAATGGTAAGTGCTTTGACAAATAGCACATTTTGATCTCCTTCCATATTTGTCCAGTGGATTTGTGCCGGGAAATGGCGCCCTCTTCTGGTTGTCTTGAGAACGTGACTTGTTGGCGCCTTTTCTCTGCTGCTCAGTGTAATATGCTGTGTCACTCACTTGCATTCCATCTGTTACAGACGTCTTTTCACCAAAAATAATTTTTAGTGCCGACTTCATTGATGCAAAAGTCTGCACAGTACAAGCAGTCAAAGCCAACTGTTTCTCCCTACCATCTAGACAGGCAGTATCTAGCAACTTGAAAGCTAACACTGCATCCGGGAGAACCATGTCGTGCTTGCGCATCCTATTGTACCTCTGTTGGAAATCAATGATGTAGTCCGTCATTGCAACCGAAATATCTCTCGTAACACTGTCAAAGTTTGAATATGCCTCGTAGGCACGGTCTTTCTCTTCTTTAAGAAATACAGAATCTAGTGCTGTGATCAAAGTTCCCATACCGTCATCCTTGTTCAAATCCTCAACGGATATTTCCAGTGCTGTATCTCTCACTCTTCCCTCGAGCGATAATACCACTGCAAGTGCTTGCTTTTTCACGTCCAGATTAGTAACCTGTGTCCAGATTGCAAGTTCATTTTTCCAACTTTCGTACGACCTCTTCTCGTCGAAGCGAGGTGGCACATTGTGGTTATTAGCCATCCTCTGCTACCAATGTTAACTCAAAATAACACAACGACAAGGTTCCAGTTTAGCAAAGTTTACTATACCGTATGAACACACTCAAAGGCAGCCATTACACTCAAGGCTAGGTCCATCGACAACCAGACTCCCTGCGCAGGCGCACTCTTGACTGAGTGATAGCCCCGTAATAACAGAAATATAGGGATACTTAAAACATGAACTTAACAATTTCATTTGGCCCCCCTTGTTTTGAGCCCCCAAATTTTTTCTTTTTTTATGTAGACTAAAAACACCAGCAAATCAGCTCCAAGTGATTTTTTTTACATTTTGGAATTTTGTTCCAAAGTATTCCCACACAAGAGATATGTGATTGTATACAAATGTAAGCAAGGTTTGAAATTCATCTCTGTTTGGGCTTCTTGCGGTCAATTTGTAATTGAGTTGTTGAAGTCGGAAATTTACATACACCTTAGCCAAATACATTTAAACTCAGTTTTTCACAATTCCTGACATTTAATCCTAGTAAACATTTTCTGTCTTAGGTCAGTTAGGATCACCACTTTATTTTAAGAATGTGAAATGTCAGAATAATAGTAGTGATTTATTTCAGCTTTTATTCATTTCATCACATTCCCAGTGGGTCAGTAGTTTACATACACACTATTAGTATTTGGTAGCATTGCCTTCAAATTGTTTAACTTGGGTCAAACGTTTCGGCTAGCCTTCCACAAGCTTCCCACAATAAGTTGGGTGAATTTGGGCCCATTCCTCCTGACAGAGCTGGTGTAACTGAGTCAGGTTTGTAGACCTCCTTGCTCGCACACGCTTTTTCAGTTCTGCCCAAAAATGTTCTATAGGATTGAGGTCAGAGCTTTGTGATGGGCACTTCAATACCTTGACTTTGTTGCCCTTAAGCCATTTTGCCACAACTTTGGAAGTATGCTTGGGGTCATTGTCCATTTGGAAGACCCATTTGCGACCAAGCTTTAACTTCCTGACTGAGGTCTTGAGATGTTGCTTCAATATATCCACATCATTTTCCTTCCTCATGACGCAATCTATTTTGTGAAGTGCACCAGTCCCTCCTGCAGCAAAGCACCCCCACAAACATGATGCTGCCATCCCAGTGCTTCACTGTTGGGATGGTGTTCTTCGGCTTGCAAGCCTCCCCTTTCTCCTCCAAACATAACGATGGTCATTTTGACCAAACATCAGACCAGAGGACATTTCTCCAAAAAGTAGCATCTTTGTCCCCATGTGCAGTTGCAAACCGTAGTCTGGCTTGTTTATGGCGGTTTTGGAGCAGTGGCTTCTTCTTTGCTGAGCGGCCTTTCAGGTTATGTCGATATAGGACTTGTTTTACTGTGGATATAGATACTTTTGTACCTGTTTCCTCCAGCATCTTCACAAGGTCCTTTGCTGTTGTTCTGGGATTGATTTGCACTTTTCGCACCAAAGTACATTTATCTCTAGGAGACAGAACGCGTCTCCTTCCTGACGGCTGCATGGTCCCATGGTGTTTATACTTGCGTACTATTGTTTGTACAGATGAACGTGGTACCTTCAGGCGTTTGGAAATTGCTCCCAAGGATGAACCAGACTTGTGGAGGTCTACAAAATTTTTTCTGGGGTTTTGACTGATTTCTTTTGATTTTCCCATGATGTCAAGCAAAGAGGCAATGAGTTTGAAGGTAGGCCTTGAAATACATCCACAGGTACACCTCCAATTGACTCAAATGATGTCAATTAGCCTATCAGAAGCTTCTAAAGCCATGACATAATTTTCTGGAATCTTCCAAGCTATTTAAAGGCAGTCAACTTAGTGTATGTAAACTTTTGACCCATTGGAATTGTGTATAAGTGAAATAATCTGTCTGTAAACAATTGTTGGAAAAATGACTTGTGTCATGCACAAAGTAGATGTCCTAACTGACTTGCAAAAACTGTAGTTTGTTAACAAGAAATTTGTGGAGTGGTTAGAAAACGAGTTTTAATGACTCCAACCTAAGTGTATGTGAAATTCCGACTTCAACTGTATGTTCTGGCCCCCTGACCATCCGCTCAAGAAAAAAATTGGCCCTCGGCTCAATCTAGTTGATGATCCCTGCATTAGGGTATTGAAGACCGACATCCTCTACCATTTAACAATGGCTGATTATCAACTGCAGTCATTTCTGTAATCAGCGCTGTGATTTTCTCACTCCGCCCATAATCGCACTGCTGATAGAAATGGTTTGGCTCTCACAGTGCCTCTTTCAGCATTGCACCTGTACTGCCACTGTAGCTCAATTCTACCTCGCAAAGTTTGCATTTCATCACCTTCTCATTTAACTTCTCAAAGTACTGCCATACAGAACTTCGCAGCTGCCGCTTCCCTGTCTCACTCTCTTCCATTTTTACAACTGTTAACGACTATCTGTGGCAAATCATTTTTTTCTTCTAAGCGTTACCGATCCCAAATTCGTTTAAACGTCACACCCCTACATGGAACCCCCCCACTCTGAATCCCTGAATGGAACTAACTTGCGCACACACGCCTTTCCAAGGACCCAGAGAAATGGAGCTATAACTTAAAGCTCTCAAGTGTAATTTCCCTTCAGATTTTCTCTATATAGGCTCTCTTTCCCATAGACTTTAGTTGGTAACAAGTTGTGAGATCAAATGTCTTTTCCCTACTATGGTGATTCTATTTAACCACTCTCCCTATAGACTTCAGTAGTAACAAACGGCGAAGCCAAATGATTTAGCCAAAACCATTAGACCTCCCTAGAGTATATGGTTAGATAATGATCCTCATAATGATCTTGAAGGCCATTCTATAGTAATGCAAGACGACTCCAAAGCCATTAGTAGAGATGTATGAGTGAGACGGCAGCTGTCCTGCCTTCCAGCTGCTGTGACCAGTGTGTACAGTACAGTAGCCCATTCAAGAAGAGGTGGGAATGAAAATAGCCTGCAACTGATCTTTGTCTCTTCTTCCCTGCTCTCCTTCTTTGGGGGTTGGGTCCAGGTTACTGTAAAGCACTTTGTGACAAATGTTGTTGATTGATCACCTCTCTCCCCCTTCCTCCCTCCCTTTCTCCTCCTCCAGGTGTTGCACCCCCTCCAGCAGCGCTTCCTCAACCTGATCAACCAGGAGAACTTTCCTCAGATCTGTCAGGAGGAGAGTGTGAAGCGGGAGATCGTTGCCACCCTGGAGGCTCTATGTGGCATCGCCGAGGCAACGCAGATCGACAACGTGGCGTCTCTCTTCAGCTTCCTCATGGACTTCCTGTCCAGTTGCATCGGCCTGATGGAGGTGTACCGCAACACACCCGAGACGATCAACCTCATCATTGAGGTGTTCGTGGAGGTCGCCCACAAACAGATCTGCTACCTTGGAGAGGTGAAGATAGCAAAAACACTTAATCGCTTTAATAATAACTACACACTTAGAATTACAAATCCCTATACTTGTATTATGTGTAGAGCAATGTAATCGAATATGGGGCTTCCACTGGAAAGAGTTAACAGCCACCTCTTCTCCCTCTCTGACCCCCAGTCTAAGTCTATGAAGCTGTACGAGGTGTGCCTGACACTGCTGCAGGTCTACTCTAAGAACAACCTGGGCAGGAAGAGGGCTGATGTGGCTGCTGAGGAGGACCAGTACCAGGACCTGCTGCTCATCATGGAGCTGCTCACCAACCTGCTCTCTAAGGAGTTCATTGACTTCTCAGACACAGGTGTGGACGGTGGGTGTGTGTACATCTCCACCATCCCCAATGACATCAGTCTGCATTTATGTATGATACTTTAAGTTCATAGTTAGTTATCAATACTTATCAAATTTTATTGATCACATACACATATTTAGCAGATGTTATTGCGGGTGTAGCGAAATACCTGTGTTCCTAGCTCTTAGGCAGTGCAGTAATATCTAACAATACACACATCTAAAAGTAAAATAATGGAATTAAGAAATATATAAATTAGGACAAGCAATGTTGGAGTGGCATTGACTAAATTCAGTATATACATATGAGATGAGTAAAGCAGTATGTAAACATTAAAGTGACTAGTGTTCCATTATTAAAGTGGCCAGTGATTATATGTACATAGAGCAGCAGCCTCTAAGGTGCAGGGCTGAGTAACCAACCAGGTGGTAGCCGGCTAGTGATTTCTATTTAACAGTCTGATGGCCTTGATAGATAGCTGTTTTTCAGTCCCAGCTTTGATGTACCTGTACTGACCTCGCCTTCTGGATGATAGCAGGGTGAACAGGCCGTGTCTCAGGTGGTTGTTGTCCTTGATGATCTTTTTGGCCTTCCTGTGACATCGGGTGCTGTAGGTGTCCTGGAGGGCAGGCAGTGTGCCTCCGGTGATGCGTTGGGCAGACCGCACCACCCTCTGGAGAGCCCTGCGGTTGCGGGCGGCGCAGTTGCAAATACCAGGCGGTGATACAGCCCAACAGGATGCTCTCAATTGTGCATCTGGAAAAGTTTCTGAGGGTCTTAGGGGCTAAGCTGTAGGCGCTGTTGCGCCTTCTTCACCACATTGTCTGTGTGGGTGGATCATTTCAAATTGTCAGTGACGTGTACACCGAGGAACTTGAAGCTTTCCACCTTCTCCACTGCGGTCCCGTCGATGTTTATAGGGATGTGCTCACGCTGCTTTTTCCTGAAGTCCACGATCAGCTCCTTTGTTTTGACATTGAGGGAGAGGTTGTTTTCCTGGCACCACTCTGCCTCCCTGTAGGCTGTCTCGTCATTGTTGGTAATCAGGCGTACTACTGTTGTGTCGTCTGCAAACTTGATGATTTGAGTTGGAGGCGTGTGTGGCCACGCAGTCAAGAGTGAACAGGGAGTACAGAAGGGGGCTGAGCACGCACCTTTGTCGGGCCCGTGTTGAGGATAAGTTAATTGGAGGTGTTTCCTACTTTCACCACCTGGGGGCGGCCCGTCAGGAAGTCCAGGACCCAGTTGCATAGGGTGGATTTCAGGCCCTGAGCTTGATGAGCTTGGTGGGTACTATGGTGTTGAAGGCTGAGCTATAGTCAACTTACAGAATCCTCTGGTTTGTGTGTGTGTTGATGGTGGAACAGATGAGGTTTTCCGGGGGCAGGAGCAGGGTTCGGGAGCGGCAGGTCGGTCGGTGTCGGCTGCAGACGTAGTTCTGTTTGGGGTCAACATCATTCTGCCTCTCATGTCTCAGGACCTACTCAAGGTAAGACCCAGGGCCCAGTCTCAATACTTAAACAATGCTTCTTCCTTCCTCAAAGTAATCACTGATGTACATTGTCACTGTACTACAAACTGTTGTTAAACTGGTTTGTCTGTGTTTTCAGTTCCCGTCTCTGTGTAACCAGTATTACAAGCTTATCACGTTCATCTGTGAGATCTTCCCTGAGAAGATCCCCCAGTTACCAGAGGAGCTGTTTAAGAGTCTCATGTACTCCCTAGAGCTGGGCATGACATCCATGAGTTCAGAGGTCAGCCAGCTGTGTCTGGAGGCTCTGTCTCCCCTGGCCGAGCAGTGTGCCAAGACCCAGGAGAAAGACACGCCCCTCTTCATCGCCACACGCCACTTCCTCAAGGTGAGACACCCCCTCCTGGGATTTCCTCCTAACTACAAGGTCTGCTTCATTCCATTATGCTCAAAAAGAGGAAATGTTTTGTAATGGAAAATCTCTCCCTCTCTAGTTGGTGTTTGACATGCTGGTACTGCAAAAACACAACACAGAGATCACAGTGGCAGCGGGAGAAGCTCTCTATACACTAGTGTGCCTGCATCAAGTGAGTATCCTTTGTTTTTAAACTTCCTGCACACATGCATCTCATTCTTTTTATTGGCTCTGGTGATCTGGATGTTGTACCTCCTGTCGGCCTCATATGATGATGTAATTTCCTATTCTCTCTCCAGGTGGAGTACCAGGAGCTGGTGGAGTCTCTGCTTGCCACCCAGAGAGACGCCGTCATCTACCAGAGACTGGCCGACGCCTTCAACAAGCTGACAGCCAGCAGCACGCCGCCCAGCATGGACCGCAAGCAGAAGGTGGCCTTCCTCAAGAGTCTGGAGGAGTTTGTGTCCAATGTAGGGGGGCTACTTTGTGTCAAATAACTATTAGCTCCCCTCCCTCCTACCCCCTCTATATCCAACCCGCTCACAGATGATCTACCTACCTACCTTGACCACATCTGACCAAGCCAAACCATTGAGAAGACGGACAGACTGAGCTGATGAGCTGCACTGTTAGACTGTGTGGAAAAAAATAGGTGAGGTTGAGACACTGACGGGAGTTGTGGTGTGGCCTGGACTAGGGTGTGGTTTGGGCAGGTTCACACCCGCTCCTGCCCCTAACCCCTCCTTTTTCCTCAAATGCCCCCAGCGCAAACATACAGTGGCTTCTGGGATTAAGATTTGGTGGTGGGGGGGTCAGAGAGGGATGGACTTGCCCGCTCTACCCCTCTGTCCCATCATCCAATCATTGTTTACGTTTGCCAGTGGGAGGGTTGGGATGAACACAGGAGGTGCCAATCTGTTCTGAGAACGCTATGCCCCTCCCTCTCTCCCCATGCCCATACCCTCTCTCCCCTCCCAGAGTGCCTTGGTTTTCTTATTTGTGTCGACTCCAGTGTGTCTGTGTGGCCAAGCTGAGAGGTGTCTTACAGCAACAACTGTGCCTGTCACACACACCAAAAACACAGTGGAAGCACACACACACACACACACATCTCCATGACCACGAGAGGCTAGATCCCACCACCTTCAGGTTGCTGAACCTGTTAACTGGACAAAAAAACGATTCACTTCGTCATCAAGGGTGTATATATGTTTTCCAAAAAAAGTGGGGGAAATTTTAAAACAATGACTGAAAAGTTTTTATAAGATGGCAGAGGAGCTGAAATTTTATGGTTATGATCACTTGAAGAAAAAGGGGGCAAGTTTGAAAACTTTGGATTTTGTTTTGATTTCTTTATTGTTCTAGATTGTAATTTTATTCTCTGCCACCCTTTTGTCTCAGTCCGGACTGCCCACAGCCAATATCCAGAAAATTGGAGGCCTTAGGAAGTTTGGGCCCCTGAAGTTTAGCAATCTTCTGTCTAGTTATATTTTTCTATGTCACAGCCACTATCTCCATTTCAAAACACACTGAATGGAAGCAATAACAAACCAAAAAAGGAACCGAGCCACTTGTTGTAACCATGACATTTGAGGTGGACTCGCTGCCCTTCCTCTGTTTAGACCACTACCCTGGTTATTTTGGAATGCCTGACTGAATTGTATTGAAATGTAAAAGTGTACATAAACTTATTATATAAAATATGGAGTTGTTTTTCCTCTTCTGTATAAAGTTTTTTTCCTCAATGTCCTGTTCTACAGAATATGCAAACAAGTTCCACACATGAAACCCAAAATTGCTTTCAATATCTCTGAAATAAAACATTTTGAAATTAGAAATTATTTTCAGAAAATGACATTTACAATAGTAAATGTGGTGTGCTTGCTAGTGTTGAAGTATTTATGGTTATGAAATGGTAGTAATAGTTTTTGTAGGCTGTTTGTTATAGGACCTACTTTAAGGTGGTTATAGTGGGCTAGTATAGTAGGCTAGAGAGTACTATCATAAACCATATGTTTTTAAGCTTTCAAAATGTTTTATTTTGAACATTCTGAATGTTTTGTGGCGGTGATTTAGGTTTAGAATGTTGAAGCTTGCATTCTGCCATTGAAATGAATGGGGATACAACACGCTTTATAGTTTGAAGTAGGAATGGTAGAAAACCTGTGAAGCCATTAAGTTGAGTCAGTCTGCACATGTGAACATTGAGGTGGTCTCTGTAGGTGAAATGCATTAAGAATAATCAATGGTGAATACAAATTTAGCCTTTGAAGTCTGGAGCGTCTATGCTAATTTGAAAGTTATAGTTCAATAATGGAATCAAATCTTTTGACCTTCAATGTAAGTTGTTAGTTTGTACATGTCAAAGTTGGTTTGGAGTTTGTACCTTAACAGTTCAACACAAGTGGTGAATCCAAATACTTATGTAGCTTTATACTAAAAAATGTAAGCTGTATACAAGCACACCATTCCAGACCAGTCTGCACGTTTTATAGTTTAAATGGCATTTCCATCTTCCAACAGTTGCAGACTAGTGACGACCAGAATTTTCCCCATTAAAGTATATGGCCCCTGAAATGCATTGGGATTTCTAATATGGTTATAATGTGAAAAGTATAAGTAGTATCCCAAAAATGTTTTACAAGCACACTGACAATCATCAGTACCAGTGCCCGTCTGCACGTGTTAAAGGTGTAGTTCACCATTTTAAAATGATGTTAGATGGTTCCTCACCCTGAAAGTAGTCTATGGGCCAGGAGAAACTATAATCCATTGTTCAGTTTTCTTTAAACAGCCACTACAAACTTTAGCCACCACAACACAAGCTAGCAATCAATGGAAGTGATGGGGGCATATGAGCATGTTTTTTTTTAAAGTTGCCAAATCACCTTAAGTAACATCAAACCAAATACGGAGTTTGTTTGAATAGATTTTCAGTGATTTGGACATTATCACTTCCATTGATTGTTAGCATGTGATGGCTAATGTTAGCTTTAGTTTGTAGTGGCTGTTTAAAGACAACTGAACCATGGACTACAGTTTCTCAGGGGGAGGGACCATCTAACATCGAGTTGTAAAATAGTGAACTACTCCTTTAAAGTGAAAGTTATTTAAAATTGTTACATGGAGAAAATCGGACCTCCCTGAAATGAAAACGTATGGCCCTCCCTTCAGCAAAATATATTTAACCTAGTCCTCCCTGAACTCTTAAAAGTGAACTTCCCCTATATATTAAACAATAATTAAGTGGATAGAGAACATGCCTACCATTTATCCTCACGTCTTGGACAGACCAGAGCCATATGAAGTTTTAGAAACTCTTCATCCTGTAAGCATTACATGGCAACGCAGGAATTTTGATAGCGCTGTGGGCCAGAAGGTTGTTGGTTCACAGACCACCATGGACAAACAAGAGTAAGGGTGGAAAAATGCAATTCTAGTCATTTTACACTTTTTTAATACCACACAAATTACAGGCTAAGAATGAACATAGATATGCCTGTGTTCATCTTATCTCCAACACCAAATCAGTGTGTCCTGTTTGCAACAAAACTGTCCCTGTTTGCAAATAAATAAGTCTAACACGGAACACAAACCGGCTGCTCCATCCTGCATACATTTATGTCCCCCTACACCAAATGTGATCATGACACGCAGGTTAAAATATCAAAACAAACTCTGAACCAATTACATTAATTTGGGGATAGGTCGAAAAGCATTAAACATGTATGGCAATTTAGCTAGCTAGCTTGCACTTGCTAGCTAATTTGTCTTATTTAGCTAGCTTGCTGTTGCTAGCTAATTTGTCCTGGGATATAAACATTGAGTTGTTATTTTACCTGAAATGCACAAGGTCCTCTACTCCGACAATTAATCAACACATAAAACGGTCAACCGAATCGTTTCTAGTCATCTCTCCTCCTTCCAGGCTTTTTCATCTTTGAACTTATATGGTGATTGGCATCTAAACTTTCATAGTATTACCACAACGACCGGCAACAAAGTTCGTATTTCAATCACCCACGTGGGTATAACCAATGAGGAGATGGCACGTGGGTACCTGCTTCTATAAACCAATGAGGAGATGGGAGAGGCAGGACTTGCAAAGAAACCTAAATCAATTTGGTCCAATCAACGTAAGCTTAATATGTGGCTGTCCATGGTTCTGATTTATGTGTCTGCGTTCGTGCAAGTAGAAAAACATATTGACTCAACCTACTTGTAGAGAAACGCCAATGCCATCCTCGTCTCTTTCATGCTCGCTGGCTTCCCTTGCCATATTATGCTCGCGCGCATCAACGAGCACTGCAAGTCCCACCACACCCATCTCATAGGTTTTTAGGAGCATATACCCACGTGGGTGATTGAAAGATGAACTGTGGTCCACACTCCAGTCCAGTTGGGTGTAATGTGCCTTAAAGTTGGTTGCCAACTGACAAAGTCCACAGAAGACTACTACTACTACTACTACTACAGATATTATATGTAGCACATGCCATGATGGAGCAAAGTGTCAGTCAAACGGACTGTCTTGTGTATTTTTTATATATATATATTTTTCTACTTTCTACCTCTTTTTCTCCCCAATTTTGTGATATCCTATTGGTAGTTACAGTCTTGTCCCATCACTGCAACTCCCGTACGGACTCGGGAGAGGCGAAGGTCGGGAGCCATGCATCCTCCAAAATATGACCCTGCCAATGCCACACTGCTTCTTGACACAATGCTCGCTAAACCCAGAAGCCAGTAATGAGAGATTGGAAACCCTAATTGGTCTACATGGACAAGTTCTTGCCTGGTTTAGATCTTATCTGTCGGAAAGATATATTTCGTCTTTGTGGACGGTTCCGTTTTAGGACCGCTATTGTTTTCACTATATATTCTACCTCTTGGTAACGTCATTCGGAAACAGAACTTTCACCGCTATGCGGACGACACACAGCTGTACATTTTGATTAAACATGGCGAAGCCTTAAAATTGCCTGTACTGGAAGCCTGTGTTTCAGACATAAGGAAGTGGATGGTGGCAAATGTTTTTATTTTAAACTCGGACAAAACAGAGATGCTAGTTCTTGGTTCCAAGAAACAAAGTGATCTGCTGTTGGATCTGACAATCTTGATGGTACAGTCGTCTCAAATAAAACTGTGAAGGACCTCTGCGTTACCCTGATCTCTCTTTTGACAAACATATTAAGAATATTTCAAGGACAGCTTTTTTCCATCTTCAGAATATTGCAAAAATCTTTAACTTTTTGTCCAAAAATGATGGACGAAAGCTAATATTTAGTCACTTCTAGATTAGACTACTGCAATGCTCTACTCTCTGGCTACCCAGATAACACACTAAATAAACTTCAGTTACTGCTAAACACGGTTGCTAGAATCTTTCCTAGAACGATAAAATGTGATCATATTACTCCAATGCTAGTCTTCCTGTTAAGGTTAGGGCTGATTTCAAGGTTTTGCTGCTAACCTACAAAGCGTTAACCTACAAAGCATTTCTCCGATTTGGTCCTGCCGTACATATAGTTGAAGTTGGAAGTTTACATATACTTTAGCCAAATACATTTCAACTCAGTTGTTCACAATTCCTGACATCTAATCATAGTAAAAAGTTCCTGTCTTAGGTCAGTTAGGATCACCACTTTATTTTAAGAATGTGAAATGTCAGAATTACATTTACATTTACATTTAAGTCATTTAGCAGACGCTCTTATCCAGAGCGACTTACAAATTGGTGCATTCACCTTATGATATCCAGTGGAACAACCACTTTACAATAGTGCATCTAACTCTTTTAAGGGGGGGGGGGGGGTTAGAAGGATTACTTTATCCTATCCTAGGTATTCCTTAAAGAGGTGGGGTTTCAGGTGTCTCCGGAAGGTGGTGATTGACTCCGCTGACCTGGCGTCGTGAGGGAGTTTGTTCCACCATTGGGGTGCCAGAGCAGCGAACAGTTTTGACTGGGCTGAGCGGGAACTGTACTTCCTCAGAGGTAGGGAGGCGAGCAGGCCAGAGGTGGATGAACGCAGTGCCCTTGTTTGGGTGTAGGGCCTGATCAGAGCCTGAAGGTACGGAGGTGCCGTTCCCCTCACAGCTCCGTAGGCAAGCACCATGGTCTTGTAGCGGATGCGAGCTTCAACTGGAAGCCAGTGGAGAGAGCGGAGGAGCGGGGTGACGTGAGAGAACTTGGGAAAGTTGAACACCAGACGGGCTGCGGCGTTCTGGATGAGTTGTAGGGAATAATAGTAGAGAGAACGATTTATTTCAGCTTTTATTTCTTTCATCACATTCCCAGTGGGTCAGAAGTTTACATACACTCAATTAGTATTTGGTAGCATTGCCTTTAAATTGTTTAACTTGGGTCAAATGTTTCTGGTAGCCTTCCACAAGCTTCCCACAATAAGTTGGGTGAATTTTGGCCTATTCCTCCTGACAGCTGGTGTAACTGAGTCAGGTTTTTAGGCCTCCTTGCTTGCACATGCTTTTTCAGTTCTGCCCACAAATGTTCTATAGGATTGAGGTCAGGGCTTTGTGATGGCCACTCCAATACCTTGACTTTGTTGTTCTTAAGCCATTTTGCCACATCTTTGGAAGTATGCTTGGGGTCATTGTCCATTTGTAAGACCCATTTGCGACCAATCTTTAACTTCAAATCAAAGTTTATTTGTCACGTGCGCCGAATACAATAGGTGTAGACTTTACAGTGAAATGCTCACTTACAGGCTCTAACCAATAGTGCGAAAAAAAGGTGTGTGTGTGTGTGTAAGTAAAGAAATAAAACAGTTTGAAAATTAGAGTAGCAAGGCTATATACAGACACCGGTTAGTCAGGCTTATTGAGGTAGTATGTACACGTAGGTATGGTTAAAGTGACTATGCATATATGATGAACAGAGTAGCAGTAGCGTAAAAAGAGGGGTTGGCGGGTGGAGGGACACAATGCAGATAGCACGATTAGCCAATGTGCGGGAGCACCGGTTGGTCGGGCCAATTGAGGTAGTATGTAAATGAATGTATAGTTAAAGTGACTATGCATATAAGATAAACAGAGAGTAGCAGCAGCGTAAAAGAGGGGTTGGGGGGGGCACACAATGCAAATAGTCCGGGTAACCATTTGGTTACCTGTTCAGGAGTCTTATGGCTTGGGGGTAAAAACTGTTGAGAAGCCTTTTTGTCCTAGACTTGGCACTCTTGGCACATCCTGACAGATGTCTTGAGATTGCTTCAATATATCCACATAATTTTCCTACCTCATGATGCCATCTATTTTGTGAAGTGCACCAGTCCCTCCTGCAGCAAAGCACCCCCACAACATGATGCTGCCACACCAGTGCTTCACGGTTGGGATGGTGAACTTCGGCTTGCAAGTCTCACCCTTTTTCCTCCAAACATAACGATGGTCATTATGGCCAAACAGTTTTATTTTTGTTTCATCAGACCAGAGGACATTTCTCCAAAAACTACGATCTTTGTCCCAATGTGCAGTTGCAAACCGTAGTCTGGCTTTTTTATGGCGGTTTTGGAGCAGTGGCTTCTTCCTTGCTGAGCGGCCTTTCAGGTTATGTCGATATAGGACTCGTTTTACTGTGGATATAGATACTTTTGTACCTGTTTCCTCCAGCATCTTCACAAGGTCCTTTGCTGTTGTTCTGGGATTGATTTGCACTTTTCGCACCAAAGTACATTTATCTCTAGGAGACAGAACGCGTCTCCTTCCTGAGCGGTATGACGGCTGTGTGGTCCCATGGTGTTTATACTTGCGTACTATTGTTTGTACAGATGAACGTGGTACCTTCAGACGTTTGGAAATTGCTCCCAAGGATGAACCAGACTTGTGGAGGTCCACAATTTTTTTTCTGAGGTCTTGGCTGATTTCTTTTGATTTTCCCATGATGTCAAGCAAAGAGGCACTGAGTTTGAAGGTAGGCCTTGAAATACATCCACAGGTACACCTCCAATTGACTCAAATGATGTCAATTAGCCTATCAGATGCTTCTAAAGCCATGACATAATTTTCTGGAATTTTCCAAGCTGTTTAAAGGCAGTCAAGTTAGTGTATGTAAACTTCTGACTCACTGGAATTGTGATACAGTGAATTATAAATGAAATTATCTGTCTGTAAACAATTGTTGGAAAAATTATTTGTGTCATGCACAAAGTAGATGTCCTAACCGACTTGCCAAAACTATAGTTTGTTTACAAGAAATGTGTGGAGTGGTTGAAAAACAAGTTTTAATGACTCCAACCTAAGTGTATGTAAATTTCCGACTTCAACTGTACCTACTCGTCAAATCAAATTTTATTTGTCACATGCCCCAAATTCAACAGGTGTAGACCTTACCGTGAAATGCTTACTTACAAGCCCTTAACCAACAATGCAGTTCAAGAAAATATTTACTAAATAAACAAATATAAAACATTTAGTTAAATAACACAATAAAATAATGAGGCTTTATACAGGGGGTACCGGTATCGAGTCAATTAGCTGGGTTACAGGTTAGTCGAGGTAATTTGTACATATAGGTGGGGTAAAATGACTATGCACAGATAATAAACAGTGAGTATCAGCAGTGTAAAAACAAAAGGGGGGGAGGGGTCAATGTAAATAGTCAGGGTGGCCATTTGATTAATTGTTCAGCAGTCTTATGGCTTGGGGGTAGAAGCTGTTAACTTCTCTAGGGTAGGGGGCAGCATTTTCACGTTTGGATGAAAAACATACCCAAATTCAACTGCCAGTTACTCATCGCCAGGAGATAAGATATGCATATTATTAGTAGATGTGGATAGAAAACACTCTGAATTTTCGAAAACTGTTTGAATCATATCTGTGAGTATAACAGAACTTATTTAGCAGGTGAAACCCCGAGGACAAACCAGAAATTTTAATTTTTTGAGGTCATTGTCTTTTCAATGAGATTTCATTGGGAAACCAGATTTCTAAGCAACTTGCTTGCAGTTCCTACGGCTTCCACTGGATGTCAACAGTCGTGAGAAATAGGTTGAGGTTATTCCTTTGTGTAATGAAGAAATACGGCCATCTTGAAGTCGAGGCACTCCTGGTGTCCTAGACATGCGTTTCAATCAAACAGAAGGCATGCTACATATCGTTTTAATCCTGTATTGAACACATATCACCCCGTCTTCAATTTTATCGATTATTAATGTTAAAAAATACCTAAAGTTGTATTACATAAGTAGTTTGACATTTTTTGGCAAAGTTTACAGGTAACCTTTGATATATTTTGTCGTCATGTTTGAGCAAGTTGGAACCGGTGTTTTTCTGGATCAAACGCGCCAAATAAATGGACATTTTGGACATATATCGACGGAATTAATCGAACAAAAGGACCATTTGTGATGTTTATGGGACATATTGGAGTGTGCGATTGAGATTGCGTCATCTGTGAATCTGTTGGGGCGCTATGCGAATTGGAGTGGGTCTAGGGTTTCCGGGATTAAGGAGAAATGTTGATGTGAGCCATGACCAGCCTTTAAAAGCACTTCATGGCTACCGACGTGAGTGATATGAGGCGGTAGTCATTTAGGCAGGTTACCTTCGCTTTCTTGGGCACAGGGACAATGGTGGTCTGTTTGAAACATGTAGGTATTACAGATAGGTATTACAGACTCGGTCAGGGAGAGGTTGAAAATGTCAGTGAAGACACTTGCCGTATGCTCTGAGTACACGTCCTGGTAATCCGTCTGGCCCTGTGGCCTTGTGAATGTTGACCTGTTTAAAGGTCTTGCTCACATCGGCTATGGAGAGCGTGATCACACAGTCGCCCAGAACAGCTGGTGCTCTCATGCATGCTTCAGTGTCTGAGGGGGGGTAGTACGTCTGTCAGCCTGTCTGGTAGACTTGCATCACTGGGAAGCTCACGGCTGGGTTTCCCTTTGTTATCCGTAATAGTTTGCAAGTCCTGCCACACCCGATTAGCGTTGGAGCCGGTGTAGTAAGATTCGAACTTAGTTCTGTATTGACGCTTTGCCTGTTTGATGGTTCCTCGGAGGGCATAGCGGGATTCCTTATAAGCGTCCGGATTAGTGTCCCGCTCCTTGAAAGCGGCAGCTCTAACCTTTATCTTGAAGAGGATGTTGCCTGTAATCCATGGCTTCTGGATGGGATATGTACAGTAGGTACGGTCACTGTGGGGATGACGTTGTCGATGCAGTTATTGATGAAGCCGGTGACTGAGGTGGTATACTCCTCAATGCCATTGGATGAATCCCAGAGAATATTCCAGTCTGTGCTAACAAAAACGTTCTGTAGTGTAGCATCCACGTCATCACTGGTACTTCCTGCATTCGTTTTTTGGCTTTAAAGCAGGAATCAGGCGGATAGAATTATGGTCAGATTTGCCAAATGGAGGGCGAGGGAGAGCTTTGTATGCTTCTGTGTGTGGCATAAAGGTGGTCTAGTTTTTTGTCCTCTGGTTGCACATGTGACATGCTGGTAGAAATGATATAAAACAGATTTAAGTTTGTCTGCATTAAAGTCCCCGTCGCTAGGAGCGACGCTTCTGTATATACAGCTCGTTGAGTGCGGTCTTAGTGCCAGCATCGGTTTGTGGTGATAAATAGACGGCTACGAAAAATATAGATAACCTCTTTTGGTATATATTGTGGTATTATTATCATAAGGTACTCTACCTCGAGACTTCCTTAATATTAGACATCGCGCACCAGCTGTTATTGACAAATAGACACACACCACCACTCCTCGTCTTACCGGACATAGCTTTTCTGTCCTGGCGATGCATGGAAAACCCAATCCAACTGTATATTATCTGTGTCATCGTTCAGCCACGACTCGGTGAAATATAAGATATTATAGTTTTTAATGTCCTGTTGGTAGGATAGTCTCGAACGGAGCTCATCCAGTTTTTTCTCCAGTGATTGCACCATGACCAATAGAACGGATGGTAGAGGCGGCTTACCCACTCGCCGACAAATTCTCACAAGGCACCCCGATCTCTGCCTCCTGTACCTCCGTCTTTTCTTCACGTGAATGGCGGGGACTTGGGCCTGGTCTCTGAAAAACAGTATATCCTTTGCATCGGACTCTTTAAAGAAAATCTTTGTTCAGTTCGAGGTGAGTAATTGCTGTTCTGATAACCAGAAGCTGTTTTCGGTCATAAGAGATGGTAGCAGCAACATTATGTACAAAATAAGTTGCGAAAAAAACACACAAAATAGCACAGTTGGTTAGGAGCCCGTAAAATGGCAACCATCCCCTTACGCTACGGTCACAAGGCGCAGGCCTACTTATTGTCCATAGAATTTCTAAGCAAACAGCTGGAGGCAGTGCTTTCTCCTATAGAGCTCCATTTTTATGGAATGGTCTGCCTATCCATGTGAGAGACGCAGACTCAGTCTCGACCTTTAAGTCTTTATTGAAGACTCACCTCTTCAGTAGGTCCTATGATTGAGTGTAGTCAGGCTCAGGGGTGCGACGGTGAACGGCAAGGCACTGGAGCGACGAACCGCCCTTGCTGTCCCTGCCTGGTCGGCTCCCCTCTCTCCACTGGGATTCTCTGCCTTTTTTATGAGGGACTGAGTCACTGGCTTACTAGTGCTCTTCCATACTGTCCCTACTTGCCCCCTACTTGCCTGTCCCAACTTGCCCTCTAAATACACCTCTGCTGTCTTCAACCAGGATCTCAGCAATCACTGCCTCATTGCCTGCATGCGTGATGGGTCCGCGGTCAAACGACCACCGCTCATCACTGTCAAACGCTCCCTAAAACACTTCAGCAAGCAGGCCTTTCTAATCGACCTGGCCCGGGTATCCTGGAAGGATATTGACGTCATCCAGTAGAGGATGCCTGGTTGCTCTTTAAAAGTGCTTTCCTCGCCATCTTAAAAAGCATGCCCCATTCAAAAAATGTAGAACTAAGAACAGATATAGACCTTGGTTCACCCCAGACTTGACTGCCCTTGACCAGCACAAAAACATCATGTGGCGTTCTGCATTAGCATCGAATAGCCCCCGCGATATGCAACTTTTCAGGGAAGTCAGGAACCAATATACTCAGTCAGTTAGGAAAGCTAAGGCTAGCTTTTTCAAACAGATATTTGCATCCTGTATCATTAATTCCCAAAAGTTTTGGGACACTGTAAAGTCCATGGAGAATAAGAGCACCTCCTCCCAGCTGCCCACTGCACTGAGGCTAGGAAACACTGTCACAACCGATAATTTCAATAAGCATTTTTCCACGGCTGGCCATTCTTTCCACCTGGCTACCCCTACCCCGGCCAACAGCTCAGCACCGCCTGCAGCAACATCCCCAAGCCCCCCCCCCCCCCCGCTTCTCTTTCACCAAAATCCAGACAGCTGATGTTCTGAAAGAGCTGCAAAATCTGGATCCCTACAAATCAGCTGGGCTAGATAATCTGGACCCTCTCTTTCTAAAATGATCCACCGAAATGGTTGCAACCCCTATTACTAGCCTGTTCCACCTCTTTTTCGTATCGTCTGAGATTCCCAAAGATTGGAAAGCTGCAGCAGTCATCCCCCTCTTCAAAGGGGGAGACACTCTAGACCCAAACTGTTATAGACCTATATCCATCCTGCCCTGCCTTTCTAAAATCTTTGAAAGCCAAGTTAACAAACAGATCACCGACCATTTCGAATCCCACCGTACCTTCTCCATGGGTGAAGGTCATGGGTGCACCTCAGCCACGCTCAAGGTCCTAATCAATATCATAACGGCCATCGATAAAAGACAGTACTGTGCAGTCTTCATCGACGTGGCCAAGGCTTTCGACTCTGTCAATCACCGCATTCTTATCGGCAGACTCAATAGCCTTGGTTTCTCAAATGACTGCCACGCCTGGTTCACCAACTACTTCTCAGACAGAGTTCAGTGTGTCAAATCAGAGGGCCTGTTGTCCAGACCTCTGGCAGTCTCTATGGGGGTGCCACAGGGTTCAATTCTCGGGCCGACTCTTTTCTCTGTTTATATTAATGATGTCGCTCTTGCTGCTGGTGATCCACCTCTACGCAGACAACATGATTCTGCATACATCTGATCCTTCTTTGGACACCGTGTTAACAAACCTCCAAACGAGCTTCAATGCTATACAACCCTCCTGCCATGGCCTCCAACTGCTTTTAAATGCTAGTAAAACTAAATACATGCTCTTCAACCAATTGTTGCCCGCACCCGCCCGCTCGGCTAGCATTACTACTCTGGAAGGTTCTGACTTGTGGACAACTACAAATACCTAGGTGTCTGTTTAGAATGTAAACTCTCCTTCCAGACTCACATTAAGCATCTCCAATCCAAAATTAAATCTAGAATCGGCTTCCTATTTCGAAACAAAGCCTCCTTTACTCATGCTGCCAAACATACCCTCGTAAAACTGACTATCCTACCGATCCTTGACTTCGGCGATGTCATTTACAAAATAGCCTCCAACACTCTACTCAGCAAACTAGATGTAGTCTATCACAGTGCCACCCGTTTTGTCACCAAAACCCCATATACTACCCACCACTGCGACCTTATGGTCTCGTTGGCTGGCCCTCACTACATATTCGTTGCCAAACCCACTGGCCCCAGGTCATCTATAAGTTTTTGCTAGGTAAAGCCCCAGTTCTCTACTGCCATTGACTGGAACGAATTGCAAAAATCACTGAACCTGGAGTCTTATATCTCCCCCTCTAACTTTAAGCATCAGCTGTCAGAGCACCTTACCGATCACTGTACATGTACAGAGCCAATCTGTAAATAGCACACCCAACTACCTCCTCCCCATATTGTTATTTATCCTCTTGCTCTTTTGCACCCCAGTATCTCCACTTGCACATCATCATCTGCACATCTATCACTCCAGTGTTAATGCTAAATTGTAAATATTTCACCTCTATGGCCTATTTATTGCCTGACCTCCCTACTCTTTCTACATTTGCACACACTGTACATAGATTTTTCTGTGTTATTGATTGTACGTTTGTTTATGTGTAACTCTGTGTTGTTGTTTTTGTCACACTGTTTTGCTTTATCTTGGCCAGGTTGCAGTTGTAAATGAGAACTTGTTCTCAACTGGCCTACCTGGTTAAATAAAGGTGAAATAAAATAAAATAAATAAAATAGGAGGGGTGCTTCACTTGAGTGGGTTGAGTCAGACGTGATCTTCCTGTCTGGTTTTGTGCCCCCTCGGGCTTGTGTGGTGGAGGAGATCTTTCGTGGGCTATTCTCAGCCTTGTCTCAGGGTAGTAAGTTGATGGTCTGTTGATATCCCTCTAGTGTTGTTGGGGCTGTGCTTTGGCAAAGTGGGTCAGTCTGTTATATCTGGTGTATTTCTCCTGTGTTATCTGTTCTACTGTGTGAATTTAAGAATATTCCCTCTAATTCTCTCTCTCTTCCTGTCTACCCCCCTTCCCCCAGAGGACCTGAGCCCTAGGACCATGCCTCAGGACTACCTGGCCTGATGACTCCTGGCTGTCCCCAGTCCACCTGGTCATGCTGCTGCTCCAGTTTCAACTGTTCTGCCTGCGGCTATGGAACCCTGACCTATTCAC
Organism: Salvelinus alpinus; assembly: GCF_045679555.1. Classification (NCBI taxonomy): domain Eukaryota; kingdom Metazoa; phylum Chordata; class Actinopteri; order Salmoniformes; family Salmonidae; genus Salvelinus; species Salvelinus alpinus. The sequence goes on from NC_092099.1 coordinate 31,829,664, forward strand.
CGGACGCACTACCTTGTCCCGGACCTGCTGTTTTCGAACCTCTCTCTATCTACCGCACTTGCTGTCTCTAACTCTGAATGCTCTGCTATGAAAAGCCAACTGACATTTACTCCTGAGTTACTGATCTGTTGCACCCTCTACAACCCTGCTGGTCATCTATGAACGTTTGAACATCTTGAAGAACAATCTGGCCTTAATGCATGTACTCTTATAATCTCTACCTGGCACAGCCAGAAGAGGACTGGCCACCCCTCAGAGCCAGGTTGCTCTCTTGGTTTGTTCCTGGTTTTCTAGGGAGTTTTTCCTAGCCACCGTGCTTCGTTGTTTGGAGTTTTAGGCTGGGTTTCTGAATAGCACTTTGTGACATCTGCTGATGTAAAAAGGGCTTTATAAATACATTTGATTAATTGATTGATATTGTTGATAATTTTAACTTGTCTTAAAGCTTTTATGATAGGCCTAGTAGGAGGATAGGTTATTGGCCATTTAGTTTTAAACCTCGCATGGAGGGTCAAGGTTTTTCCGCCCCGCACGGATCATTTATTTCTTAATAAGCTTAAACTTTATTAAAGTTGTCATTCAATGTTTCTATAGGCTATTAATGTTATTAGTTCCATGGCTACCTTATGTTTTTAGGCTATTCAAACAATGTTTTGAGATGGATTCTTTATTCATCGTTTTATCAGGAGAAAGCCATGCAGCCAAAAGTCATACAAAGCCTATCAAATGGAGAGAGAAGGGAATATAGCCTATGTTTTTTTTTAAACCACTAGACACAATATAATTAGTAATAGGTTTAGGCTATGAGGCCCATGCATCCGCTCTGTCTTGACTACATTCCTCTCTTGCGTTCTGTATATAACATATTTATTGAAATAGGAATAGGAAAATTACTCGAGTGCTGCCCTGCTGTGCACTGCTGACTCTGTTTTTTACTGCGCTGCGCCAGTAAAGATCAAATAGGCTAAACCATCATCTGTTACATCACTATGTCGTCACCATCGACAATGGCTGTCAATCATCGTCGATAGACGATACTATCGTAATATCGGCCAACCCTACTGGTAAGGCATTCCGGATTATAGATTTGCCTTTGGTGACGGGAAAAGTTTCTCAAATAGGTAAACCAGAGGACTGGTAAACATATTTCGTGGTACAGAATGTCGTCTTCAGTGACGGGAGATCTCTGTACAGATCTAACGGAGCAAAGAGGCTTTCCAATTGCTACCTTATTTCTTAGCTCAATCGTCTGGTACGTTGTCAAGGAGGGCGGGCAGGTATGTTGCGAAGCAGAGGATCACTGGTTCGAATCCAGTATGGGACAGTGGAGGAAGCTAAGCTGTTCGCAGCACATTGACCGCAATTACACATGCTAACATTGTGATGTCATATTCCAGGATAGCTTGTCTGAGCGCACTCCTGTCCCGAGACAACCCTTTGTTTATAAATGTCCTTACTGGCGTGATGTCTGGCATTCATCCATCCCACAGAACTGACTTGACTGATGTTGTCTGTGACTGTCGCAAGGAAGGCCAACTTGTTGGGCAATGTCCATTGCCTGTCAGACTTCCAACGTTTCATTTTGGGGACCATGATAACAAAGACTCGGGAGATGGTTTTTAATGATTTCTTATCCCTTATGACAGAATTATGAAGTGAATAATGGTATTCATGTATGCTTGACCTCAGTGTAAATAATATTTCATACACACACAGAAAATAAAAACTGTTATGAAGGCCTGGAAACATGCTTAGATGATCATGAAATATAATTCCATTCACCAGCAGGTGGCAGTGTGTGTCTAGAGTTAAATTACTGTTCAAAAGCTGCTGCTGCTAGGTACACCGTGTTGTGTTATACAGCCAACCATATATTTTCATACATATTCATACATATTATACAGCCCTTTATTCTATTGCCTTGCTTTCCATGGATGTTTTATATGTTCTTGTCGTTGGAGCTGAGCTCGTCAGCTTTTGTGTGTTCTCTCTCCAGGCTCTGGTTGCTGCTCTGCGCATCCCTATCCTTCTCCAGCAGGGGAACACAGGTGCACCCCACGGCCACAGATACGTAGCTCTCTGTGTATGAGTGGCGCCCCCCAACGCAGGACCCTGTGCGTCGCAGGATGACGGAGGGCATGTACACAGGGGTGCTGCGGTACTGGTCGCTCTCCTGACCAAACGGTCCTATCAGACAGCCTTTACACAAGCAATATGCCTCGGGTATGAACCTGGGATACCTGGCGGGGTCGTGGGAGATCCTGTTGAAGGAGAACCATAGATAATTATATTGACCCATTCATAATTACTGTGGCCCTCTTGACATTTAGACCCAGGTATTCCTACCTGTATGCCCAGGGAGACAGGCTGAGAAGGTTGACGGGGATCCGAGACTTCCTGTCGGGGACAGGGCGTCCCGCTGATGGGCAGGTGAGATTCTTCCGCTCCAATGGTGCAAGCTGCAGAGTGTGGTGGAACGCACTCAGGACGCCCACCGAAAGCCGCCCAAACATTTGCTCGAGGATTTCTTCCGGTAAGTCCAAACACTGCCGACCCCGGGTGGACTTCTTGGACACTTTGGCTACCGATGCCATATCGCATAACAGCACCAGAAGCAAACACACGAAAGATACTCCACCAAACATCGTTGCGCACTTCTGTTGGACACGAAATAGTAAACTTTTACTGCAAAAATAAAATGTATTGTCGGGCTATACAGCATCGGGTTAGAACCCCTTATATAGTTTTTGACGTCTGCGAAAACTTCAGTCTGTTGTCGGGTCCTCCCATGTAATTCTTGTTGCGCAGATGGAAACATTGCACTGCGCTCTGAGTCACTCGAATGGTTGCCGAACTGCAGGTACTCATCCAGCTATTTTCCACTCTGAAATATTTTCGGGATAGAATGTTGAACAGATTGGCTGGCACGGAGAGCCGTAATAGGAAATGTTCGGTTGATTATCACAATAATTCATCCACCTGCGCTCGGGAAAGGTTCATACTTTCAACTGTCCGTATCTACAATGCAATATTTTAAAGGTGGAGTTGTGTTGTATAATGCGGAGTGCCTGGATACAGCCCTTAAATGTGGTATATTGCCCATAGACCCCAGAGGTGCCTTATTGCAATTATAAACTGGTTCCCAACATAACTAGAATAGTAAAAATAAATGTTTTGTCAAATCCGTGGTATACAGTCTGATATACCACAGCTTTCAGAAAATCAGCATTCAGGGCTCGAACAACCTGGTTTATAATTAATATTTTCAACACCCAAACCCATGCATCCAAAATTAACAAGAGCAACAATGTATGGTGACATTTTTTTTATTATCTGAAAATAGACAAATCAGATGCATATATGCACTTCTTTGCCTCAGTCAGAACACAAAAAGCCAGGGAAGAATTGCGAATTACAATTAATAGTGCTTTGCAATATAAACATATTTTATAAAGTATACATTTAAATGAAGAGCCTCTAAACTGGGTTAAAACTGTATTACTGTCCTGAGGTTACCATAGAGTTAATAACAATGGATTTTCGCAGAAAGTTTCCAGGTGATAAAATGCATCCAGGCTAGCATATGGGAAAATAATCATCTCAGTTTGCACCACTCTGGTGGAATGTGATGTATAGATTCTTTGAACTTGTTGTTCACAAATAACCTTATGATCCGGATCCATGCTATAGTAGCGGGTCCAAGATCCAGGACCAGAGTACCAGGTATTGTAATGCGTCAGCGCGAGTCGCATGGAACCTTTTTGCCCATTGTAAACAAGCTACCTAGCTAGCTCACTAACATCATGTAAAATGTGCGGCTTGCTAATCGCACCCTGAAACTGTTATTTTCAGGTCTTGTGAAAGCGAAACATATTCTGTAGAATTCTCACAAACGCTCCACGAAACTGAACCAGTGTACCGAATTTCATATGTGAAAACACCCTTACTGTCAAGGAGGGGAGGAGGAAATCAGGGGAACTTGGAACTGGCTACTCCGGTAGTAGGTCGTCTCCCAACTCTTCATCAGCAAAGTCGTCATCCTCTATGTGCTTCTTGGATGCAGTCTTTGGTGGATCCACATAGGAGGCATCTACACACACACAAACACATTCAGTTACTATTGATCATCATATTGCACACATGATCACTCGCCATATGTGGCAACTGTGTACCACACTCTGTACCACACAACTGTGTACCACACTATAAACTATCGTAGCAGCACAGACTAAAAATATTGTAAGGGGAACACAAGACCAATCCCCTGAAAATCAATGTTAGGAAAGAGAGGGTAAGTTACTTCATGAAGGTGACAGCTGTGTTAGTGCTGACAGAGAGGTAGAGTGTGTGGTCTATGGTCCACTGCCTATAGACAGATGGATGGTATACTGCTTCTCTCTCTATAAGTCTGTCTGTTTAGTCTGGGCCTCTGTAATGCTTCTGTCCACAAGGTGTTAAGATGGATCAGGGGCCTAATGTGAAAATGATGGCAGAGAGGAAAGAGTTGGAACACCATTGAAAGACTGTGGTAGAGTTGTACAATGGAAGACAAAAAACCTACACTGCACATCTTCACTGTTGAAGGTGGAGGGAGGCAGTGTGTATGTCTCACTGGCTGCTGACCTCGTAGGGTTCGTTGGTGCCAGGCAGTGCCTTCATCTTTGCGCTCAGCCTTGGCGCTGGTGCCATGGCTGCGGTGCCCACTGTCTGAGAAAATGACACAGGATGAACCTGCTTGCCTACTGTTGGAACTGGCCCCTTCATTACCCTGTAACTGCATGGATCACATTTAGCAATGATTGTTACACTCTGTTAGAGAGGGATAAACAATGAGAGGCTGTTTAATACCACATGCTTCTCTTTCCTCTGTGTGTGTTTGAGAGAAAGAAGGAGGGAGAGGGAATGTGTGGCAGCTCTAGGCTCAGATGATAGGTCCGTATGGCGGTCCAGAAAAGTGGGGGACAGGCAAGAGACACTCACATCTGGCAACCAGGTAGTCATGGAAACAATTCCAACCACAAAAACAGGAAGAGGAGGAGGCCCAATATTCCGTTGGGCCTCACAATCCTCAAATCACAGCCTTTCAAAGGCCCCACTCACCAAAAAAATGCAGTGAGATTTCTAGTGGAAAAGCAACCCCTTTTTCTGCCTCAAAACTGAGAAAAAAATGTATTGCACATACCATGAGTGTCTAGCTATGTATTTCCCTGTCAAAGGGTCAGCTGTCAACTGTTGGTGTGATCAGACCTCCCTGCGCAAGAAGAGGGCAGCTTACACATTTAGATCAAAGGGCACCATTGATTTGGAAGTGTCTGAGAAGTGCTTTTAAACTATACTGGATCCTCAGTTACAGAGTAGTCATAAGTAGATGACTTTGCTGAAGTAAAATAACCGTAATAACCCCAGTTTCTAAATAACGACCACTCCAAAATGTGCATGTATAAGCACTATGTATTCCGAGTTAGTAGTCAAGAGGGTCAAAAGAGGGGAAACTCTTAGGGGTGTATGCAAGAAGGGAGGTTCTCTCAAATATCTGAGAGTATTTTCAGGTCTCTCTTTGCAATGTGATCAGTGCAAACATTCTCTTGAGGTGGCGAGTTACAGGAGGGAGTCATTCCTGGCATACATAGCTAACAGCAGCCTGCTAGAAGATTTCTTGGACGCTGTGAATTGGGAATGTAGAGCTATACTGTAGTTCAGTCATTGAAATTGAGAATTCAAATGTTTGTGTTTCTTTTTCTAACATACTGGAAAACGTTTATTCCTTTACTTTTACCTAAACAGTTACTTTATACCTTAACACTTTCACCTGGCTTAGTGTATTTGACAAACGACAAAAAAATGTAGTCAGATTACTTTCATGAGAAATGGCGTAAAGTAATGCGTGACTTTTTCAAATTGGGTAGCATTATTACAGTTACTTTGTCAAACAACGCGTGCGTTACTTTCAGAATCATATCTCTACCGGGCAAGTTTCCATGATCCAATCTCGACTTGTTCCTCATTTAGCTCTCGGGGGAGCGGAGAAAGGGTGTTTGGAGAAATGTCATGACAGCTGCTGTCCATAGAAATGTATAGGAGGGTGCACCTCTGATCTTTGCCATTGATCGCTTCTGTGATAGCAAAGCCCACAGAGGGCTTCCCCCATCTAGTGGCAAGTGTGCCCTCTATACATCTCTATGAGTCCGTGTACATGCAGTTTATAACCAGAACTGGCAGCTCGAGAGAGATTTTGAATGAAAAGATAGGAAATCTGTACAGATGTTTGGCTTACAGTATATATGGCTAATTATGTAGCCCATGAGATAGTCTACAAGTTCTGCGCTATCACAGGAAAGCAGTGCACCAGATGAAAGACATTGATGCTCAAACCTGAGTTAGTAAGTAGCCTGTTTGGTAGAGCGCGCAGCTCACCATGCTCCCTCCAGCAGTCAAACAAACAGATATTTTTCATAAAAGTAACACAAATAAATAATGCCTTAAATGTAACGACTAATAACTTTAAAGTAACTAATCCCAACACAGCAGAGGACTGTGTTTAGGCCCTGGATGAGAGAGAGAGAACAGATCCAGAAGAAAAACGTGGAAAGAGCAAAGGAAGACAGAAGAATGACAGGGAAGAACAAGGATAGTTTAAAGGATCAAGCTAGAGCAGCATGAAGCGAGCACAAAGGGAATTTAAAATGGCAGTTGGAGAGTAAATAGTGTGGTGTGTCTTTGTGTAAAGGGTTAGCACACTGTTTGTGTGATCTAATGAGGATCCTAATAAAACACCAAATACCAGACCAATCTGCCACACAAACAAAGTGTACCACTGTCCTGCTCATCTGCTTTGTTATCCATCTCTGAAGTGCCATAAGAGAATAAAAAAGAGTAAATGACTGAAAGACTAAGCTTGTGTAAACATTTGTACAGGCCACTTCACTACCGAGTGCTGATGGAGGATTAGCTGTGTTTTTTAAAAACATGGAATATGGCATGATAATTATTGCTTCAACACTGAAAACATCAGCAAGTATACTGCATACTGTAGAACTAAGCCATTACTATTATAACATAAAATGGCAGAGCATATCTAGTGTAGGAAACCACAATAACTAGTCTGGTTGTAACGGGTGTCCTCCTCCTCTTCAGACGAAGAGGAGGAGTAGGGATTGGACCAAAGTGCAGCGTGATATTTGGACATAATGAAGTTTATTAAAGTACTGACGAAAACCGAAAACACTTCAACAAACTACAAAATAAGAAAACGACGTAGACAGACCTGAACATGGAACTTACATAAATGCACGAAGAATTCACGAACAGGAACGGACTACATCAAACGAACAAACAAACCGAAACAGTCCCGTGTGGTGCAACATACACAGACACAGAAGACAATCACCCACAAACAAACAGTGTGAACAGCCAACCTATATATGGTTCTCAATCAGAGGAAACGTCAAACACCTGTCCCTGATTGAGAACCATATAAGGCTAATTACAAGTGACCTAAACATAGAAACACAAAACATAGAATGCCCACCCCAACTCACGCCCTGACCAACTAAACACATACAAAAATAACATAAAACAGGTCAGGAACGTGACACTGGTCATGGACAAATTTCAGAGATTCTTTGGGCAAGTAGTATGTAGTCAATCAAACGCCTTTGACCCTTTATGTGCCAATGACGGTTTCGTAGTAATAATTGTTTTCACATGGTCAAGCCAGAATAACAATGTTGTTTTAACTTGTTCTAGTTAGTACAGAAAAGTGACAGCAGTTGGAACAGCTGGATTAAAAGTATTGGAAAGGGGCACATACTGTATCTACACAGAGAAGACTTGTACCGATGGCCTTCTTAGGTGGGGTGCGGACCGGGTCAGAAGTACCCCTTGTCGAAACACACCCAGGTACAGCAGTGGGGCAAAGAGCGATTATAAAAGGTTAATTGAATAGGTAGGAAAGGGTTACTATCAGAAGAGAAAGTCCGGGTCAGAGATGTAATGGAAATGTATTGGGTTAGGATTAGCGACAGTGGGATTAGACAGATAAACATCATGTCATACTGAAAGTCTGAAACAGCTCTTTTTCTATTACTATCTAATGTCTATTCGTACCAATGGCCTTCTTAGGCGGGGTGCGGACAGGGTTCGGGGTGCCCACTTTCAAGACAGCAGTGAAGAGAAAATAGATAATTGGTGAAATGAATTTTTATGATTGAATACTATCCATATATAACTAAACAGGGTTGGAGATGTGTGTAGACATATGGAGGTGTTCAGGGTCCTGTTGGAGCCGGGTCAATCACCACTGCTGGCGCTGCCCTCTCTCCGGGCCCCTCTAGCACTGCCCTCCCTTGGCGACTTAACCCGCTAGTGTAGAGAGAAAGAGATGTCTCTGTTCAAATCCACCATCAACCAAAACAACAACACAGACACTCTCTGATTTATCCAACTGTTTGTTGGTTTCTATAGTGAAAACAAAGAGACTTGCAGAGAGCAAAAACAGCCACAGACATCATGTCAGCAAAGCTTGGGCCAGTTAACAACAGAGCAGGAATGAGATTTCGCTCCTTAGAAGGACCGTTCTGATCCAAGAAAATCTCAGTGCTGATTTAGGAGCAGATGGTTCTGATTCAGTGAGATGTCGGTATTCTCTGTCTGTTTTCCATAGGAAAGACACAGTGAAGCCAAAGTCTCTAGTGCCTTCAAATGGTGTTGTGTCACTGTCAGTAGGCTTAGACAAGAGTGTAGTTAGTAAGTAGAGTACCTGATCTCCTTCATATTCTCCACCTTCTTCAGTTTGGTGGCGTAGTCCTGGACCTCTTTCAGACCCATGTCTGTGCACAGCCTCACCAGAAGACACAGGCCTGTAGGGGGACATGGGAAAAACACACACCCATAGAGATGTCAGCATCAATACATAATTGTTTATAAACCATTACATTAGAGAAGTAATGCTGAGAGGGCAAGAAGGGATTGGGTGGATTACATTCAACGTTTTCCAGGAATTTCCGTTGGATGTCTTTGTAAGTCTCCAGGGCTTTCTGGTAGTTTCCTGAGGATGAAGGAACAAGGAGCAGCAGTGTTCAAGTTATTGCACATGTAATTATTTCTATCTCGGTAAGGGTGATAACAAATTCATTCTGACAAAATGTTTTATTTACATAATAACTCACTTTGACGTGGATGAAAAACTCACCATTTCTCCTGTAGCAGCTGGTCACCATAAACTGCCACTTCACTTTTTATTTATTTATTTATTTCACCTTTATTTAACCAGGTAGGTTAGTTGAGAACAAGTTCTCATTTGCAACTGCGACCTGGCCAAGATAAAGCATAGCAGTGTGAACAGACAACAACACAGAGTTACACATGGAGTAAACAATAAACAAGTCAATAACATAGTAGGGGGAAAAAAGAAAAAAAAAGAGAATCTATATACAATGTGTGCAAAAGGCATGAGGAGGTAGGCAATAAATAGGCCATAGGAGCGAATAATTACAATTTAGCAGATTAACACTGGGGTGATAAATCATCAGATGATCATGTGCAAATAGAGATACTGGTGTGCAAAAGAGCAGAAAAGTAAATAAATGAAAACAGTATGGGGATGAGGTAGGTAAATTGGGTGGGCTATATACCGATGGACTATGTACAGCTGCAGCGATCGGTTAGCTGCTCAGATAGCAGATGTTTAAAGTTGTTGAGGGAGATAAAAGTCTCCAACTTCAGAGATTTTTGCAATTCGTTCCAGTCGCAGGCAGCAGAGAACTGGAAGGAAAGGCGGCCAAATGAGGTTTTGGCTTTAGGGATGATCAGTGAGATACACCTGCTGGAGCGCGTACTACGGGTGGGTGTTGCCATCGTGACCAGTGAACTGAGATAAGGCGGCGCTTTACCTAGCATAGCCTTGTAGATGACCTGGAGCCAGTGGGTCTGACGACGAACATGCAGCGAGGGCCAGCCGACTAGAGCATACAGGTCGCAGTGGTGGGTGGTATAAGGTGCTTTAGTAACAAAACGGATGGCACTGTGATAAACTGCATCCAGTTTGCTGAGTAGAGTATTGGAAGCTATTTTGTAGATGACATCGCCGAAGTCGAGGATCGGTAGGATAGTCAGTTTTACTAGGGTAAGTTTGGCGGCGTGAGTGAAGGAGGCTTTGTTGCGAAATAGAAACAGCAATATTATAGTGAGATGAGGACTACAGACTTACTGGATTAGTGTGGCTCAAAGTACTGGAGTCTAAGGCCTAAGACTTGAGTTCGCATGAAACGACTTGACAAGTTATCAATACTGCAGGGGCATGATACAACATTACTTTGTCCCCAGGCTACTGGGCAGATATGCCAGAATAGAGGCACAACAAACAAAGCATATCACTTGTTACATTATGATGTACAAACTCAAGACACATACACAGCAATATTATAGTGAGATGAGGACTACAGACTTACTGGATTAGTGTGGCTCAAAGTACTGGACGGCTTTCTCACAGAACTGAGTGTCAATGTAGTAGGCCCCCAGCCACTCAATAACGTCAATGTTGGAGGGGGAATACCTCAAGGATTGAACAAGAACAAAGACCATGGAGACAGTTCAGATTTCACTCAAAGTCTTCATGCGACTGATTTTTGTAATCAACTACAGTAGTTCCTACAATTTAGACTTGTGAATCAAAATAATATACAGATACATTGTGATAAGCATTGAAACTTAGAAGTATATCATGATTATCTGATGATAGAAAATCCCAGTACTGCGTTGAGAGAGATTGACCTCGTAGTAGTACTGGAAGGCCTTAGACTTGTCTCCCTCGCTGTCGTAGAGCTCTCCCAGTTCGGCCATCACCTGGGGGTCTGTGGGTGTCACACGAATCAGCTGCATCAGCCACTCTATGGTCTGATGGGGGTCCTCCAACATCTCAAAGCTGAGCTGCAGTCAAGGATCACATATACGCAAAACATGTAGCCCTCTATATATTATAATAACGCTCTAAGTTGTAGACAAGCGCTCCTTAAATAACATTGTTTTTAGGCAACGCTCAAAGACCCAGTATTCTGTGAGGATACAGATTGGCTAGCTGCCACATGACCTGAGCGCTGTTCCTCAGGATGGCTTTGAGCTTCAGGAAACCTCCAGACGCCCCAGACGCTTATAGGTCAGACCTGAGGAAAAAGCACATTCTGTGAGAAAAGGAAGACTACGGCGCAAGATTAATAATAGCATATTAAACAGATCCCTGAGCTCCCAATGATCTTGCTGAGTCCTGACTGTTTTATTTACCCAGGTTATATACAGTAGGGCCTCAGTGCAGGACAAGTCGTTCCGGAGAGCCTCCTTTTAGAACTCTGTAGCCTTCTCATAGTCCTTCTTCACAAACACTGTATCGTCCTTGTTGATGAGCGCCGCTGGGTTGTAGCGGTCGGCCGTCATGGCCAGGTCAGTATAGCGGTCAGCCTGGTCATAGTCCTTCTTGTGATGGGTCAGAGGTAATCTCACCAAGAGATCTACATATGTCATACAGTTCAAGGAAGTACGCTAATGATGATTGAATATAGGAGTATTTCCCTAATATGACTATATAATATCGATAATCAGAATGAGAGGGTCTTACCAGGAAGTTGAGGAAGGAGAGCTTAGTGGCTGCAGCACTCTTCACTCTGCTGTCTTTCTTCTCAAACGTCTTCAGAGTCTCCTCAGCCTGTAGAAGGAACCCAATCACTTAGCATCACTATACCATTTACACAGTCATATAGCATACAAACACACACCTCACAACATCTGACAAGGACATTACACATACAAACAAATGAGTATAACACATACCTTGAGCTTAAGAGTCATGGAGAAAAGGAAAACAAACAAAATGGAGGGAGTGAAGAGGAGAAAAGCTGTGGTGAAACAGCTGAAGGGAGAAACTGATACATAGACAGAAAATACAACGTACATACATACAGACAGGATGGAGTGAAAAGGAAAAACATGCAATTTCCTTCATGTGGTACAAGGGAAGACTGTTCATAGTCGGTGACACACACCAACCTGGTTGAAGTCCCTCTGTCTCAGGTAGGTGATGGCTTTGGTGATCTCTAGGTCGTTATACTGGAAACTCTTCACCATGTTCACACACCTACAGAAACAACCACACAGAGTATTGCCATTACTGTACCAAGGGGACGCCAGCCCACATTTACCCTGTATTGCCCTCTAGTGTTGAGGTTTGGAAAAACACTAGTCAAATCCAGCAGCGAATGTTGGGGAGATGAGCTTGGCTCATGTCATGATGAATTTCTCAGCCAGGGCTTTCCTGCAGTCAAGAGAACAGATTCCAGCGGCCAAATACAATGGCTGAAAAATTTCATACAGATGAACAGTGATGTTTTGTATAATGTATGAATAAGACTGTTATCGTTCTCTCTCCATTTGGTGAAGCTTGTCGTTCTTGATGGCTTCAATCACCAGGTTGGCATGGGTGTCATCCTGAAAACAAAACTAACGTAGATGACTTGAGAAGCATAACATGCAGTAAGTCGTACTACAATAGAGCCTAGAACTTTCCATGTGCTGAAGCGTGCAGACTGGACTCATAGTGTAGTGTACACTTCACTGTGCTGACTATGTTCAGTTTGAGAATAGAATAGAAGTGCTCACGTTGGGTGGGATGTACTTGTCGATCCCCCAGAAGACACAGATGAGCTTCGGAAAAGCCTTCTTCATCCTTTCTAAGTCTCCAATGGCGTGGTAACACACAGGATCAAGTTAAAGCTGTTGGGGCTCTCGCTCAGGGCGTCAGAGTACTTGCCCATGGGGATGAAGACCACATTGATGTTCTGCATGATCTTTATCCTTCTGCTTGAAGTAGATGTTGGTCATGTTCACTTTTAACCTTCCTGGAAAGAAAGTAAAAAATAGTTTTCTGACAAACAGGTGTTTGGCCCAGTAATGCTCATCAGTGCTGGTCTGTCATTTCAGTGGCTAATCTAAAATATGACATCCTTCTCCCACCCACCTGCATTACTGAACATCTTGTTCTTTACGATGACCTGGTAAGTGTTCAGGGCCTCTGCGTACATGTCATTGTTAGTGTATTGAGTCTCCAAGTTAATAAAATACCTAAATATCAACTCTGATCCCTGTGATCAGACCAAAATTTACCTTAAAATACATTGCGTCTCACAAGCATGTGAGGTCCAGGTGATGTGTACTGATTAGTATTTCTATTGACAGTTGTTATTGTACTCACAGAGCAGGTAAGGTCCAGGTTGATGTGGTCTGCATTGCCTGATTGCTCCCTCTGTCTCACCAATGCTCTGTCCTTCCACCCTGCCTCTATCTAGGGCAGGGGTTCTAAAACTTTTTTGGCCCATGACCCCATTTTAATACCTGAAAATTCTCGTGACCCCAACCATGTGGAAAAATAATTATGTAATTAACAGCCAATGATTACTTTTTTAAATTGGGGCCATGGCAATCAATTGCAAAACATTCTAACAGTATTTCTGATTGTATTCTCAACTCACCATCATATACTTTTAATGTGGGGCTATGACAGTCAATTCCAAATTAGTCTGACATAATTTCTCTTATCTCACCACCACTAATGAGATGGGTGTCCTTGATGCATATCGCGTTGGAGCTTCTCGAAGTACGGGGGGCATCTCTCCTGTCACATCCAACCTTGATCAATATTGGTTTTTAATACAGATAAGAGCACTGAATCAGCGTACCATGAGTTGTAATGCTCGGAGGGAGACAGCACCGTATTTCCCTTGAATCGGGAACCAAAACTCCTCAATAGTGGCACGTGAATGCGTTGTCTGCAGCATTCGGTCAGCTCGAGCAGCTGATCGACTTAATTTACCTGCATGTCAACTGAGCCAGGATCACAGTCAAACAGATTTTGCTGATTCGGTCACTCATCTGTAGAATTATTTTGTATTTCCGCTGCATGCTTGCGTTCAGTTCTCCAAATATATCTGTTAGATAGGCAAGGAGACACATTTTATTTTCATTACACAGAAAGTGTAAGTCTGTTTAATTATATATTTTTTTAATTTTTTAAAAATGCGAATGACAACAGTTTCTCTCTCAATTCGAAAAATCTTTCCAACACTCCCCCTCGATAACCACCAAGCCTCGGTATGAAATAGAACATTGTCATGATCTGATAGTTTTGCGAACAGGCGTGTGCGATTTAGTTTACAACCGCACTTACCTGTACTGCATATTTCCGAGTTCTGCGCTCAGCTCTTCTGCCGCCAGTTGCTCTCGGGGTATCTATTATAGCTCAGTGGGTGTATCATACAATGCGTTCACATGGCAGAGGGAGACACATTCATAACTAGAGTGCAGAGGCCTGCCCGCCGTCCGGTGATAGATGGAGCCCCATCTGTGCAGAAGCCCACCATTCGATCCCATGGAATCTGTTTTTCGTCAATATAGCCACGCATCCCTTGTACTGTTTCATGCTCGAGAATCTTGAGACAGAACAATATGTCCTTGTGAATAGCATCCCCCGACATGTAGCGGACATAAGTCAATGCGTCTCGGCCCTCACAGCTAACGTTAATTTAGAGGGCATAAGGTGAGGAGTTTGAGTCCATCAGTCAAGAGTTTCCTCCTGACTGCTAGCTATAGCATCAATTCTTAGTTTCACAGTGTTATCTGACAAAGGTATTGATGTGGGTTTCTGTGCCTCTGCCTCTCCACACATTGTTTTCACCATATCAGTCTCTGCAATAGCGTGTGGTTTTATAGCGTACTGGGCTTAGCCATTCACTGTGGGAATGAATCAAGTCCAACCGTCAAGTGCGACCATTTCCCTGATCTAAGTGTGCTCTCTGGTTTTTACTTTTAGATTTTAATTTATATTTTTAAGGTTAACCACATTTAAATGATTTTGAGAGACAAAGATGATATTATAATATATATCTTTTTTTACGAGGATTTTGGAAATTCTCAAATGGGGTCGTGACCCCTGGTTTGGGAACCGCTGATCTAGGGACTGTAATAACAATGGTAGAAATAACGATGTTAGAGGTAAAGCATTACACATTCCTGAGTCTGTGATGTCTCTAAGTCCTTCTGTACAGATATGAGGCAGGGGTACACTGACCAACTGTAGGACTCCACAGCTGTGCGCCAGGCAACTCTCCTCTATCAGGTCATTCACCTTCTTCAGGACCTTCGCCTTCTTATCTGGCCTGAAAACAACATGGCCGTCAATATACCTCAATCATCCTAACCATCATTATACCTTCATCATCCTACAGAATCACAGGAGAAATCCTGAGAATCGCATATTGAAATGAGGGTCAGCAGCAGAGACAGAAACAAACACTTACGTATCTTCACTTTTTCCCTCCAACAGAGAAGCTGGTCCTTTGGACTGACCCAGTGGGTCAAATGCAGAACCTGAAAATATAAGAAACAGGTTTTGATATTACGTTCTATACTTGTGGTCTCCAATAAACTAGTGAATGTGACCAACACACAGCCCTCTCCCTCCCTGGTAAACTCCCCTCTGGTCATGGCTGAAGAGTTCCTTGTTAGTCTGACTGCAGTCATACTGTAGGCCTAGCTGCACCGGAATAAAGTTCCTTGTTAGTCGTCTTATCCCACAGTCTGTTGACTGACACTACGATACCAGTGTTACATGCGTCTGTTCACGAGATATTAGAATCCACCCACTGAGGACAGACGTCAATTCAACATCTATTCCACGTTAGTTCAACGTCATAGAAATGACGTGTAAATGAAGTTGATTCAACCAGTGTGTGCCCAGTGGGCAGTAGGAAAACTAGAGGAACTGAATACTGATGCTCACACCTGTACAGCTCCAGTCATGGGTCTGCCCATAGGTGAGGCCATTTGCATCCTAGACTCCAAGTCACAGCATTAAAGACAGATTTACAAATTAGAACATGCATTTATGCAATAGCGCGTGGTTTAAAAAAAAAGATAAAACCCCATCAACTCATTACTAAATAATCAGATTACTTTTTACAGACATGGTATTTTCTCTAAAAACATATTTAAAATCATGGCTTTATGTGTTCAGGTGTTTGCTATATAACCCTGTCTCAACACTTAGCTAACATTTAACCTCACATCACCTCACTTGCTGGCAAGTATACCATGACCCGAGTTCTCACCTTCAGAAGCCCGCTCTCACTGCCAAACCTTGTTCTTGAAATCTCAAAACATGCTCAAATGCAATAAAATACTCTATATCTTCTAAATTGATATTGGCTCTATGTGCCTTCTTTTCATTAATCTGTGAACAATTTGATTGCATCCCATACTTAGAATCACAGTACCAAAATTCAATCTTAAACCTACTTTATAGCCTACCCATCACTGAAACATTGATTTACAATCAACATGCTGCAACAAGTAAACCAAATCTTACACAATCCATACTTACTCCAAAAGAGGTTCCCAAAGCCTGTCCTCCAATGGCAATGCCAGGAAACTTGGCAGTCATCTTAGAAAATAAACACAAATAATGTAGAACTCAATTCAGTTTTTATTGCCATTAGCACATTGCTTTAATTATGCCATATCTCGACTAACTGTAAATTACACTGTTATAACACTCACATGGGGCCTTCTCCCATGGCTGGCCTGACTGCTTGCTGAAAACCAGCATCATTGTCAAGCTCCTGTTAAACACAAGATATGAACTCAACAATACTATAATTCATCACAAATTCAGTATGAAACAAGAGTGAAGATGAGGCAGTACTCTAATTCAAAGACACGAGGCTTGCTAAAACTAGTACCTACTAGGTGAATGACGTAAAGGTAACGTAAGGGTAATGGCGGGCTGAAGGGATTTATGTAGAGCACCTCAAGATAAAACATAATATTCGAATTATCTGCTAAATTAGACTAAAATATTAGCACTACATAATCTGGTGAGTGATAACCTTCAATCTGGACAATAACACAAAACAAATTCTAAAACTAGAGACATTTATCGACAAATATTACGAAAACAGGCAACAAACAAACATGACGGAGAGTAAGACAGGGGAACCGATTACAAAACGTAAACGTGACTCTTCTACAGACACTGATGATTTAATATTCTCACCACCGGGAATGGTAAAGGTCGAAACCGATCTGTTAAAATCAATAAATGACAAACTGGGTATTCTTGAATTAGTTAGTAAGGATATAAAAGAGTTGAAGGCAAGCCTAGAGATGAGTGATGAAAAAGTTGCGACATTGGAGAAAGAAACACACAAGCTAAAAGGGACAGTCAATAAGATTGAAACCGAAATGAATGGAATTAAAAAGGAGAACACCGTTCTGAAGGAAGCCTTACTGGACATACAAACTAGATCCATGAGAGAGAATTTGGTACTTACAGGTATCCAAGAAAAAGAAGGAGAAGTTCCTGAATCTGTAGTTAGAGAGTTCCTCCTTACAGCGCTTCAGATTCCGCGCGAGGTTGTCGACAGGGTCCAACTTGAACGTGTTCACCGCTTCGGACAGAGAGGGCAGAGGTACGAACGCCCAATTGTTGCCAAATTTGCTTCATTTAAAGATAAAATAATGGTTAAAAGCCTGGGTAAAAGACTTGCTGGGACCAAAATTGTCATGAATGATCAGTTTCCGAAGGAAATTGCAGAACGGCGCAAAGTTCTGTATCCAATTTTCAAAGAAAATAGATTAAAAGCGAAACGAGTAGCTCTCGTCGTTGATAAACTATATATTGAAAACCAGTTGTTCAGAGACACAAAGACTACTCCATGGTTATTTTAAAATTTACAAAGTTCTCATAGACGAGGAAAATAAACACAATTCAAGCCCGGTTACTGATTGTAACAATACAACAAAAATATATAGCTTTTCTATAAATCTTCACATATAACTAATTGAACACACAAGCACTATTTTTACATAGTGAAGATAAAAACTAAGTAAACAGAAGGCACAGTATGTGTGGATGGTATGGTTTGTGTTTATTTTTTATTTTATTTGTTATGTTTGGAAAGTTGAGTGAGTGAGTAATGAAATGGTTGCATATCCCAGAGCCAATGTATTGCTGTGAGCCGGGTATGAGAGGGATTTCAAGGTTGTTCAGATGATGGATATACTTTTATAATGAATTATACGTCTTATTTATTTATTGTCCTATCATGGAGAACTACATTTATTTTTAATTTTTAATTAATTATATCTAATTATTTATTATCCTATTTTAATGGTACGGTCCATGGCCCTATACCCTAGACACCCACCTGAATGACCCAGATACTAAGGAGAAGTCCCTAACTGTTTTATGTGCTCGCTGTAAGCGGTCTGTATGCAGCTAAAATGAGGTCAGAGACCAAGAGCAGCACTGCCCCCTCAAGATTCTGAGCCTGCTTGGCAGGGTTGGTCCTGCAAAGCCAAAGCCCCCTAAAGGGAGAGCATAATATACAAGGAAATTCTCAAAGCTGCTAATGAGAACCTTGACGACCTTGTACCTAGCCGGTGGGGATTCCGGTGGGGTGCCCCCACCCAGGCAGTGGCAGTGCTGGCAACACTAGCTGCAGTAACCCATGGGGAGGGGGTCACACTCGGACATTCAGAGAGGGGGTATATTATTGTGGCCCTGGCGGCACAAAATCAAAGTCAGACTGCATGGAGATGCGTGGGGACATGGTCATGACGGGTGGCCGTATTGTGGGTGTTTCAGGAATAAGGTGTACATTTGACCACCATTATCTAGGATGTGACAATGGTAAATAAATCTCTAAATTTTTGCTCATTATTTTGCGCGGTCTTGCAGGCCTTCTCATGCAGCTGCAACTGCAGTAACATTTGTAAATCATGACCCATCTTGAGTTGGGCTCTGGGATGGTGCAATTGTTGAGAAAGTGAGCTTATGGTTGTGTGGGGGTAAGGGCTGAGTGTGTGTGTGTGAGTGTATGTGTGTATCCCACAACTGTTGCGAAGGAAGAAGTAAAAGATGTTAGGGACAATAGAGGATGATCCACAGCTATATATAATACAAAAAGAGGTGAGGGCGATGGAAATGGATATGGCAATTGATCTACTACAATCCGGTAAATGGCACTGTATGCTCTTTTCAAGGGATGGATCCCAGTCGGTTCAGGGCTATGGGATACAGGGGGTCGAGGGTGGTCTGCCGGGCATTGGGATGACAACCCAACTCGGGTTGAGGAGGGCTTTTAGCGGGTGGAATAGTAGGGACCAATTGGAGGTTTACTTAGTAGAAATGCAAATATCATGGTACAACTATATAGACACTCAATCATTATGTTACTTTTTAATAGTACGTTTACAAAAATATATTCTGATTAAAAGAATGAAAGGTGTGTCTCATTATGGTAAGTGGTGAAATAAGTATAGCCAGTTACAATTGTAATGGCTTAGCAGATAATAAGAAAAGACGATCAGTATTTACCTGGCTAAAAGAGAAGGATTATAATATCTATTGTTTACAGGAAACCCATTCAACAGTTTTAGATGAAGTTTTGTGGAAAAAGAACTGGGGGGGCAAAATATATTTCTCCCATGGGCAAAGAAATTCAAAAGGGGTGATGGTCTTAATTAACAATAATTTTGATCCAAATGTGCAAATTGTCCAAACAGATCCTCAAGGTAGATGGATTATTTTAAACATGTTATTGGACAATAAACAAATATGGCTATACGGTCCGAATAATGATGATCCAAGCTTCTTTGAAAATATATATAAGAATTTATCAACTCTACAAGCAACACTAGACTCTATTATTATAGTGGGAGATTTTAATACGGTCTTAAATACCTCTATAGACCGGAAAGGAAATCACACTACAAACTATCACCCTCAGGCACTTAAGGAAATCATGAATGTCATGGATATATTGGAATTAGTGGATATATGGAGACTTAAATACCCTGATTTAGTGAGATATACATGGCGGAGGCTGAATCAAGCTAGTCGTCTTGACTACTTTCTTATACCATTCTCTCTGGCACCAAAAGTTAAAAAAGTGTTGATAGGGGATAGAATGCGGTCGGATCATCACATAATTGGCATATATATTTCTCTTACAGAATTTCCACGTGGGCGAGGATATTGGAAATTTAATCAAAGTCTACTAGATGATAAATTGTTTAGAACTAGGACAGAAGATTTTATAACTGACTTTTTCAGACATAGCATAGGTACAGCAGATCCCCTTATTGTATGGGACACTTTTAAGTGTGCCTTTAGAGGCCATGCAATTCAGTACTCATCTATAAAACAAAAGCAATTTAGATCAAAAGAGTCCATATTAACAAAGGAAATTGAAGGACTAACAGTACAGTTAGATAGCAATAAAAACGGTACCATAGAGGCACAGAATAAGTTAGAGGAAAAACAAAAAGAAATGGAGGAACTTATTCAAGAAAGATCCAGTGTAATATATTATAAAAATAAAGCGAACTGGATGGAATATGGGGAAAAATGCACCAAATTCTTTTTCAATCTTCAATATAGAAATGCTACCAAAAAAAATGTATTAAAACTTGTTACAAATGATGGAGTCACGCATGATTCACCAAAATATATTTTGAAAGAGGAAGTAAAGTACTTTAAGAATATGTTTTCGTTTCAGGCTCCTCCATCTCCACTAACTGAAACTAATTGTATGGATTTTTTTCCTATTAATAATGTAAAATTAACATCTGTACAGAAAGACTCATGTGAAGGCCAAATTACAGAGGAGGAACTGCTTGATGCAATTGGGGCCTTTAAAGATGGGAAAACTCCAGGGCTGGATGGCATACCAGTGGAAGTATACAAAACTTTTTTTGATATACTCAAAGGACCATTATTAGCTTGTTTTAACCACTCCTATATAAATGGTAGATTATCAGACACGCAACAAGAAGGTCTGATATCGTTATTACTGAAACAGGACCCAAGTGGTATATATAAAGATCCAGTTCAATTAAAAAATTGGAGACCTCTTACACTTCAGTGTTGTGATGCAAAAATCCTAGCAAAATGCTTGGCGCATAGAATAAAAAAAGTTTTGTCAGATATTATTCATCCTAATCAGACAGGTTTTTTACATGGACGATACATTGGAGATAATATAAGGCAAGTACTGGAAACAATAGAACACTATGAAATATCGGGGACACCAGGCCTGGTTTTCATAGCTGATTTTGAAAAGGCTTTTGATAAAGTACGACTGGAGTTTATATATAAATGCCTAGAATATTTCAATTTTGGGGAATCTCTTATAAAATGGGTTAAAATTATGTATAGTAACCCTAGGTGTAAAATAGTAAATAATGGCTACATCTCAGAAAGTTTTAAACTATCTAGAGGAGTAAAACAAGGTTGTCCACTATCGGCATATCTATTTATTATTGCCATCGAAATGTTAGCTGTTAAAATTAGATCAAACATTAATATTAAGGGATTAGAAATCCGTGGCTTAAAAACTAAGGTGTCATTGTACGCTGATGATTCATGTTTTCTTTTAAAACCACAACTAAAGTCTCTCCAGGGCCTCATAGAGGATCTAGATACCTTTGCTATCCTCTCTGGATTAAAACCAAATTATGATAAATGTACCATATTACGTATTGGATCACTAAAAAATACACATTTTATATTGCCATGTAGTTTACCAATTAAATGGTCTGACGGAGATGTGGACATACTCGGTATAAAAATCCCAAAAGAAAGAAATGATCTCACTCCAATAAATGTTTATAGAAAGTTAGCAAAAATAGATAAGATCTTGCTACCATGGAAAGGAAAATACCTGTCTATTTGTGGAAAAATCACCCTGATTAACTCTTTAGTCATATCACAGTTTACCTATTTGCTTATGGTTTTGCCTACACCTAGTGACCTGCTTTTTAAATTATATGAACAAAAAATATTCCATTTTATTTGGAACGGCAAGCCAGATAAAATTAAAAGGGCCTATTTATATAACGAATATGAATTCGGAGGGCAGAAATTATTAAATATTAAAGCATTAGACCTCTCACTAAAGGCATCAGTCATACAAAAGTTATACTTAAATCCAAACTGGTTCTCTAGTAAATTGGTACGAATGTCTCATCCTATATTCAAGAAGGGCCTTTTCCCCTTTATTCAGATTACACATGCTCACTTTCGGTTGTTTGAAAAGGAAATAATCTCCAAAATATCCTTATTTTTTAAACAAGCCTTAGAAAGTTGGTTGCAATTTCAGTTTAATCCACCTGAAAGGACGGAACAAATAGTACAACAAATATTGTGGTTAAATTCAAATATAGTAATTGATAAAAAAACTGTATTTATTGAAGAAATGTTTAAAAAAGGTATAGTTTTTGTGAATGATGTCATAAATAGGACTGGTGGAGTTATGTCACACATGCAGCTAACACAGACATATGGAAATGTCTGCTCTACCCAAAATTACAACCAATTAATTGCAGCATTACCACAAAAATGGAAGAGGCAAGTAGAAGGGGAAAAAAGTAAGGAACTTGTATGTCGGCCCTGTATTAAAGAACATAAATGGTTAAAGAAAAGTGTGATAAATAAAAACATATACCAATTTCATTTAAGGACCAAAAAACTGACAGCTGTGCCATATAAATTGCAAAATAGTTGGGAAGAGATTTTCGATGTACCCATTCCATGGCACATGGTTTATGAATTGATACGCAAAACAACGCCGGATTCAAAACTTCGAATTTTTCAATTTAAATTACTGTACAAAATTCTTGCAACTAATAGAATGTTATATATATGGGGTATACAATCTTCCCAGCTCTGCAGATTCTGTTGTGAGGAGGCAGAGTCATTAGATCATTTATTTTGGTATTGTCCATATGTAGCTCGTTTTTGGTCACAGGTCCAGGAATGGCTGAAGAATTGCAACATTTGCCTAAAACTAACGCTACAGATAGCAATACTGGGGGATTTGAAAAGCCATAGTCAATCAATCAATAATATAATAATTATTTTAGCAAAAATGTTTATTTTTAATTTACAATCTATAGAAGCTATGAGAATAGGAAGGTTCAAGTCTTTTGTGAAGCATCACAGCACAGTTGAAAAATATATGGCAAATAAAAATCCAAAATGGATGATGTTGGAAGATAGATGGGAGGGGTTGAGTGGAACTGAAGGGTGGGACTAATAACAAGATAAACAATGTAGGGCATACGGGATCTGTGAAATGTGTATAGGTGCGGAGCTTTTGTGAAATAGCACAGTTACAAGTGGAAATAAAATTGGATGGACAACAGAAATAGAGGAAGGACTAAGAACAAATAAGAGAGAACTATTGTAAAGTGGACTGTGTCTGTAAGATGGGTATAAGATGTATAAATTGAAGGTAAAAGCAGAAGTGTTTATTAGTTTACTCCAATTGGGGGATCGGTGGTAGGGTGCGGGGAATAATAATAAAGGTATATTCTTTAAAAAAGTATGTATGTCTATATAGGTATGTGTATGTATATATGTGTATATGTATGCATGCGTGTATGGATATATATATTTACCCCAAAAAATATGGGGGATTGGAAATGATGCAGACAATTACATTGGAAGCAACATTCTTTCCGCAAGATTAAGCTGATCCACCCCCCCCCCCAATTTTAAAAAAAATAAAAAAATAAAAATAAAATAAAAAACTAACTCCGAATCAAATGTTTGATTGTTTGTTGTAGCCCGAGTATAGGTCATCTTCTTCGTCAGCAGCAAGATACACATGCTCCATCTCCTCTGCGAATCTGTCAGGCTATGTGAAGGAGGGCAACAAAATAAGTTTTAGATTTGATGCATTGCATCTATAAGGGATTTGCGTCAATTCAAATCTGGTATCAGGACAACATGTGATTCAGAGTCACCGAATATACTTTAAGTATTTTTATTAAACTCAAGCGATAAATGGTAAATGCAATTTTTGTATATACGGGTTCTCTGTATCACCTCTGTATCACCTCGCAGGATAGAACAGAGAACTGGCAGGATGTAAGTAAACAGCTGTTCTTATACGGTGATAGACATAGTTCCAACCCGTCACAGTAGAGGCTGAGCGTGGTTTAAACTTTGCTCAGCCTATCGCCGGCGCTCAGACTGGTCCCAGCCTCTTGGAGCTCCTTGGTGTCCGGCGCTGTTGCTGTGTAGATTACGCTCCCACACCCCAGAGACTGAGGTCAGACAGCTCTGTAACATTGTTTGAGCCACTTGCACCTGCATAGAAAGCACACTGTTCTCGCTCAAGGCTAACCACAGCTTCCCAGCACACTTATCTGGGGCTAACTGTTACTTCCAGCACACACACACAGACACCCAGGCCAACAGTTGCTAATATTCAATCACGTGATGTAGTATTGGGTTATAGTGCAATAAACACAGATCCTCACACATCAAAGCACACTGACTGACTGACAGACAGTAGCTATAAAGAATCAGAATGGCATTGACTCACAAGGCAAACTATAGTAGTTAGCCTAGCTACTATGGCAGTTCATCAGATCAACCAGTTGGCCAGCTAGCTAGCTCATTAACTAGCTCATTAAATAAGTTAAATTACGAATAGATACTGACTACTTACAGTTAACTTAAATGAAATGGAAAAGATGTCTTGATACTTTCTTCGCTAACCAGATAAAACAATATATATTAAAAGGTATCGCTGCGGTAAATTGTTTAGTAGTTTTTAGTAGTCTATACTGTAATCAGTTGCAATACCAAGTTCGCATCTTACATCATGCTTCCTTTTTTTTGTTGCCTTCAAGTTGACTATTTTTCAAAAACGGAATCTATGGCATTATTTAGGATGCTTAACCTTTACTTAACACCCATCCCGGATCCGGGAGCATCCTCATCAGTAAAAGCTGACTAGCATAGCCTAGCATAGCGCCACAAGTAAATAATAGCATATAAATATCATGAAATCACAAGTGCAATACAGCAAATGAAAGATAAACATCTTGTGAATCCAGCCATCATTTCCGATTTTTAAAATGTTTTACAGCGAAAACACAATATGTATTTCTATTAGCTAACCACAATAGCCAAAGACTCAACCGCATATTTTCACCATTATTCTACCGCATAGGTAGCTATCACAAAACCGACCAAATAGAGATATAATTAGTCACTAACCAAGAAACAACTTCATCAGATGACAGTCTTATAACATGTTATACAATAAATTTATGTTTTGTTCGAAAATGTGCATATTTGAGGTATAAATCATAGTTTTACATTGCAGCTACCATCAAAAATATCACCAAAGCAGCCAGAATAATTACAGAGAGCAACGTGAAATACATAAATACTCATCATAAAACATTTATGAAAAATACATGGTGTACAGCAAATGAAAGATAAACATCTTGTGAATCCAGGCAATATTTCAGATTTTTTAAGTGTTTTACAGCGAAAACACAATATAGCATTATATTAGCTTACCACAATAGCCAAACACACAACCGCATTTATTCACCGCATAGATAGCATTCGCAAAAACCAGCAAAAGATATAAAATTAATCACTAACCTTGAACAACTTCATCAGATGACAGTCTTATAACATCAGGTTATACAATACACTTATGTTTTGTTCGAAAATGTGCATATTTAGAGCTGCAAACCGTGGTTATACGTTGTGAATACGTAGCATCGATTCACCAGAATGTCCGGAGCTATTTTGGACACTCACCTAATCTGACCAAAGAACTCATCATAAACTTTACATAAAAATACTTGCTGTATGGCAAATGAAAGATACACTGGTTCTTAATGCAACCACCGTGTTAGATTAAAAAAAAATAACTTTACCATAACAAACAGCTTGCGTTATTGCGAGACAGCGCTCACCAAAACGGCAGAGAATAGGAATCAACATTTTCCACAGAAATACGAAATAACATCATAAATTGTTCTTACTTTTGCTGAGCTTCCATCAGAATCTTGTACAAGGAGTCCTAGGTCCAGAATAAATCGTTGTTTGGTTTTAGAATGTCCTTTTCTCCTGTCGAATTAGCAACCTTAGCTAGCCATGTGGCGCGAACATGCCCATCTTCTCTTGACGCAAAGAACGGAAAATTCCAAAAGTCCCAATAAACGTTGAATAAACTGATACAACTCGGTTGAAAAAAACTACTTTATGATGTTATTATCACATGTATCAAATAAAATCAGAGCCGGAGATATCCGCCGTGTATACCGAACGCTTTTCAGATGCCAATGTCGACGTACTTCGCGCGCCAGAGAAGACAAAGAAATTTCCAGACCTGTCACTCCAAAAGCTCTTGTTCGGCCTCAGATCAAGCTAGACACCCCATTCCACCTTCCACTGCCTGTTGACATCTAGTGGAAGGCGTATGAAGTGCATGCATATCGATAAAAATTAGGCAATTGAATAGGCAGGCCCTGGAACAGAGCATCGTTTTCAGATTTTTCACTTCCTGTATGGAAGTTTTCTGCAAAATGAGTTCTGTTTTACTCACAGATATAATTCAAACAGTTTTAGAAACTTGAGAGTGTTTTCTATCCAATAGTAATAATAATATGCATATTGTACGATCTAGAATAGAGTACGAGGCAGTTTAATTTGGGCATGATTTTTTCCAAAGTGAAAACAGCGCCCCCCCTATTGACAAGACAGAAGCTTATACTAAATAAAACAATGTGCAATGCAATTGGATAAGAGCACCCAATTCCCTTGCTATGATACAATAGAGTACCACAGTATGAGTCATAATACCCATAAAACCTAGTGGTCAAACAGGGAAATTGTTCCAATCGTTTTTCCACTATAAAGTTTTCCCCATAGGGGATTTTAGAAACACTTAAAATAAGGCATGTGTTTCGTGGAGGCTTACAGACCTCAGCAAAACTACAAATTCCTGCAGGAAGCTACTGCACGTCATCTCTAGCCGACACTGTCAGCTACCGTTCACCAGCGCGATCAGAGACCTGTGTTCAATCTATTAAAAACTTCTTACATCCCCTTTCTCTGTTTTAGCTAGCCACTGACTACACTTTAGCTAGCTAGTTAGCGGAGCAGTAGATCAAAACATAATTTTGTTTTACTTAGCCTAGATAATTGTTTGAACAGTATGTCGACGTTGGTGTCTATTTCAGACCTTATGGTATTTTTCAAGGTTAAGTGCGTTATTAAAAGGGGATAAGACCACCATAAGTCTGGCCATGTGCAGCTATAGTAAGGGGAAACTTACCAGTTTGCCCAGGGCCAGCATGAGGGATAAAATGTATCCTTTGTCGGTGAGTGTAGCTATCAAGTTAAGTTTGAGCATCTTAGCAATAAAATGTGTTCTATACAACTGTCAACATTTTACAAGGATAAAGAGCCACTTAATCAATTATACAATCATTAACCAGATTACCTCGGATACCAGACTTCGATGAGTGATACCTGGCCGAAGACCACAACCCTCTGTCCCGAGAGCCCACAGAGGAGGATCTTCAATGGCTACGGAACCGTCCCCGGGGCAGGTTTGTGGAATGGCATGTCTCCTTGAACCTTAGATAGAACAACAGCTACCCTCCCTGTCATCCCTGTCTGTACCGGACATTGCTGAAAAACATGGGCACCTGGGGCATGCAGGCATCCTGGCTGGCATGGTACCAATCCCAACTGGCCCACCATGAGGAGAGGGAGGTTGATGGTCAGCAATTATGGAGAAGCGGTTAGGGCCAAGCGCGTTACCAGTTGCTGCTAAAAAGGGTCCTCAGATCACAGTTGTTGGATGGGGTGTTGTCTGTAAAGTGGGGCACAGATAACAAATTACTATTTCAAAAACCCAACATTAGCATGAATTTCCGGAACAAGAAGTACAACATTACAAATATTTTCTGTGATGTGAGATAACTTGTTCTCTGTAATATCATATAGCTTAAGAATTGTGACATTATGTACTTTAGAGGAAAATAGGCAGGTTTCTCATATGGAGCAAGATAGCTGCCAAAAGTTTGAATGTACGTATCATTAGGATCGTACGTAAAAATATGAATGAACATTTACACATTCAAGTCTTACTTTGTCTCCCTTTACTCGGTCACATTTATTTTTTATACATACAAACTTTTGTCAGTAATGTGGCATCTTCAAAGGACATGAACCGAACGTAGCTAGTCAATCAAGCAACTCTAGCCCAGACCTTAGTTTCATAGCCAAAATAAAATTCTAGAGCTTGTTTTAGAACTGCATTCAATAACAACGTTACACCAGTAGATGGCGTAGTCTAGGCTTGGGCCTTCAGCAAATGACTTGTGTGAGAATGATAAAGAGCCTTGTCTAGAATAACCACCTGAGCTGCAAAATAGAAAGTAAATATGATGTAGGCTAGGCCTATTATGCTATCTAAATATGCCATGCTGTGTGTGTTATTTAATGGCCATAATTGCATAATTTATTTTTATAGCTGCGTGGGGCTACTGTGGTAATCATGTAACATAATGAAACACACTTTTCCAGTATTTTTAGAGAACGGACTGTAAGCCTTTTGACTGTTGTATTAGTGAATTCCACTCTGTATCTAGGCTTGTTATAGCCATTTGATTGCACAACCCCATCACGCAGAAGCTACAGTGGCTTGCAAAAGTATTCACCCCCCTTGGTATTTTTCCTATTTTGTTGCCTTACAACCTGGAATTAAAATAGATTTGTTGGGGGTTTGTATCATTTGATTTACACAACATGCCTACCACTTTGAAGATGCAAAATATTTTTGGGGGTGAAACAAACAAGAAATAAGACAAAAAAAACAGAAAACTATTCACCCCCCCAAAGTCAATACTTTGTAGAGCCACCTTTGGCAGCAATTACAGCTGCAAGTCTTTTGGGTTATGTCTCTATAAGCTTGGCATATCTAGCCACTGGGATTTTTGCCCATTCTTCAAGGCAAAACTGCTCCAGATCCTTCAAGTTGGATGGGTTCCGCTGGTGTACAGCAATCTTTAAGTCATACCACAGATTCTCAATTGGATTGAGGCCTGGGCTTTGACTAGGCCATTCCAAGACATTTAAATGTTTCCCCTTAAACCACTCGAGTGTTGCTTTATCAGTATGCTTAGGGTCATTGTCCTGCTGGAAGGTGAACCTCTGTCCCAGTCTCAAATCTTTGGAAGACTGAAACAGGTTTCAATCAAGAATTTCCTTGTATTTAGCGCCATCCTTCAATTCTGACCAGTTTCCCAGTCCCTGCCGATGAAAAACATCCCCACAGCATGATGCTGCCACCACCGTGCTTCACTGTGGGGATGTTGTTCTCGGGGTGATGAGAAGTGTTGGGTTTGCGCCAGTCATAGCGTTTTCCTTGATGGCCAAAAAGCTACATTTGAGTCTTATCTGACCAGAGTACCTTCTTCCATATGTTTGGGGAGTCTCCCACATGTCTTTTGGCAAACATCAAACATGTTTGATTATTTTTTTCTTTAAGGAATGACTTTTTTTCTGGCCACTCTTCCGTAAAGCCCAGCTCTGTGGAGTGTACGGCTTAAAGTGGTCCTATGGACAGATACTCCAATCTCCGCTGTGGAGCTTTGCAGTTCCTTCAGGGTTATCTTTGGTCTCTTTGTTGCCTCTCTGATTAATGCCCTCCTTGCCTGGTCCGTGAGTTTTGGTGGGCGGCCCTCTCTTGGCAGGTTTGTTGTGGTGCCATATTCTTTCAATTTTTAATAATGGATTTAATGGGGCTCCGTGGGATGTTCAAAGTTTCTGATATTTTTTTATAACCCAACCCTGATCTGTACTTCTCCACAACTTTGTTTCTGACCTGTTTGGAGAGCTCCTTGGTCTTCATGGTGCCGCTTGCTTGGTGGTGCCTCTTGCTTTGTGGTGTTGCAGACTCTGGGGCCTTTCAGAACAGGTGTATATATACTGAGATCATGTGACACTTAGACTTCTGAAGGTAATTGGTTGCACCAGATCTTATTTAGGGGCTTCATAGCAAAGGGGGTGAATACATATGCACGCACCACTTTTCCGTTTTTGAATTTTTTAAAACAAGTAATTTTTTTCATTTCACTTCACCAATTTTGATTATTTTGTGTATGTCCATTACATGAAATCCAAATAAAAATCTATTTAAATGATAGGTTGTAATGCAACAAAATAGGAAAAATGCCAAGGGGGATGAATACTTTTGCAAGGTCTTGGCTATAATTTGTCCTGAGCGAAATAGCCAAGGGGTACCAAATGTTCAAGACTATCTATAGCCTATTCCTGTTGCCAGATCTGTTTTCCCGATCAGCCACTGCACATGCTTCTTCAACTATTTTGTTTAACATTTATTTAGAGGATATATTTAGAGGCCTGTGAGCTAGGGTCTCTTTTTAAAGGGAGCCCTATAATAAAAACAGTTATAAAACACAAATAGAGTTCTACAATTACTCTGCAAGACACCAGTACCTAAAATGATAGCCTAAATTGCAATGCCTATAAGTTGAAAGCCTATATTTTATTTGGATAGGACTAAATTAAACATTGAATTATTAAAGTTATAGGCTAAAGAACTTTGGAGAATTTAGATAATTTTGAATACACATATGGATAAGACTGTTCTATTCTCTTTGATTTAGTTCCTATTGCAACTCAGACAAATGACTGAATGGATGACATACTGACTGACTGAATTGAATGAAGGATGAATTAAATGTTCAAATATGTTGGAATGATGAGTTGCACATATCATGCATGCTCTGCACTTTATTTGGCTAGTACGCAAATAGGCCTACATTAGGGTATAATGACTTTATGGCTGCATGCCTCCAGAAGGGCATCTTCTGAGGCTGAGGGGTGCTTTTCCAAATGCACATGGTGCTGTTGTGCTGCATGGAGATCACAAGCTCTTCAACTGGGCAGCAGTGTCACGATGGAGGGAATAGCCTGTACGGAGACTACCTAAAATCACTGCAACAGAGTTATTGTAAAGTGTGGGAATACGTTTATGCCAGACTTAGCCTACGTTTAACCTCTCCCTTGTTCATTTCAAAGTCCATATGTTCATGACCTGATTCATATAAATCATGTCAAATTATTTTAAATTCATATTAAAGTGGCAAAGACTCCAGTGGTCACACATAATTCATAGATTCACCAAACATCTGTTATTATTCTGTTTCATTATTCCTGGTAGATACTACTGGTTATGATTCATTATTCCAGGTAGATACTACTGGTTATGATTCATTATTCCTGGTAGATACTACAGGTTATGTTTCATTATTCCTGGTAGATACTACTGGTTATGATTGCAGACAGAGCCCAGAGAATGGGATGGTGCAATATTGAATTAGTCATATTTTTATATGGTGCGTGCATGGGGACGTCCACGTCATCCAGAGATATGCCCAGCCTGTAGAGATACACCTAGCGGACTGAAACTTCACTTCACATAATACAGCTAGTGCTATCTAGACTCGCGGTGGCAAACTCAACTGAGGAGTAATAGAGAATGGAGACTTTTAACTTGAAAATGTGCAGGATACCTTTTTCTGGTTTCCCTTAATTCCGTTTTTTTAATACTGTGTTATCTTCTTATGGGCAGGTGGGACGGTAGCGTCCCATCTGGCCAACATCTGGTGAAATTGCAGAGCGCGAAATTCAAACTACAGAATTATAAATATTTAACTTTCATAAAATCACAAGTGTAATTCATCAAAATAAGGCTTAACTTCTTGTTAATCCAGCCGCTGTGTCAGATTTCAAAAAGGCTTTACGGCGAAAGCACACCATGTGATTATCTGAGGACAGCGCCCCGCATACAAAAGCATGAAAAACATTTCAACCAGGCAGGTGCGCCACAAAAGTCAGAAATAGTGATATAATAAATGCCTTACCTTTGATCTTCTTCTGTTGGCACTCCAAAAGGTCCCAGATACATCACAAATGGTCCTTTTGTTCGATAATGTCTTTCTTTATATCCATAAAAACTCAGTTTAGCTGGCGCACTTCAGTCAATAATCCACCCAGTTTCCCTCTATCAAAATGCATACAAAATTAATCCCAAACGTTACTAATAAACTTTTCCAAACAAGTCAAACAACATTGAAAATCAAACCTTAGGTACCCCAAAAAATAAATAAACTATAAAATTTAAGACGGAGAATCGTTATTGTCTTTACCGGAGAAAAATACCAAAGAACGCACTCTCTTCCATGCGCTTGGAAACAATACTAACACTCACAGACATACAGTTTTAGAAACGTTAGAGTGTTTTCTATCCAAATCTACCAATTATATGCATATCCTAGCTTCTGGGCCTGAGTAACAGACAGTTTACTTTGGGCACGCTTTTCATCCGGACGTGAAAATACTGCCCCCTACCCAAGAGAGGTTATGCTTGTTCACATAGCACTCCTCACAGTCCTTTTGGTGTACGTTTTCTTTGTTGTTTAGATGAAACTGCCAAAACTCTGAAAGGTATTATTGTACATCAGAATTGCAATACAAGATTTGTTCAAGCCTAAAATGTTAGTCCATAATTGTAACATGGTGTTTGTATGTTCACTGATTACATTTCACGTTTACGTTTCATGTTTCACACATGGCTTTTCTTATTATCCTAACATTTTACTTATGGATTTTCTTACAACCCTAACGATACGTACGTTCAACCTTTTGGCAGGTATCTCGCTCCATATTCTTGACTCATTCCCTGACTTAAGAAGGGATTGCTTGACGATTAGTTTAGCAACCGCTTGACGCAGCATGACAACGTGAACGCGATTGGTCGACAGCCTTCTGGGTGGGGCGCTATATGTTCCTCCATTCATTGGCGAATGGGATTCCCATCTCCTCTTTTATCTAATATCTGAATTTACACCACGCTTATGTCTACAATTTATCTTCTTAAAATTGTATTTTAAACATAACCTTAACCCTCACCACACTGCTAGCCTTACACCTAACCATAACTTTAAATTTAAGACCAAAAAGCACATTTTCGATTTCATGAATTTTTACCATATAGTCAGTGTGGAAACCCTAGCTCGTCTCTTTTATCCAATGTTATCAGCTTAGAATGTCAAAAGTATGACCGAGAGCATTACCACATGATTAATAAAAGTATGCAAATCGGTAAATTGATGAATGATGATGTATTTTGTTCTCTCTTTTTTATTTTGAACATTTTAAGGCACTGTACAATCACGTGACTAGCAGGGGCGTTGTAGGACTTTTGCATGCAGACTTTTTTGAGAATTTACAATATTGCAATAATGTACTGCTAAGCAAACCTGCAAAATGAGTTCCTCTGAGGCGAAGACCATTACAGTTATTGGCAGGTGAGCAGAAACCTCACATTTTACGAGCTTTATCTGTCTAACCAATCTTGCTCCAGTAACTGGCTAGTTAGCTAGTAGCGACTATTCTACAGGATCTAACGTTAGCTCATTGATCTAACATTAGCTATGAACAGTACTTGCTTATGCATTTGAACTTCGCGCTAGAGTAGGGTAGGCTGATCACCAACTAAATTAAAGTAAACAAATTAGTTAATTTTCATGACACTGAATATTTGGCGTTACAGATACTGTATTCATATTTGTTGTGCATGTGCCAAGTCAATACTAGAGAGAATACTTTGTCTTTATCTTTATTTTCTAGATAACTACTGTATAGCTACACGGAATGTGCCATATCAGGTCAGGATGTTGTGCTAACTATAGGCAGGCATATGATGTGATCATGATATCTGGTTGAAAATGTATTTTTGTTTTGATGAACATTTAGAATCTAATATAGTAGTACAAAACAATAGCCCACTCATATGGCCATCATATGCCTATATTGATGATGCTGGCAGTTTCTTTTAAAAACAGTCATCACTTTTTGTTCTTTGCTTCCTGTTATTCCTGCCTCCTTCTCTACTCACCATTTCTGGACAATCCTGAGGGATGTTGAGGGCAATCAAAATGTCTGCACTGTCACTGTTGAACAATTAGAGTGCTTGTCATACAACAAGGTTTACATTTTGACTTCATTATTGTTCATTTTTAAATTCACTTGTGGATTTGGACTGACCCCCAAATCAATGACCACTCCTATTATACTATGTACAAAACATTAAGAATATCTTCCTAATATTGAGTTGCAATATGAATGTTTTGTACACTGTATATATATATAATACATTTGCAATTTAGCATATGCTTATATCGAAGCAACTTACAGTAAGTAGTGTGTTCATACATTTCCGTATGAGTGGCCTTAGCTGGAATCAAACCCACAACCCTGGTGCTGCAAGGGCCATGCTCTACCAACTGAGCCACACAGGACCACTTAGGGATTTTATTTATCATAAAATACATGTAGCCATTCCGGGGCAAACCAAATTTCCCTTGGGGGATATTAAAGATAAATGTTAGCTCTGTTGTTGTGTGTGTATTTCAGTGGGTTGATTGGACGCTCCTGGGCCATGGTGTTTATGAGTGGGGGCTACACAGTGAAGATCTATGACAACCAGCCTGGCCAGGCTGCCAGGGCCTTCCAGGAGGTCAGGTCAGTCCTGGAAAATAAGGCGAAACATTAACAAAATGTCTCATAACAACATCAACTCACACATAACAACTCATATATGACATAAATACCCCTCAGTCCTTTTTGCACTCACACTGAAGGCACAAGAACAAAACATGATCAGTGAATCCTTTTAACTGTATAACCCCTGTGTGGCCGGTTACAGCTGCTGACCCCGACACACAGACAGAGTCGGCATGGATTAAAATCTGTCCCGCTGCCCTTTGACTTCCCCTATCTTCCCCGTCTTTCCAACACTTTACTATCTCTTCAATAAAGCCAAAAAAATGGGCATTACCCCACTCCTTAATTATTCTTCTAAAATAAAAATATATATAAATCAGTCAACAACCATATTGTAGTACCGTGTTAAAAACATGGTTGAACAATACGACATGACGCTTTATTATTATTTTTAAGTATATGTAATAGGATTTAACCACAGATAGAACAATGAGCCAGATATTTCACCGGATGTATAAATGTAAAGCATCCGGTTGGCGTTTTCACTCACTACCAAATATGGTGATGAGAAGAAGCCCAGTGGCCAAAACTAGAATCGGAGACAAGCAGAGTGTTTTGTAGACTTTACCCTTTGCCAAAGTTTCTAAAAAAGTGCGTTGTTTGGAAGGAGTGCAAGGGCGAATTCAATTATTGTGCACACACACACACACACGTGTCACAGAAATATGCAAATAAATGCTAGAATGCACCAATAGGATCTCACTAGCTCCTGCTTGGCACTGCCCGCCTCCTTGCATGTTCTGCCCACTATGATTAATTTGCTCCCATTGAAAACAACAGGCTCTGGTCTATCTTGGGTTAGTGATAGAAATCTTTGGTTTAACTTTAACCCAGGGTATGTTAAGTTCAAGGCTCTGGATGATGGGAAAAGGTTCTTAGAGTGACATTAGGGAGAGAACTACTAGCCTAGTCCAGAAATATTCTGTTATGATTCATTTAGAAGAGTTTCACATTCAGCATCATACTGTACAGACACTTTGAGGTTGGTCTCTTAAAGTATTTATAAATAACAACCTGCTAATTGTTCATGACTGTAAACAAATCCCAGACCTGCTGTGATATGATGAAGTCAAATAAATAGCTATTTGCTACAGTATATCCTAACAGTTTGAGCCACAGTATGTCTTGTCTTCAGGTTTATATCCCAGTACTTTCCAACAAATTTGTGCTATAAGTCAAACATCTGGTGGTCCCAGAGGAGAGGATTGGGAAACCCTTCTCTATACCATGCTATTTTGCACTTTTATACTAAGGTTTGCTCAAATGCAGATGGGTAAAAAAACAACAACAATCTTTTGGACAGTAGGGGGCATTCTTGAGCTTTTAGAGTCTATCTTGCTTGGTTACCTATTAAACAAACTGACACACACCACTGAAACAACTCCATCCCTCATACCACTGGCCTCAGCGTAGAGCTACCGGAAAGACATGTTTACGTATAAAGTTTTAATTTACTTCACTTTGAAATGACAGTATGAAAATCAGCCTCGAAAGCATAGGGAATGGACCAGTGCATATATTGTTGGCTCGAGAACCAACCTGGTAACATTCAGTTCTCTTCATGGTTACACTGAGTTCAGATATGTGCCCTGAGGTTTCACTTCAGTTTGACGTTTCTCTGTTATTGACTGTCATTGTATTTACATAAAGGCCGTCAGGTAGACGATGCAGTCTAGTGAAACCACTAATGTTCAGCCCATTCATAATGTGGTAAAGTTCTCAACCTGTCTGTTGTTATTGTGTTTTGCCGGTCTCCCATGTTTTTTGTAATGGGATCAATCGGAACGGTACAGACACAGTGTTATAGTGTATTAATTATGTAGTCAGGTGACACGCAATGACTCTCCTTCTTATTCCAGAGGTCAATACGTTTCTGTATAGTTATGGGTCATTGAAAAAGACCTTGGGTTGTGGGTGCGCCTGCGAGTGTGTGTGTGTGTGTTAACCCAGTTTCCTTGTGTGGTGGCCCAGGAAACAGCTTGAGGAACTGCAGGAAGCCCACATGCTGAGGGGGCAGCTGAGTGCCTCAGAGCAGCTAGCCCTACTGAGCAGCCACGACCTCCCTCAGGCGCTAGCGGGAGCCTTCTTCGTCCAGGTACAGTAGGCTGACTGGTATGAGTATCATCTTTGAGGAAAATGCCCTTTCATGCTGAAATAGAAATAACAATTCGCTAGGATGCATCTCAATCAGAGAATGTGAGCGGAGTTCAGCGGTCGGAAATCCTGCTCATCGCTCATGGAGTGGTGCTTGCGCAACGCTCCGGAACTCCACGTCCTTTCCAAATACTCCTCGCTCAAAGGAAAAAAACTGCTGCTCCAAATTCAAATATATTGTCTGTGACCTAATTAGAATTAAATTCAAATTAAACAAAAAATACCTTATTAGGCGCAATCTACAGTGCCTTTGAAATTAATTTTTAGAAACATGAGTTTGGCCTGAGTCACTGCTTTCAGGCTCAGGTGATGGTGCCTGGAGAGCATGCCAGCAGCGGAGAATATGCGCTCAGTGCTTGCAGAGCCACTGGGAATGCTAAACACCCTTGGGACACTCTTGCCAGGCTGGGCAGGGATGAGTATGTGTTTTTTTCTGTAGGTAGGCCTAAAGGATTTTAGGTAAAATAACCCTATCAAAACGGAAAGCTCCTTGAAAGAGGTAATATGCCAGGCATATTGAGCCAAAATCAATGATGGCCTATTGTATAGAACGAAAATTAAGGAAACTTTTAAGAGATCTGATTTTCACTTTATAAATACTTTGCTACAATGACCAACTTAGCTAGCTACCCACCTCGTTCCTTTCTGCTGTGCCTGGCATACACTGAGCTCGTGAAGTGAGTGCTACTGGAGCGAAATTGGAGTGGGCGAGAAGGCCGACGTTCCAGCCTTTGGGAAACTTGCTCCAGTAGAATTGGGCACGCTCCACTCCTTGCTCCGATCCGCTCACATACTCTGATCTCAATCATCTAGAACAAAAGCCAGGACACTGTAAAGATTCAGTTTGCCCATCCCTTCCTTAGAAGGGTTGACTTTCAGACATTTCTTGTTATGGAAGGTGTAGGAGGATATGGCTATGGGAGAGTCCACATGACCATTGAATTAATTCTTTCATCTGGTCTTAGTCACGCTCTGAACATGCTCACAAGTACACCACGCGAGCCAGGAAGTGTGGTCTTCAAGCCAAAATAGACAGGGGTTACGGGGGAGATCGATACATGGTATTTCACATAGTTTTAATCGATACACTGTAATGATTAAGCCTTTCAGGAACGTACCATCATGTCACATTGTGGAGGAGAACAATAGAGGGTGTTTTAGAGAGTTACAGGGATATTCTGTTACGAAATATTCAGAGTATCTCCTGTCACCATCTGAGACCACACTTTCCTGGTTCAGATACATTTCCTCACTGACAGCAGTTCACTCCGCCTTTCATTCTAACCTTATTGTGGATGAATAGGCTTTATAATTGTTTTCCCCGCTTAAGACTTATATGAGTGAAATATTTTAGGCAAAATGTGTCCCGCCTCAGTGGGTAATTGTTGTTTTTTGTCTCTCTCTTTATGTGAGGGACATACCATTTTATTTGTGAATGTGTCAGGTATGCCACTGACCCAGCCAGTTACTGCTGCTAGTTTAATCTGGTGACGTGCGACTTTGTCATGGAGTTATTATTTTACTAATAAAGACATAGTAACCATTGCAAGGGTGACTGGCCAACACACCTTACCTTACCTGCCCACAAGAGAGCCATCAGGGCTTAGAGAGAAATACCTGGAGGTGTTAAGCTGCCCTGCGGCCATTGTGTAGTATATCCAAGCTGGTTAGTTTAGTTAGAAGGTGAAAGAGCATTGTGAGGTAGAGAGAGACATTTGTCTGTGCATACGATTGT
Organism: Salvelinus alpinus; assembly: GCF_045679555.1. Classification (NCBI taxonomy): domain Eukaryota; kingdom Metazoa; phylum Chordata; class Actinopteri; order Salmoniformes; family Salmonidae; genus Salvelinus; species Salvelinus alpinus. The sequence goes on from NC_092099.1 coordinate 31,868,075, forward strand.
GATGAGCAATACATAACAGGACTAAGCACAAGCAGTGTTCTGTATTAATTGATTAAGAAGCGATGACCATATCGAATCATGTCATGTTTTTCTCAATGTGGTTTGTATTTGTATTGAAACACTAGTGTCAGCAGTGTACATAACCCTCTTGTGACTGGGGATCATGAGGATAGCTGGGAAACATATTTTGTAAACCACCATTCCTGAGTCATTGTAGATGTGACATTTTCAGTCTAATAAAAATCATGAGCTGGCACACACCCAGAGAAAAGTATTTTGTGTTGAGGTGCTGACTAAAGGGGAATAAACTGTAAGCTATGAAAACAAAGACTGTCGCACCCAGAAGAAGGCATTGGTGATGCCGAGACGTTGGTGTTTTTTTACCCAATAGATTACTGGGAGGTTATATATATGGAGTGTGAGACTCTCTTTGTTTTTATAGCTTACAGAATCTTTTTCAGTAAAAACATGATCATGCCCTAATATTCCTTTTCAGTCTTAAAGTAACTGCCCAGTCAAAATGTCACTTTTAAAAGTTAATATTCTGTCAACCTGTATCGAAATAATGTTGTTGACTCATTCTATACCTGTATTTGTGGCCAAAGCATAAATAGGAGAAAAAACATTTGTATCTCAGACCGTTTCAAGAATGCTTGCTATTTCCTCATAGAACATGATGTCATCTCCCTGAGGAGGATGAGCTAGCCAATCAGCGGTCTAGAGGAGGATGAGCTGGCCAATAAGCGGTCTACTTGCGTGAATATTTTTTATGACCATTCTGTTGTTGGAGTACGCCCACACCATTCCAACACAGAAAATCAGCTTTTTAACAAACTTAATTTAAAAAATTGCAAGGAAAACTATTTCACTCATTGTAAGTAATTATAGGTCATATTTCATAGAAACCTGGAAACACTGGGCAGTTACTTTAAGAAATAGGTTGTCTTATAGGAATATCACATCGTAGAACTACACTGAACAAAAATATAAACGCAACATGTAAAGTGTTGGTTTCATGAGCTGAAATAAAAGTCCCAGAAATTTTCCATGCGGACAAAAAGTGTATTTCTCTCAAATTTTGTGCACAAATTTGTTTACATCTCTGTTAGTGACCATTTCTCCTTTGCCAAGATCATCAATCCACCTGACATGTGTGGCAAGCTGATTAAACGCTTGTGCTGGGGACAATAAAAGGCCACTCTAAAATGTGTTTTGTCACACAACACAATGCCCAGATGTTTTGAGGGAGCGTGCAATTGGCATGCTGACTGCAGGAATGTCCGGCAGAGCTGTTGCTAAAGAATTTAATGTTAATTTCTCTATCATAAGCTGCCTCCATCGTTGTTTTAGAGAATTTGGCCGTACGGCCGACCAGCCTCACAACCGCAGACCACATGTAAGGCGTTGTGTGGGCGAGCGTTTTGTTTATGCCAATGTTATGAACAGTGCGCTCCCATGGTGGGATTATGGTATGGGCAGGCATAAACTACGGACAACGAACACAACTGCATTTTATCGATGGCAATTTGAATGCACAGTGGTACCGTGACGAGATCCTGAGGCCCATTGTCGTGCCATTCATCCACCTTAATCACCGCATGTTTCAGCATGATAATGCACGGCCCGATGTCGCAAGGATCTGTACACAATTCCTGGATGCTAAAATTGTCCCAGTTCTTCCATGGTCTGCATACTCAACAGACATGTCACCCTTTGAGCATGTTTGAGATGCTCTGGATAGACATGTACGACAGCATGTTCCACTTCACACAGCCATTGAAGAGGAGTGGGACAACATTACACAATCGACAACCTGATCAACTCTATGCGAAGGAGATGTGTCGCGTTGCATGAGGCAAATGGTGGTCACACCAGATACTGACTGGTTTTCTGATCCACGCCCATAATTATTTTGTAAAGGTATCTGTGACCAACCAATGCATATATGTATTCCGAGTCATGTGAAAGCCATAGATTAGGGCCTAATGAATTTATTTAAATTGACTGATTTCCTTATATGAACTGTAACTCAGTAAAATCTTGTTGCATTTATATTTATGTTCAGTATATGTGACATGTTGTGTCTGGAATCTCAGATCATGTGCCATAACTTAGTTTACGACACAGCCATATGCAAGTAGCTAGGAAAGCTGTTTTGTGTGTGAAGTAGAACCCTTTTCCAGCAAAAAAAATTATATTTTGAAAGTACACCATGTTTGTTCTCATCGGCCTTTACATTGTATTTCTGTATGTCCTAATATTTGTTTATAATGTTGCAGGGAAGGTCTGTTGCCACTGCAATGGGAAAATGTGTTAACTTCACTGTCACATTGTCTCTGCTCAACAAACGTGTGTGTGTGTGTGTCTGTGTGTACAGGAGAGTGTGTTTGAGGAGATTGAGGACAAGCAGATTGTCTTTCAGGAGTCACGTGGGAGAGGGCATGATCCTCAGTAGCTCCACCTCCTGCCTGTTGCCCAGCAACGTCTTCTCCCGGCTCCAGAACTGGAAGCGCTGCATCATATCTCAACCGGTCAGTACAGCACTACCCTAAACACCAAGGCTGTGTCCAATATGGCGCCCTAATCCCATTCCTTTTGGCCAGAGCACTGCACAGCATAGGGAACAGGATGCTCTCTCCCTGTCTGAGGCCAGTACTTTTTGTGTTTGCACAAGGGAATAACCCATCCATTCCAACAGTAACATTTGTAACCTTCAGGTTCTAATCTCTAGGTTGCAACACAACATTTTATTGCAGTCCAGTCCTTGTCCAGTCTTAAATAAGTATTAGAGAACCTTATGGACTTTACCCCCTCTTCCCTCAGTCTCCTAACAACTAGCTAACCACTGAAATTCCACCCTTATCATCGCCTTGAGGCTTAAACACACACACATACAGACACAGTCCTTCTGTGGCCAGAGAGACGAGTTCACCTTTACCTGGGAAGGTGTGTGTGTGGTGAATGTTTAATCCCCCCATGGTTTTACCTCAGTGCCACTCCTTTCATAGAGGCCTTCACAGTGATGGCCGAACGGCATAGGCAAGATGCAGTAGATGGTAAAGAGTACAGTATATACATATGAGATGAATAATGTAGGATATGTAAACATTATATAAAGTGGCATTGTTTAAAGTGGCTAGTATTACATTTATTACATTAATTATTCCATTATTAAAGTGGCTAGAGTTGAGTCAGTATGTTGGCAGCAGCCCCTCAATGTTAGTGATGGCTGTTTAACAGTCTGACGGCCTTGAGATAGAAGCTGTTTTTCAGTCTCTCGGTCCCCGCTTTGATGAATCTCTACTGACCTTGCCTTCTGGATGATAGCGGGGTGAACAGGCAGTGGCTCGGGTGGTTGTTGTCCTTGATGATCTTTTTGGCCTTCCTGTGACATCGGGTGGTGTAGGTGTCTTGGAGGGCAGGTAGTTTGCTCCCGGTGATGCGTTGTGCAGACCTCACTACCCTCTGGAGAGCCTTGCGGTTGTGGGCGGAACAGTTGAGGTACCAGGCGGTGATACAGCCTGGTATGTCATCCGTATGCACTCGAATAGCAAATGGAAGACGCTTTTCCTGCGGTTCAGCCAGGTAGGCTAATCCAGTTGTAAAGCGAAGTAATGTGCTTTATATATGGAAAGTTGAGAAATAAATATAGTAGGCTTTTCCTATAGAAAGCTGATGGGATCCTCCTCTTTTTAATAGAGGCCATCAAAACGCTGTTTTCTCACGCAATTGCATAGCATAGCATATAGAAATGCACAACAGGAACACTTATTCAATGCGTCAATGAGCTATGAGGAGCTGGCTCTCGCTGCTCAACAGGTGATCCTATTCCGCTCAAACTCTGAATGCCAGGGCTCTCAGGAAGTGTTTGTGACTCCGCTCAAACTCCTTTTACACAACCACCATATTGTTTTCAACCACCCTGTTTTTCCAAATTCTAACATAAAAAAGCAAGGCACTAGGCAATGTTCCCTCTAAACTGCGCACGGGCGCGCAGCTCCCTGGGACTTCCGTGCAGAAGAAATATCAGCCCTTGCAGATAAGCAGGAGATTGAACTTAACTCAACTTTCTAGAGTTTTCCCTATTAGTACACACTATCAATGTTTCCCTTTACTGTGGGAATTATGATCGAATCAACGTAATTTTAGCCACTTTCAATGCAACATACTTAAACAAAACGAACTATGCAAGACTTAGTATGCAAAACTAAACCATGCAAGAGATTTTGTTGTAGGCAGAAGGCATTGGAGTAGGATTCTATTGCATTGAAATGCATGACTCAGCCCGTACTCTACACAGACCAGTGTGGCATAACAAATCAGAGCTGCGGTAGGCCTATATGCAAATAGACCATTGCCATTGGGCTCCCGAGTAGCGCAGCGGTCTAAGGCACTGCATCTAGTGCTAGAGATGTCACTACATACCCTGGTTCGATTCCTGGCTGTATCACAACCGGCCGTGATTGGGAGTCCCATAGGGCAGTGCACAATTGGCTCAGCGTGGTCCGGGTTAGGGTTTTGCCGGGGTAGGCCATCATTGTAAATAAGAATTTGTTCTTAACTGACTTGCCTAGTTAAATAATGGTAAAAGAAGAAGAAAAAATTGCTCCCAGAGAAGAGGATTGGCCCCCGCTCAGAGCCTGGTTCCTCTCTAGGTTTCTTCCTAGGTTCCTGCCTTTCTAGGGAGTTTTTCCTAGCCACCGTGCTTCTACCTCTGTTGCTTGCTCTTTGGGGTTTTAGGCTGGATTCTGTATAAGCACTTTGTGACATCTGCTGATGTAAAAAGAGCTTCATAAATGAATTTGATTTGGAAAGTGAAGTATTTATTGTTGTGAACCCTAGACTGTATGATGTGAAAAGTGACTATAAAGATTTTCCATGAAGTGATACTGACACTTCCCTATCATGGTCATCCATATCAGAAGAAAGAAAGCTATTTTTGCAAGGAGTTTCCCAGAGAAACCACTAATTATTGTTGATGTTCCCACTTCATTTAAACAAGAAAAGCCAAGATCAGAATTACAGTACCAGTCAAACGTTTTGACACACTTAATAATTCAAGGGGTTTTCTTTATTTTTACTATTTTCTACATTGTAGAATAATAGTGAATACATCAAAACTATGAAATAACACATATGGAATCATGTAGTAACCAAAAAAGTGTTAAACAAATCAAAATATATTTAAGAATCTTCAAAGTAGCCATCCTTTGCCTTGATGACAGCTTTGCACACTCTTGGCATTCTCTCAACCAGCTTTACCTGGAATGCTTTTCCAACAGTCTTGAAGGAGTTTCCACATATGCTGAGCACTTGTTGGCTGCTTTTCCTTTACTCTGCGGTCCAACTCATCCCAAACCATCTCAATTGGGTTGAGGTCGGGTGATTGTGGAGGCCAGGACATCTGGTGCAGCACTCCATCACTCTAATTGGGAAGTCAGGAACCAATACACGCAGTCAGTCAGGAAAGCAAAGGCTAGCTTTTTCAAACAGAAATTTGCACTGTAAAGTCCATGGAGAACAAGAGTACCTCCTCACAGCTGCCCACTGCACTGAGCCTAGGTAACACTGTCACCACCGATAAATCCACGATAATCGAATTTCAAGAAGCATTACTCTATGGCTGGCCATGCTTTCCTCCTGGCTACCCCAACCCCGGCCAACAGCTCCGCACCCCCCGCAGCTACTTGCCCAAGCCTCCCCAGCTTCTCCTTCACCCAAATCCAGATAACAGATGTTCTGCAAAACCTGGACCCGTACAAATCAGCTGGGCTAGACAATCTGGACCCTCCCTTTCTAAAATTATCCACTGCCATTGTTGCAACCCCTATTACCAGTCTGTTCAACCTCCTTTTCGTATCGTCCGAGATCCCTAAAGATTGGAAAGCTGCCGCGGTCATCCCCCTCTTCAAAGGGGGTGACACTCTAGACCCAAACTGTTATAGACCTATATCCATCCTGCCCTGCCTTTCTAAAGTCTTCAAAAGCCAAAATAATAAACAGATCACTGACCATTTCAAATCCCACCGTACCTTCTCCGCTGTGCAATCCGGTTTTCGAGCTGGTCACGGGTGCACCTTAGCCACGCTCAAGGTCCTAAACGATATCATAACCGCCATCGATAAAAGACAGTACTGTGCAGCCGTCTTCATCGACCTGGCCAAGGCTTTCGACTCTGTCAATCACCGCATTCTTATCGGCAGACTCAACAGCCTTGGTTTCTCAAATGACTGCCTTGCCTGGTTCACCAACTACTTCTCAGACAGAGTTCAGTGTGTCAAATCGGAGGGCCTGTTGTCCGGACCTCCGGCAGCCTCTATGGGGTACCACAGGGTTTAATTCTCGGGCCGACTCTTTTCTCTGTATATATCAACGATGTCGCTCTTGCTGCGGGTGATTCCCTGATCCACCTCTACGCAGACGACACCATTCTGTATACATCTGGCCCTTCTTTGGACACCATGTTAACTAACCTCCAAACGAGCTTCAATGCCAACAACACTCCTCCCGTGGCCTCCAACTGCTCTTAAACGCTAGTAAAACCAAATGCATGCTTTTCAACCGTTCGCTGCCCGCACCCGCCTGCCCGACTAGCATCACTGCTCTGGACGGTTCTGACTTAGAATATGTGGACAACTACAAATACCTAGGTGTCTGGCTAGACTGTAAACTCTCCTTCCAGACTCATATTAAACATCTCCAATCCAAAATTAAATCTAGAATTGGCTTCCTATTTCGCAACAAAGCCTCCTTCACTCATGCCGCCAAACATACCCTGACTATCCTACCGATCCTCGACTTCGGCCATGTAATTTACAAAATAGCCTCCAACACTCTACTCAGTAAACTGGATGCAGTCTATCACAGTGCCATCTGTTTTGTCACCAAAGCCCCTTATACCACCCACCACTGCGACCTGTATGCTCTAGTCGGCTGGCCCTCGCTACATTTTCGTCGCCAGACCCACTGGCTCCAGGTCATCTATAAGTCTTTGCTAGGTAAAGCTCTTCCTTATCTCAGCTCACTGGTCACGATAACAACACCCACCCGTAGCACGCACTCCAGCAGGTACATCTCACTGGTCATCCCCAAAGCCAACACCTCATTTGGCCGCCTTTCCTTCCAGTTCTCTGCTGCCAATGACTGGAACAAATTGCAAAAATCGCTGGAGACTTACATTTCCCTCACTAACTTTAAACATCAGCTATCTGAGCAGTTAACCGATCGCTGCAGCTATACATAGCCCATCAGTAAATAGCCCACCTAATCTACCTACCTCATCCCCATATTGTTTTTATTTACTTTTCTGCTCTTTTGCACACCAGTATTTCTACTTGCACATCACCATTGTCCTGTTGTCCCATTGTCCTGTTGAGAAACAAATGATAGTCCCACTAAGCGCAAACCAGATGAGATGGCATATCGCTGCAGAATGCTGTGGTAGCCATGCTGGTTAAGTGTGCCTTGAATTCTAAATAAATCAGCGACAGTGTCACCAGCAAAGCACCATCACACCTCCTCCAACATGCTTCACGGTGGGAATCACACATGCAGAAATCATCCGTTCACCTACTCTGTGTCTCACAAAGACACAGCGGTTGGAACCAAAAATCTCAAATTGGAATTCATCAGACCAAAGGACAGATTTCTATCGGTCTAATGTCGATTGCTCGTGTTTCTTGGCCCAAGCAAGTCTCTTCTTATTGGTGTCCGTTAGTAGTGGTTTCTTTGCAGCAATTCAACAATGAAGGCCTGATTCACGCAGCCTCCTCTAAACAGTTGGTGTTGAGATGTGTGTGTCACTCTGTGAAGCATTTATTTGGGCTGCAATTTCTGAGGATGGTAACTCTAATGAACTTATCCTCTGCAGCAGAGGTAACTCTGGGTCTTCCTTTCCTGTGGCGGTCCTCCATGAGAGCCAGTTTCATCATAGCTCTGGATGGTTTTTGCATCTGCACTTGAAGAAACTTTCAAAGTTCTTGAAATTTTCCGCATTCACTGACCTTCATGTCTTCGAAGTAGTGATGGACTGTTGTTTCTCTTTGCTTATTTGAGCTGTTCTTGCCATAATATGGACTTGATGGAAAATGGCGCCGAAGAGGATGGCTGACGTTTTACATGGCCATAATCAATTGTGCTATTTTGTTCCTTTTTTTTGCGTTGTTTGTAACTTATTTTTTCCCTAATTTTCATGTTGCTGCTACCGTCTCTTATGGCCGAAAATAACTTCTGGACATCAGAAATGGGATTACTCACCACGGACTGGAAGAAGCTTTTTCCTTTAACGAGTCCGACGAGAAAGATATAATGCTCTCCCGGGAACAGGCCCAGATCCACATTAAAAAGAGGACGCAGATCAGGGTGCCTTTTGAGAATCCGTAGGTGAGCGAGTAAACTTCTATTGCCATTAATTCTACTTGCTAACATGCAATTATTGGAAAATAAAATGGATGACCTACGATTAGGATTATCCTACCAACGGGACATTAAGAACTGTATCATCCAATGTTTCACAGAGTTGTGGCTGAACAACGACACGGACAATAGAGCTGGAGTGATTTTCAATGCACCTGCAGAACAGAGAAGGTACATGTGTTAAGACCAGGGGTGGGGGTGTGTGTCTTTTTGTCATTAACAGCTGGTGCGCAATGTCTAATATTTAAAGAAGTCTCGAGGTATTGATCGCTGAGGTAGAGTACCTTATGATAAGCTGTAGACCACACTATCTACCAAGAGAGATCTCATCTATATTATTCGTAGCCGTCTATTTACCACTACAGACCGATGCTGGCACTAAGAGCGCACTCAACCAACTCTATAAGGCCATAAGCAAACAAGAAATTGCTCACCCAGAAGCGGCGCTTCTAGTGGCCGGGGACTTTAATGCAGGCAAACTTACATCAGTTTTACCACATTTTTACCAGCATGTCACATGTGCAACCAGAGGGGGAAAAAACTCTATACCACCTTTACCCCACACACAGAGATGCATACAAAGCTCTCCCCCAACCTCTATTTGGCATATCCAACCATAATTATATCCTCCTGATACCTGCTTATAAGCAAAAACTAAAGCAGGAAGTACCAGTAATTTGCTCAATACGTAAGTGGTCAGATGGCGAGGATGCTACGTTAGAGGGCTGTTTTGCTAGCACAGAATGGAATATGTTCCGGGATTCATCCAATGGCATTGAGGAGTATACCACCTCAGTCATCGGCTTCATCGAGAAATGCATCGACAACATCGTCCCCACAGTGATCGTACGTACATCTCCCAACCAGAAGCCATGGATTACAGGCAACATCCGCATCAAGCTAAAGGCTAGAGCTGCCGTTTTCAAGGAGCGGGACGCCTATAAGAAATCCCGCTATGCCCTCAGACGAACCATCCAACAAGCAAAGCGTCAATACAGGATTAAGATTGAAACCTACTACACCGGCTCTGACGCTCGTCGGATGTGGCAGGGCTTGAAAACTATTACGGACTACAAAGGGAAACACAGATGCGAGCTGCCCAGTGACGCGAGCCTACCAGACGAGCTAAATGCCTTTTATGCTCGATTCGAGGCAAGCAACACTGAAGCATGCACAAGAGCACCAGCTGTTCTGGATGACTGTGTGATAACGCTCTCGGTAGCCGTTGTGAGCAAGACCTTTAAACAGGTCAACTTTCACAAAGCCGCGGGGACAAATGGATTACCCGGAGGTGTACTCAAGGCATGTGTGGACCAACTGGCAGGTGTCTTCACTGACTTTTTCAACCTCTCCCTGACTGAGTCTGTAATACCTACATGTTTCAAGCAGACCACCATAAGTCTCTGTGCCCAAGGAAGCGAAGGTAACCTGCCTAAAATGATTACCGCCCCGTAGCACTTACGTCGGTAGCCAAGAAGTGCTTTGAAAGTTGTTCTCGGGTTGATGAGAGGTGTTGGGTTTGCGCCAGACAGAGTTTTCCTTGATGGCCAAAAAGCTACATTTTAGTATCATCTGACCAGAGTACCTTCCATATGTTTGGGGAGTCTCCCACATGCCTTTTGGCGAACACCAAACGTGTTTGCTTATTTTTTTCTTTTACTTCTTATGGCTGCAGCGCAGTATTGAGTAGCTTGGATGAAAGGTGCACAGAGGTGCCCATAGTAAACTGCCTGCTCCTCAGTCCCAGTTGCTAATATATGCATAGTATTATTCGTATTGGATAGAAATCACTCTGAAGTTTCTAAAACTGTTTGAATTATGTCTGTGAGTATAACAGAACTCATATGGCAGGGAAAAACCTGAGAAGTTCCACTTCCTGTTTGAATTGTTTCTGAGGTGGCAGATTTTCAACCAAGCTCTCATTGAAATTACAGCGAGATATTGATGAGTTTTCACTTCCTACGGCTTCCACTAGATGTCAACAGTCAATAGAACTTTGTCTGATGACTCTAATGTGAAGGGGGGCCGAAGGAGACAGGAATGAGTAATCACTGCCACGAGCTGACCATGCTTTCACATGCGCCTTCACATGAGGAGGACCTCCGTTCCACCGCTCTTCTGAAGTCAATCTAATTCTCCGGTTGGAACGTTGTTCAAGATGTATGTTAACAACATTCTAAAGATTGATTCAGTACATCGTTTGACATGTTTCTACTGACTGTTACGGAACTTTTGGACATTTCGTCACGTTATAGTGGATGCGCTTTGTGACTTTGGTTAGCGCGTTAGCGGTAAACAATTCCAAAGTAGCTAATTGGACATAAATAACGGACATTATCGAACAAATCAAGCATTTATTGTGGACCTGGGATTTCTAGGACTGCATTCTGATGAAGTTCATCAAAGGTAAGGAAACATTTATCATGTATTTTCTGTTTTCTGTTGACCCCAACATGGCGGCTAATTTGGCTATTGTTCTGAGCTCCGTCTCAGATTATTGCATGATTTGCTTTTTCCGTAAAGTTTTTTAAAAATCTGACACAGCGGTTGCATTAAGGAGAGGTATATCTATATTTCCATGTGTATAACTTGTATTATCATCTACATTTATGATGAGTATTTCTGTTGAAACGATGTGGCTATGCAAAATCACTTGATGTTTTTGGAACTAGTGAATGTAACGCACCAATGTAAACTCAGATTTTTTGTTATAAATATGAACTTTATCAAACAAAACATGCATGTATTGTGTAACATGAAGTCCTATGAGTGTCAGCTGATGAAGATAATCAAAGGTTAGTGATTCATTTTATCTCTATTTCTGCTTTTTGTGAAAGCTATCTTTCGCAGGAAAAATGGCTGTGCTTATTGTGGTTTGGTGGTGACCTAACATATTCGTTTGTAGTGCTTTCGCTGAAAAGCATATTTGAAATCGGACACTTTGGTGGGATTAACAACAAGATTACCTTTAAAATGATATAAGACACATGTATGTTTGAGGAATTTTAATTATGAGATTTCTGTTGTTTGAATTTGGCGCCCTGCACTTTCACTGGCTGCTGTCATATCGATCCCGTTACCGGGATGCAGCCATAAGAAGTTTTAAGCCATGGTTTATTTCTGGCCACTCTTCCATAAAGCCCAGCTCTGTGGAGTGTACGGCTTAAAGTGGTCCTATTGACAGATACACCGATCTCCGCTGTAGAGCTTTGCAGCTCCTTCAGGGTTATATTTGGTCTCTGTTGCCTCTCTGATTAATGCCCTCCTTGCCTGGTCCGTGAGTTTTGGTGGGCGGCCCTCTCTTGGCAGGTTTTTTTGTGGTGCCATATTCTTACATTTTTTAAATAATGGATTTAATGGTGCTCTGTGGGATGGTCAAAGTTTTTGATATTTTTCATAGCCCAACCCTGATCTGTACTTCTCCACTACCTGACCTGTTTTGAGAGCTCCTTGGTCTTCATGGTGCCGCTTGCTTGGTGGTTCCCCTTGATTCGTGGTGCTACAGACTCTGGGGCCTTTCAGAACAGGTGTATGTATATACTAATTATGTGACTTCTGAAAGTAATTGGTTGCACCAGATCTTATTTAGGGGCTTTATAGCAAAGGGGGTTAGAGCAAAGTTATATTTTTAATTTCACTTCACCAATTTGGACTATTTTGTGTATGTCCATTACATGAAATCCAAATAAAAATCTGTTTAAATTACAAATTTGTAATGCACCAAAATAGGAAAAACGCCAAGGTGGATGAATACTTTTGCAAAGGACTGTACATGTACAAATGACCTCTAACCTGTACCCCCGCACACTCGAATCCAAGATGGCGTAGCAGTCGGACGTGTGTTTGTATTGTCCTGTAGCGTGTAAATAGTAAATAGTAAATAGTCTTCGTATTTTTCGTATACATTTCGTATATATTTTAATTTCACTTTCCATCTAGGAACTGAATATACATTCCTACATTCCGCCTCACCCAATGTGGTACGGACCTGCTATTTTTTTATACTTTAGAACCGTAACCCCAAGCAGAAGCTAGCCAGATAACTAGCTACTAGCTAGTAGTCAGTTAGCCACTGCTGCGGTCTTCACCCTCAACTCGGACACAGCCAGCTTCAATACCGGGCCAATACCTGCCAGTCTGCAAGCGCGATATCAACCGAGAGCATATAGGACTGCTTTTTCTCTACCACATCACCGGATTCCTGACGCAAGCTCTGGACAATTACACCGTATCATCACAGCTAGCTAGCTGCAACCGAGTGGCTACTACTGGCTAACACCTCTGTCCCGAAGCAAGCACCAGTTAGCCTTGAGCTAGCCTCGAGCTAGGCCCATCTGCCGGCTAGCTGCAAGCGCGATATCAACCCAGAGCATATAGGACTGCTTTCTCTCTACCACATCACCGGATTCCTGACGCAAGCTCTGGACAATTACACCGTATCATCACAGCTAGCTAGCTGCAACCGAGTGGCTACTACTGGCTAACACCACTGTCCCGAAGCAAGCACCAGTTAGCCTTGAGCTAGCCTCGAGCTAGGCCCATCTGCCGGCTAGCTGCAAGCGCGATATCAACCCAGAGCATATAGGACTGCTTTTTCTCTACCACATCACCGGATTCCTGACGCAAGCTCTGGACAATTACACCGTATCATCACAGCTAGCTAGCTGCAACCGAGTGGCTACTACTGGCTAACACCTCTGTCCCGAAGCAAGCACCAGTTAGCCTTGAGCTAGCCTCGAGCTAGGCCCATCTGCCGGCTAGCTGAAGAGCTAGCGCCACTGCCACTGCCACGAAGCTAGCACCAGTTAGCAAACACAATTCTACAATTCACAACCTCTCTTTCGCCATCGCCATCTGGCTTGGATTCTCTGTCGACACAACCACGTCTGAGCAGACCCCCTCCGTCTGAGCAGACCACCCCCCGGGCTACTAACTTTATACGCCGCGTGCTAGCTTAGTGGAGGCCTCCTCTGCTCCATCTACGGCTGCCCCCTGGACACTATGATCACTTGGCTACATAGCTGATGCATGCTTGACTGTCCATTAATTCACGGTACTCCATTCTGTTTATTTGTGTTTTACCTGTCGGCTCTGTGCTTTAACTCAGGATCTGTGTGTAGTTAATCCGACCCTCTCTGCCTAGTCGTCGCCATTTTTACCTGTTGTTGCTGTGTTAGACTAACACCCTGTTATTGCTGCTGTTATCTTACCTGTTGTTTAAGCTAGCTCTCCCAATCAAGACCTGCAATCACTTTATGCCTTATTGTATGTCTCTCTCAAATATCAATATGCCTTGCATACTGTTGTTCAGGCTAGTTTTCATTATCATTGTTTTGGTTTGCAATGGACCCTGTAGTTCCACTCTCCGTACCTCTGATACCCCCTTTGTCCCACCCCCCACACATGCGGTGACCTCACCCATTGAGACCAGCATGTCCAGAGATACAACCTCTCTTATCATCACCCAGTGCCTGGGCTTGCCTCCGCTGTACCCGCGCCCCTCCATACCCCTGTCTGCACATTATGCCCAGAATCTATTCTACCACGCCCATAAATCTGCTCCTTTTATTCTTTGTCCCCAACGCTCTAGGCGACCAGTTTTGATAGCCTTTAGCCGCACCCTCATCCTACTACTCCTCTGTTCCTCGGGTGATGTGGAGGTAAACCCAGGCCCTGCATGTCCCCAGTCACCCTCATTTGTTGACTTCTGCGATCGAAAAAGCCTTGGCCTCATGCATGTCAACATCAGAAGCCTCCTCCCTAAGTTTGCCTTACTCACCGCTTTAGCACACTCTGCCAATCCTGATGTCCTTGCCGTGTCCGAATCCTGGCTTAGGAAGGCCACCAAAAATTCTGAGATTTCCATACCCAACTATAACACTTTCCGTCAAGATAGAACTGCCAAAGGGGGAGGAGTTGCAATCTACTGCAGAGATAGCCTGCAAAGTTCTGTCATACTTTCCAGGTCTATGCCCAAACAGTTCGAACTTCTAATTTTAAAAATTAATCTCTCCAGAAATAAGTCTCTCACTGTTGCCGCCTGCTACCCTCAGCTCCCAGCTGTGCCCTGGACACCATCTGTGAATTGATCGCTCCCCATCTAGCTTCAGAGTTTGTTCTGTTAGGTGACCTAAACTGGGATATGCTTAACACCCCGGCAGTCCTACAATCCAAGCTTGATGCCCTCAATCTCACACAAATCATCAAGGAACCCACCAGGTACAACCCTAAATCCGTAAACATGGGCACCCTAATAGACATTATCCTGACCAACCTGCCCTCCAAATACACCTCTGCTGTCTTCAATCAAGATCTCAGCGATCACTGCCTCATTGCCTGTATCCGCCACGGGTCCGCGGTCAAACGACCACCCCTCATCACTGTCAAACGCTCCCTAAAACACTTCTGCGAGCAGGCCTTTCTAATCGACCTGGCCCGGGTACCCTGGAAGGATATTGACCTCATCCCGTCAGTTGAGGATGCCTGGTCATTCTTTAAATGTTACTTCCTCACCATATTAGACAAGCATGCTCCGTTCAAAAAATGCAGAACCAAGAACAGATATAGCCCTTGGTTCACTCCAGACCTGACTGCCCTCGACCAGCACAAAAACATCCTGTGGCGAACTGCAATAGCATCGAAGAGCCCCCGCGATATGCAACTGTTCAGGGAAGTCAGGAACCAATACACGCAGTCAGTCAGGAAAGCAAAGGCCAGCTTTTTCAAGCAGAAATTCGCATCCTGTAGCTCTAACTCCAAAAAGTTCTGGGATACTGTAAAGTCCATGGAGAACAAGAGCACCTCCTCCCAGCTGCCCACTGCACTGAGGCTAGGTAACACGGTCACCACCGATAAATCCGTGATAATCGAAGACTTCAACAAGCATTTCTCAATGGCTGGCCATGCCTTCCTCCTGGCGACTCCAACCTTGGCCAACAGCCCCGCCCCCCCCGCTGCTACTCGCCCAAGCCTCCCCAGCTTCTCCTTTACCCAAATCCAGATAGCAGATGTTCTGAAAGAGCTGGAAAACCTGGACCCATACAAATCAGCTGGGCTTGACAATCTGGACCCCCTATTTCTGAAACTGTCCGCCGCCATTGTCGCACCCCCTATTACCAGCCTGTTCAACCTCTCCTTCGTATCATCTGAGATCCCCAAGGATTGGAAAGCTGCCGCGGTCATCCCCCTCTTCAAAGGGGGAGACACCCTGGACCCAAACTGTTACAGACCTATATCCATCCTGCCCTGCCTATCTAAGGTCTTCGAAAGCCAAGTCAACAAACAGATCACTGACCATCTCGAATCCCACCGTACCTTCTCCGCTGTGCAATCCGGTTTCCGAGCCGGTCACGGGTGCACCTCAGCCACGCTCAAGGTACTAAACGACATCATAACCGCCATCGATAAAAGACATTACTGTGCAGCCGTCTTCATCGACCTGGCCAAGGCTTTCGACTCTGTCAATCACCATATTCTTATCGGCAGACTCGGTAGCCTCGGTTTTTCTAATGACTGCCTTGCCTGGTTCACCAACTACTTTGCAGACAGAGTTCAGTGTGTCAAATCGGAGGGCATGTTGTCCGGTCCTCTGGCAGTCTCTATGGGGGTACCACAGGGTTCAATTCTCGGGCCGACTCTTTTCTCTGTATACATCAATGATGTTGCTCTTGCTGCGGGCGATTCCCTGATCCACCTCTACGCAGACGACACCATTCTATATACTTCCGGCCCTTCCTTGGACACTGTGCTATCTAACCTCCAAACGAGCTTCAATGCCATACAACACTCCTTCCGTGGCCTCCAACTGCTCTTAAACGCTAGTAAAACCAAATGCATGCTTTTCAACCGTTCGCTGCCTGCACCCGCACGCCCGACTAGCATCACCACCCTGGACGGTTCCGACCTAGAATATGTGGACATCTATAAGTACCTAGGTGTCTGGCTAGACTGCAAACTCTCCTTCCAGACTCATATCAAACATCTCCAATCCAAAATCAAATCAAGAATCGGCTTTCTATTCCGCAACAAAGCCTCCTTCACTCACGCCGCCAAACTTACCCTAGTAAAACTGACTATCCTACCGATCCTCGACTTCGGCGATGTCATCTACAAAATAGCTTCCAACACTCTACTCAGCAAACTGGATGCAGTTTATCACAGTGCCATTCGTTTTGTTACTAAAGCACCTTATACGACCCACCACTGCGACCTGTATGCCCTAGTCGGCTGGCCCTCGCTACATGTTCGTCGTCAGACCCACTGGCTCCAGGTCATCTACAAGGCTATGCTAGGTAAAGTGCCGCCTTATCTCAGTTCACTGGTCACGATGGCTACACCCACCCGCAGCACGCGCTCCAGCAGGTGTATCTCACTGATCATCCCTAAAGCTAAAACCTCATTTGGACGCCTTTCCTTCCAGTTCTCTGCTGCCTGCGACTGGAACGAATTGCAAAAATCTCTGAAGTTGGAGACTTTTATCTCCCTCAACAACTTTAAAAATCTGCTATCCGAGCAGCTAACCGATCGCTGCAGCTGTACATAGTCCATCTGTAAACTACCCACCCAATTTACCTACCTCACCCCCCATACTGCTTTTATTTATTTACTTTTCTGCTCTTTTGCACACCAGTATCTCTTCTTGCACATGTTCATCTGATGATTTATCACTCCAGTGTTAATCTGCTAAATTGTAATTATTCGATTTATTGCCTACCTCATGCCTTTTGCACACATTGTATATAGATTCTCTTTTTTTCTACCATGTTATTGACTTGTTTATTGTTTACTCCATGTGTAACTCTGTGTTGTCTGTTCACACTGCTATGCTTTATCTTGGCCAGGTCGCAGTTGCAAATGAGAACTTGTTCTCAACTAGCCTACCTGGTTAAATAAAGGTGAAATAAAAAAATAAAAACTGACTCGGTACCCCCTGTATATAGCCTCGTTATTGTTATGTTATTGTGTTAATTTTTTATTATTTTTCACTTTAGTTTGATAAATATTTTCTTAACTCTTCTTGAACTGCACTGTTGGTTAAGGGCTTGTAAGTAAGCATTTCACGGTAAGGTCTACACTTGTTGTATTTGGCGCATGTGACAAATATAGTTTCATTTGATTTGGTCTTTTACCAAATAAGGCTATCTTCTGTATACCACCCCTACCTTGTCACAATAAAACTGATTTGGCACAAATGCATTAAGAAAGAAAGAAATGCCACATATTAACTTTGAACAAGGCACACCTGTTAATTGAAATGCATTCCAGGTGACTACCTCATTAAGCTAGTTGAGTGAATGCCAAGAGTGTGCAAAGCTGTCATCAAAGCAAAGGGTGGCTACATTAAAGAACCAAATAGTACTTCCGGCGCCGACAGAGATGGCTGCCTCGCTTCGCGTTCCTAGGAAACTATGCAGTATTTTTTTTTTTTTTTACGTGTTATTTCTTACATTAGTACCCCAGGTAATCTTAGGTTTCATTACATACAGTCGGGAGGAACTACTGAATATAAGAGCAACGTCAACTCACCATCATTACGACCAGGAATATGACTCTCCCGAAGCGGATCCTGTGTTTTGCCTTCCACCCAGGACAATGGATCGGATCCCAGCCGGCGATCCTAAACAACGACGCCGTAAAAGGGGCAAACGAAGCGGTCTTCTGGTCAGGCTCCGGAGACGGGCACATCGCGCTCCACTCCCTAGCATACTACTCGCCAATGTCCAGTCTCTTGACAACAAGGTTGATGAAATCCAAGCAAGGGTAGCATTCCAGAGAGACATCAGAGACTGTAACATTCTTTGCTTCACGGAAACATGGCTCACTCGAGAGATGCTAACGGAGTCGGTGCAGCCAGCTGGTTTCTTCATGCATCGCGCCGACAGAAACAAGCATCTTTCTGGTAAGAAGAGGGGCGGGGGGGTATGCCTTATGATTAATGAGACGTGCTGTGATCATAACAACATACAGGAACTCAAGTCATTCTGTTCACCTGACCTCACAATCAAATGTCGACCGCATTATCTACCAAGGGAATTCTCTTCGATTATAATCACAGCCGTATATATTCCCCCCCAAGCAGACACATCTATGGCCCTGAACGAACTTTACCTGACTCTATGTAAACTGGAAACCACACATCCTGAGGCTGCATTCATTGTAGCCGGGGATTTTAACAAGGCTAATCTGAAAACAAAACTCCCTAAATTCTATCAGCATATCGATTGTGCTACCAGGGCTGGTAAAACCCTGGATCATTGTTATTCTAACTTCCGCGACGCATATAAGGCCCTCCCCCGCCCTCCTTTCGGAAAAGCTGACCACGACTCCATTTTGTTGCTTCCAGCCTACAAACAGAAACTAAAACAAGAAGCTCCCGCGCTCAGGTCTGTTCAACGCTGGTCCGACCAATCTGATTCCACGCTTCAAGACTGCTTCGATCACGTGGATTGGGATATGTTCCGCATTGCGTCCGACAACAACATTGACGTATACGCTGATTCGGTGAGCGAGTTCATTAGAAAGTGCATCTGCGACGTTATACCCACAGCAACGATTAAAACATTCCCAAACCAGCAACTGTGGATTGATGGCAGCATTCACGCAAAACTGAAAGCGCGAACCACTGCTTTTAACCAGGGCAAGGTGACCGAATACAAACAGTGTAGCTATTCCCTCCGCAAGGCAATCAGACAAGCTAAGTGCCAGTATAGAGACAAAGTAGAGTCGCAATTCAACAGCTCAGACACAAGAGGTATGTGGCAGGGTCTACAGTCAATCACGGATTACAAAAAGAAAACCAGCCCCGTCGCGGACCAGGATGTCTTGCTCCCAGACAGACTAAATCACTTTTTTGCTCGCTTTGAGGACAATACAGTGCCACTGACACGGCCCGCTACCAAAACCTGCGGGCTCTCCTTCACTACAGCCGAGGTGAGTAAAACATTTAAACGTGTTAACCCTCGCAAGGCTGCAGGCCCAGACGGCATTCCCAGCCGCGTCCTCAGAGCATGCGCAGACCAGCTGGCTGGTGTGTTTACGGACATATTCAATCAATCCTTATCCCTGTCTGCTGTTCCCACATGCTTCAAGAGGGCCACCATTGTTCCTGTTCCCAAGAAAGCTAAGGTAACTGAGCTAAACGACTACCCGTAGCACTCACTTCCGTCATCATGAAGTGCTTTGAGAGACTAGTCAAGGACCATATCACCTCCACCCTACCTGACACCCTAGACCCACTCCAATTTGCTTACCGAGCCAATAGGTCCACAGACGACGCAATCGCAACCACACTGCACACTGCCCTAACCCATCTGGACAAGAGGAATACCTATGTGAGAATGCTGTTCATCGACTACAGCTCAGCATTTAACACCATAGTACCCTCCAAACTCGTCATCAAGCTCGAGACCCTGGATCTCGACCCCGCCCTGTGCAACTGGGTACTGGACTTCCTGACGGGCCGCCCCCAGGTGGTGAGGGTAGGTAACAACATCTCCACCCCGCTGATCCTCAACACTGGGGCCCCACAAGGGTGCGTTCTGAGCCCTCTCCTGTACTCCCTGTTCACCCACGACTGCGTGGCCATGCACGCCTCCAACACAATCATCAAGTTTGCGGACGACACTACAGTGGTAGGCTTGATTACCAACAACGACGAGACGGCCTACAGGGAGGAGGTGAGGGCCCTCGGAGTGTGGTGTCAGGAAAATAACCTCACACTCAACGTCAACAAAACAAAGGAGATGATTGTGGACTTCAGGAAACAGCAGAGGGAGCACCCCCCTATCCACATCGACGGGACAGTAGTGGAGAGGGTAGTAAGTTTTAAGTTCCTCGGCGTACACATCACGGACAAACTGAATTGGTCCACCCACACAGTCAGCGTTGTGAAGAAGGCGCAGCAGCGCCTCTTCAACCTCAGGAGGCTGAAGAAATTTGGCTTGTCACCAAAAGCACTCACAAACTTCTACAGATGCACAATCGAGAGCAACATTTAGCATTTAGTGGCTGCTGCCAACATACTGACTCAACTCCAGCCACTTTAATAATGGGAATTGATGGAAATGTATGTAAAAATGTATCACTAGCCACTTTAAACAATGCCACTTAATATAATGTTTACATACCCTACATTACTCATCTCATATGTATATGTATATACTGTACTCTATATAATCTACTGCATCTTGCCATCTTTATGTAATACATGTATCACTAGCCACTTTAAACTATGCCACTTTATGTTTATATACCCTACATTACTCATCTCATATGTATATACTGTACTCTATACCATCTACTGCATCTTGCCTATGCCGTTCTGTACCATCACTCATTCATATATCTTTATGTACATATTCTTTATCCCTTTACACTTGTGTGTGTATAAGGTAGTAGTTGTGGAATTGTTAGGTTAGATTACTCGTTGGTTATTACTGCATTGTCGGAACTAGAAGCACAAGCATTTCGCTACACCATGTGTATGTGACAAATAAAATTTGATTTGATTAGAAATGTAGTAACAAAAAAAGTGTTATATCTCAAATATAAAATATATTTGAGACATAACACTTTTTTGGTTTCTACATGATTCCATATGTGTTATTTCATAGTTTTGATGACTTCACTATTATTCTACAATGTAGAAAATAGTAAAAATAAAGAAAAACCCTTGAATGAGTAGGTGTGTCCAAGTCTTTCACTGGTACTGTACATGGTAAGAAGTGCTGAAGTCTCAGATAATGTGCACAGTCACGACGGCTTTGCTTTTGTGGCTCTTTATCTGGCCTAGTACTGGACATGAAACCTCTCAAGCTTAAAAAAATAACGCCTCAAAAATAAAAATAACGCCTCAGTGGTGCTTTTGTCATGTCACTGTCTGCCACTTATTTGGCGATGTCAATTAGCATTGATTTCACAAACCATTTAGAGTCAATGAACCTCTACCCAAGAGAAGAATTATTCTACTTCCATTGTCTTCATACAACAGAGATGACAACCCAGTGGAATGCACAGAGACACTCAGAACATTCCGACCCAGTCGATTAGCTCTTAAGTCTGGATGTGCATTAGCGTGTAACACTGTAGTGTCTTTAGAGAGTTACCTTATTCTCACAGACAGGTTAAGTGAGCCTTCAGAGTGAAGGGCACAGCTCTTGTGAGCTCAGTCAGTCCACTCAACAAAGCGCTGTGGTCACGCTACTGAGAACATCTGTGTTGTTTTTAGCTCAGAGAAACGGCGCAGGGAACTGAGCCTCTTCACGTTACATCCATAGAGAGAAATAGTAATGGTGTGTTTTTGTAAGCACTAACTCTGCTATTGGTTCGTTGGACAAAGCCTATGGGGAAAATGAATGGCGTTTTTGTAGGGTTTTGGGATAAATTCAGAAAATAAGGTCTGCTAAACACAGGCTTAGGAGATCTTATAAGTTTTGTTCTATGAGATAATCTTCATCAGCTAACGCCACTTTTTGTGAATTTTGAAGAACTTATGTAATAAAAAAAGCACAAAGGCTTCATAATTCATAAAGGTCATGTTAACTGACTGCTATTATTTCATAGAACAAAACATATTATATCTCTTAAGCCTGTGTTAACCTCAGACCTTATTTTTGGCATTTATTCCAAAACCCTATTATTTTCCTATTCATTTTTCCCGTAGGGATGGCTGAACAAACCAGAGGTCACTCATTTCCGGGTTTTAGGACTACAAGCTGGCGAGCTGTATTCCCCACCCCCTATACATCTCATCTGTGCAGATATTTACATCTTAACACGGACCTGTAGAAACTCAGACACATGTCTTTATGACATTCCTTGGATCCTTGGAGTGTTTGGAATGTGCTGGCGGGCTGTGAGGTGTACCCTGAAGCCAAATAAACTCTGAGGGCACCCATGGTTCTTTACTGACAAATGACACATAGCTGTTACTATTGAAATGCTCTGACCTGGATGGAGTTTAAACTAAGTGGATGGTTCTCTACCTACACAGTATGGAACTGTAAGATGCGTTGGTCACGTGTATCATGGCAGCTGTGCGATACAAGTCATCTATAGACACCATATGTCATGAGAGATTGAGATCAGTTTTTCAGCTTTTTAAGATCTTGTAAGGCTGTTGTGCAGGTAAAACCAGATATATCTGGGTCAAATATTTGTATAAATGTCAAATATGTCACTGAGGATTTTACTCTTCTATTTCTTTTGGGTTTGTTGCTCTCTACTCGTGTTGTCTCTGGGTAGTCAGTAGTTACTGAGACAGAGCCAGGCAGTGATTTGTAAATCCTTCCGGTTGAGGCTGGCTGCCTTCTGGGTGAACCAGCTGAACCGGCTTACCCACTATAACTATGCATTAGGTGGCCAAAATCATGACAGTTGTGATGGAAACAGAACGTTTCGGTTCAATTGTATAAATAATAATGTTATTTGGACATGGTGGGATCTTTTTGTGTCTGTAAAATTAATAATGCATGAAATGACTCTAAACAACACCTTTATGTGCAAATATTGATATAATAGGCATCATATCGAAGTGAACTTGGAGTCACGCGATGACATGTTGTGTGGTCCTCCCACTACAACTCAGAAAAGCATGATGTTTATTAGGCTACAGATGAAATAAGTTATGATGAACTTAACAGGGTGACGTGCACGTGATGAGCTTGATTGTGCTTTCCAATAAATATCGAGGGTCTTATTCTGGTGACATGATAATTGATGTTTGGTAGGTAGCCTGCCCGCACTGTGTCTGTGAGCTGATGGCTAGACTGTATCTGTGAGCTGTTGGCTAGACTGTATCTGTGAGCTGTTGGCTAGACTGTATCTGTGAGCTGTTGGTTAGACTGTATCTGTGAGCTGTTGGCTAGACTGTATCTGTGAGCTGATGGCTAGACTGTTTCTGTGAGCTGTTGGCTAGACTGTTTCTGTGAGCTGTTGGCTAGACTGTATCTGTGAGCTGATGGCTAGACTGTATCTGTGAGCTGTTGGCTAGACTGTATCTGTGAGCTGTTGGCTAGTCTGTTTCTGTGAGCTGTTGGCTAGACTGTATCTGTGAGCTGATGGCTAGACTGTATCTGTGAGCTGATGGCTAGACTGTATCTGTGAGCTGTTGGCTAGACTGTTTCTGTGAGCTGTTGGCTAGACTGTTTCTGTGAGCTGTTGGCTAGACTGTATCTGTGAGCTGTTGGCTAGACTGTATCTGTGAGCTGTTGGTTAGACTGTATCTGTGAGCTGTTGGCTAGACTGTATCTGTGAGCTGATGGCTAGACTGTTTCTGTGAGCTGTTGGCTAGACTGTTTCTGTGAGCTGTTGGCTAGACTGTATCTGTGAGCTGATGGCTAGACTGTATCTGTGAGCTGTTGGCTAGACTGTATCTGTGAGCTGTTGGCTAGTCTGTTTCTGTGAGCTGTTGGCTAGACTGTATCTGTGAGCTGATGGCTAGACTGTATCTGTGAGCTGATGGCTAGACTGTATCTGTGAGCTGTTGGCTAGACTGTTTCTGTGAGCTGTTGGCTAGACTGTTTCTGTGAGCTGTTGGCTAGACTGTTTCTGTGAGCTGATGGCTAGACTGTTTCTGTGAGCTGTTGGCTAGACTGTTTCTGTGAGCTGTTGGCTAGACTGTTTCTGTGAGCTGTTGGCTAGACTGTATCTATGAGCTGTTGGCTAGAGCTCATGTGTAAAGACCAGAGTGGGCATTACTATATAATACACATTTCTTGTGACAAAACCATCAGTAGAGTTGAAAATGCAATATACATTTCTTTAAATTCAGTACATGAGATTTTTATTTTTATGTGCACTATATCATCACGCACAGCTTTTTACCCGCAATAAGTCAATTTGAAAATGGGTTTTGTTACATATAGTATGTGCCATAAGATTGTTCTATGTGGTTTCGTCATTGGTGCTGTACCGAAAGCCACATTGACAAATCTCAGACATTGTATGTACTGGCTCAAAATACATGCTACCCACACACATCATACAGACACCTGGAAGGCTATGGGAGGAACATGTTCTACTTTAACAGCATAGCACTACACATACTAAGCATCAGTGGGGGCTATTGAGGGGAGGACGGCCCTTAGTGGTGGCTGGAATGGAGTCAATATAGTGGTTTCAACCACATGGAAACAACATCTTTGATGTGTTTGGTGCCGTTCCATTGGCTCCATTTCCAGATATTGTTGTGAGCCTTCCTCCCCTTAGCTGCCTCCACTGCTAAGCATCCACCCCCCCCCCCCATATTATTTTTATGGCGATTTTAGAATATTCACATGAAAATCTGTCGCCGATTGGAGGGAAACCTAGCTAATGGAATCAACATTTCAGACGGTATTTTATTATTTACCAGTCTGGGTCAATTTCATTTAATTACTGCCAATTTGCTAATGCAGATATTTCAGCATTTTCAATTTCCAAACTGAATCTACTCAATTGACATGTAATGATATTGACACACTTTGCTTATCTTAAAGCCAGCATCAACTCAGCTGTTGACATGTTATCATCCTTTATACACACCTTGCCTCGGTGCATGACAATGTAAGCTCGCTGTGATGTCAGAGTTTGGAAATCTGGTCTATTCTGCATGTTCTCTCCTTTGATACAACTCATTTTGTTGTTAGCACTCTGAAAGAGGGAATTGGCAACATTTTATTTTACGGTGCTGTATTGTTATTTGGTAGGAAAATATATGGCATCAATGGAAATGTACTAGTCACTTAGGTTACATAGAATAATTCAACTCCACAGTACCTGATACCTAGTGGTGCTTCCCAGAGAATCCCCACAAAATAATAAAGAAATTCATGTTATTACAATGTTGCCTTGTAAGTACATAGGTCTACCTGGTCATTGCTGTACAAGTTGCAAAAAGCTGAGTGTTATGGTCGTATGTAGGCCTAATGACGGAGAGTTCAAGTGAAGTGTCACTGATATTAATGTTACCCCCAATCTGTATCTCTCTCTCTCTCTCTCTCTCTCTCTCTCTCTCTCTCTCTCTCTCTCTCTCACTCACTCACTCACTCACTCACTCACTCACTCACTCACTCACTCACTCACTCACTCACTCACTCACTCACTCACTCACTCACTCACTCACTCACTCACACACACACACACACACACACACACACACAAAAAACTTGGCCTTTGAGTCCAAGCCAGTGTCGGAAAGCAGAGTGGCTGAGAACGCAGCCGGTAGCTCCCAGTGATTAGCAGAGGAAAGGCCCCTTTTCACGGCTGCCCCCCGCCTGGACGCCGCCTCGCGACACCAAGATAACGGGCCCGTTGTTGGCCTGCAGGAAGCGAACAAAGACGCCACTGTCCCCCCTGTCCCTCTACTCTCCATATCTGTGTCCGAGCTTTGATTTCCCCCTGGTCAGCCAACGAGTATCTGTTGAGCAGTAATCTGAGTAGGGAACAGCAGGCCCTGTCCCTGGCCTGGCACTGCCCTCACAGCCTTTCCTCTCCTCTACCCTGCCATTATCCTTGGACACAGAATGGGATGATTAAGGAAACCCAATCTGGTGGGAGTAGCCTTAATGCTGCTGTGCTCTGCTGGGATGAAAGGAAAAGGGTTGTCTAGTCTGCTGCTTCCTCAGCCCTCCTGACAGACTGATGGTTGTTTGTTGGGCAGGTAGAAAGCTTATTAAGAGTGTCGTTGAGGGTGAATAACCCCTCGTCTGTGTCATTGGTACCCTGAGTGCGGGGGTGTACAAAAATAAAACTTTTGCCCTTTTGTTGAATCTGAGTTCATTGCTACCTACCGTTTCAGGATGGTGTCATCTCAGTCAAGGACATTGACCTGGTAATGTCAGAGGGGCTGGGAATGCGCTACGCTTTTATTGGTCCCATGGAAACCATGCACCTTAATGCATCTGAAGGTCAGTTCCTCATTTGACTTACACATAGAGAAGCCGTCCCCAAAGAATACATATTTATATACTGTCCTCTTTGTCCTGTGTGATTGTGGCACATTTAACCATGTACAATTATGGTTGTGTGAGAGGCAGAGCTTATGACCAGACCGTGATATTAGTTCAAAGAGGTCGCTCTGCTAGACCCTGAACATCTGTGAAGAGAAGGGGAAACTGTGGCCTTCACACGCCCTCACATGTCTGTCCCCTTTTACCATATAGGCATATATTGGGGGAAGGCGGGGTGTGTGTGCATGTGTTTGAGAGAGATGGATGTCATATAGATGTAGAATATGAAAGGGAAGTGTGAAAACTAAAGGGTGACCTTGCTCTGGCTGTACCACCGTGCTCAGAGAGTGAGAGAGCACTTTGGCAGAACAAAGCTGTCTTTTGACCAACACAGATTAATGAACTCCCTCACACAAGTCATCTAAAACCAATATTACCAGGGAGGAATACATGTTGTACAGTACTCACACATTCTACTTTACCTGTTTTCTTTCTTCTTAATAATTTTTTATACCAGTCCTATTGTGCCATCATGAATTCTATGATGAATTAACATCGGCCTGTGTAAGTGTAGTAAAATACACTTATCTCCCATTGTATGAAATAAAAACACCAGTGGCATGTGTTACAGAATGTTGCTCAGAACATCCAAAGGTTACTCAAGCCCATTCCTGTTGTGACTGTAGGTCGTCTAGTCTAACCAGTCCAATCAGATTGTAAAACACTCCGGTCCACTCTGCTTTGCTCTGGCTGAGTGACTATACTTTCCAGTTAGGACACAGAAAAGCCCTTAAACTAGAAAGCAAAGTAATTTTATAAGCTAAACACGAGACTGAAGGAGCCATGCACTTATTTTGTTCAGACTATTGAAGCAGAAGAGAGAAGGAGAGAAAGGATCACTGAAATTGTCCTAGTCAGGTGAGATCTCTCCCACCAAAAACATAACTCTGAGAGAGCTTAGTTGGATGTAGCTGGCAGTTATCACACTGAAATGATAGCTTTAGTCTGTCCCTGTAATGTTCATGTACACATTCAGTGTTCAACTTGGGAGTAAGAAAACGGGGAATAGCATTTTACACCTAAGAAACAAGTTACTCATTTAAATGCTTACACCCTAGATCTCTAGAACCCTTACTAGAATCATTATAGAATGACTAAATGACTTGGAAGATGTTCATTTTCGGTCATAGTGAGACCATACAGATCTGATTTTGCTGCTCTGAACTTCTGTAACAAATAAGATCTTCTCATTGCCGTAAAGTCTGGCCAACCCTCTATGTATGGTCCACTCTCCCAGTTCTGGAGGACTAACTCCAGCGCTACAGAGAGGGCATGAGGAGTGTTCTGACCACTTTTGGACCTGTTCCCAAATTCTCTGGGGAGGCAGCCGAGCGCATCAACAAAGTAGGCTTATGTGTTTGTGTGTTGAACTGTTTGTACTAACTCCACTAGATTCTAGGACTAGGAAAAATATCTTCAGATTTGACTAATCAAGTTCGAAGGAGGTGTGAAACTGGGTTAGTTCAAAGAGGGCAATGTTTACATGTGGAACTTTTAGTCCAAGGAGCTCAAGGTCGAGCGTTCTACATATTTCCCCCTCTAGAACTTTACTCTGTTAATTAGACATTACTCAACCATATGCCATCAGGCTGTACAAACATTATTCTCCACAGATGGGAAGCTGTCGTGTGAGAACACCCTGACCATAAGCAGAAAATATTTCAAATTGGACCAATTTAATGCATCCAAGTGTATCCAACCAAGGAAATATTTTACCAGGCCAACAGCGGAAAGAAATCCCAGCAGCTAAAACTTCAATTAATTCTCTCTACTCATCTCATCTTCTCCCTCCCTCTCCTCCTCTGATGTATCCCTACAGGAGATGTGTGAGCTGACCCGCAGCACCTGTCTGCTAGGAGAGAGAGGAGGGATCAGCTCCTCATGGGCCTGGCCAAGCTCAAGAAGTGACCACTGGACTATCAACACCACTGATGTACAAGATAAGCTTGTGTCTGGGACTCTTCTGTCCATCACTCAGGCCTTCACTGACCCTCACTCAGCCTGAGGAGCATGGTGATGAGAATTATCTGATCTCTGTGGTGCCTACACTGGGGATGTTAATGAATACTGTAGCCCTGAGTCCTCACACACAATCGCTCAACCAATCTGGGATGTTACTGTAGGAGCCCACACACACAATAAACCAATCTGGGGATTGATTGCCTGAAATATAACCATGTTTTATGCAATCAACAAGTTGATGATCAGACAAAGGAAGTAATGGTTTGGTCATACCACAATGGTTTATTGAATTGTGAATATGAAATGTCAATGTGATAAACTTGTTTAGCGAATTTTTAATTTTTTATTAAAATGTTGAATTTCTCTAGGATTGGAATACATTTGAATTGTCCTTATCAAGAACTAAAGAAAAACAACAAACATGAATTGATTAAAGATACATCATAGGGTTTTTCATATTGTGTTACGTCACATTTTGGACAACTATGATTGGGATCTGTTAAATGGGTTGAACATTAAAAAAAAAAAAAAATCCCTCTTCGGTCATGCCTACATTTGTTCTGGTGATCTTGTGACTCATGATGACTATGTACTTTATACAGTATGCTTGACCAGTAATTAACACCGAATTCAAGTGTCTGTTTCTGGGTTAAGTGTCTCGATCTGTCAACAGTACATTTGAAATGAATGTGATCACAGGGTGTATTCAGTTAAATTAAACGTTCAGAATGTTTAATCATATAGAGCGGGAAGTGGAGCGAGTTTCCCAAATGCGGGAGCATGGTCCTTCTCCCCGGCTCCAGTTTCTCCAGTAGCGCTCACTTCACGAGCTCAGGGCATCGCCGGACCAGCATGCATTTGTAGAGTACTTGTGTGCTGCTATAGCCATTTGCTTTGGCTACTGTCATTTAGTATGCAAAATATTTTCCTAAAGAAACTGATAAAACACACAGGTGAAAAATCAAGGTGATTTACAAAGATGAGGAGTAAGTGCTGTGTTGTTTAAGTCTCTCGTCGTGATGTGTGTTTTGTTTTCTATTTTTCTTTTTAATCCCAGCCCCCGTCCCGCAGGAGGCCTTTTGCCTTCTGGTAGGCCGTCATTGTAAATAAGAATGTGTTCTTAACTGACTTGCCTAGTTAACGGTTTTAAAAAAAGAGGGAGTGCGGTGAACTGAAGAATCGTTGTGGAATCTGAAAAGAAAGTTATCCCGAAAGCCTTATCGTGTACTTGCTACGTGCAAATGCTAACAAAGAAACGAGATGGGTAGCTAGCTAGGTGTGTCATTGTAGGAAAGTATTTATAAACTAAAAATCAGATTAAGCTTCGTTAATTTTTGTTCTATTATCTATACAATAGGCCATCAATGATTTTTGGCCCAATATGCCTGGCATATTACCTCTTGCAAGGAGCTTTCCGTTTTGATAGGGTTATTTTACCTAAAATCCTTTAGGCCTACCTACAGAAAAAAACACATACTCATCCCTGCCCAGCCTGGCAAGAGTGTCCCAAGGGTGTTTAGCATTCCCAGTGGCTCTGCAAGCACTGAGCGCATATTCTCCGCTGCTGGCATGTTCTCTAGGCACCATCACCTGAGCCTGAAAGCAGTGACTCAGGCCAAACTCATGTTTCTAAAAATGAATTCAAAGGGACTGTAGCTGGAGCCTAATAGGCATTTTTCGTTTCATTTGATTTTAATTCTAAGTAAGTCACAGCCTAGATGTGCAATTTATAGACTATAATGATTTAATACAACGAAATGTTATTTAAATGCTGAGGCTTAATGTCCGACATCCTAGTGTGTCGCACTCGCAAATGCTTTACGATGTATTGTATTTCTTTGTAGACTATAGCCTTGAAATAATATAGCCTAAATAATTCATTTTCGTTCGTTCTTAGGCTACTTGTTTGGCTCCTGACATATTTAGAGTGTTTATATGCTGTTTAATATGACATGTAACCTATTTCAAATGATGACAACATTTTCCGGTTGTTTATTACTTCTAATACTTCTAATTGAAATCATATGGTTTGGTTTCAATACTTCGAAACCAAATAGTAGATTCTGGTAGTCATAAAAATACATAGGCCTACTCTGTCCTGAACATGTCCCAGTATTCCGATTAGCGAGTGAGGTTGATGAGTGCTCTTTTCCTTGGTCTCGCCCCTAGCCGGTGGATCCTCCTCAAGAGGAGAAGATTATAAAAACTCAGGTGCATCGCTCCAGAGCTCACACGCGCAGCTTTCTCAGTTGGACTTGCTTCCAAACAAATCACACTTTACTCTTCTACGTTTGGAGTTACTTGACAAGACGGCGTTAAAGAGCACCGAAAACTGAAGTTGATGGAAGTTTGCTGATATTCCAGGAAAGTGGGAGGTGAGATAGCTGTGATTTGTGAATCATTCGTGCCGCATATTCAACGGTTTTATTCGGCTTTATGTAATGATACAGCCGCTGGTGAATGAGATTTAGATGTTTTCCGCCTGATATACAGGTTAGAATTGTCAGGTTAGAAATTCGATGAGGAAACCAAACTTGATATAATGTGATTGATTGGCGAATTGTTATGGACAGTTTCTGACATTTTGTCGCCTATTATAATGAAAACAAAAGCAATTTCATTGATTTCTCTAAGTTAATGGGAATTCACTTTCTTATGTGACATGATTATTTTGATCCATCTCTCAATATAGCCTCACTTTTGATAGCCACTAGCCAGTGTTGTGTGAAGGTAATTACTTGACTGAAAACACACATTATATACTGTACATCAGTGGTTCCCAACCAGGACCCCTGGGGGTACTTCTCAAGTACCCCTGTGGATAGACAAGACTCATGAGACCATAGGCTTACTGCTAAAATGCACATGGGGGGGTACTCCGGGCAGAGCAAAATTCAGTTGGTGGTACAGTAACCAAAAAAGGTTGTGACCCACTGATATACATTATATACAGTAGATGTCTTGAAATGTATTGGAGAAACACCACTTAGTGTTAAATTGTACAGTTTTGGGTTGGACCTTTTGGTTAGGTTTTTTAAATGGGGGGGGGGACTAAAACAAACACTTAACAGTGATGTCGGTCTACTGTTTTCCTACCCTGGTCTGTTTGGTTTTCTGAAAATGAAACCTTTGATGTCCACTAAGAACTGAAATTAATTTGTATCCTTCTTTCCATTCTTGTGTTCTCCAGGTGGTCTCAGACAAAGTTGCCTTAGAGATGAGTTGGGTTGCTCTGTACACCCAGCTGGGCGGGGTGAACAAACACTCCACCAGCCTGGGGAAGATCTGGCTGTCTGTCCTCTTCATCTTCCGTATCACCATCCTGGTACTGGCTGCAGAGAGCGTGTGGGGAGACGAGCAGGCTGACTTCACCTGCAACACCCAGCAGCCCGGCTGCAAGAACGTCTGCTACGACCACTTCTTCCCAGTGTCACACATCCGCCTCTGGTGCCTACAGCTGATCTTCGTGTCCACACCGGCCCTGCTGGTGGCCATGCATGTGGCTTACAGGAAGAGTGGGGACAAGCGGCACATCATCGCGGCCTCACGAAGCGGTGGTGATGACAAGACCAGGCAGGTGGACCTGGAGACTCTAAAGAGGAGGCGTCTGTCCATCACTGGGCCTCTGTGGTGGACGTACACCTGCAGCCTGTTCTTCCGCCTCATCTTTGAGGCTGGCTTCATGTATGCACTCTACTTTGTCTACGACGGCTTCCAGATGCCTCGTCTGGTGAAGTGTGAGCAATGGCCCTGCCCCAACAAGGTGGACTGCTTCATTTCACGACCTACGGAGAAGACCATATTCACCATCTTCATGGTGGTCTCCTCTGCCATCTGCATGGTGCTCAATGTGGCTGAGCTGGCCTACCTCATTGCCAAGGCCCTGATGAGGTGCTCCGCCAGGATTTCCAAGAAGAACCGTGCCTATGCTCACCCTGATCATGTGGCCCCGGACAAGTCTCTACTACAGAATAAAAAGAATCAGATGCTGCTGTCGTCTGTTACCGATTCCTCCAGCAACAAGACTGTGTGAGGACAGCCCAGTGCCTGTTCTTTTCCATTAGAGACTACACATAACTAGGGAATAGAAATCTATCAGTGTTTTGTTACCATTAGATGAGACCATACTTGTATTCTAGATGCCTGTAGCAGCTGAGGACCGGCCTAACCCAGAGTCTGCTCATGTAGAGGATATTTCTCTCTCAGTGCCCTAAACTACTTTTAGAGTTCTAAAAGTTTTAACGTGCTAGAATTTTAATGTATTGTTATTGATATCAATATAAGGTGCTTGTATGTTCAGGGAGTGAGAGGTTGAACAGAAGTGAAAAATGGGTCTAGAGTGCCACCTTCTGGTTTACAATGTGTGTGCAGGAGTTTGATGTTTTATTCGTGGAGAGCAACCAGAATTGGTTAACATTGTGTTTGTTCAGTTTTTGTGGGAGACTTTTCCAAAGCAGAAACTCACAAATGTGCAGTATAGCTCCAAGTTCTATTTGAGGATCACCTGTGTACACACATCTGCCTGCATTCTAACAGTGACGAGTGAAATTTCACAAGTACCAAAGCAATTTTAAGATGCAGTGCCTTAAGAGAGTCGCTATCAGCAGTGTCAAATAGTACCTGATGCACAATGTTTTCAGGGAAGATGGCTGATCCAGTTGAACATTCTGGGCACGTTTCCTGGACCCAGATGAAGCCTATGCCTAGACTAGAAGGCATGCTCAATTAGGAATATTAATTGGAAAGTGCTTTTTGGTCCAAGAGTAGGCTTAAGCTGGGTCCTGGAAACTGGCCCTCTGAGCATTATGCCAACTGTGACAGACATAGCCTATTGTAGTCAAGACTGGTGGTAAACCTGGCTACAGATCCTAACTGGGGGTGTTGTCTTTCAGCTTGTTGCTTATTTTAGCCACTGAACTAATCAGTGTACCTCTTTCAATGTGAGTATGCAGACTGATCTACAGGCAAAAATGGCTTAATGTGCTCCGTCCAAAAATACATGTAGAAGTTGGAACACCATAACTTGTATCACTGTAGTGACAATCTGACTGTTCCCTGGGAAGACGTAAGGACAGTTTTACCAGTTAGATGCATCCCACACATTTTGTGATGGCTCATGATTTGGACATTGTCATGGAAAGCAAACTGTAGGCTAACTATCTCTCAATATTCAGTTGTTGAGGTGCTATTTTTATATTGTGATTGTTTAGAGGAAATGCAAAAGGATATCTGTAAATGCAACATTTGAAAGCCTCAATGGTCACACTTCCCTTACAGCAGTTAGGGGATATCTATTAGCTTTCTAACTGCATATTATTTGAAGGATGTTTGATTTGTATTTTTTTTATTAGCTATCTGCACTTTGACCCCAGTCTTGAGACTGTTTAATAAAAATTTAAAAAATGATACTTATTCCTTTCACACTACACTGTTGGACTATCGGTTGTAATAACAATGATTGATCGCATGCGCATCAACCTCAGTCACTAGGATGCGCTTCTCTGGACAACCAAGAGAGGGCAGTAGGTTATTGATATAGGTTTTGGGGTGGGTGACTGCATTTGCAGTGTAACTTTTGATAGCCATATATGACAAATAAATTCATTTTATTCTAGTGAAGTGTAGAATAATAAATACTTAAATCACATCAATATTTTATTTGACAGGCCTATGTTCTCCCCAGCATTCCAAATGAACTATTTCTCACAGGTGGGTTAATGTATAGGCCTACTGTATTGTCAAAATCGCCTAATTCAACCACTATAGTAGGCCAAAGGTCAGATGTAAAAGAATGAACGCAGAACCCACTTTTCCGGGATAACATACACCCCCAGACTGCATAGCCTATAGTTGAAGCTTGAGCGATGAATTTAAAAATATATATTTTACAGGGGCGTGGCGTGCATTGGTCCAGGGTGATGACTTTCTGAATTCATTCATGCATGGTCACACAATGTGACAGTCGCGATAACTGGGAACTGGAGGGAGCTGCCCTTCGCGGAAACCCATTTCCAAGTTAAATTCGCCTCGGAAAAACGAACTTTCCTTGCGCAAGTTTGGCGGCGAATCCACGTGTGAAGAAGTTTGTGCATGAATATCTTGGCCTGGCTGCGTTTAAAAGAGTTTGGTAAGCTGGCAGAGGTGCCAGAATTTGGGGACAGGGGGAGAGGGGAGGTTACCAGCTTCCTTGGGAGGTCTGTAGGCTATCCGACGCACTCAAAATATGGCACCAATGGCAGACGGATATTGCTTTCGATATTTAAGTTGGGCTTCCCCAGTTTAAGGTATGATTGAAATTAGGTGTGAATATCTTTCCCGGCACTGTCATCCTAGACCGTGATGCTGGTAACTTATATATTAGCACATTTTATTTAATGTCAATGTTGAGTGTGAGTGTGCCTATTTTAATTATTATAAATTACAGTAGTAACCCTCTATTATAATCAGGTTTAAATAATAGGATAACAAAGGTATAAACAAAACCTTCATAAAACATCTGATATTCAATGTATTCGGTTTGTATAAACTGATGAGACATTGTCTGGACTGATATACGTGTTTAGACAAAACAAAAACAAAAAACATGCAGCATTCCAACCTTATCAGATATGGTATTCTAATAATGTAGTCTTTATACTAGCCTAATAATAGCAGTGATAATGCAAATACAAATATATTAAACATA